>NC_140597.1:39289049-39889049 GCF_057381915.1 Diplotaxodon limnothrissa | reverse complement strand
TACTTTACGTACACCCAAAAAAAAAGAAAAAAAGAAATTCTAGTACTGTTTAAGTGGTTTAAGGTTTTCCAGGATGATTGCTGCTCTTCTACCTATTTTTAGTTCACTTTTTGTATATTTCCATTTTCGAGACGCTTTCTTCTTTGCTTGCTTTGTGAGCTACTTAACCCTGACCTATGAATCATTCAAACATAAAATAAATTCACCTAACTCAAGAAATGAACCAGTGTTGTCTTTATATAGAGGCAATTTTAATTTGCATTTTTAGGTTAATAAATCACAAAAAACATCTGAAATTGAACAAGTGGAGGACAAAAGAAAAGGCAGGCCTAACAATCTTCGAGGGATAGGTCAAGTAAGGTCTCCTATTGGTTTAGAAATACAAACAACCATTTATTTTCCATAATATTTACATCATTTTAAAGCTCGAAGGCTTATGTATTTTCCTACATAATCGCCATTTTGGCCGATGCATTTTTGTAGACGCTGTGGCAGCATTCTCCACGACACTGCGCGTCCACACGTTGCTCGTCAAACTGTCGCTCTCCTGTGAACTATATCCCCGACCCACCCTACAGTCGGACTCCGCACCCAGTGACTACCACCTGTTCCCAAAGTTAAAAGAACATTTGTCTGGAAGGCGATTCTGCGGCAGCGCGGGTATGACATGGGCATTGTAAAACTGCCACAGCATCTACAAAAATGCATCGACCAAAACAGCGATTATGTAGGAAAATAAGTCTTCTAATATGATGTGAATATTATGGAAAATAAACGGTTGTTTGTGTTAGTGTAGAGGCAGAGAAATCTCATCCATCTGAAGGTTCAACTGTTATTATCTGACAGTGAAATTATCTCAACTTATTCACAGTTTGTCATGTGTTAATGAAAGGCTGAAAGGAAAATTAACTTGCTTGGAAACTATGAGCTCAACAGTGTTACAAGCAGTGTTGGTCAAGTTACTTGAAAAAAGTAATCAGTAACTAATTACCGATTACTTCCCCAAAAAAGTAATCCCGTTACTTTACTGATTACTTATTTTCAAAAGTAATTAATTACTTAGTTACTTTTTAAAAACACGATTTACACCCTGAATAGGTGATAAAGCGATAGATCTTTCAGCCCAATTCTACTTTTTCTGCATAATCTATCATACAGAATGTAATCAAATGGAAAAGTCTCTTTTTAAAACTTGTTTTATTAGTTTTAATCTTTTAACTTTATGCATCAAGCAAAAATTGAATTATATGCAACATTCTCTGACTGGAAGAAATTAGTTTAACATTTAAACCTATTTTCTGCAGATTCCAGCACATAAAATAAAATATTTTGTGTGTTTACACTCAGTCTTTCAAATAGATGCAAGTAAAACACAGCAGAAAATAAATAAAGTCAAAGACTCAGCGGTCCTGTTGCTCTATTTTCACCTGTAAAGCAGGAGTGGGGTAGGCGGAGGTTTACCCTGGTGCAGGTGAGCCGCAGCGGTCAGTGGAAGAATCAGTGAGTTTCTCTATGAGTTTCCCATTACGTCGTAGCTACTCGGTGCTTGCTTGGAAGTTTAGGGGTTTTTTTCGCTGTAAAAAGAAGTTTTCTTCCCACGCACAGCGGACACTAATGTTTTTGTCACTTTTTATGGAATCAAACTCAAAGTAAGGTCAGTACTTCCACGCTTTAAACACTGTTGATCTGCACACAGCTGTTTTAGTAACGCAGTAACGCAGCGTTCCTACCGGAAGTAACGGTAATCTAATTACCATTTTTGCAATAGTAATCCCTTACTTTACTCGTTACCTAAAAAAAGTAATCAGATTACAGTAACGCGTTTCAAGTAACGCGTTATAAGCATCATTAGCAACGGGCTGTCATTTTTTAACTGTTTTTCACACCTGTTAGCATGACTGGAAGTTCACAAAAAGCTGAAAACATAAAATTTAGAGTAAAGCATTATCTGTAAATCATCTTATGCCTCACCAGGCATCACACCAATATTTCCAGATTTTTCCCCAGACTTTATTCTGTCACATCTCATCAAATCAAAGCAACTGTGAGACTTTTGCATCTCACAGTTGTCTTCAAATCTCTTGAAAGAATAATCGGTTCTGACACTGACAGCCAAAAAAAAAAAGCTACCAAAAAGGCCTGACAGCATTTCCGTCTGATATATCAGCGACACATTGGCAGAAGTGGATAAACGTTGATTCAACCACCGATCACCGGCAGTTATCTCATTCCTGCCTGTCATTCCTGTTGTTCAAGACAGGCCACTCTGCAGTAACAGCCTGTGTTTAACCTCATCGGACGATCGAATTCTTCTCATTCACAGCACTTGAAGTGGCCTCCTGGTGCCCAGAGGGATCAATACAAGAAGCATTACATCTAATCAAACACTGATTACTTTCTCAGCGTTGACTGCAATTGGCTGGCATGTCACTTGTTATTGTAAAGTGTGTTTAGCTTCTATAGATTCAAATGATCAAACAACAGAAGCTGGCATTTTTGTCTCAGAAGGATCAGTCACTTTCACCGAGACAAATTACATGCAAGGTCAGAACCCAGAGCTACTTGTTCGTTAAAATTAACAAGATTAGTGCTGGGTTTTTGTCAGCTGCTTGTTCGGATAGTTTAAATCTTGTTCCACCGTTGTACATTAATGTGCAGTCCTAGCTGAAGCAATTAATTAACAGTGGGGAATTTGTCACTTTCACAGTGTGACATAAAAGCTAGGATTTTTTTTTAATGTATCAGCTAAACAACCATCTCATCATCAAGGCTGCAGATTTTTGCAGCCTGTCTTTAAAGAAGTCACACCATAGAGATCAAGACTGCAACCTTGCTAACAATTCATATGGTGTTTCATGTTTCATGAGCATTCTCTCTTTGAACATGCTGTGTACCAGTGACAGTCTTAAAATCATGGATTCAGACAGCCTGTCTGATGTGTAGAGGAAGACGCTCCTATCTACACAGAAGTCCAAGGAATCTTCCAGGAATTACATTATTTTCCAGAGCACTGAAGGTCAGTAGGCAGTAATACCATATGTGTTGATCTCTAATATTGAACATAACCTGCTCCAGAGCGGGTCAGGGCTAAAGCATAGTTACCATGGCAATGTTCCCCAGTTAGAAATGAGCTCCCTTCATAATACTGAAAACCCAGCGTTAACCCCCGAGTTACCGCGATAGACCCAAATCCTGTTTCATTGCACAGGTCTCTGCTCAGCTCATTCAGCAATGTTTGAAGTTACATGAAGACACTGAACACAAAGGGTCAACTCCACCTGCGACAGTTTTGTAGATATAAATATAAAAATCACACAAACATGGAAAACAAAATTGAAAAAGTGCAACAAAGTGCAGTTCCTTTTTTAAAAAATTGGATTTTAGATGAATAAAATATAGCTCAAACCTGCAACAGAGAGGAGTTTAAGTGAATTGGTTCCAGTAAAACACACACAAACTCCAAATTACAGCTCTAAATTTCTACAGAAAGAAATGCAGCACAATCCCAATTAAATTTATATGATGTCCATTTGTCCTTAATGAGGTGTCACACACTGTTAGAGCCTGTGGTCCAACCAGTTAAATGTTTCACAGACACACTGAATTCATCATACATGCATGCATCATGCAGCATTACATCAAGCTGTCTTCACAATGAGCCATGAAGCAGCCAGACACCCCAGGAGTCTGGCTAGTGATTACTGGAGCAGCTGAGGTGTATGAGTCTGCAGGGTTTGTCTCCTAAAATACATCTGACCAAAAGTGAGGGACACTTCTTGAGGAAAGTTCGCTCCTTTTACACAGGAAACAAATCTTTAGTATTTTGTTGTAGTTGGAAAAAATATTCACTACAGCCAAAGAGAAATATGTGCAGAAACTGATCAGGAAGGCCATCTGTTCTGGAGACATTTTTAGCTTCACTGTGGCAAAGCTCACTAGAGGAAGTTACTAGAGTTAAGTTTCATAAAGTTCAAAGTTGTGATGTTCTTCCTCTTTTATTTGCCTGACTTCATAACTTACCAGCAGATCTGGGGTTTGATTCACTGGTTAGGGTAAACTGGCTGGCATCTTGGGTTTTATCAATTTCAGTTATTGAGTATTGTTTCCTTATATTCTCTATTTAAATCTATATTTACATATTTCAATGAATTGCTGCACATATTCTGCATTTTCTTGGCAAAATATAAACAAATGAGAAGCATTTGAAGACTTTTTCACAGTACTGCACATGACTAGATGAAAGTCAGACACTGAAGTTGTGTGTTACATTTCTACACAACTTCAGCTAACATAAACCAGCAGATCAGTGATGATGTATCTCATCTAGCACATGAGACATCACAATTCACAGGTTACGGTAATGTGTGAAGTACAGAAAGAAAGTGATACATTTTATTTTCATGCCTGCACAAACTACTGAGAATTAAAATACATTGAAAAGTCAAGGACACTTGCAAACTTGACTGTTTTAGAACGGGTAGAGATCCTTGTGAAAATGGAAAAGTGCTAGTGAAACATGAAGCAACAACTTTGTCCTTGAGCACAAATTGGGTTAACACCCATTAGGTCAGCGGTCCCCAACCCCCGGGCCATGGACAGGTACCAGTCCATTTTGTACTGGCCCGCGAGAGTTGAGGCTCGGGTGTGAAATTTTAATGTTTTCAGAGTTTTTATCATTAACTCAATATCCCTGTGTCTTTTCCGATGTTGTAGTTGTGCGTCTTATTTTGAAAGAAATATTTGCGCGTTACCATAGCGACCAGAGAGCATTAAGGGGCAGAGAGGAGGACGTCACTCTCAATGTTGTTGGCGCATTTAAGGAGGACGCTGCTAATAAAGTTACCCAATTACACAGTGAATGCGTGTTTATTATTCGATTTACAAAATACCACCGTTTTTGTCTTGGTCGTATCATTTTATTTTGTTGTATTTATCCGTGACACCTTAAAGGCCAGTTCGTGAAAATATTGTTTGACATTAAACCGTAAAAAAGGTTGGGGACCGCTGCATTAGGTGATAACTGTTTCACAAAAACGTCTGACCAATAATGGAGGAGGATTGTAGAGGGACAGCCAGATGGATAAGGTACTCAATGTCATCGCATAATCTCACTGGTCCTTCAGCCGGCTATGCTAAACATAAAAATACTACACAGACCAAACAGCAGGTCTCAGAAACAGAAGAAAATAAACTAAAAGGAGGTTTCTTCCTGTTGAAAGTCAGTTTTTCCTTCCCACTGTCACCAAAGCACTCGCTCATAGTGGGTCATATGATTGTTGGGCTTTTCCCTGTTTTCTTTGTATTTTTGTAGAGTCTTTACCTTACAATATAAAGCACCTTGAGGCAACTGTTGCGATTTGATTTGTCACTATATAAATAAAATTGAATTGAACTGAAAATTGGTTTTATTAAACTAAAAAAAATTATACAGCATATTATGAGTAACAAGACAAGGAAATAAAATCACCCCTTTGACTCAACAGAGAAAACATATCGCAAGAGAGAAGCTGAAGCAGATAATTAGACAGGGGAAGTAGAACTGATTGCAAAGCACAAGAGGCAAGGGGTCATTAAAATAAAACAGGAAACTGACCTGAACTGAGACACATGAACACAGAGACGAGACGAGGACACGAAAGGGAGCTAACATAATCAAACAAGGATTCCACGAACTAGAAATACAGATAATAAAGCTCAGAGGCGCTAGCAATATAAAACATAAACAGAAGACTGGAACTCAAACACAAAACTCATCTTACACTAAAATAAACCAAGAGACCTACATAGAACAACAACACAGAACTATATTGCAAAGACAATCAAAAACATCCCAGTTTAACATAGTTAGACCATATATTCAGTCTCCATGCCAAAACCATCCACCACACTGAGACACACACATTATGAAACAGCAGACCTCAACTGCGAGAAGTCGTGAGCACACCCTGAACTGTTATTCCAGACATCACATCTTTGACCATGGGTGTTTGATCTGGCATGTTAGGTTAAAGCTATGACATTTTGGCAGTGGGAGCAATTTCTGTACATGATGCCATCTCAACCTGTCACCTCAATGGTACAGAAACACTTTCACAAAAAGATTATGTTCTGCTTCCACTGTATTAACAACATAATGATTTGAGTTCATGCATCTTCAAATGGATTGTGCTTGCACACTTCAAGTGAATTTGAGAGTTTATTTTTTGTTTTTTAATGATTAAAACTTGCTTGTTAGTACAAGATGTCACTGTTTTAAAAAGAACTATGTCAAGGAGAAGTAAACAAGCTGTTCTGAATTAACCTTGAGAGAATTCAGTAAAGCCAACACAGTCATAAAAATTGCTCTACGCAGTGAAAGTTTGCTCAAAGCTTTCAGATTTATTGTGGTTTCTCGTCACCTGCATGTCAGCCTTTCACAGTAACCTTTTCATCACTTTTCTGCAAATATTTACTTTTCAACTTAATCTTTGCGATAAACTCCTGGTACCATGTACTGCTGATTTTGGCAGTATAAGACAAATTGTTCTTTCTGTGCCAGACTGAGAAAAATATAAGGAAGCAACTGTTTCCTGACATGCTTGAATCTCAATGTAAAACCTTTGGAGCATGGATTGTCTGGTGCACCTCCCTAACCCCCGACAACAGTCAGTGTTTGTACCACTGAGGTCACATTGTTCAATAGTCATTGTCATGGGTTTGATTAAAAACAGATGAGATTGACTGTGCAGAAAGGTGTGTCGGGTATTTGCTTTCTACAGTTAAACTGGCATAATTAAATAATAATTAAAAGTAGCAATGTATTTAAGCATGAGCTTTTTCAACTTGTGTGTTTATTTGCATATAAAATGTACATATTTCAGTGCCCTCAATAGCTTTACTTTTACATTCCAGTCACTACTGTGTAATTTCATTTGTGTTTTTATGCATGACAAGTCAAAACAAACTAGTAAAATTAAAATACACACATTGTCTGCCTTTCCGCATCTTCCACTGCATCTGTGCCTCTGTTCAATCTCTTATTCTTCAAATATTTCATCTAGATTTCTCAAAAAAGATCCCATTCCCAAGGCTTGGAAATGTTTGAGAATGCACAACAAAAATGGCAGCGCTAGCCTTCAAAGGGTGAATGTTAGATTAGGTCATTTCCGGTAATTTCGCACATTTGTAGTAGGATATCAAATGTCTCAAAAAAGGAAAAGAAATGCTATAAATCTGTTAGAATGTGTGAAAAAAATCTGAGTCCATTCGTGATGCTTGACACATTTGTCAACGTCTTACACACTTATCTCATCAACTATATGTGAAAGGTTTTCCTGTTTTGTCACAAGTGAGAAAACAATTACAAAGAACATCAAAGGGAATTCCTGTCTGTCTTCTAATTGTGTTCATCTAAATGTAAACGGTATATAGTGCTTTACTAGTCAGTTTGAGCACTTTACACTTACTTACTAAAGTCTGTGGTTCTGGTGGATACGTTGCTCACTGCATGCAAACTTGGAAAGTAATGTGATGTCAGAAATACCCCATATTGTATGTATAAAGAGAAAATAGTGTCATTATACTGACACTTGAAGCTATGCAGGACTCAGCGGGTTTTGCAACCTGTCAGTTGCACCATCAGCACTGGTATCTGAATAGAACAGAGAAGTTTTTCTCCAGAACATCTCAACTCTTTTAACTGTTACAGTCATCTCCCTTTTCATCATCTGGGACCCTCTGTGCATTCACATATCGCTGAAATGCCTTACTGTACAGCAAGCATGAACTGAGCCCTGTGATAGACAGGCAACCTTTCCAGGATGGACCCAGTGGTAGCTGGTGACTGACTCTAGCCCACAAGCAACCCTAAACTGGATGGATGGATAAAGAAATACAAGCTTATTAGCTTGATTTTACTTTATCAATGTTGCAAGCTAGGGCTGGTACAAAACAGTGATAATTATTTATCACAGAAAGTCTAAAACATGAATTTACTGCATAGTGAAACCACAATGACTGAAACTAACTATAATGGTTTACCTTTCTTCTTTCTAATAGTCTCTGTTTTGTCACCTTGGCTCAATCGGACCTTAGTCTTCAACAGCCTGACCAGTAATGTTTGGCCTTCTAGGGGAGAAAATACCTGCTGTAGAGGAAATGGGGTGTGCTCCATGTTTAAACACAAAACAAATAAGAAGACAATGGCAATAAAAGAATGCAGCACAATAATTGTTTTTATCTCCATTATGTTGTTGAATATAAGCAAAGCCCTGCTGTCTTTTGATGCACAGCACCTGTTTTAATGCAAACCATTATTAAAAAAAGTTTCAAGCAAACCACTACTCAATTGTTCCTGGGAACTATTCAAAGATCATCCTAGATCTGAAATCCCTGTGCATAGTTATAGCAAAATTGTGACATGCTAGCTTTACCCGGTATAGGGGATTAATCTAGCTTTTTTGGTCGCTGTTATTATCTTTGGCATTACAGGCGAGTCCTGTTTGTACCATTTTATCACCTGGGATTAAGTAATACATTCTTCTCCTGTTAAACAGTGACAGGGGAACAGCTCTGTTACGTAACCAAAGCTAAATTGGTGCAGAGCACTGAAATGGCTGGATTATACAGTGGATGTTAAGAAAACATCAATACAAGACCTGTGCTCATTAACAAAACATTTAACTCCAATGACACAACCATTTGAAAGGCAAAGATCCTGTCTAAGAGTCAGGTATGAGCCCTGTGGTAGAAGGATGACATCACCAAGAAAGCACTCCTTAATTGAAACCACCAGCTCCTCAAGCTATCCCATTACACTGGCCAGGTTGGGGTTGCCAGGTCAGAGTATGAGAAAGCTCCCGTGTGTAATTTATAGCACTCTTACCACAGATAATCCATACGTATAAGCTGTGAGGTTATGAAGCTGCAGACCCCCTACCCATCTGCAGCCAATTTGGCTCTCACACAATCCATCTTAAATCACAAAGGCTCAGACCATGCTGACTAGACTATAGAAATCGTTTCATTGCAATTCCCTCTGCATACTACTTTTGGCAAATTTGAGAGAGATAGGAAAAAAAAAAACCCAAACCTCTGGTATTAACTACCTGAACTAGCAATCCTCTTTAAAAGCCCACACCCTCTGCGTTTTCCTCCCACAGCAGTAAATTTTCAAGGAATGTGGGCCAAAGATCAGATCAATAAAAATCTGCAATTTAACAAGAACAGATGCTGGCAGTGCTACTAGGTATGTCTCGCTACATTTTAAGTAAGATCTAAATGAATATGTGCATGTGGAAGTTCTTTCAAGTGTTTCAGGGACGAGAAAAAAAACGGTGGTGGGGGTGGGGTGTATTGTTGTACCCAGCCTGTTATCTCAACCATCAAGCGTGTGATCCCGTCTATCTGTGAGATTATAGGAGCTTAATCACTGTGAAGATTAACCTTATCAGAAATCACATTTCTTCACACAGTTTCAATTATCAGGACAAACTCGGTGTTGGGGACGGGGAGTTGGAACAGGGCGGCACTAACGATATAAACAAAGGATCGGTCCCGGTGAATAAAGATGCCTGCTGGCTGTTTTCCAGCTGTGTTTATCTGAAAATCGTGTTTGAAAAAGAACACTGCACTGTTTAATAATTGGGGAGCCTTCATCCTATTTTCAGTATTGTGCTACTGATGCCTCAAATCAAAAGCATTATCACACGGTTACAGCGGACAAATGCTCCTGGATCTACAGGGAGAAAAATAACTGCATTACAGTCTTCTAAATTTTGTTTTGCATCTGCAGGTTTCTATACAAAAACCCTCTGCAAGAAATCACTTAAAAACACTACGTATGTTTGGGGGGGATCACTGCAGCTGTCACAAACACCAAAACTTCTTTGTTTTCAAGTGTATGATAATTATTAGGGGCGCAACGATACACAAAATTCACGGTTCGGTTCGATACTTTGGTGTCCCGGTTCGATATTTTTTCGATACAAAAAAATGTTCACGCTTTTTTAATGTCATTTATTAAAATTATAAATATATATTTTAACTCAAAAGCACAGTTTTTAAATTTAATGTTGCTGAAACAACAAAGTAATAAATAAATAAATCTATCTGATGGAGGAATCACTCATCTTTGGAAAAGAGAGTTTATTACAGAGAAATGGCTCTTTCAAAATAAAAGCTATACTATACGCTTCTTCTGGGCTATATTCTCAGCAGCATATTAAACATATCAGGTCCCCATAAGGAGAATCCTGTGCTGACGGCTGTCTAAATGACTCGGGTAAAGTTTGTAGCATGTGTGCTTGTTGTTTTTGTCTGCTTCCACTTGTCTTTGCACTAGGATGATGTCGGAGTAAATGTGCAGTCATATTCGTTGTGTTCCCACTAGTGCTGTCAGCGTTAATCTGAAATGACGTTAACGCCACAACACGGCAAATCTCCGTTAACGAGCTACCGCGGATCGCCCCGTGCGTGGGGCTGGACGGCGTCAACACGTCAACAAGCAAACAGTTCCCACCCATGTAATTGAGCATTGCATGGCACATCCGACATAATGTTTTACTTTTGTCCATGACGCGCTTACCTTCAGGGTCATACGTCACATGAAGACCAAAATAGTTCCAAACGCCAGATCTGAATGAGGGTGGGGGAGGCTCAATTTGCCATGTTGCAACGTGCTTAGCTTCTGTCTCGCTAGCTTGTGCTGCGCTCAGTGGATCTGCGCTCGACAGTGCAGCCTAGGCTGTACTGTCGAGCGCAGATCCACTGAGCTCTCAACACAGACAGCATCGTCAGAAGGAAAGTTGATAAAATAAATAAAAAATGTTGTATTGTTCATACATATGCGTACCGAACCGAAAGCACTGTATTGAACGGTTCAATATCAATACGAGTATCGTTGCACCCCTAATAATTATAGTTGTTTTTCCACAATTTTACCCTTTAGTTCCAACATGGTCTCTAAAATGAGCACAAAAAATGCTCTTGCACCTGCAAATCTGCTTTCCAAAGAGCTACAAATAACTTACAAAGCAGAAGCATTTTCTTATCCAGATGAGGCTGCAAAGGCTTTTGTTAGTAACAGTATGTACCTTGGAAGCCTATGTGAGCTACATTTTGGTACATTTGTATCATTTATTTTCATAAATGTGAAAAACACTGAAGTGTCAAATTAGGAGTTGTGTCACTGAAATATTCCAGAAAAAGAACCAGCCATTAAATTCAGGATTAACATAAATTAAAGACAGCAGTATTGAGTACACACAAACTAGCTTGATTCTGTTTTCCTCTGGTTTCAGTTCTTTTTATTTCTAATTTCAAAACAAAGGCCACAAATGCTAAGGTAACCTGCGCTATTCCTGTTGCTCAGTTTTATGCATCTATAAACTGGCTAAAAAACTACCAAGAAGTTTAAAAAGCAGCTAAAGAAGCAGGTAAATGTTATGACTTACCATTTTGCTGTTCACCTAATATCTGCGCACTGATGTCCACTGATAAAAGCTAAGCTAAATTAATTACCATATGAAATTGAGGCCAGTTGCAAGTCAAGGCTTTCCCACTGGCGCACACACACACACACACACACACACACACACACTGATTTCAATTCATGCTGGAAGTGGGAAATAACTCCTCGGTGTCTTTCTCTGTCACCCTCCTCATCGTGATTTGTTTTATAATAGCAGGTTGATAGCACTATATCAATCAATCAACCCAACCCCTCACCGGGTCTAACACTTTCCTTAATGGAAATTCTGGTTCTTGCAGCTCCCATTAACTGTATACAATCAGGTTAATACATTCACGTAATGTAATTATATGTTGCATGGTGGTTGATGGGCTGGTCTGAGTATATCAGACACTGCTGATCTACTGGGATGTTCCCACATAACCCATCTCTAGAGTTTACAGAGAGTGTGCCCATCTTGTGATAACGACTCTAAAATTAAGCTTTGTGACAACATTCATTACCCTGCTTCAACTGGTTTCTTAATAATAATAATAATAATAAAAAACCTTTGGGATGTGGTGGAACAGAGAATTTATACCAAGGATGTGCAGCTGACAAATCTGTAGCAAATGCGTAACATCATGTCAATATTGACCTTTGAGGAATGTTTTGAACACCTTGTTCGATCTATTTCATGAAGAATTGAGGCGATTTTAAAAGAGGTCCAACCTAATATTATCAATTGACCTATAAAAAGTAGTTGGTGTAAATTTGGGACAGTATAGAAGATTATGTAATCCTGGGGCAGACTGCAGTGTACCCATCTTATGATAACACCTCGCAGATGACAGTCCAATTTTATCGTTTTTATCATTGGCCAACTACATAGTAGGAAAGCTAGATACCACATTTCTGGAAGAACGAACAGAGCAACCTCCCAGGAAAAAAAGAAAAAGAAATCCACCAACACCTCACTGCAACATCCCAACTACCCAACCTGCCTT
The DNA here is from genome assembly GCF_057381915.1 of Diplotaxodon limnothrissa. Classification (NCBI taxonomy): domain Eukaryota; kingdom Metazoa; phylum Chordata; class Actinopteri; order Cichliformes; family Cichlidae; genus Diplotaxodon; species Diplotaxodon limnothrissa. The sequence continues at coordinate 39,876,614 of NC_140597.1, read as the reverse complement.
TATATCTGACCATTTTCACTGCTGGATTTACAGCTCAGCTAAAAATGTGTGATTAACACATCTTCTATTTTACTAGAACGGCACTCAAGGGTCTCCTCCACCATGGCCCATCTCACCTGTCTCACATTATTAAAGAAAGTGACCCAGATCAGTCACAAAATCATTTTGGATCTTCCGGTCACTCTGCTCCACTTTTGCACAAAGTCCAGTAAAATCCAGCCCAGTGATTTTCAGGTAATCTTGCTGACTTACAAACAGAAAAACAAACAGTTATGATCACATACCTGCACTCAGGCAGGAGCTTAAAAATGATTCAAAGTGCAGCTGCTGAGGAGGGACAATCTACAGAAAGAGGGAGAGTAAACAACAGCCAGGCAGAAGGAGCTGAACGAATCAATGCAACGAGCATAAGGTTTGCAGTGAAATATGATTTTATCCATTTTAAATGGTAAAGAAATTGGAAATCATTGGGGGTCAATATTTGTATTGTGGCAGGCTGTCACAAATAAGCCGATGCATAGGAAACATTTCAGTAACCATTTACAAGCTATAATGAAGCATGAGCAAAGCTAATTTTACAGTAATCTCAGCTTTATTGCAGCAGAACCGTCATAAAAGGCTCTGCTTTTTTAACTGTTATAACACCTTACAAATCTTCTGCCAAGAAATCCCAAGCTGTCTGAATTCTTAAAATTTCCACTGAGGTTTAATATTTATAGTATTAAAGTATACTTGAGCAAGGTTATGCACCCCTTGAGGTCTTTGAGATATGTGAAGAGGTTCCAAGGGGTAGAGCAGTAATTCAATTCAGCTCAATGAAAAGCACGCTGCATTCCTCACAGAGACTGCTGGAAACTTTCCATCTATTCTTCTACAGTTTATTAGATCCAGTTGTTGTAAATTACATTATGAAATTCTTGCTCAATGGATTTAAATTGACCACATGGGGAATGTTGACATTTTCTGTACAGGCTCAGTGGGCGTCCTTCCACCAATGACCTCACCGAGGGCCGGCTGTTTAGGACTGGATGAGAACTGGCATGCCGCTGCTACAGAGCACATTTTAAAGTTAGTGCATAAACATCATCAGGTGAGGTGAGACAGAGGAACAGGCTCACTAAGCCTTGTCTGACAGCATTATCACGACCATTGGAAAAGAGTGGAGGCCACTATGTAAACAGCTTTCTCCCAGACGTCAATACAGCCAGAGCCATTACAGGAGTAAGGTGTCGGTTTGCATTCTAACATCAGGTTTCCACAGAGAAGCTCACACACAGAAAAACGTTCTCATGTGTGCATACACACATGCCCAACCGCACTGTAGAAAAGCACAGGCACACGCACACACACTATATACATAAACACACACGAGCACATTGTGTGACAGAACAAACAAAGTAGGGATATCTGCTTCTGTTGCTAGGATACCACTTCTTCTGGCTCCTAAGTAAATCAGGGTGACTGGTGGCACAGACAGCTGTGAAAACTTAACACAAGCTGGGGTAACAAAGTAAAAGTCACTTCCAAGCTGATGCTCATGGAAAACGTGTTCACATTCAGTTGTGTTTAGAGGATGGTTTTGCAATTTCTCTATCCTCAGGTGCCAAAAAGGATTTGCTTGATGTAATCATTCCTGCTGTTCACACTGTTTTTTCAGTGATGCTTTATCCACAAACTATCACTGCAAGATTGCCTCCCGACTTTACCAGTCAGTAAGAATTTTATCCAGTTTCTACATCTAAACTGAACAAGTAATGGACATCCTAATGCTCCCTCGTTGCTTCTGAGTGTTACCAATGAGAATATAGTGACTCAGCAGTCATATTGGCAATGACTCTGGGTGGTTATTTTATTGCCCAAAGGGGAGAGACAGACATAACTTCAATATCAGTGGTTGCCAGGACAGAAAAAAGTAGAAATACAGCAGGTTGGGAACCGGCACTAGGAGTACACTGGTTTGTGGCCCACATCCATGGCTGGGTGATAGCAGGGTTTTCAATGACTCAAAATTTGAAGGGTGATTCATATGCAAGCACAACTGATCTGCACTCAGTTAAGACGATTGTTCTTTTTCTTTTATGGAGATTATAAAAGATGGCCTTGGGTTCCAGATTGGAAAAGTGAATCCAGTGGGCCGATTCTTTAGCTCCCACCGGCGCGGGATCATTTCGTGAGACCCCCCGTCACGTCTCCAGCTGGTCTGTTTGTGTAGTTGAGGGTACTAACGGCTGCCTCTGTTTTTCCCAGGAGGATTGCTGGAACTAGAGGGCAGCAGACACAGAGTGCACTGGCACGAGGGAGACACTGGGAGAAGACATGGAGTGGAAGTCGGGAGCACACGGGGATGTATCATTGTGTGTACAGTTTTCACTGTAAATAAAGAGCACTGTTTGCATTGCAGAGTACCGCGGCTGGGTCCTCCTTTCCCCACATCCCCACGGTCTGCCAACACAGACCGTGACAAAAGGCCTAGTATATAGTTATATTGTTACAGCATTTGAAGATATACCATAAAAAACTCATAACATAAAGTTTTTACTGATTTTCACATTTGTCGTGACCGTGAACCAGTTTTAACCTGAATTAAATCAGTTACAAAAATGTAAATAAAAAAATGCAATGATTTAATAAAACGAATAAAGTCCTATTGTATTTCTGATAGAACAAAGAAAAAAAATCGAATGTTTAAAGTAAGAAACCCTACAGTACTTTTTTTTTTTTGAAAGTAAGGTTATTTTGAAATTCATGCAGCAACACATCTAAAATAAACATTTGTGACAGGGCCATGTTTATTAGTGTGTGTAGTAACCCCTCTTCTTTTAACAACCGTCTGTAACATCTGGGAACAGAGGAGACCAGATGCTGGACTTTTCAGGAATATTGTCTTATTGTTGTCTGAAACAAAGTAGGGATCATCTTGTCTGTCTTGTCAGCCCTGCGTCTATGTCATTGTTTCTTATGAAACAGATAATACAGAGAGTGTACATAATTTAAGTGTGAAATTCCTTTTTGGTATTAATTTTCTCTGAAGAGACTAGAATTTGTTCATCTTCCTTAATCCACATTGGAACACAATAGGAAGAGGTCTTATAAGGGCTAGGGGAGGTGATACTTGTGTTGCAATGGACTTAAGGTAGAGGGGGAAGAAAATTATATATAGGCACCAATACACTGTGAGCAAATACATGTTTCTGTGTCTGCTGTGACCCGCGTCCCCTCTCCCTACACCTCTATCGTCAGACTGTTATTGAGCAATTATGGCCATTGATTTTCTCTCTCTTCTCGGTGCACCACTGTATGACAGCTGGCCTTTGTAAGTGGCCTCACTGGACTTCTAAGTGCTGCCACTGGTGGCCACACTATTTGCTTGAAGATTTGTCCGATCTAACACACTATCCCTGACTTGGTGAGACTCTTTCAAGCAATCATAGCTCCTGCTTATGTATGAGTTATTCACACAAAGCCATGAAAGAAGCCTGTCTTTATTTTCCTACATCTTTTACTTGGGCGGGCCACACAGATTATATGTGGCACAGCCACGAACGAGGCCGAGATTCATTTCTTTTTTAAATTAAAGGAATTCCAAACAGGAGACACAGCTGATCTCTTGGTTAAGTTTCCTGATGCAGTCCCAGCCTCCTTCCATGATCTCCTAACTGTTTTGAATGTAGTAGAGCGTCTCCCAGTTGTTAACAAAGTGTTGTACTACCTGGGTACGCTGATGTTTGATGGTTTGATAGACACGCAATTATTAGTGTTACATAGTGTCTACAAACAATGATTGTTTGTCCTTTTTAAGACAATTAGGTAACAATGAATTATTGTTGTTTTCCAAATTATATGATGAGAACTGTAAATGAGAATGTCCACCAGTTAATAAAGGTCCCGTCTCATTACACGCCATCACACTTCCAGTTTCCAATACTTGTGTTTTGACCAGGTTTTTTATTGAAACATCAATCACCTGCCCCTGCCTCACCCCTGGACATATTCCAACTTTACTGTTTTGACCTGTAGCTAGTGATGGCAGTCTTTTACTGGATTGGAAAACCACTGCAAGCTGGAGGAAGGCTTTAACCAGAAGCTGCCGCTGATGGAGAGCTTCTTGCTAAACTGCTGCTTCGCCAAGGAGAACAGGGATTTCTGTCAATGGAAGGTTGTCTAAAATAAAGTTTTTTCCTAGGAAGATTCACTGGGCAAGCAGCTGATTACATCTTTCAGGTATTTTGTCACAGAGTACTTGGCAAATAATGACACATACACGCAGCCAGAAACTGATGTAAATCTGTGGAAACACTGTGTACCAATTTTGAAGACACTGGCATAAGTAACAATTTCAGCCCCTAATTTCAACCCAACTACATTGCATCATATTCAAGAACATCATAGGTCAAGTAATAATTATCTAGAGTAGCTTTTCAGTATTTAATCTAAATGCCAAACTGATGAATCAATTTTACAACAAGTCTGTAATTCATGTTTTAACAAATTGTAATGCTTTTTTTTTTGCAAATTACTTATTACTTCACTTAAGTAATACCTCGTCAAACTGAGAGCAAGCTCCAAGTGAAGTATAGTCTCAGTCAAAACACAGCATGCTAAAATTTTGCATGTGTGTGCGAGCGCAAGCTGATAGCCGTGAGCTTTAGCACATACTATGCAAGAAGGAACTACATAACGTTTTTCAAATAATGTGTGCTACATGTGTTGTTCTCAAGTTCACACAGCTTTAAGTACTTGTTCTTGTAAATGTAATTTTAGATGTATTTTTAGTGCAAACTGCACAACTTTTAACTAAACTTCCCACCTTGGCTGTTACCACCAGTTGAGCGATTCAGGACGCCAAAGCAAACACAAAGAAACTATGCAAGTTTACCATCAAATTACCAGAGTGAGACTCAAGCTATCAGCACAGACGAGTGTGAAACAGCTTGATAGCATTATTGCAAGGTGGGAGGGTTATAGGAAAGCAAGCAGAATACTGCTTCTTACACTGCATGAATGTTGGACTCATCTTCATGAGTGTACCCTGCAAGCATCTAGCTGTTTCAAAGATTCCACATTAAACTGGCCATGCATTTGTGGGTATTTACTTCAGGGTTTATTTTTTCTGCATGCAAAAGGTTTACAAAAATCACAAAGGCCAAAGTGCATGTTAACACCAAACCACCAGACCAGCATAATACAGCCCAACTGTGTGATTTTACTTAACAATGCCACTGCTGCAAGAATTGTTCTTCAATGCGTTCAGCGTTTGAGGCTTTTACGCAGACACTGATTTGGGTTTCTGCGATGCACTAATACACTAGCACTTTTTGACTTTGACTGACTTCCATCAACCTACCAGGTATCATCAGCAACCGACAACAGTGACTGATGTTATCTGTTGTGTCACATCAAGCTTTTGCTAGATAAATCTACAAATGAAGTGTGATGAAGAGCAAAAAGGTAGTTCAGTTCCTTTGTTATGTGAGATTTTTGTGCTTGCATGGCACAAAGTCATCATTGGCTATCTGCCAGATGGATTTTAAACAAACTAGTGCATTAACAATTATGACCTCAACTGCCAGCTTAAAAGCACAACCACTATGACCTCGTGATGACGTTATAAGCATTATTTCTGTTTAAAAAATTAAGGAATGGATGGATGGTTGGGTGGCTTGGTGGGTGGAAGAAACAGACTAACTTCCAATAATTACAGCAAGTCACGTGACATACAGTATTATTGCAGGGTCTTTACCTTGAAGTATAAAGCGCCTTGAGAGGATTGTTGTTGTGATTTGGCACTAAATAAAAACTGTGATAAATAAAATTGAGCTGAAAAAACAAACAAACAAACAAACAAAAAAACAGCAGGAGTCATGAGAATTAATTCACAAGAATTCGGGGAGACGGACATGGCAACAAAAATGTTGACAAAAACCTTATAAGAAACAAAAATATTAGCTTTAGTTTGCTGGGAACAATTCATTTAAGTCAGTATTTAGTATAAACAACACAACATGATCAGATTGTCAAAATACTAGTCCGGATGGTAATATGTGATTTATGTGATTTATTCTCCGGCCTCTACAAGTGAATAGAATAGAATAGAATTCAACTTTATTGTCATTGCACAAGTACAAGGCAACGAAATGCAGTCCAGAAAGCGCTTTAGCCATAATATAGATATATTACAAAATATATATTAGCAATAATATAGATATATAGATATATTACATAAATGGGTACAAAATATGGGTCTATTATGGGTATGTTACAATGTACAGGCTATGAACAGGATATAAATATGAAAACTATACAGAAATATGAACTATGCAAGTTATAAACAGTTGTAAGTAAGTAAGTAAGTAAGTGAGCAATATTACCAAAAATCTCCACAGTATCTGTAGTTTTCTGCTTTGAGTCAATCAGCTGAAACTAATGGAGTCCTGCTGTATTTCTCCTTTCTAATGATGATGATAATGATTACATTCTAATATTAGAAATCTGCAGCTTGTGGAGTTGATGAGCGGTATCGCATGAGACAGAGAGGTGTTTCTGTTACTCTGCCTGTCGTCTGTGGTGCAAATGAGGTGACAAAATATTAGACACATCTGTCAAGCATAATATATTAATATAGATTTCTCAAAATGATTACTGATGGACACCGGTTTAAAGAAAATAAACAACATAAACCGAAAAATTAAGGCCCACACACCTCAAAACAAGATGTTTTATTCATTGTGTGCCGTAGTGTGAGTTAGCCTTCATTTCTTTATATTTTGCTTGATTTACTGACGCGTAAACATATATGGGAATTAAGTATACAAGTCAAAAAGCAGACTTTGACTTGACCAAAATTATCCTAAATTGCTTAAATAATGCTGAGGTCTGGGCTCTGGGGAGGCCAACCCATGACTGGTAGTGTCCAGCTGAGTGTTTTTCTATCCAGGAATGGGATCATTGTCATCATCGTCAATAATAAAGCGGGAGCAAATCACATGCTTTCCTGATGGTACTGCATGGTAGATCAAAGTCTGACATCTGGTAAACTGTGAAGTTAGAATCTGTTGTCACTCATTTCCAGTCCAATTCTTGTGTAATTCGGTATACCTAAGCTGCTGCTCCCAGTTTCCCTTTCTAAAGATGGCTTCTTCTTAACTTTGGCTCGATGCATCTAATAAACTAGAACTTTGTGACGATTACAGTCATTCATTGCTGATTAATCAAAGCAATTCAAAATTCACTGCCAGATTTCCCGACCCTACAGGCTTATCTGAATAAAGTCATGTTTACATCACATGCTTACATGGGGGTGGCTGTAGCTCAGGTGGCAGAGCAGGTCAGCCACTAATCAGAAGGTCAGTGGTTCGATCCCAGGCTGCATCCTGGCTGCATGTCAAATATCCTTGGGCAAGATACTAACCCCATGTTTGCCTACTGGTGGTGGTCAGAGGGCCTGGTGGTGCCTGTGTCCGGCAGCCCCGCCTCTGTCAGTGCGCCCCAGGGCAGCTGTGGCTACAATGTAGCTGCCATTGCCAGTGTGTGTGTGAATGGGTGAATGACTGAATGTAGTGTAAAGCGCTTTGGGGTCCTATGGACTAGAAAAGCGCTATAAAAATGCAGGCCATTTACAAAGTTTCATCTCAAGTCAAACGATGAAGAGTGTGACCCATCTTATTATCATCATCATTATTATCGGGCGATCGTGGCTCAAGAGTTAGGAGTTCGTCTTGTAATCGGAAGGTTGCCGGTTCGAGCCCCGGCTCGGACAGTCTTGGTCGTTGTGTCCTTGGGCAAGACACTTCACCTACCGCCTACTGGTGTTGGCCAGAGGGGCCGATGGCGCGATATGGCAGGGCAGCTGTGGCTACAACTGTAGCTTGCCTCCACCAGTGTGTGAGAGTGAATGAATAGTGGCATTGTAAAGCGCTTTGAGGGGTCCTGAAAAGCGCTATATAAATGCATTCCATTATTATTATTATTATTATTATTATTATCATCTTATTCTTATCCAATTTAGCGTCGTGGGGGGGGACTAAAGCCTATCCCAGCTGTCGGCAGGGCGCACCCTGGCCAGTCTGTCTCAGGGCCAACACAGAGGGACAGACAACAATTCGCACTTAGATTCATACTAAGGGCAATTTAGAATCAGCAGTTAACCTAATCCCACTAACTACATTTTCACTCAGCTGTATAGCATCGTTAGCTCTGCATACACATTGAAACGTGACGGCAATCATATTAGCAGCAGACCTGATTTCTTACCTGTGTAAAGTGAAGCAGGAGTCGTATCAGGTGTGTTTGGATACTGTAGCAAAAAAATCCTGTTCCGGTCAGTAGTTCCCAAAGCTAGCCGGATACACCACCCTCTATCTGCTCCATACAGGTGTGCAGATTGATACTAACTGACAGAGAGTCAGCGAAAGGTGTGCCTGAATCCCAACAACCATTAACGTGTATGGCAGGGAAAAAAGCAATGTTGTTTTCTCTGTGACGTTCTCCAAAAGCAGTACAAAAGTCTTAAAAGAAAGCAAGCTTGATTAGAAAATGCCCCAACAGTTGGAGCATTAACAGAAAAAGGGGACTTACGCATTCCTGTTTTGATCGACTGATAATGTATTTAAACTTTGTCAGGTGATTTTTTTATCTAGTTTATTGCTATAATTTGAATATATCTACAATATTTTTTATGGAACAGAATCTGTCTTCAATAAACTACAAGTAGCAACGGCAGCAGCAGCAGTTGTAAAGGATCAAAGCAGTGGGCAGATCATTTACTATTTATGGCAATCCTGTAACAGCAGCAAGGCTGCAGGAGTTATTCACTTCAATTAAATACATATTTATAGGTAATCACTAGTGGCATTATTCTGAGCCTACATATCTGAATAAAACAGAGTTGGCTTCATGGTTGATATTTTAACTCTCTTCAAGAGAAGTTTACAAATCTAGGGTCACAATGCTATAATAATACTTGGAATCTGGGGTATTGTCCCTGTTAGGCATCAGACATTTCATTTTCTGTGTTCTGGTGAATTGTTAAGTAGCAATGTTTCACTTTTCTGCACTGACATATGGTAGAAATGTCTTCATTTATGTAGCACCACAAAAGTAAATGAGGACAGACTGTGCTGCCAATGGCTGAGATCGCCACACTGTGTGTTGTGGGGTCTTGAATAGTTTGGGAAAATTAAATGTATCATAGGAGACTCAGGCCACAAATTCACAGGTGATTTCTTTCATGTTTTTATTTTATTTGTCGCTTGTGATTGAAATTTTGGGAGATCCTTGAAATCTACCTCCAAAACTACTTCTGACTTCACTGGACCACATAATACACTAGTGCAGTTCAACAGTTTAACAGAAACATGTCTTCAGCATGGTTGTAACAGCTGTTGTTCATGAGGTGGTCTGTATAAAAGGCTACAAGTTTAAACCATCTGCCTATTGGTGCCATTTCGGGCACCTACACCAAGTACCAAAATCTGCAATTCCTCAAGCAACCACTAGAGGCTATCTCCAAAAACCTGTCAGTTTATAAATGACCAAATTTATAGCAGAGAAAAGACAGTTTTCTGCCTGGTCCAAAAAAAAGCTTTATCTCAGTTGCTATTTTCCCTTTCATAATAGCTGTATGGGGTAGGTGTGGCACAAAAAGGCAGGAAGCAAGACAATGGATGGAAGTACAACAAACTGAAGTGTACAGTAATACAAAACACAGATTTTAAAATAATAATAATACAGCAAGTAACTAACACAACACAGGCTAGACTAACCGGTTTTGGTGAATAAATAGATCTCAACTGAAATTAGCAAGTATCTGTTCCCGTGTGATGCATTCATGCAGTCTATAGATTATACCATAAGTTTTTTACAGCAGCACATTTTAAAGAGCATCCACACTCCCTCCAGTGACTTACATCATGCTACCACATATCATCACAGCAAACAACATTTGTACACCCAGCTTTCATCATTATTTAAAAGACCAGCCCATCTTCGTCCACTGACCCACTGCCCAGAAAATATACTCCATACACCACATCCCATGGAAATTTCAGGAAAATAAATGTGATACATATTAATGTTTAGTTTAATAGTTATTTTGCTTTATATCCGTGAAGAGGTTTAGATTTCTTTTCATATGCAAAGAGAAATACTATAACTTTTCTTTGCTGATCGAGAAGCTGATATTTGTAAGGTTCTGTTTCTAAGTTCATGAAGTTTAGCTGAGGTAATTATTTTGAATTAGTCTAACATTTTTTTAACTGCCTCCTGCGCACATACGATCCAATTTCCACTTTCACATACCTCCACAGAGGTCCTTGTGTTTACAGCAGATGAGTCCTTTTGATGTGATAACTGTAATTATAGCAAGCGGATGATACTTTTGGGAGAAAAAAACCATATTGCTCTCTACATCTGCTTCCATTTTACACATATCTGTGCTGCTATGTGAAAATTTTATTTCATCAAACTGGTGTTCTCAGTTTTGAACATCTGTGCTTTCAGCGTTTGTTTGGTTTTTTTCTGTATTTTATATATTTTTATGGTATCTGTGGCAACTAGCCACACTATCAACTGTATACAACAGAAGGTTTGAAAAAATCATTCAGATCTGAGTTTCAAACTTTCTGCAGGTCACCTTGTAGGCCATCTGACACATCCATGGATAAAACTATTAAATGGACTTTTGATAAAAGATTATTTTGCAGCGTTTTGCTTTTCTCAAGATCTGGAATAAACCCACAAGCTCACATAGATGTTTACATTGATTTGTGACAGAATAAGGTGAAGTGTGTTTCTACTCCAGACAGGCGCTCTTTCAAGTTCAGTATTTATCTACAAAAGTACACAGATACAAACAGAAAGGAAAAAAACATTTTCTTTATAACAAATAAACACACTAAATAAAGAAAAACACCAACATTTCAAACATTGCTCAGTGTGCCAATTTAAAGACAACATTCTTGAAATTGTAATCCCCACAAATTATTAAAATTTGTTTTGCACTGCCTAGTTATTCGACTAAAAGGTTGAAAATTGTAAACATATGGTGTGTTCTGCATTGCGTCTACCTAAACATCTGCCCTAAGATCTCAACATCTGCTGGGGCTTCAACTTGACAAGTCCATTCTTGTTGTCCTGTCGTCACTGTGCACCAAAACACAAACACATTTCCAGAGCACTTTATCTGTCCTTTTTCAGTAGACCCAGTTGAGCATTTTGTTTGTTTCAGTGGCTATGCTTACATAACATCGAATTATAGTAATGATAATAAATAATAATAAGGCCAAAAAATAAATAAAACGCTTCTGGAGACCTGTGCTAGCCAACATACCGAGTCACATATACAATCTGAGTCTGAAGCAAGACAACAAAACATAATGGTAATGGACTGCATTTGTATAGCGCTTTTCTAGTCCCTAAGGACCCCAAAGCGCTTTACACTACATTCAGTCATTCACCCATTCACACACACATTCACACACTGGCGATAGCAAGCTACATTGTAGCCACAGCTGCCCTGGGGCGCACTGACAGAGGCTGCCGGACACAGGAGCCACCGGGCCCTCTGACCACCACCAGTAGGCAAACACGGGGTTAGTATCTTGCCCAAGGATATTTGACATGCAGCCAGGATGCAGCCTGGGATCGAACCACCGACCTTCTGATTAGTGGCTGACCTGCTCTGCCACCTGAGCTACAGCCACCCACATCCTGTCTGGTTTCTGGTGCTTGGTTATTCAAGTCACTTATAGCCCTTTTCCATTAGTTTCTACTGGCCTCGACTCCACACTACTCTACTCAGTTTATGTCATTTTCGATTGAGTACAATTTTGTGAAGGAGTCGCTCTCATGACTCATCTAGTGACGCTACTGACTGGCCAGTCGGTGGCATTCAGTCTGTTGACATCACATTTTCAGACTGAGTCAGAGGGCTTGGAAGCAAGGCTTGTAACCTTGGAGGTGGTCCTGAAGGTCATTCACCCACTATCATTTGAGTTGTCACATGAGCCAAGTTGTGGAAATAAAACAAAAGGTGCAGATCATAACTATGACCCAGTCCACCATCATGTGAGCTACTGTGGTCACTTGAGGTAAGGTTTGAGTGAGGGTTGATATATGCATTTTTTTTTCTCTGCCCGTTCTGCTGGTTTTTGGTTTTTGCCCTTCTCCCCCGTCCCTCTTCTCAGCTGTTTCTCTTTCCCTCTTTCTTTCCCCCAGTCAAGTCTGTCCCGTATTCAGTAAGTGAAAATAAAATAAACAATAAAAGGTGAATCAAATGGACCATTACGGCAAGGCTGGGATGGTCAATTTGGTAAAGTAAATCCGTTGGGCATCTTTCTTTGCCTTTAGACAATAATTCTGATGCAAAAGAGCCAAACGGGACAGGCAAAAAAAAAAAAAAAGGTTTGAGCGAGGGTTGAAACACCTAGCAAGCAATGTCAAGACTGCATTGTACATGGCTGATAGCTAGTATGATAAGCCACCGCCTCCTTTGAACAATGGTTGCTTGCAGTGGACGTAAATGGCCTCCATTATTCCGCTGTCTTCTTGGTCCAAATGTTAACACTGACACCCTTGAGTGTCTTTTCTCCTGGCTGGTTCCTGTACCAAAGAAGTTGACACGATCAGAGGTTATTGACTATCAACCAGATGCCCTCACATCACATCTGATGAAGGTGCTGGAGAGACCTTGTTGACCCATTTGACTCACAGGTGAAAAAATTGATCGACCCTCTACAGTTCACCTTTCAGCCTGATCTGGGAGTGGATGATGCAATTATCTGTGTGCTGCAGAGAGCATGAGGATCACCTTCTTTGATTTCTCGAGTGCATTTAAAAAATGACTCTGTGGAGTAGTCTGGGAGAAATCATCTCCTTCTATATGAATAAAACTAGTGAAATAGTGAAAGACTTTATATAGAAGAGGATGTCTGTATGACCTCGGTCTATATATGGACAGGGACACAGAGAGCACAGAGAGGATGAACTGGCTTTATTTCCTAAGGAAGCTGAGACCATTCAATGTGCACAGGAAAATGTTGGAGATTTTTCTATCACTTTGTTGTGGAAAATGTACTTTGCTCTGGCCTGCTGGGCGAGCAGCATCTGAATACTGTATCTGAACACTTTATACAGCATACTATATAAAGTGATTAGGAAGGATAGCTCTGTGACTGTCTGCAAACAGTCACAGAAAAATTCCTAAATATTAAAAAAGGAAGCGTTCAAACACTTCAATCAGTATAACCAGACCTAAACCCACCGGTTTAGGTGCAGAGGTTAATTAACTTCAGAGGGGTGAACCTAACCTTTCTATAAAGTGAAATAAGGAAAACAATTACAACTACTAATTACTACTACTAAGGAAATTGTTTAAACTGATTACTTTTGGATCTGTTCTTCCCTCTGTTACCCTCTGCTCTGTTCTTTAACCCATGCGCTCTATCTTTACCTAAATGCACAGAGCTGTGCTCTCCAAGAGGAAGACAAACCCCCTTTCTCATTTCTCAAGTTGAACATCCTTGATCCCTTCCCTAAATACCACTCCTCACTTTTTAGCCCTTGCACCAGAGATCTGATCAGAGGCGACAAGGAAGAGACAACGGAGGAGAGGAGTCAAGGCAGCAAGCATTTTACAAAGTGACACATCCATGCCTTGGAGTCTTATTTTAAAGGAATACAAATTAATAATGATCTTTAACACCACTGCATGATAAAGAGTTTTGTTATAGCCAAGCTACAACTGTTTGTGTAAGAGTACTCATGACACTTTTATATACATGTATACTATCTCTATCCTAAAGGTGGATTTGAAACATCCTTCAGTGTGGCATTCTGAGTCTGAAGCAAGAGGAAGGAGGACAAGGGGGCAAATTAGAGCCCACTACTGTCAACAGCAGACAATAGAAATCCATCTTCTGTGTGCAGATCAAGCACATAACGAAGAGAAAGGAGAGTTGTTGAGAAAGATGAATGCAGTCATCACTTTTCAGACAACAAAAACTCATTGAAAAGACGAGGTGTGTCTGCTAATTGATGTGTCCAGGTACCAGGTGGTGATTGGTGAGTCTTGATGGCAGTGTCATTCTGAATCATGCATTTCCTTCTTCTCCCACAAACCACACCTGAGTTCAGATGTCCACCTGTAGCTTTAGTCACACAGCTTGCTTTGTGAGTCTGCATGAGTTCATAGAGGTTTGCAGCCATTTCATTTATTCTGCTGTTCATCTGTTTATGTTAGACAGTGAGGTAACTTGCTGTATTCTCCTTTCTTCATTTAAGGTTAGGCTTCTTCAGACAGATTTGTTAAGACTGGTTTTCTGTGACAACAGGCACAATGCAACTCTTCATACTGACTGACTATAATTGTGACAGCATATAGATGCAGGTCAGGGGTTTTTTGTTTGTTTGTTTTGGGGGGATGCTTCTTTCTAAGGTCACATTTTGTCTTATATTTGGGCTAGTGTTGCTGTACATGATTCATAATCCTCATTACCTTATACTGGGCTTGGTGCAGCCCAACAGTTCATGCACCGTCTGAACCCGCCCTTTAAGTCAAATTTATTTTGATAGGTTGCGTGCTCACAGCCAGAACTGAGTATCTGAGAGGTGGGAGGTAGATAGGAATTTCCATTCTCATTGACATCATACAGGGCTGAGTAGAAAAGGAAAGCCTGAAACTGAATGTTTATAGCACTCTGAAGCTAGGAAGGATTGTTTGTTTGTCTGCTGACCACAACTTATTTGGCCATTTATATTATCAGAGTCCACCACTGTAACAGTACATATATGAAAATTAAAAAGGGTTACCATTTTAATGCATACATACATGCTCAGTAGGAATATGAAAATAAATGCTCTTTTGAATCACAAAATACTCAGATGCATGCCCCCTTTATTGGAATTTCCTTCCTTGTGATAGTGGAGAGTTTTAAAATGCATTCAAGTGGATTTTTCAAAAACGTTTTCACACTAAATAATCACTAATCCCTCTTTTCATATGCTTGAAAACTTACTTTAAAATAGAAAAGGCTGGCTGAATCAGAAGCCGTAGTAAACCTTGGCCTGACTTTGAGAGGAGGGGTTAGGGGGGGCATAAGTAGCAGTAAAATGTGAGAGAAGATGGAAAACACTTTTAAAAAAGCACACGCATGCACAAGCTCCACTCTCATTCACATACAAACACATTCAAGCATCTGGTTCTCTTTTGAAGGTAGAGATACAGGTAAAGGCTGGTTGCCATGTAGTAAAGTATTTCAGCTGCAGCTGCATCAGAAGTTTTTCCACTAATCTCTGGAGTTGAGGCTCTTTGAGTGGGAAACTAAATATCTGTATCTGAGGCCTGTCACACAGCGTCGCATCACAGGATGATCAAAACCCCCTTCGGCAAGCTTTTGCATTGTCAGAGACGGGCCTCCTTTGAGAAGCAAGAGAGAAGAGTTTGGCTGCTGTGGAGGGAAGAGGAGTAAAGAGAGCTGGAAGCAGGGTTAATCCCACACTGTCATTATCCTCACTTCTCAGCCACAGTGTGCGAGCATCCTCGTAATGAAGGCCATTTCCAAGGATTTACACCTGGCACAGGCACCAAATTCTGCAGTAATTACCAGCACAGAGATTCCTCTTACCTTTAGCATTTACTTAGGGCTATAAATAGCAACCCCTCGACGTTCTGCACAACTGTAAACCTGCAGAAAATGCAGCATCTACAGCACTTCTGCTTCTGACGGATAATGATGTTTACTGTTACAGAACAACCACTTCCTCTCCTCCTCTGTGGAGAAATGTCGACAAGAGGCTTGTTTCGACTCATTTCACAATCTGTTTGTTTAATTGGTAATGATTTGCCCCAGGAGATAAAATAATAATGGAGATACCGTGTTATCTAATAAATAAAGTAAACGTCAGCAGCGGCTCTCTTCTTTCATGAAAGTTTTAAAGCCATTGTGTACTTCAGTGACAAGTGGAGTGACAGGAAAAGACCTGCTATGTTCAAAAGGCATGTCAAAGATGTCAAAGAACACAAACCAAGCAGATTTCAATAGAGAACATTTATCCTGATAATATCAGCTCTTCTGTCTATTGCAACTTCTATTTTCTGTAACTTGCTTACGAACGGAGATCCCACTGCATGTTAACTGCAGCCTGCAGTCTCCTGCAACTGTTTATACAAAAACCCAGATTAGTCATTATGAAACACTCCTGTTTCCCATGTGGCACTAGCACTGCTTTCCCATGACTTAACGTCACCAAGCATGCCCGAGCATGATGATTGAGCCCCGACCTCTCCCCTCTTCCCTTCCGCTTGCCTCATCTTACAAACGCTGACATTTTACACATTGTGATGCACGAACTGACGGTAAAAACGGTAAAACACACTTTCTAAATGTCATGTGTGAGACATGGTGCTCACATTTTTCATTACTTTGTTATATTTGCTAGTTGAGCTCATTAAATGTGGAAATATATTTCTCAGATAAAAGTTACATCACATGCTTCTCAAGCTTATACGTAGTTTATTTGGCAACTTTATAGAAGTGAAAATGTCATCTTTTTCTACTGTGAGATTCCACTGTATTTACTTTTCCAGTGAACCTCTCCCACTCACACAGATGTGTAGACTGTTTTTAATTAACTCATTCACTGCCATTGACGTCTATAGCCGTCAATTGCAGTGTATGAGTCAATGGGTTTAACTCATTCACTGCCAGCCATTGGCAGTGAATGAGTTAAGTTTCATTTCGTAATGTCAAACTTCCCGAACCATTATTTACATGTCTGTGATGAATATAGTAATTAGAAAGTGCCAAATAATTTACATCTTTGCATTCACCAGACACTTTATTAGGTACACACAACTCAAATATGTAATTGGCTAATCATATCACCAACTAAATGCATTTAAGCATATAAGACATGTTCAAGGTGACCTGCCCAAGATCAAACTGAGCCTCAAAATAAGGGAAAAAAAGGGACTGAAGTCACTCTAAATGTGGTATGATGCCACATGGGCAGAAACTGCTGATCTCCTGGAATTTTCCCACATAGCCATCTCTGGGGTTTACAGAAACTGTCCAAAAAAGAGAAAATATCCAGAGAGCGGCAGTTCTCTGGGTAAAAAAATGCCTTTTTGATGCCAGAGATCAAAATGGCGAGGCTTATTCACGCAGAGAGACAGCAGGTAGACAACAGTAACTGACATCACCACCCGTTCCATGCAAGTAATGGTAAATGGCCTGTATTTATATAGCGCTTTTCTAGTCCCTAAGGACCCCAAAGCGCTTTACATATCCAGTCATCCACCTATTCACACACACATTCACACACTGGTGATGGCAAGCTACGTTGTAGCCACAGCCACCCTGGGGCGCACTGACAGAGGCGAGGCTGCCGGACACTGGCGCCACCGGGCCCTCTGACCACCACCAGTAGGCAACGGGTGAAGTGTCTTGCCCAAGGACACAACGACCGAGACTGTCCAAGCCGGGGCTCGAACCGGCAACCTTCCGATTACAAGGCGAACTCCCAACTCTTGAGCCACGATCGCCCCATAATGCAAAAAATCATTTCTGAATGCAAAACAGCAGAAGATCACTCTGGTGCCGCTTCTGTCTGTTAAGAACAGGCAACTGAGTCTGTCGTTTGCACAGGCTCACTAAAACTGGACAAAAGAAAACAGGAAAAATATCTTGATTTCAACTATGACGTTTGAATGGTAGAGTCAGAATTTTGCATACGCAGCATGAAAGCATTGATCCATCCTGGATTCTTAGCTGGTGGTGCTATAGGGCAGCGGTCCCCAACCCCTGGGCCTCGGACCGGTACTGGTCCACGAGTCGTTAGGTACCGGGCCGCAAGAGTTGAGGCTCAGGTGTGAAATGTCTGGTTTTCAGGGTTTTTATCGGTTTCCAGCATTATTTTGTTATCGTTTTTATCGTTTACTCAGTTTTCCTGGGTCTTTTCGCGTGTGTTATGAATAAATCTTCTCTTTTTCGGTACCAGTACTGGTTTTATTTTGTTGTATTTATCCGCGACACCTTAAAGGCCGGTCCGTGAATCTATTGTCGGGCAAAAACCGGGCATAAAAAAAAAGGTTGGAGACCGCTGCTATAGGGGGTATATCTTTTGGCACATTTTGGCCTCCTTAGTACCAACTGAGCATCATTTAAATGTCACAGCCTACCTGAGTATTGTTGCTGAGCATGTCCTTCCCTTTATGAAAACAGTGTAAACATCACACCATGGTTGGTTGGTTGGTTTCTCTGTCTTATTCTAGGGTCTTTACATCACAATATAAAGCAATGTGAGGTGACTGTTGTTGTGATTTGGCGGTTTACAAGTAAAATTTTATTGAATTGAACTGCTGAACATGATGATGAGTTTACTGTACTCAAATGGGCCACAGTCACTGTTCTCAGTCCAACAGAGGACCTTTGGGATTTGGTGGAATGGGAGACTCACACCATGGATGTGCAGATGAAAAATCAGCAGCAATTGTGTGATGCTATCGTGCCAATGTGAACCCAGATGAGGAATGTTTGTGGAACCCTGTTAAACTGATGCATGGGGTAATTCTGAAGGCAAAAATGGGATCAGCAACAGTGCCATCAAGGTGTTACTGATAAACTGTGCACTTAGTGTATATAAAACATGAATATCAGACTGTTCCCAGAGTTTCTCAGCCTTGAATGTTGATTTTTCTACTTTGCTAGAAGACAAACATCAAGTGTCCTTGAGCAACAAACTGAGTTCTGGGCAGCTACAGGGGATCGTATTTGTTATATATACCAACAAGGATAGAGACAGAAAGAAAGGAAGGTTAGCTGTACTTACAGAGCTAGTCTATATGTACATCGAGTATGACACTAGAAGAAGTACTTCTGGAAGCTCGAGCAAAGCAAAGAGCTTTGGAGATGGCTGAAGAGCTGAAAAAAGACGAAATATGACCAAGTAAAAGAATTCAGGAATGCAAATATGTTTATATAATTATTTAATTAAATACAATGGATAAAATAAATAAAAGACATAATAAAAATAAGCATAATAAGAGAAAATGAAACAATTTAAAGTACAGGTGTAGTAAAAATAAATAATTAAAATACAAATGGTTGGTTTTCAGTTTGTGTTTGGAGACTTTCAGTTGCTCCTTAAAGCTGAAAATTTAAAAAACTCCCCAAAGATTTTTGCCTCATAATTTGAAGAAACTAAAAGAGTCCCGTCAAAGGACCCAAGAGACAATCTTCGTTCAAAGGCTGGAAGAGTGTCAGACACGTAGGCTGGTGCAACTCAGTGTAACGTGTTCCCTACTTCTGGTCCTGGTGAGCACACGAGGGGCAAAGTTATGAATCAGTCGCAAGTGATTTAGTCTAAATGGGACAGCATTGCACTAGTCTAACCTGCAGGATATAAAAGTGCATGTTAGTCCCTTTGAGTTGCCCAGAGAGTGAAATCGCCTTGAAGATGCCATGTTTTTCAGAGGTAAGTGTTTGAAGTGCATTTTCACTCAAATATCGGAAGGATCCTCTCTTGTTCGACCAACCTACCTCGGCCTTCATGTGAGAACTGTTTTCAACCACAGATAACATAACATTGGTGTAAAATTGTACATAGGCATGAAAAGACTGAAGAGATCAGTCACTTAATTATTCGCCATTTTTGTTTTTAAAAATCAGAAAAATCTGCAGGTAAATGAGAGGATTGGGGCTTTGCTTTGCAGACTAAATGGTTCTGACAGTGTTATTGTTGATTAGCTACAACATGATAGCTTTTCCCATACGGTGAAATTTCTCAATCCGTGTACTTCAGACAACTTTTCACAACAAGGCGGCTTGTTTAATTTGCAGGTGTTTCTCTGAATTTCTCTGAACCGGCCTTTAAAAGCTCGCACCTCTCTGCTTTAATGAGCTTCCTTTCGGTTATTGTGATTTGTGTCATTCGTCATCATCTCATATTGCCAGCAGAAGTAATTGCAGTAATTATCCACATGGTGAACCCACTTGAACAAAGAAAAGCATTTCAATAAAGAGATGAAGCTTTCGAGCAAGCTGATGACCTGCGCTGTGTGTTTGCGCTCGCACAAGTGTGGGTTTTGATTCAACGCATATAGAATTAAAACTATGCAATCAGACGATAGAAAATAATAGCTGTTGAGTGGTGAAATAGACATTGTGCCTCCTTAGGTGTTTAGAATTACAAAGAAGTGGGATATTGTGCACTGAATGAATTTCCACTTCACAAATTGAATAAGAAAAATAATTAAATGAACATTTTAAAATATTCTAATTTCCTCTGTAGAATCAAAATGATCGTAAGGACAATGCAATTCAAATAGCATTACCAATTATAGCCTGAGGGCATAGCTATAATGTATTATATTATGATGTGAACATAAAATAAACAGTGTAATGTTTCATCACTTACAGAGCCTGTAGGAGCACTGACACTCTACATCTGCGTCCATTATAACAGATCATCAGTGATAGTTTTCTAAATTTAACAAATTTCAAGTCATGAACTCTTACAGGCGTTACAGCATTCCTGCAATACTTGTTGTCCAGCAACAAATTTCAGTGAAGCTCAGTTATAATTCTGTGCTAATTATAGAAACTTCTTTCCTTTCTGGATCTTTAAAAGAATCGTGCAGAACATCACATGCAGCAGTGGCATTGCCGTGTTTAACATTTCCTTGTGTGGGTAACTTAAGAATAACTTGATTTCTTACGGATACGTTTTGATCAGAGTCATGAAACATTCAGAGCATGCACATCGCATATGATCCATAAAAGTGTGGTATCTGTTAAGCCCGCGAGAGCCAGATGAAACCTGTTTTTATGCCCCACACAGTTGGCACAAGCGCTAAAGAAAATATTTTCAAGTGTGCTGATCGTGTAGCAACACTGCAAGAATGACATCAGGAGTAAAAGCGTGCTGTTTGTGACATGCAGCTCTTAATTCCTCTGCGATTTTCTTCCACCTTATTGAATGAGGTGCTTTTACATGGCATTTTTCTGGGCTTACTGACCACTCAAAGCAAGGACACTTCAATATGTGGACTGGAGGAGCCATGGATCTTTTGATTGAAGTGCAGCACACTCTGTTTCCTGAGCCACAGCACCCCACCCCCTCACAACACACCCCCAGCTTCCTTGCAAATAGTTACTGGGCTTCAAGACTTTAATATGCACTATAGAGAACACTGCTGAAATAATTAATCGACCCTGGACTTTGGAGTAATTTTGAGGTATTTTGACTGAACACTTGCATTTTTACAAAGTAACTGATTCAGGTCAACAAAGCAAAACTTTTCTTATTAATTTCTTATAAACTGATCCTTTAAGTATATTTTACAAGTAATGCTTGTGATCTTTTACTCAACTGTACAAAACTTCTGCCTTTTTGTCAAGCATGTATTTTTGTCATACTTGATTAGTGTGAGCTGAGGTTGAGGGAAGTCACAGAGGAAGCTCTGAGGGTGTTTATGCTCTGTGAATACGTACTATTGTCATGTTAATGTGCCTGGTAGCCTCTGATGATCCTCAAGGCGGGATTATATTGTACAACTGAACGCTGAATTCACACTTTCTCAGGAGAGCCAAGGGCAGAATCTGAGGATTACTAAACTGCATCTAAAAATCAATGTGGGGAAACTCTTGGCTATATCAGCACTTACACTTTACACACTGGAGGCACGTGTGTTTGCATTCTTTTTACAAAGAAAGGGTGCGTTTAAGAAGCAGAAGCAAGCTTTTGTTGTGGCACCAAAGCTTCTGCTGCTGTAGCCCTTCAGTCTGCTTTATGTCCTCGATGCCTTTTCACTTAAATAACCTACACAGCAGAAAAATTTCCCAAACATGGGTAAAATCAGAAGCATCCCTATTCAGCAGCAAAGACCTTAATCTCTTTCCATGCTTCAAGGCATAATGTCAGCATGGGAAACAGTTAGCATTAAAGATTGCAAGCAAAAAACAGTTCTGAATTACCCAACTCATTGGAATTTATCATTTCCTTGTACCAGTGCTGTCGTGTCTCGATGACAGTAGTATTGCATAAAACAGTGATGAGAAAGAAGAAGGATGAGAGAAGGATGAGTTTATGCTGAAAACCTGTGCATCAGGAAGCAGGAAGGGATTCATAAATAGTCAGGGATAAAACCAAAATCGATAAGTAGAATCAACAAACTGATATCAAGCTTCACCTGTAGTTACCATCTAGTTAAAGCAAATATCTGATTTAAAAAAGCAAGCATTACACAATATACACAAGTGTATTAACAGCGTTTTTTCCTATCACACTGCGTCTTTTACTGCTTTCTCATCTCTGCAAGTCCAATATGACACAACCTATCAAGGTATTTGACGTTAGTGACGTGCCACTTATTCATCGCCACTTTGAAGTCACTCAATCTTTCTCACACTGACTGTACATCCAAAGGTGAGTCAGGGGACATTGTGAAATCCTCCAATGACTCAGTTAAACACGAGTAAATACGAAGCTTGGAAAGACACTTTGGACTCATTGCTAAAGTGATGGGAGAACGATTTAAATATGTCAGAAGAAAAAGAAATACAGCTCAACAGGTGGTGAGATTGTGCAACTTGGACTCAGTGACTACCAACAGATGCAGTTGCATTGTGGGCAAAGGAGGAGAAGAATGCCAGGGATGAATAACTGGCCTGTCTCTTTCATTGATTTCCCCTGAAAGCAACAGTGAAGAGGGAACTCCTGGAGGCTCAGCTGAATAGTCTTTTTCAATCCCAATCCTGAGAAGGCTCAGCCTCTCTATGGGCAACAAATTCACTGAGTAGAGCATCTCAGTCTGCTTGAATTTAATGTTTGGCTTAAAAAAAAATCATAAATAGTCTTAAATCAAAGCTAGAACACCCATCAAGACTGGAGCGATTTTCTGCTCTGTGGCGCAATTATATTGTCGCTTTCTTTTTTGCTTTGTTCCTTCTACATGATGCATAGATCACCTGCTTCAGTTCTCCGTCACATATCACACATACCAGCGGCGGTATAGCTGACAAATATGATAACATTTTAACAACCTGAGTCAGTAGGGGGAGTGGTCCTGCAGGCGTGAGGTAGGCGTAGACTTCTACACAACAGCTGACACTCAAAAAACGGGAGGACAGCGTCGGTCTGAGGCTCAGAGGAGGCGCTCCGGTGAAGTTGTGCCCCGCGCAGCGCAAGTTTATACGCGCTCGGAAAATTCACAGACGATACAGAGGTGGATCCTACATAATTGCTGGTGTGGAAGCGGCGGTGCTGTGAGCGGAGAGCCTCCAGCTGCAAGGCATGAAATCTTTGTCGAGTGGACGATTGTAGTTAAAAAGGTAAGAGATAAACGGCGTTTCCTGGATTGGCACCCAATGCAACCGTCATATGGAAAATATAACGAGCAAAAAACCCAGCTTGTCTGCATGATTTCTTTGTTTTTTCTTTTAGCGGTGCAGAATTTAATTTGCAGAACAAACCGCACCTGCTTTTCTGTTTGTTTCCTGTCGCATTAAAAGCAACATCTACCGTGAGAGCGTTTGACCTCTTTAGCGCATATTTATTATTTTAGTTCTGATTTCTAAATTAATAAATTGTTGATCAGTAGTTGCAGAGAATAAAACCAGGTGAGTCTCGGCTCATCGACGTTTCACTTCGTCTTTTGATGCCATCAGTTGACTGTACATAAATCATTAGCACGGTTATATAAATGACAGCATGTTTATTATAGGGGCAGACACAGTTCCTGTTTGACGTGAAGGTGATTCGTGTTTGCGGACGTTAAACGGCAGAAAGTTTAAGGACACTGATTATGTTAAAGGAAGTATCGTTTGCTAGTTTAACTTCCTTCTAGGATTTGGAGTTGTGAAACTTAATATTTGTCTTTCTGCCAAAAGATTCACCTGTTATTGGTCTGCTCACAGCTGTTGTCTTTCCTTGTAGTTGCTGCTGCTGGCAGAGAAGAGGCTGTTTTGGGTTTTTCTTCTTCTTGCTTTTCAATCAGACCGTTGTCCACAAGCAGCTGCTCTTTCAATGTGGGATACAGTTTTAGTGCTTTCGCCAGGCTGAAATCCTCCAGGGTCAGGACCTCACTCATGGCAGCTTTGCTCCTTGGGCTGCTGCTTTTTGCAATGCAGTCCCCGCCAATCCCCTCCAGGCCAGTGGCCGACGGCGACGGGGGGCCACCTTTACCTCCAACCTCATCACCCGCTGACAACGGGACCACCAGCCATCCAAATGGGACACTCCAGCAACTTCCTCATATTCTAATTGTTGGCGTGAGGAAGGGAGGAACACGGGCGCTGATTGAGATGCTCAGCCTGCACAGCTCGGTGGCTGCAGCTCAGAACGAGGTGCACTTCTTTGATTGGGAAAGTCACTTTCAGAGGGGCTTGCCTTGGTATCTCAGCCAGATGCCCTACGCTTTCCCCGACCAGCTGACGGTAGAGAAGACGCCGGCCTACTTCACCTCCAGCAAAGTCCCTAAACGCATCCATCAGATGAACCCTGACATCAAGCTGCTGCTTATCCTCAGAGACCCCACAGAGCGGGTGCTCTCGGACTACACCCAGGTCTTTTACAACCGCCTCCAGAAACACAAGCGCTACCAGCCCATCGAATCTGTGCTGGTGAAGGACGGTGAGATCAATCTGGGATACAAGGCTCTCAATCGCAGCCTTTACTATGTCCACATGCAAAACTGGCTGCAATACTTCCCACTGGAGAGCATTCACATCGTGGATGGGGATGAATTAATCAGAGACCCCTTACCTGAGATGAAAAAGGTGGAGAGGTTCTTAAAGCTGGAGCCTCAAATAAACGCTTCAAATTTTTACTTCAATAAAACTAAAGGATTCTACTGTTTGAGAGACCACGGGCGAGAGCGGTGTTTACATGATTCGAAAGGCAGGGCTCACCCTCACGTGGCTCCTGCCATCCTGCAAAAACTCTACCAGTTCTTTCATGAACCCAACAAGAAGTTCTTTGAGCTGGTGGGTCGAACATTCAACTGGAAATGAACGTCAGAGTGTCTGTAGCTGGTTGTAGAGTTTCTTGGGGAAATGCGTGGTTTTTCCACACTAACAATGTAGACAGAGAGTCAAAGCTAATGTAAAATTAAAGTAAATCTATTTTTGTACTAGTGTGTTTGCTACAGAAGTATGATCCAGCCAAATATCAGGGCAGACTGCATTTGAAGACATGCTTTTAGTGCATGTCTTGTTTTTCTTTCCTAAACACACGTTCTCTGTGTTTCTGTGCTGTTACACACTCACTCTGCTGTTCAGCCCCTCTGAACAAAGACAACTTACTATGACGTCGATAATGATATTCAGACTGTAGACTGTGATAATGTGTTGCATCAAAATTAGTACTGAGCAGTTTAATATTGTCATACCCTCTTTTTCTCACTTCATATGACATTATTAATGTTTAACTGCATTTTTAGTGCTACGAAGGACCTTTATCTGCTGCTATTTTTTCCCTCCTTTTTCAGTCACTTTCAGGCAAACGCCACACTGAATATGTATTTGTTCTCCTTGCTACTCACGTTTCCTCATGTAAGAGTCAAAAATATGCTGTATGCACATCATCTATTGCTGATTATTACTGTAATTATTGTTTTTTTTAAGTGAAGAATTAATACCATAATAAAGATGTATTTTATTTTTAGCATGTCTGATGCTTTTGCTCACATATTGAATTATTTTTATTCATTTATTATGTATTTGTGTGTTGTGTCATTTGTCTACACTAACAGGTGCATACGTGTGCTGCAAAACTGTTTTGTGGATTGTAAGTTCCTTCAGAACATTCACACAAAAAATGCTTTAAACATGCTGGTACATGCTAGCAGCAATGGTGGAACTTATCGTTTTCAATCACAACTGTGTTGAATTTCCTGTTTGGCTGCTCTGCGCCTGCTGGGGGGGGGTCTTGTTTATGAAGCTAAGTTCTGCTTCTCTGGTGATTTTAATTCTCCAGTTATAAACAGCTGCATTCATTTGCAGGTAATTGACTTTTACCTTAATAAATTAGGACTACTGTGGCATGAGTGGGCAGGCAGGTGAAGTCAGAATTGAGCACAGTCTTTGCCATGAGAAATCTAAAGAGGAGTTGTTTATGCTCAAGGGTGTGATCTTACTCAGATTTTTAAAGCGGCATGGCATTATTTATTCAAATCGTATTGCTACTTTGAAAACATCAGCAGCGCAGTATTGAAGACATTAAGCTCTAAAAATCCACAGTAGCTGTTTCATATTTGAATGTGGCCTAGATTTACTTGGGGGCTTACTGGGACTGTGCAGACAGGAGGTTAACCTCAATGCCCCTGAAATGCGGACCACAGCAATATTTATTTCTTGCTTTTTTCTTTTTTTTGCCCTCAGAGAGCAGGAATAGTACTGCAGTAACATGTGTTTTTTTAGTGTTAGTACTGAGTAAGACTGTCTATGGTTTTTAAACAGAACAAGTTTGGCTACAGGCATTGGGAGGAGGGGGGAGTCAAAAACAGAGAAATGGTGCGAGGTAGAGTCTGATCCGCTGCGCATGCATCATTTGGTGTGTACAGCAATAACACCAGATCTAGCACGTTCTGCTGATAGTGTTGTTTTTAAAACTTTAACTCTCCAAATGGTCTTTTGCAATAGCAACACCTGGAGAAACTTTCAGGAATGCTGTTGACATTCGTGAAGTTAAGAACAAAACAACAGCAATGTCAGCGTCACCGTCCTTCGGGTCAAAGCAGGACTGATGCATTTTCCAGATTGACCTGTTTTCCTCTCCACCTCGCAGTCTGCAAAAGTACTCATTTAAGGAGAATCATGTGGAGAAGTAATGTTAAGCTTTTTTTTACCTCTACTTGGGCAAAGTACATTTCAGGCCTTGTTCTCTACGCTCTCAGTATCCTGCTGCTTTATAATTCTGCTTTCACATAAGCTGACAAGCCATAAATTGAGCTAATAAAATGCATTACAATTGTTTTTGGCAAGTAGTCCCACACGGGAAAACAGCTGTCACTGGTCACTGCTGGCACTTCCACCAAAGAGGATTTTCACTTCTCAAATTCTCAGGAATTAATTTTAAATTTAACAAGCTGAAACCTTTAAATTGAGAGATAGAATAATAATTTACATAGAAAATCACAATTTGTGTGGTAGGAGTTTGTTTTTTCTCATTTCCAGCAATATTAATCATCGCATGTCTCCTGAGATTTAAAGGGGGTTGCTAGTTAAATGCCGTGTTTGTTAAATCATCTTACAGACAGTCAGTATGTCAGTTGCTTTTACTTCTGAAATTTTGCAGACACCTCACACATTATCTTGGGTAGAATTTTAAATGCAGAGTTTATTGTTGGGGTATTTTTGCATTTATGTATTAGTACTTTTTGTCCTTTTTCCTGGATAAAGTTAGTAAAAAGTTAATCCTGGAAAACATTTCTGTGACAGCAAAGTTGCCCCAGCCAAAAATGGTTGCAGTTCCATGGCTACAATTGCAGGGCAGTAATGAGGCGGGTTAATGCACGTCTAATAGCGGTTGAGTCAGACCCTCTCTTCAAAAGCAAAAGGCCTGTGTGTGGTTTTCTTATTACAACATATGATTTACAGCTGAATTGGTTATGAAGTGGTTGTCATCAAACAGACCCACAACATCCACTTCGCATACACAAAATACACATGGACGCCCATGTATTGAATATAAAATCATTTTGATGACATTTATCTATATCCCTGTTTCATAATGTGTTATTTGTTCAGGTCTGTATACTCTCACAACCTTTCTGATGTCACCAGTATAAGCCTCTGGTGTATATTTCTCAAAGTACAGAAGGATGTCATGCAGAAAATGAGAGGTCATGATCACAATCTCATCTCACGGTCCACCTTTTCTTTATCTTCCTCTTCCTGCATGCCGGATTGTTTTTAAGCAGTCAGAGAATAAAAGATAAAAGTCCAGAGAAGACGTCCAGCTGATATTGATGAAGGACACTTTTTTGTCAGCCGTTAACTTATGTGTTGAGTGGACATTCAAACAGCAGTCATTCAGCTAAAGAAACTGAAGAGCAAAACGGGATTCAAATATGAGTTTTGTCTTGTTTTTAAAAAAGGTCCCTCTTTTTTCTCATGGTCTGCTTTTGTTTGTCCAGCAACAGAAAACCTGTTTTACATACAAGCCTTCATCAGGGAGTTGATCAGATTTCATGGACACAAGTGAATTTATTCCGCTTTCACCGAAAGGGGGAGTGGAATATTCCGCTTTTCGCACTTGAAGAATCAGGAAAATACTCATATTTTAATGGTCATTGTTGTAGAGACCCACCTTTTAGCACATCCCAGCACACCCACTCACTTCACCAGATGCACCTTGTTTAGTTCTCTCACTTTTGATTGGGTGTGGTGCTTGTCCTTGATTGCACTCACCTGTCACACATTATATGTCACACAGTATATAAGGACTGCATTCACTTTTGGCTCACTCTTTCCGCACTTCCACATGGGGCGGCAGCTGAGGTGAGGTTCTGTTTGGGTTTTTATTTTATGTAATGTTAAGGTACTGAGTAACTTAAATCTGTTTTCTTTCAGCATTGGCAGTCCATGTGTCTTTGTTTCCTTCCCTTTTTGCCTTATTTATTTGAGAATAAAAGGAGTACCCTGAAAATAATTCTGCATTAGATGGCTGCTTTTCTTATTCTAACCGGATGAGCCCATGAAGCTGATTGCTTCAGCCCTGAACCTTCCTCCCTTCAAAACAGTCATTAAGCCCTAAAAATATTCACAGGAATAATTGAGTGTTTCTGGAGCACTGGTGATAATTCCCTCTGAGTTTGTCACCGTGGAAGGTTATAAACTCTGCTCCTCTAGGCACTCAATAGCTTTCTGAAGCTTTCTGAGTTCTTTCTGGTGACAATGCTTTGTGCAAAGACACATGTTTTTTTTCCCGCTGCCTCTCCTTCTGCTTTGCTCATATTCGACATCGGAGTAGCATCTATTAAGAGTTCATGAACGCCTCATTAGTCTAGTCAGCTGTACAGACCTCTAAAGTTTTACAGTCACAAATTTCCCTTAAAGTCACCTAATTAATCTCCGCCACACTATTAATTTGCCTCCTCGCCCCACATGCAGTAAGAGCGGTAAACCAGCGCTACAAGCAGGATTAATAGCCTTGCCCTCTTCCCAGCAGCTCCCACTGCTCCAGTACTTCCACCATAACGTTATTTGCTGTGGAACTTTCTAGACTAACTTGGAACCAGTTGTCCCCACCCCCACAGCCAGCCCACACTAGTTGTTCTTGAAGGGGCCTGTTTCCTCCGAATCACAATCGGCTATTCTAGGGTTTTTCAAAGGATGATGTGATGCGATGGAGCATAGCTTCTTCTGCACTCTCCAGGGCTGCAGCTCGCTTTAATTGGAATAGATTGTTTGTCCACTCGGTGTGTGAAACTCGGCAGAAATAACACATGCACCCACTCTTTCTCTATTTTCCACAAGAACAGTGGAATGCATACATCCAAACACACACATGCAGACTTGCATTGTGTGCTTGCCAGCCCTGTATTAAGCTCTGCCTGTCATGTATACACTTCCTGAGCTAAGCTTCCAGATTTCACAGAGATATACACAGGAAGCGATTTCAAAACAGCTCATGTTTTAAAGGTCATTTAAGAATTGCTGCTTTGTTTTTTTTTTCTCTTTTCAAATTCTCCAAGTACTTTTCTAACTCACAGAATGAAAAAATAACTCTTCTACTGCTTGATAAGAAAGCTTTTTAACCTGCTTCTTAAATCGGCTCTTAATTTCAAAGCAAATTTAAATATATTTTCATGCTGAAAATAGACAGAGATATATAAAAATTTAAATACAAATATAAGAGATATATGCCACTTCCGGCCAACTGGATTAAGAAATACAGTCAAAGCATAAGAAATTGATTTGGAAACTGTTTTGTAAAGCAATAGAGACTCTTGAGCTTTTTGAAATAACTTCAAAACAGCTGTAAGTTTTGTTAAATGTCCCTCTGTTTTTTTTATTTTCACAAGGAAGGTAATTATTTTTATGAAAAGCCGATGCTTAGCTCTGAGACTAGAATGTAACACAAATTAATGTGAGGCGTGACAGGTAGAATTACTAAGTAGCATTTGAGTCTTTGTGAAGAGAAAACAACAGTAATATGATATGAAAAACAAAAGACCTATTTTTCATTTAAGTATGTAAAAGCTTTTCTAGGTAGCTTTCATTCAGTGAGACGTGCTCAAACAGCCTGAGGTAACGTTTCTTCCTTTTGAACCAGGTAACCTTGAAATCAGGACACACCAGGCAAATGAAAAGATTCTCACAAAACTGTGCCT
Source organism: Diplotaxodon limnothrissa (assembly GCF_057381915.1). NCBI lineage: Eukaryota > Metazoa > Chordata > Actinopteri > Cichliformes > Cichlidae > Diplotaxodon > Diplotaxodon limnothrissa. Next base: position 39,846,283 of record NC_140597.1, on the reverse strand, counting down.
CTTCTTTGCAGTCTCGGCGATCAGCTTTGATTAAAACAACCAAAACACAGACAACAGTGAATCAAAGTACACAGCAAATCCAGCATGTCCAAATTAACACTGTCGGATTTGATTTCAACACTATTAAAGTGTCTATATGGGTCCACACCAGAGAGTGTTAATTTAACTCTTTTTGGAGAGTTGGTACGTTAACTCTCATTTAGTGTTAAACACCAAATCTGTCTGGAGTTGATAATTTAACACTTGGTGTTAAGAGTTTATATATTAACTCTCAAAGAGTATTTTAGTTTAACTACATAAGAGTTATCTTCTAATTCATTCTAAAAAGCGGGAATTTTACTGTTCTGAACTTCTAGAAATTTCTTTTGGAAATAAACATTTACTAAAAAGATGCAATGGTTTTTGAAAAACATTTATTCTGAACTGTGCACCAAGATTTCAAAACATTTTCTGAAAGATGTAACAGTATACATGTTCTCACTTTCATTAGAATTGTGTTTATCAAAAGGTCTGACATGGCAAATGCAAATAACAGCATTCTCATCACTTATTTCTTCAATACAATATGCATGTCCTTCATTCATCACTTTGTGGAACTGCAACGCACTTCTGCTCTCCCCCATATTCCATCTTCACAAGCATATCCTGTGTGGAGATTGAATAAAAATTAGTTGACACTAATTAATGGCACAAATAATCCAGTAAACAATTGCAGCACAGTAAAAAAAAAAAAAAAAAGGAATCCTCTTTGAGCCATTACTTGTGTAAAGTATTTTCCCAAAAGACAAGGACACAGGCAACAGGTATACTGAACTAAATGTAAAACCTCAACCTTTTTCATTTTTACCTAAACCGTGTGCACAAAACTCTGGAGGGATCTATGCTAACGTAGAATCCAGTCAGGACGTCTGCTACTGCTGTTTGCTCGCTTTTTTTTTTAATTTTTTTTATGGGCGATCGTTTTCAGGCTTCAAGTAGCACCATTATACCAACATTTCACATTCTACACATTGTTTTAGGTGTATTTGACCAAAAGTTTGACTGAAAATTCACATGCAAGCTTTTTTTCAAGGCTGTGGTATTTGCCCGCAAACAATACCTTTCAGCTAGCTAAAACAGAATATTATGCTATCACCGAGCAACATGGCTAATGCCTTTCACACAGCTTTGTCTCAACTCCAAAGAGCCACAGAAGTAAAAGCTCATAATAATAATTGAAACAATCTTTGAAAGAATGACTTACCAAGGATGGCAAACAACTCAAATATGTAGAGCAAAATGTTCTGAAACGGCTTCACTTCAGCTTCGATTGGAGCCGTGCTGGGGGCGGAGTCTGTGAATTTACTCTGTTGGTGTCATAGCCCCTCTAGGAGTTCAGAGTTAAGAGGTCAAGAGTTAATGTTTCCATTTTAACACCTCCAGATTTGACAGAGAAACACTCATTTTTAACTCGATTTTAACTACTATCATTTTACACAGAGTTACATTAAAAGAATGTGACTCTGCTTAGAGTAAAATTAACTCTACTTTTGCAAGAAGACCATTAACACCAAAACATTTAACACTTTTGAATTTGCTGTGTAATTGTATGTTGATTTATGTCAATTTAATTCATGAATAAAGAGGGCGTCCATGTACTTAGGCATGGTTTTTTTAGGCGGCAAACGAGGGGTTTCTCTGTGCTGTCATGAAACATCATCAAATGTCAATACGAACTGTCTTCTCTTGTTAGTATTGACATTTCTACTAAGTATATATTCTAAAGAGTTGCTCAGCAAGCTTCCTCACTTGTTTCACGTTGAATGTCGTGAAATATACATAAAAAAAAAAAGAAGTTAAAACGCTCTGGTCAGAGTTGGGTGGCCCAGTTATCCCAGCCCTCAGCTTAAGGTGGGGGCCTGGGACATTGTGCAAATTTTCAAAAAATGTGCTGTTTGAGACCCACCGTTCACGGGAAATAAGGTTTCGTTTTTATTCTCAACTCACCATCTGAGAGGCTGTGACTCAGGAGGTAGAGTGGGTTGTCTACTAATTGGTTGGTAGTTTGATGTCTGGTTCATCTAGGCAGGGATCAAACTACATCAAAGTATGTTTTGGAAACCCTGAGTTGCCCCTGCTGCATCCACTGGAGTGTGAGTGTGTGTTAAGCTTAAAAAGTGCTATAAGAGTAACACTCCATTGACTTTTTTTGGCACAATGGTTCAAACTTTAAGGTTCCGACAGCTCTAGAAGCACCAGCGTGTGGCACTGATTCTTTTCAAACCCCAAAGCTGGCAGATCACAGGGTGGTCCATGTGTGCCACTACCGCTCCTCTCTTACTTGGCAGAGGTATAATTAGTAGGTTTCCCAAGTTTAGTAGCTGCTAGTTTAGCTTTTACTCCTTTTAGTGTTTTTTTAACTATTACCACAGGGTCTTTGTCAGAGACATATTTAATAATTAAAACTGAATAATTACAAGTTCAGAATAGATATAGATTCAAGATGACACTTTTCCAAGTCAATGGACTCACAACCATTGCAGACATTCCAGTTCTCTATTCATCCATCTGCAGGTTATGATAACAAAGGCTGAAACTATGCATAGGACAGATCCTATGCATTTTTACATTATTTTGGTTGGTTTTAGGAACGCACAGAAGATTTTCCCAAAGTAATTGTTTTATTTTTTATACTTAACATGTTATTAACGTTAACATGTAGTTTGAGCTTTTAGTTCAGCTTAGGGTTTTTTCTGTATTAAGGGTGTGATTAGTTCCTGATTGAAAAGCTTGTCTAAATGTGCCTGGGTTCTGTCACACAGGGAGTCGTCAAATTTTGGTTGTTACGTCTCAGTTTTAGCTCATCCAGCTTTAATCAAACAGAACAGCACAGCAGGTATAGGACCACACCCTGTGACAGGCATGGCAGCTAGATTCATGCCAAGGATATCGCATCAAGCATCATGAAGACAACTGTTTGTTCCCCAAGTCCCACCCCCCCCCCCTTTGGCAAGATTATCTGCATTCTGGGCACGCACACATGTAGCTGATGGCCCCACCATGTGGCAAACTTTACAAATTCTTTCTATTGAAATTTAGAGCTTAGTTTAATATACAAAAGCGAAAAAAGAAATAACAGGTGAATGAAAGGCTGCAGCATTTTTTTGGCTTTGCTTTGTTTGACACAGTCAAATGAAAACACTGTGGTTAGCTTTAAAGCTGTTGAGAAAAATGTTCAGTAAAATGACTAGATGTAGCTGCAGCTCACAATCACAGCAGGTTTAAGATTTATATGAAGGGAAAATGCATTTCATTTTAATTGCTACTGGGAATATTTTTTGCTTTGCCAGCAGGTTGGGGTTTTTTATATTTATTTTTTTAATTACAAATGAAGCTCCTAGTGCTTTGCATGTATCTGCGGGCTCGCTCCAAGCATGAACGTCGGTTGGACACTACTTCTACAAAGCCAGATGACTTGCAAACTAAGCCGAACTATGGCAAGTTTGACGTCAGGATTTTCTGTGTCAAGAAAGTCGCTCTGTGTTTACCTGGCTAAATCACCATGGCAACTTGTGTTTAAAAATATCAACTTAGATAAGATAAGATAGAACTTTATTAATCCCTCGGGTGGGTTCCTCTGGGAAATTCGATTTCCAAAAAAAGCACAGCAACGACCGAAGTTACAGTTACAGAATTGTTATATATATATATATATATATATATATATACACACACACATATATAAATACAGAAACAAATATAAATAGAATATACAAAGGGGATAAATAGGAATAAAAAATAAAAATACAAGTGAATTGCACATTTCAAGTATTGAGTCTATTGCACTGTTGACTATTTACAAAAAGTATTGCACAAGGTATTGTACAGTGAGGTGAAGAGGCACTACAGCTTAGTTGTTCCCCCCTCCTTTGTCCTCCTGTTTCCCCTCCCTCTCCCCTCCAGAGAGGAGTTAAACAGTCTGATGGCATGTGGGACAAAGGAGTTTTTAAGTCTGTTAGTTCTTGTCTTGGGGAGAAGCAACCTGTCACTGAACAGACTCTTCTGGTTGTTTATGGCCGTGTGCAGAGGATGCCTGGCATTGTCCATAATGTCCAGCAGTTTCTTTAGTGTCCTTTTCTCTGCCACTGTCACCAGAGTGTCCAGCTTCATGCCGACCACAGAGCTAGCCCTCCTGATCAGTTTCTCCAGCCAACTTCTCTATCGTGCAGCCGCCATCTTGGGGGGAAAAAACAGTGGCACCGAGCAGCAAAATTATACATTTGAATTCAAATGTACAATAAATCCCAAGATAATGATTTTCTTCAGCATTAATCGCTTGTCCTATTTGCAGCAGTCTTGCAGGATACTGTTAAAATGTTTGTGTTCCATAGAGACTTTTAATCACCATTTTCATCATCATCATCTGAGTAAGTGGCACTCATGGGAATCATTTTATGCAGAAGAAGGTTCACATGACCTCCAGAAACGTAATTTTTTTTAATGTGAACACGCATAGAGCCTGAAGCAGAAGGACTGCTGTTGTGATACACATTATGGAGATTTAGATTTTTTAAAGCCAGCTAAGGGAAAGACACCCTGTCTATGCTAAACATTGTTCATAATATATCACTCAGGATTGAAAATGTTAGGATAGAACAACAGAGAGAGGTCCGGTGCCGGCAGGAGACACTAAAAGTAGGAAGAACAGGAAGAGACTGTAGAGCAGGGGTGTCAAACTCAAAACCGCAGTGGGCCAAAATTCAAAACTGGAACAAAGTCGCGGGCTAACATTAATATTTATTGAAAAAAAAAAAATCTTCCTCCAGATATAACAGACTCAAATAAGTTTTGCTGGAAAACTGAATATGGAACAAGCAAAGCTTAACACTAAACAATATATATATTAGCTGTATAATACCAGTAGGCCAGCTCTGATAGTAATTTGGTTTGGCTTCACGGGCCAAATGTAATTAGGCTGCGGGCCAAATTTGACACCTATGCTGTAGAGCACACAGACAGATTGACAACCACATGGAGTGCAGACGAGGAGAAAGAAAGAGAGAGACAACAACTGCAAAACCAAAGGGCACTCCTTACTCAAACGTAGCAACTCACCAACAGTAATAGGGAGTGGATCCTGCTTTGCCCTTCTTTTGACTCAAAAGAAAAACACACACAAAAAATAAATGATAATAATAATAATCATTTGTATCCATTTAGACTTAAAAGTATGGATCGAAAACCCATCAGAAATATGTTTTCTTGGGTCTTAGATTAAATTATTAAATTCTGTCTGACTTCGAAACAACTGGACAACTAGAGTAGTCGCCCCCTGCTGGTGATTGTTGTATATTTAGTATCTAGGTTTGTTGCACATTAACAATTGTGGCAGAAATTTAAAATAAAATAAAGCAACTTTGTTACACCTTACCTGGCTGCTTTTGCAAGCTAAAGTGACAGCTGTTGCTATAGCTTGCAGATTAAGCTAGTGTTAGCCTGCTAGTGAGGTAAAAATTCTGGCCTTGTGTTTTTGATCATTTTTTTGTTGTTGCTAACTTATTGCTTTGAAATCCGTAATGATCAGCGAGGGGCTGATTTGATGGTGAAACTGAGGGACAGTGGTCGCTCATAAGATAGCAACTTGTAAATCCACAAGGTAGGTAGGTTGGTACAGTACAGTATCATGGTGAAGAGAAAGCTGAGCCTAAAGCAAGGTTATCAAAATACAAGTCACTTATCACCATAAGCTGTGGGTAATGACCGAAGCAGATACACATGGTGTACATAAACTTTCTCTGAAGGGTGTCTGCTCTCTCCCCTGGAGATATGGTGAGAGGTGTGGTCACTCTGGAGGGGCTGAGAGTAGCTGTACTCCTGCTATCACTTTGGGCATTTGGCTACGATGCCCCCTGAATCCATTCTGGCTGAGGTTTTCCGGGCAGATCCTATTGGGCGAGGACCCCAGGGTAATTCCAGGGCATGCAGGGAACAGTAAAGTTTTCCCTTAGCTCAAGGGTCTTCCATTCAATTAGACTTCTTTTTAAAAAAACAAAACATTGGCCCCCTCCTGTTATCATTAGAAGGACAACAACCATGTGTTACGTCCCCACATGAAAGCTAGGCGAAGAAGGTGGGGGACAGTAACAGTTGGATGAAATGAAAAGGATGCCAGGCAGAGGTGTTTAACACAAAATAAATCTTTATTACAATTAATTAACCCAATAATCATATAAGCAGTAACAACAGAAAGAGAGCAACGCTGCTTTAATGATAAATCGGACAGGCCAACCCAAAGAGATGGTGACCGCTTCAATTAAGAAAACAACTATAAAGCTTCAACAGAAAAAAGACAGCAACGCTGCTCTTAGCAATAACCAAGAAATGGAGGCCGCCGTCGAGTTACAACAAGCCACACACAGCAGGCCTTTTCCACACCTAGACCAGACTCACACACTGACCAGCACAGAGGAAATCCACCGCTTGCACTTTTGAGACTGTCTAGCTTTTATATACAGTCTATGTCTTTAGAGTAACTAAAATTACAGTTTTTTAGAGTGGATATAAAAAAAACACACCAGCTGAGAAGGCTTAAAAAAGGCACCTCTTCTTCAAATGTTTACTCCCATTTTATACTGTAGAGATTTGCAGCTCTGCAGCCATTTCATAATTTTTCATATTGCTTATCTGTCACAGCCTGATCTGGGATCTGTATTTCATCTTGTTCTTGCACATTTTAAATATTAACTGGAAAGAGTCCTCGTTACATGTTGCATTCTCTTGAGTATGTCCGGTGAAAAAAGAAAGCTTTTCGCCCCTATTCCTCAGCAGTCAGGACACGTGAATGGTTTCATAACCTTTCTCATTCTCCCTGCACAAACAGAAAGGGATTTTGGCAGTAAATGACAACATTACAGTAAATATATTAAATCACCTAAATTAAATACCACTGTTTATGACTCAAAGTTATGATTTCTTCTCAGGCTATCACACAAATCATCAATTTCCCTCCATGCTTATTACATCTATGAGTGTTTTCATTTTGCAGCTTGACATTGTAACAAATAACGTTTAGATATTAGATCAGAAAAATGCGCTTTTACCTCTGAGTGAGCTGCTTCCTCAATCCTGTTTACCCTTTCAGAGCTAATGGGTCATAAATATACATGTCATTAGGAAAGAGGGGAAGGCAGAGAAGGCCCGTGCTCTCCTGTATGATGTATGTGCACATATTGCCATCTTTCCCTCATCTTGCTCAGGTTCTACATGTGTTGCTGCTGTGAGCCGGCAGTCATTGCTGTGCACTGTTATCAGTCATTTCCTGGCATGGTGTCTTCTGGCAGAGGAATAAGCCTCCATGGCCAGTGATAACTCCCACTGCCAACAGATACCTCTGCATGGGTAAAGCATGACTGGGCCTACTGATAGTCCTCACTCCCCATGTGTGTGTGAGAGAGAGAGAGAGAGAGAGAGAGAGATGCACAGTGGCTTCATGGCTTGCATGAGTTTTTGTTTACTCATGAAGGATATCGACCAGTTTCCATGCAAATGTGTATGTGTTGGATTAAGTACATGTGTGTGTCTGTCCATAGGGAGCAGGGAACCATATGGATTATGATGCCAAGCAGGATTTTTTAAAACTCTGGTCTCCAGATCCTCCCCACAGAGCAAAACTCTAATAACTCCAAATGTGTGCTGTTACTGAGAATAGTGTCATTCGCACTTGACGTCACTGCTGAGCTTATTTTGACGCTTCCGACGCTCAAATTATTCTGCAGTGTTACCCTGCTTGTAAGAAAACATGGTCTCTAGTGTGCGGATATAATAACTCTGTTTGTTCTCCAGACACGCAAGAAATATTCTCTGTTAACATGCTGCATATGGTTTGAATCAAAGCTAAATGACATGCAAGTTCATTCAAGTATCACATTACAACATAACTAGGTTTTTTGTGTGTGTTGTTTTGACGCTGGGTATTGAAACCATGTGTTGGATTTTCCCTGGGTAGCTGTGTCATGCTCCTGAATATGCTGCAGTTCTAGATCAGTAGAGAAGAGACACAAAATAATGGTATTGTAATTAAACTGAGGCTCAATGTTTAGTGGCACTGAAAGGGGTGATCAGGTGTGGCACAGGATCCCTTTCTATAGGAGTAGAGGGTGATAGATAGTTGAACTGTTTATTTTCCAAAGGAGTGTCAGCATAGCATACACTTACCAGCCACTTCATTAGGTATAACAGTTCAACTTCTCCTAAAAATATATGTTTAATCATTCAGTTACATGGAACCAATCCGTTGCATGTAGGCATGTAGACACGGTTAAGAGGACCTGCTGAAATTCAAACCAAGCATTAGAATGGAAAAGAAAGGTGATTTGAGTGACTTTGAATGTGAAATGGTTGCTGGTGCCAGATGGGCTGGTGTAGGTATTTCAGAAACTGCTGATCCACTGAGATTCTCCCATAAAACTTCCACCAGAGTTCAAGAGAACGGTACAAAAAAAGTGAAAATATCCACTGAGCAGCAGTTCTCCGGGTGAAAATGCCTTGTTGATGTCAGAGATCAGAGGAAGATGGCCAGACTGCTTTGACTTGATAGGAAGGTTACAGAAATTCAAATAATTAGTCATTACCAGTGTTGGGCAAGTTACTTTGAAAAAGTAATTATTATAGTTACTAGTTACTTCTTCAAAAAAGTAAGAGTTAGTAACTGAGTTACAAGATTCTAAAAGTAATTTAATTACTTGAAAAAATCTATTCCGTTACTTTATAAAAAAAAAAAAAGGTTTAACCCTCTGGGCTCCAGGGTGTAATTGGCCATTTGACTACTTTTGATGTTTCCTCTATTTCACCGTTAAAAACTATTCACTTTGCCTTGTTTGGTCTCATCCTTTTCAGCACAACCTCACGTGTCTGAATTTACAGTCATGTTTTCATTGTGACAAACTGTATTAACACAATTGATCTAAAATCAGACAAAAAACATAAAATCCGAGGAGAAAAAGTTATATTTTTTACTGTAACAACCACAAACATGTTTAATGATTATATTTCATATTTTATTATATTTCATAAATGCAGATGTCATCCAGGGAAGGACGGACGTTGTTTTGCTGTGCTGTATTTTAATGTGAAGTGTACATATTTATTTTTTATATTGCATGCATTGGTTATATTTTTGTGCAGTGTTTTATTTAGTTTGCATGTTTTAGTTGCCGGCAAATTGTCCTGGAGGGACTCCGCCTTTTCCCCCGTTTTTACTAATTGGACACACCTGAGAGAAAAAAGGTAATTTACAGAGTGCTCAGGGACACGGACAGGGAATGCGAGAAGAATGCGAGCAACACAGGCAGAGGAAGAGACATGATCGGAGGGGAGATGATCAGAAAGAGAGAGACGATGAGAGGAAGACAATCAGCGACTGGAGAGGAGCAGATGTCCAGCGACTGAGGAGAAAGAGATTACCAGCGCTTGGGGAGCAAAAGATGACCAGCGGCTGGGGAGGAAAAGAGATTACCAGTGACTAGGGACGCGTAGCGGCAGTCTGGTGGCAATAACGACAAGAGCCAGCTCGTGCACTGCGGGAGAACAGAAGCAGTGAGACCGCGGTGCCAATTGCAGTTTGAGGAAGCGGCGGGCGGAGTTGAGAGCTCTGCCCACCCGGGTAAGTCTTTGACTTATCCTTTTTATAAAGTAAACTGCCAAAGGAATAGTGACTGCCGCTCCCTCCCTTTCTTCAGTGCACCAGGACGTGGAATGCGGGGAGGAAGGCGAGGACTCCGCTGGGTTTCCCTCTTTTAATACTACGCTGGACCTCTTAGTTTTCTGTGACTTTTAGGCCGTGGTGGATTCCACTGGACTTTTAATGTTGTGTGTTATTGATTTTTAGTGTCTTCCCTTGGCCAAGGTTGTTTTAATTCATTTTATATTTTTAACTATTTAAACATAATAAATTATATTTTTAATTCTACAGTTTTTGTATCGTGTGCTTTTCCCTCGGCGGCTCCACTGCTCTGCCCGTTTTGAGGAAGGTTTCCTTCCTTTTAAAAAACACAAACCATCTTGGAAACATAATCAGCCTTTCCGCTCCGTTACACAAATATAAATTGTCAATGTTAAAATCATATGCACAAGTTTTGCAAACAACAAAGTTATTTGCATCCATTTACCTTTTACCCTTTTTTTAAATAACCATTTCAAACTATTTACAGAACAATCAGTTGTTCTTCAATAAGATGCCACAAATTATTTGTGCCTCTCCAAAAACATAATTTCTGTCACAGCCTGATACCTGCAGGTCTGACAGCAGCAGGTGCATCACTCCTGTTTCTACCTGGAGACAGCAGTCGCCTCATTGTTCTGACACACAACACAAAACTATCCACAACACTACACACTAACTACACAAGACAGCACATTAACTACACAAGACAGCACACTAACTACACAAGACAGCACACTAACTACACAAGACAGCACACTAACTACACAAGACAGCACACTAACTACACAAGACAGCACACTAACTACACAAGACAGCACATTAACTACACAAGACAGCACACTAACTACACACTGCAAACAGGCTAAACGTCACAAATCTCTCACATCTCAAAACTCGCTCTCTTTTTCTGCTGTCTTTATCTCTCTCTCTCGCCGTCACTCCTAAAACTCCCCCCTCTTCCTAAACAACAAAATGTCATGTTGCCATATCATTTTTTGATTGTTTGACATGGTACATTTTTTCACCAAAGGGCTGTTTTTTGTTTTTTAATTTTTTGGTCATGTGCAGAGAGTGCTTGCTAGCGCTGTCCTTAGACAGCAAACATGACGAAACTATTGAGGAAAAAACACCACCTATCATGACTCTGGTGTTACGTGGCCTATTATAAACTGGTATATATCACCTTGTTGCTTTGTCATCTTAAAGTGGTCTTGTGATTGGCTTACCACGACTACTTTCACCTGGAGCTAGGGGGGGCAAAACATATGATTGTTTTGCCCCCTAGCTCCAGGTGTTGTGCCAAAAAGTGATCGTCTACCAGAAAGTGATTGCCGCCCGCGGGAGCGCGTGCAGCTGCTTAAAGCTGTAGCGCCCAGATTACAGCTACTTACGGTAAGCTGAACGCAGCTTCAACCGTCTATTTGTTGAAAAATAGTAACACAACCACACCGCATTTTCTTGTTAGTAACGGTAACGGCGTTGTAACGATAGAAATAGTAATTAGTTAGATTACTCGTTACTGAAAAAAGTAACGCTGTTAGTAACGCCGTTACTTGTAACACTGTTATTTCCATCACTGGTCATTACAAACAAGATATGCAGAAGAGCACCTCTGAATTAATTAAATCGGCAACAGGAGCAGAAGACACTCTGTGCCAGAAGACTGGAAAAGTGTCACCTGATCTGATTAGTCTGTGGCTGGTGATTGCTGTGTAATGGTGTAGTGGTACAGCATAGCTGAGTATTGTTGCTGATCATGTACCTTTATCACCAGAGTGTACCCATCTTGTGATGGCTGCTTCCAGCAGGAACATATGCATGTCACAAAGCTCAAATTATCTCAAACAGTTTTTTGAACATACTCAAAGGCCTCCAGAGACACCAGATCTGAGTTAAGCACCTTTGCATGTGGTGGAATGAAAAACTATGTCATGGATATGCAGCAACAGCATGTCTGAGTAATGTTTCCATCATCTTGTTGCTCTTAACGGCATCATCATCTTATTTACTCTTGATCAAGAATTGAGGCAGCTCTGAAGGCAATAGGGGGTCCAGCCTGGTAAGTAGTACCAGGGTGTACTTTATGAAGTGGCCAGTGAGTCTAGAGCCTAATTTGATCTCAAGAGAGAAAGATCAATAGCAATAACATGCACGCCTTTTATTTTTTCTTCTAGATTTAAGAAGTACATTCTGCTGAAATCACACTGAAGTGAAAAATGCTTGGATTTTACAATAAAAATTGCCAGACAACAGAAGGCATTATTTCTTGTTAAATCATTTTTACTCATTCAGTGAGTAACCCATTTACAAAACAGCCTGAGACGTCATCAGAAAAATAAGCGCTGATTACTCTACGTCTACATTAAAGTTTATAGCTCCGAGTGGAAAAGAAAGAAACTGTCACAGTCTTTAATGTCTTTCTGACTCACGACTTTTATAGATCCGGAAATACTTTTACTCACCCATTTTTACTCTTGTGTAATGTTAGCGCCACTCCCAAAAGGTTTTCTTTGTGTGTTTTTCTTACTGAAAACATCGAAGTAATTACTGAATTCAGTGCAATTTTTCATGCTTTGCAAAGCCATTCAGCTGGCTAAATTGGACCCTTTAGAATCAGGCTGGTTCTGGTATGAGATGGATTTGAACATTTCCTGATTCTTGAATACAACAACAGTCATAAAAAAGACTAACAACAACAGCAAATGTAACAAGATACAAAATGATCATCAAATATTGCAACAAAAACCCACAAAATGATGTAATTCAACTTCAAAGAGCTACCAAACCAAAAAAAAATGAAGTGCAAAATGACTATAAGAATCACATGATTGCGCCAATTATGAGATATTGAGATATTTGGTGCTACAAAACGCAGATTTTTTTTGATAGTCACAGAAGAATATGTAATGTTTATTTGACAGTTATTACACTGATGTGCATATTGTAACTATTTTTTTAAAAAATGATCAGCTTTTATGACTGTCTCCCCAGCGCCTCCTGCAGCTCACCCGACAGCATTCAAAAGTTTTTAAACCCACCCCTGGATGTTGCGCCTGAATTTCTGAGATTACAGAAAGAAAGACAGCCGAGCGCTTTATGAAAAGAAAAAAAGTTTCTTTATAAATAAAGTCTGTGTTGATTTGATTTGACATTTGGCACACTTCAAATATTTCTCCTTATAATCTCCTCCTAACATTCGTGCAACGCTTCTCAGAAGAAACACACGCTTCCCCAGTCAAACAAAACTTTTTCCTATACTATTTACAGTTGTTTTCTTATTTCAAACATTTAACAAAAAAATCTCATATTCCCCAAATGTCAGCCTGTGAAAAAGAAAACAGGTGGAGAGTGTGTTTGCTGTGTAAAGACCAAATTACATTCAATCAGCATGCTCGGGGAAAGAAATTTCCCCCGCCTCATGCCAACCTCTGCAAATAAAAACAACAAAAATCAATTGGCTGTTTCATGATTGACCAAATGCCCTCACCTGCGAGTCTTGAAATCCAATGACCTGCAAGGCTGATATATTGCGTCTCACCTAGAGAATGATAATGTATTCTTTTAACTAATTCTAACACAACCAATTAAAACCCATTAATACTGTGTATTGACATTGTGAGTTCCTGTTTTCTTTTGTGGTGAAAAAAAAAAAATTTCTCTGGTGATTTAAAATAAAATTGTAATTTTATAGATTTTTATTTGCACATGCATGCCCTTTGGTCACACTTTGCTTTTTAGATAGCAAAGAATGGTCAACATTTAACATCAGCTGTAGAAATTCTCTCTGGCACATCATAGGAAGGTTTTTTGTTTTGTTATTTTAGCTCGGGAACCAGAGTGGGTTGTCTAGAGGAGAAAGAAAGATACTGAACCCCAAATTCCCCTTGTTGCACATCCACTGGTGTGTGAGTGTGTGCTTGATAACAGCATAGAATAAAGTGCTTTGTAAATTGGCGATTGTGGTGCTCAGAGAGAGTAGAAAAGCTCCGAGTACCAGTCCGTTCATCATTTTTAGCCACGGTATCTTCTGCATTTAGGCATGAAGGTATTGATCACCAATTTGGTCCAAAATGAAAGGATGCCAACAGGATGGCATATAGAATTATATCAACTGAGATTCATAAGGTTTGGGGTTATGCAATTGATTTTTGCTATGATTCGACATTTCATCAAAAAACTATTTAACATTTGACTTCAACTCTTTTCCAACAAACTGTAAAGCTGTAAAACTTTGACAGTTACTGATCAAACAAGAAACTGAAAGCAGATCAGACATGAGCTCAGATTACAGTTAATAAAACAGGCTTGACAGAGACCTTGAGAAGGGTAAAAAAAAGCAGTAAAGACACGAGGTCTTTAGTGAGAGGAGAGGATAACTTTGTTTAAAAGTATTGTTTAAGTTGCATTTCCACAGATGAAGGGCTTTCGATTCATTCAGTTGTATTTGCAGCTGTTAAATAAGCACATATTCTTTTTTTAACAATAGAATGAGAATTACTCAAAGCCTGCCTAGTCAAACTTCTCTATTGGTCTCAGCTTCAGGCGCGACATATTTCAAACTGCTGCCGACGTTAAACCCTGACATCATCTTTGTTGTGTCTGTTGTAAGTCAGAGATGTTGACCTGGCAAGCGTGTCCTTAAAACTCTGAATCACAAATCAGCCAGACGGATTTAATCAGATATTTTCAACCGCTGACCTTGGTCACAGAACATAAAGGCAGCGCATCCACTGCATGAATACAAAATGTCTCTCAGAGCGGGAGAAGCATATGCAGCATCTGTGCAGTATCTTCCACATCACAGAATCTCTCTATTTCTTACATTCCCTCTGAAGTCAGAGGAGGAATATACAACAGCAGCTGAAACCTTGGCTTGCCATCCTTCAATCTCGCAGATCAAACGGTGTAGCCAACAATCCTGAGGAGCCTCAGAACATTTTCTCATACATCTGTCAACATTTTCAGGTGCTCCACCGCCCTCGCGATTCCAACTAGAGCAAGTTTGAGCATTAAAAGTCCCCCAGAGATGCAAACGGAGGAAAAAAGAGAGAGAGAGAGGACATTGATCTGGTTGTGTAACACTGTGCAGTTTGCCATAGGTCAATGAAATTCCATCAGCTTTTCTTCCCTTTGGTCAATATCTATCTGAAGAGTCTCTACACACATTGTCTTCTCTTAGCCCTCAGCCACTTGTATTCATCTTCAGCCGCCTGCCTTCAGTGATAGGACAGAATCAGACTGCAGGTTGGAGGAAAGAAAAAGTGGGCACATTGTACTACAGAGAAATAAGACACCTTTTCCCTGTATTTCTATACTCGTCTGCTTCAAAACCTGCTCAATGGAAAAAGTCTCCAGTCCATTAACTTTACGGATGATGTAAGTAGGCAACTAATAATATCCAGAAAGCATCCCGACCTGCTCAAATGATAAAAGAATCAATTTGGAGTCTGTAAGCTGCACACAGAAGATGATATGAATCCTGACACTGTCTCAATACTTTGCATTTGTTTGTTTATGCTCGCTCTAGTGGATTATTGAGTCTCCTCGGTCTTGAAGGTGAAAATGTGCCTGTGATGAAACAATTTGTTGCTCAGATTTTTTTACAAATTTACTTTAAAGTATCAGTACAACAATTTAATAAACACTCAATATAATGGTTGAATTTAGGGCTAAAAATCATTGCTGAAGGACTGATGAAGCCCTTACTAGCAACCTGTCTATGACAGCTGGGATAGACTCCCCCAGCGAGCCTGAAGGACGAAGGGTTGAGAAGATGGATGGATGGAAGAAAACCAGCAACACAGTCAGTGAAATTACACCCTGACAATATTAAACTAGTAAACCTTGATTACATTACCAGTTGGTTGCAAAAGCATGGGTAGAGGCATGATGGATGCCCATTTATATATTTTATTTGACAAATAAAGTATAAGATCGGCTCTGCAACAAAAGAAAATTTAAATGATGGTTAAATTAAACTTGGTTATAACAAAAAAAAAATAACAGCTACAAACACTACATAGTTAAAAACAGCAGCTCTACTGTGTAGCTAGAAAATCAATACAACTGGGGGCCATTTGGGGAGGCAGTCTACACTGAGGAGTGTCCAGAGGTGCTACAAACTATTGATCTGATGCATCTCACTGCAATCCCTGTTTCAAATCTCACAACGGACCAAAATAGTGTCTCTTATACTCCCAGTGCTTTCATTCACCTGCATAAACGTGAGGAGGGACTTCAGCAAAGGTGCCCAGCCTCCCAACAAATATCCCTAAAAGAGAAAAAAACAGAAACAACTTAATAACTCTAAAGAAAGACAATAAAACAAAATAAAGATCACTCGTATGGTTAATGCTATAAAATTCACAACTTAATCTGAAATACTACAGAACAGGCCTAAGCAAAACAGAAGCACGAGAAATCTCTAGAAAAGGAGAAAACTACTGTTGTTGTAGTCTGAACTAGAGACTTCGTGATGTGGTCCTGCTCATCACTGTCAGGCATTGGGTAGCCAAACACAGTCACCAAGGGAAATAGCAGAGCTGGTCCACAAACACCAGGATCACACTGTAACAGAAAAACAGTTTCTAAATGTGCTCTAACAGTTAGTCTATCAGACACCATTTTCAAATTTCCAACAAACTATTAATCCTGATATATCAGTTAATATATTGATGTATAACATCACTGATGTACGCCATGGTCACAGGGTCACAAACATGCAGCCTCGAGGTCTAAACTGGGTTGTTTTGCAAGTCATACATTTTTAAATCTTTCTCAGTAAAATGCATTACTGCTCCTTTTGTGATGACTCTAGCTTTACTACACAGGAACATATGTAGATTTTTAAAATGTTGAATAATATTGTTGTTTCTAAGGGTTTGTGTTTTTCAGCTGTGATCCGTTAATAGGACACGTGCTCAGTGGATGTGGAAAAACTGAGATTTAATTCAGAAATGTCCTTATTTTTTCTTACTACATCATTGTATCATCTGTTTTGCAAATGGATTGCTCATTAAATGAAAAAAAACGTAACCAGAACGAATACATGCTGATTTCTATTAATTTCATCTTATTTAATCTTGGCTCTGGCCCAGGTCTCTCAACCTGTCGTCTTTACACTGAAGAAAGGGGGAAAATATGGAGGAGTGTCTGATTACGCAATTAATTATCCATACTGGCTCCACTTGAGAGAAATGTGTGGCATATGCAGCACATGAGCCTAACAACTCTATTAGACTTTAAAGGGACATTTATTGGCCCGGGCTGGTTAATTGATCTGTATATGGTTGCTCATTTTTAACATGGCATATAATAAAACATGCATACACTGATCAACTATGTGCAACCTAAACATTGTTGCATACTCTCCTCTGTGGCATTCACACTCCACCCAAAGGCTTCTCACTACATTTCCTAGAACAGGCCCAATTCACAGAAACCCACAGGACCCACACAGACAGACACTACACTATACCTGCAGTGGTCACATATGCATGTCCTGGCAGGTCAAAGCTGTTTTGCTGTTTTAGCAATAGAGATACTCTAATAAAGCAGAAAAAAAATGTGCTTACTGCTCTGTGTTTAGTTACTTTGTTGCAATGACTTGTCCAAAAGCAGCACATGAAACATACAAGTTTACAGCATTTTGTTACTGTGTGATGATTAATGTTATGTAGCAGATCTTACTCCCCCCATCAGCAGTATTCAGTTCAACTCTCCAGCCTCGATGTTAGAGGCGGTTCTCATAGTTCAACTTGGAGTCAATGAGTCTATTTTGCATATTACCTTGGCAACTGCCTATTTTATCATTGGGCCACTGTTCAAAATTTCCTTAATAGTAGTTTCATTCTAACCCAGACATTTCGTATGGAAATGAGACTCCTCCCTGCTTTGAGAAAATGAGGCTCTCAGCAGAAAGGATTTTGTTTCAAACTCAAAAACAAGACCCATATTAACATATCAAGGAGCCGGAAGAAAAAGAGAAAAGATTGGGAGATATTCTCAACATCTTCCCAGTGGACTTCTGACAATAGACGTCTGGTTTTATTGGAGCAGCAGGTTTTTTTTTTCCTGCCATGTGAATTTCAAACATAATATTCTGTATTTCTTTGATATTTCTCATTTATTTGAGCTTTTCTTGTTTTGCTTTTGTTTTATTTTTTATTCCTCAAGTGTCAGAAATTGAGGCTTTTTAGCTTTATGTCACAAACTGACTTCACGGCTTCACTATTTCCATATATAAACAAACAGCTGCCAAACAAAACCTCGTCAGCACGAAGCAGCTTTGAGCCTTCTGCCATCAAGAGATGTTCACACTACGTCTCTGCAGGTTTCATTAAACCTGTAACTCACAGAAACAGATGCTCATGAAATTTGTCTCAGTGTCATATTTACATTAATGCTCTGAAAGGAGGTCAGTGTAGCGTTTCTGCGTTTGGTGGGATTTTTTATTTATTTATTTTTTTGAGGAGCAGATGACAAAAAGTGGAGCGGGTGTGCTGCTGGTGTGTGATAGCAATGTGTGAGGGCTCTGGGGGGTTAGGGTGGTGGGGGGTGCGTGCATTAGCTGCTGTCTGGCGTCTGTGAGGGTGAAGGGAAGTGGGAGAGAGGCTTAATGTCTGTCTACTTCTATTTCCCTCTTAATTTCACACACTGTTGAGTCAGCCTATTGACTGACTGTTTATGGTGATGCTGGCGGTCCACCAACACTGCAGAGGAGGCAGTGCATATAACTCTTCCTCGCTGCTCCATTTCACCATGCAGGACCTCCACTTATCTAATAAGCTGGTATGAGGCCCATTCTCACCCATTCGTGCGTATATGTAACCTGCCTCTTACATGGGAGTGTGGCTGTTTGATGCACTTATCAGGTTGTAGCTGTGGGCATCCCAAGACTGCGTGCATGCTTTGTGTGAGGAGAGAAGAGAAGAAAAGTAAGACTGATCCTGCATGCACTCTGAAGGCTCTTAGCACCTTTGTATCCCATGTGTACTCAGCCTTCAAATCAATACTCCTTTACTCTCTTTTTTTCTAAAGTTTCCAAACTTTAACACTTCATGCAGAAAGTCACAAGTAGAGAGGAACACGTTTCAGCCACCTGAATGCAGAATATAAGGTAAACAATATAAGTATTAATATATATCCAGACCTTTAATGTCCTAAAGGTCTGGATATATATTAATACATAAAGGTAAAATTTTACTCTCTTGAACCGATTTGTCTATTTTTTTTTTTTTTGCCTGTCCCGTTTGGCTCTTTTGCATCAGAATTATTGTCTAAAGGCGAAGAAAGATGCCCAACGGATTTACTTTACCAAATGGACCATCCCAGCCTTGCCATAATGGTCCATTTGATTCACCTTTTATTGTTTATTTTATTTTCACTTGCTAAATACGGGACAAATTTGACTGCGGAAAAGAAAGAAGGAAAGGGAAAAAAAAGCAACATAATAAACAACATCACGATGATCTATGGGAATATAACAGTAAATATTAAACATTATTGTGCAGCACGTAAGATCAACAGCGCACAGTGTGCTTTGAGGTAGGAGCCAAAAAGGGTGTAGTTTGTGTGTGTGAGCACCCGTGTGTACACCTGTGAGCATGGACGCGCTTGTATTAAAAGGTTCCTTCATGTAATGATCTGCTAGAGGGGAACCGATTTGTCTTAACCTGGGTCTTAATTTCAAATGTCTTCATTTTTTTATTGTCACTATATGTTATGATTAATAACTAGATATGTTGTTCTATAGCATAGGTGTCAAACTGTGGCCCGCGGGCCAAATTTGGCCCGCAGCCTAATTACATTTGGCCCGCGAAGCCATACCAAATTACTATTAGAGCTGGCCTGCTGGTATTATACAGCTAATATATATATTGTTTAGTATTAAGCTTTGCTTGTTCCATATTCAATTTTTCAGCAAAACGTGTTTGAGTCCATAAGAAAAGATTCATTCTTATATCTGGAGGAATAAATATATTTCAATAAATATTAACGTTAGCCCGCGACTTTGTTCCAGTTTTGAATTTTGGCCCACTGTGTGTTTGAGTTTGACACCCCTGTTCTATAGCAATGTGCACTCCTGAAGCTAATTTTTTCCCTGTTATTTCACACATTAAACAAGATTAGATTTGGTCTGCTGGACAAACAAAGCGAGGAATTTCAAGTGTTACATTTGATCTGTGGTTTTAACTGTTTACTGGTCAGGATCAGGGTTTCTGCCACTGTATGTAACCCGGCAATGGGGGTGTTTCCATACTGGATTGTCCAGGCCCAGCATTAGCAATGACCTCCTCTGGTGCTGTTGACCAACAAAGTACCAGCAGAAACTCTGCTGCTGTTGGCAAAAGAAAAGGAGAGGGGAAAAGACCAATCAGCAAATTACTAGGCAAAATATTATATCATAATATAAAATTCATAATGTAGTTTAATGTATATAAATTACATGTTAGTGCAATGTATTAAATTTTTTTGATGACTTAATAAAGGGCCATGGTGTAATAAATGTTACAAATGTATCATTTTGTCCAGTAGTACATGGTTACTTGGCAACATGATGACATCATAAGATCTGATAGAAATGACCCTCCGCAGTCCAAAGATCTATCTGTGTACTTAGCATGTTTGCCCAACTTCTGGTTGCACAGGACGAGTTTACAGATGATTTTGTGCATTATCTGTGGCTGGTTAATTCATACCAGAAACCTGACGTGTTCACCTTAGAATTGCCAGTGACTCACATATGATGATAAAGATTTGTTCACAACCAATGCTGTGAATTTCCTCAGCAATTGTGCTACTTGATTATTGCCTCCTACCATGTGGACTCGCATAAATACATCCATAAATGAATAAATATGAATAAAAAAAAGCAATGTGCAACAACACACACTGAAATGTATGCAGAATTTCAAACTTTTTAATGGCCTCCACTGTAAAAAAAAAAAAAAAAAAAAGCAAAATTGAAAAAAGAAAACCTGAAAAAACAAACAATCAAATTGACCTGTAAACTGACCTTTATAACTCTGAATGAACACATCTGTCTGAGGAGGAGAAGAGCAGAAACTGCAATTTACCATTTGACCAGTCCCGTCTCTGTCTCTCCAAATCTATCAGCAGTTATGAATAATTAAAGAACTAACTATGGTTTTGCCACATGTGTAAATGTGTGCCTTACTGCTATTTCTCTTACCGCAAAAAGCCCTTCAAAAGCTAGTTAATCCCTATGAACCCTCATGTTAAGATGGCCAGCTTCACAGCAGAAATAAACTTGTTTACAGCTTGGATTTTGTTGAGGCTTAAAGTTTCCCTCTGAATCATGTTAGTGCTGTTGCTGGTTATTTGAGTATATCTGAAAATGCCATGTTCTGTTGTGTGGTGCAGCCCAGAAACATTTGCTGAAGTTCTGTTGAGTCAAATTATGTTTTTATTTGCCTGTCAGATGGGACTAATAAGCAGGTATATGCGTTTATGCAGTTTGCAGCTTGCAAACTAGGCTAACTGGCCTAAGATGATACTGCAGCATGCAATGCAACATGGCAAATATGGCAGCATCTGGATTGAAAAGCACAATATGTGGCCAAAACTTAATATTGTAGTTCAACTTCAGTCTTATCTGCTCACAACTTCTTTTCTTTTTTTTTTTTACAATTTTGAAGGGTCAATTTCTTTGAATCAAAATATTGCATCAATCGGTATGGAAGTTTGTTCCCGCCACCGAACAAAAACATAAAAGAATAAAAACTTCATTCATAAGGTGAAACTTCAGGTCACAACCCTAAAAACTTCAACTTACCAGCTCAAAGGTTTTGAAACTAAGTAAATAACCCAAAAGTTTGATTTATGTATGGCCAAAAATTGGTTTTAATGGTGGATTCAATACAAAAAAGATGTAACAACCAAGTATGTATGCCAGATAAAATGGCAACAATTACATCATACAAGCGTATACATTTTTCTTCAGTATATACTGCACTTGATTTGCCTTGTTTCCATATAAGATAATGACAAAAACATCTCACTCACACAGGCTCAAAAATAACATACCGGTGAAATAAAATGGTGTGTGCTGATTATTGTGATACTATGGTTAGCTCGCATGCTCCCCAGAAGTACATTTGTGATCTACATTATAGAGGTAGTTTCCATTTTTATTTTGTTTGTCAGACTCGGGAAAAATGAATAATAGGATTAAATCTGTACACTATGAAAACTTTACAGTGTTTCACTGCCACAGTAGCTTCTTCCAGGTTTTCACACTGTTGGTACAGATAGCTGCAGTCACAATGGTGACAATTATGATGGCTTGATAACTTTAGTAAACATAGTTTTCTATAAGGCAACAAAAACAAAATTAGATGTAATTCACTTCAGACCACTTCCACAAGGATTCAAAAATTGGGTACCGCAAATGCTGTAAATAGTATCTCTTCCAATCTGCAGGGTAATCTCTTCTCAAATAAAAAGAAAGTTGCTTGAACGGTTCTTTGGAGGATTCAATAAAACACCACAGACAGTAAATCAAGTCTGTCTGCAAGGGAACAGCAGCGTCTACTGAAATTGGTCTTCTTTTCTAGGTCACAGAAATGAATAAGGTAAATCAGCAACTTGTAATCTGGCTGCTGTCACCTTACTCCACAACTAAAGGTGCTTATCAGTGTTGACAGTGGCTGAAGCCATTTTGTTTGCAAGGTGTAAATAACGTTACATTGGTCAGGAAGTGAGATAAGGTGCTTTGTGAAATGCGAGCCCTAACAGATTTTGACAGGTGGATGATATTTGGTTCACGGAGGAGCGCGTCGGAAATGAAATACAGAAACATGCAGAATGCGTGAGATATCAATGCAGAAATGGGAACGTGCATTTGACACTGAGGGTGTTGTCAGTATCATTGTGGGGTTTTTCTTAAATGTGTGAACTCCAGGGAGAAGCGAGAACTACATTTATTTATTTATATACAAGCCTTTATTGCTTTTTTTCACATGGTATGATGTGTAATTTACCAAGGCTATAATCAGCAGAGAAATGGAGGAGAAAGTGGACAAAAAGAAATGGTTGCAGGTATAGCTCCCGGGCTGCAGATTCTGTATTTGTCTACTCCCCTCTCGTTATAATAAACTCCTTACTCGCCCTGAGAAGGAAGCTTCTAGCAATGGGCTTCTTAACAGGAAAGAAAGCCACGTCTGCCCCGTGATTTGTTATTCAGTGAACCGCATCTCTGGAGAAATGGATTTACTGGCATGCCCTCTGCGGAGGGATGAAGGTCAGCCCCTACCTTGGAGATGCCATTTGCAGCACGATACAATTGTTAACACGCAGCTTTGAGAAAAGCGAGCAGAAAAACATTCATACCCGTTTGGAATTCTGGTGATGGAGAGAGATGAATACAGAAGGGTGGAGGGATTAGGAGGGCACAGGCAGAGCCGGCTTGTGGTTTCTTTCTTTCTCAGCAGTGCTCTGCAGTTTCTTACACTACCTCTACAACCTGCTGCTGTTTAGTGAGAGAAATATTAGAACCAAAGCTGCTGTCAAACCACATGCATTCGTGATTCTTCACCGAGCTTGAAGGAAAATTTCACTTTTGACCCCGACGATGTGTGAGGCCGCACGGCGAGGGGGTGGACATGTTTGGTTTTACACCTGGCAGTGCTTCACCTTTATTTGCATGTACATAGCCTACAGCCAGCAGGTTGCTGAGCAGCATTTCACTGAGATGTTACTGAGGGTTTGCTTTGTAAATCATTTATTTAATGTTGTAGCTTGTAAACAATAAATATTTATTTTAAAAAAGTCCATAGCAAGCAGATGTTAGCTTGAGTTAGCATACAGATAGAAAATGGGGATAAAATCGTAAAACTTCTACATGCATTCCACCTACACAAACCTCCAACGCATTATAATCGTGATGCGTATAAAGAGTCTTCCTTCTGACACAGGTTTTGCATTTTTGCATCTAAAACACACAAAACACAGAAACCTCTGAGATGACACTACAAGGTGTCCAAGAAAAAGTACATAATGATGAATATGCTTATGCTTCACTTATACTTCAGCCAACCCTAATTTCTTTATATTATACTCATAATATGGGAAATAATTATATAATTACAGAGATATTTTTATCATTTCTTTAAGTAGTCCTCAGGAACAGTTCTTCTTGCTTCCTGAAGGACATTTAAAAGCTCTTCTTTATATGTTGGCTACCTTTTGTTCACTTCTCTTGTTCTCTTGTTAAGATGATCCCGCTCCAGGCTCTGCGCAGTTTGATCCATGACTGATCGGCACTGTTCCACTGTGTGTTTTTCTATCCAGGTTTGCTTTTACAGCATTGACAGTGTTTTAAGGATCACTGTCACACTGAAAAATAAAGCCAATAAGATGGTTTTCCACGTGGAAGTACATGGTGGATCAAACTGATCATACTTTTCTGCATTCATAATTCCTCCAGTTTGACGAGTGGCAGAAATGCAGCCCCGATCCATCATGTTGTACAACCACTCTCACCGTGAATTATTTTTTATTTATTTTTAAACAGACTTCCACAGGTTGTGGGGACAAAGGACCTGTGGGACTAAGAGGCAGGTTAAAAAAACATTTAAATAAAATATCGTCTTTATTAATGCAAACAAAAATGCACAGAAAAAAGGATAATGAGACACAAAAGATTAGGAATAAAAGGCCAAAAGGCAATCAGACATCTGACACTATATCTGCACAGGGCCAACACACAGGGACAGAAAACCATTCGCACTCTCATTCACTCCCACATTCACACCTAGTGACAATTTGGATTATCCAATTAACCTATCCCCACAAACTGCATGTCTTTGGACGGTGGGAGGAAGCCGGAGTACCCGGAGGGAACCCACGCAAACACGGGGAGAACATGTAAACTCCACACAGAAAGACCTGATGGTGGAATTGAACTCAGGACCTTCTTGCTGTGCGGCAACAGTGCTAACCACCGTGCTGCCACAATTCAGGAAGATTGGAAATGAAACACAGTTGGGAACAATTGCACACTAATGAGGCCAAGTACGACCAGGAACAAGAGCAAGACGGAAAACCCCAACAAAACATGAAATAACCAAAGAGGAAGAAAAATAAATAACTCAGTGATAACAATAATAATAATAATAATAATAATAGTAGGGACGGAAATGTAAATAAAATCACAAATGGGTTATAATAAAAGCAAGATGACAGCTATGCATGGTCCTTCAAATAAGGATGGGGATCCAAAACTGGGTTTGGTATAGAACTGGTTCACAGTAGTTCAGTTCCTTTGATTTGATGGTCTCCTTGCCTATTGATCCCTCTTATTCCTCTATTGGTTCCTCTTGCATTTGTGCTACAATCAGCTGATTTCAGTTCATGTGCTGGAGGAAGAAAATAGACTACACTATGTCATGGATATTTCATTTATATTTTATTGAAGAAAGGTTGAGAGCATGATAGTAAAGTGGAAACTGTATCCAGGACCGAAACAACGGCATTATGTTGCTAATGCAACTTAAGCTCTTTGCAACCCCTGCACAGATAGTATGCTAATGCTAAGCTCGCCAAGAACCCAGAGTGATGTTAAAGCTAAGTGAGTGCAGACCCCAGCCCAGCAGCAAGACCCTACACCTCCACAGGTAACAAAAGTAGTAATGTACAGTCAGGCTGCAGCCTCTGTTTCTGCCTGTTCATGTTTCTAAAGTAGCATCACTGTGCCAATCACTTTAACGTCTCTTTTTGCTCGTTTTTATCTTTGCTTTGTTTTGTCGGCAAAGAATGACAAACAATTTTCATTATTTGTTAAAATATATATATCACATTACCCGAAATTAAACCACAACAAGGACATAAAATATTTAAAATGAGTTCAACGTTAAATATTTGCAGTCAGGTTTTATTTTTATGCAGGTTGTTACAATCTAAAGTGCTTTACAGATGACGGACAAGCCAATACGTCATAAGCAATAGAACAAAACACATTATATGCAATAATAAGCGATTAAAGTGGCCAATAAGTACAAGAATTTAAAAAAAAAAAGAAAAAAAAAGTGAAATAATAAACTAAACATACATAAAAACAAATAAATCCAAAATAAAGACAGAAACATTAAAAAGACAAATTGTTATGGTTTTCAGATTGGACCTGAAAACAGGATGCAATAGTTAAAAAGTTAACAGGCTTTACTGACAGTCACCAGAGAATATTGCATCAACAGGGGATTAACTGACAGGAGCCAGTAAGCAAACAATCCAGAATACGTGCAAAGAGGGGTTTTCCAGTTAGGGGGATTAAGGGGGTGGCAAAGGAGAGACAAGGATAAGGGTGACGGCAAACAACAGATAAGTATGCGAACACGTTCACATTGCAATAAAAGGCCTGAGCAATGATACTCCATGATGTAGGACAACAGTCTGGAAAAGAGCAAAGGAGAGGACCAGGCCTAAATAATAATAATAATAATAATAATAGATTGGATTTATATAGCACTTTTCAAGGCACCCAAAGTGCTTTACAGTACCACTATTCATTCACTCTCACATTCACACACTGGTGGAGGCAAGCTACGGTTGTAGCCACAGCTGCCCTGGGGCAGACTGACAGAAGCGAGGCTGCCATATTGCGCCATCGGCCCCTCTGGCCATCACCAGTAGGCGGTAGGGTAAAGTGTTTTGCCCAAGGACACAACGACCAGGACAGAGAGCCCGGGGATCGAACCAGTGACCTTCCAGTTACAGATGCGATTCCCAACCCCCTGAGCCACGCTCGCCCCAAATACTGCTGTTGAGTGAAGATCAGAGACAGTTGTGCTAACTGAGAGCCCTCCAGGTGTCCACCTCCTCTGTGTATCTATCCCTCTATCTATCTATCTGACATATATGTCATCATGATGTCCTGCTGAAGTTCAAACTGAGAATCACATGAGGAAGGTGATTTAAGTAACTTTGACATGCTTGTCGGTGCCAGATGGGCTGGTCTAAGTATTTAAGAAACTGCTGATCTACTGATTTTTCCAGAAAACCATTTCTATGGATTATAAAGAATTGTCAGAAAAAGACAAAATATCTGTGGAACAGCAGTTCTTTGAGCAAAAATGCCTTGCTGATGTCAGAGGTCAGAGCACTTCTTTAAGCTGATAGGAAGAAAATGAAAACTCAAATAACCACTCATTAAAATCATGAACCTTAATGGGTGCCATCAGCAGTAGACCGCACCAGAAACCCTTCCTATCAGCGTAAAACAAAGTCGAGGTTATCATTTGGATTGGATTAATAGAATTGGAAAAAAGAAGATTTGAACAACGTTGCCTGTTGTGATGAGTCACAATTTCTGCTGATGTATTTCAATATGGTCAAAAATTGTCATAAACAACATAGAAGCATGGATTCATACTGTGCTGTATTAATGGTTCAGCTAGTGATACATAATGGTTGAGGGAGGCATGTTCCTGGCACACTATGGGCCCCTTAGTTAAAGCTGACCATCATTTAAACACCACAGCCCATCTGAGCATTGCTGATGACAACGTCGATCCCTTTATGACCGTTGTGCATCCAGTTTATGATAACTGCTTCACGCCATGTCACAAGGC
Source organism: Diplotaxodon limnothrissa (assembly GCF_057381915.1). NCBI lineage: Eukaryota > Metazoa > Chordata > Actinopteri > Cichliformes > Cichlidae > Diplotaxodon > Diplotaxodon limnothrissa. Next base: position 39,818,992 of record NC_140597.1, on the reverse strand, counting down.
TCAGGTCAACTCAAACTGGATTCTTGAGCATGGCAGTGAGTTCAGTGTACTCAAATACTCCAAAGTCACCAGATCTCAATCCAATAGAGCACCTTTGGGATGTGGTGTAACAGGAATTTCACATCATAGATGTGCAGCTGACAAATCTGCAGCACCTGTGTGACGCTGCTATGTCAGATCAGAATCTCTGAGGAATATTTCCAGCACCCTGCTGAATTTATGCTGTGAAGAATTAAGGCAGTTCTGGGGGCAAAAAGAGGTCCAACCTGGTATTAGAACAGTGTATCTATCAAAGTAACTGGTGAGCAGAAGAGGAAGACAGATGGGGACTACAACAGAAACATCAAAAAATAGAATTAAAAGTACGATAATCAGAAACCTCCAGTCAATTATTTAACACAAGTAATTCTGGAGTGTTACGACCCGGCTCAAAGCCGCAACATAAAAAAGGAGACGAATACCAGAGTATGGGTGAGAAGGTTTCATCTTAAAATGGAAAACCAGGTTGGCTAAAGGGGCTGATGCCACCAAGGCAACGACAGGTGAGCTCTCTGGGAAGCTTGCCTCAGGTATGCTTTTATCCACACCTGACTAGGTGTGGCCAATTAGCACCAGCTGAAAACATTGAGGACATTAGGGGCTGCAGAGGGACGTAACAGGAGTAAAGTGCATTCTGCACATCCCAAAATGCCACAGTAAAATCAATAAGCATCACATATAACAATAAAACACCGACATGGAATATTCTTCTTCTTCTACAGAATAAGTTATGCTTCAGTAAAAAAAACAATGAATAGCACATAATTTTAATAGTAGTGGGCCATTTTACACCCATCCTTCCATTTTCTTCCACTTGTCCAATTGACAGTCCTGGGAGGACTTCAGCCTGTCCCAGCTACTATGAGGTGACCACCAGGGACAGGTTCACCAGTCTGTGAAGGGGAGTTTTCACCGAGTGCTGTTGCTACTTTTACTCCAGGAAATCAATTAGCATCTCTGCTCGCCTTCCTCTAAAGATCACTACAAGTCGTCGCTACATATTTAGTGTATTGGTATGCAGGGTTGTTTCAATGTCCTCATCTAGCTCCTCTGTTTAAGAGAATAGGCAGCAGAAGACCACAGAAGACCACACCCAGGAACATTGTTCTGCAGCAACATTTGCTAATAGCAAACAGTTTTACTTGTAGTGCAGCGTTTTCACAGTGTGGTATTGCTTTTTTTTACTACAGGAAATCGACTCTGCTCACCTTTCTGTAAAAGTAACCACAAGACACCGACGTATATTTAGTGATCAGATATGAGAGTTTTTCAGCATCCTCATCTGACTTGGTACAAGACAGAAAGAAAATCGTAGAAAATAAGCATATTTCCAGAAGTTCTGAATTAGTTCTTTAACGAAAGTTCCTCCCCTAATATACAAGCTGAACTAAGAAAAAGGGCACTGTCTCAGTTTGATGTAATAATTTCATCGCCTTGCTCGGAGCTGTTTTGAATATGTAGGACAAGGTTTTGCATGGAAGACGTCTATATGCAGTCAGCTTCAAAAACTCTTCTTTAGCCTGTCATATGCCAATGAAGCCATTGTAACACAATGTGTTTTATATGATTGCTGCACTGTTGCTGCACTTTTACTTTACTCCCTGGAGAAGCAGTTTGGAAACTCATAAAGTATTAATTCATCTGAGATGTACTGTAAGATGCTGGAGCCTCTCAAACTGTGTGAGTGACTGACTGTTTTCATAAATGCCAAAGTGTACAGTTTAAGCAATTTTATACAAAACAAAAACATACACAAAATACCTACCAGAAAGAAGAGTTTAAGACACTGGTGCATATTCTGTATCTTCTCGTCATCCTTTTTCATTTTGATCCATAAATTTACCTCTATCTAGTCTATGCCTCTCTTTACTCAAGAGTCTTCCATGGGACACACATTAATCTGGTGTCTCATGTGGCCTCTCTAAGTATCATGATGGTCTCAACAGCTCAGTTTCTAATTATCAATAAGATAAAGACAAGATGCGTTTCCACAATTGTCTGTTTAAAAAAGATAATCCTTCACTGAAGCTGTGGGAGTGTTGGAGACAGCCCTGTGTGGCACGCACTCGCAGAAGCTGAACCTTTCTAGACTTTACTTGACAAGCGTGCATGTGAGGATTGAAATGTCTGAGGCAGCCAGATGAGACATTAAACAATCTTTAACCCGCGTCCTCCATGCTCTGCTCAAGCAGCACCTTAACAAACGCCAAACTGAATATCCAGAGTCATGTGAGTGCTGCTCACACAAAATTTATGCCGTGTTACATGTAAGAAAAATCAACTTTGGAAAGCGTTCCAAGCTTGAGTCATTAAACAATTTCCAGTATTTGTATGTGGAAAAAAAACTAAATAAAAACAAAGCCAACTGCTGTTGGGCATTATAAGGGCATTGTAACAGTGGTCACACTGTGGTAATTCCTGCATGCATCCAGTGATTTTCCTTGTTATTGTCATGGAAATATCTGAATGAAGCCAGCAGGAACATACCTGCAAGAGAGTTCTGATTGAGAGAACAACATCTCAACACATAATGGCAGTAGTGTTACATATCTTCAGTACCTATTAAACTGAAATTGTGGTTCAGCAGCGGCAGTCCATGGACAGCCTATCTACCTGCAGAGAGCGTCTGTAGTCGATGAAGGCAGTGCACAAAGTATGCGATACAGCCAGTCTGTGGTCTATTCTCGCTTGAGCTGTTGTCGGTCCATCATCCAGCCATGGAGAAGAGCAAAGTCGTAACATATAAAGAGCTGAAGTGAGACTGAGTGTTAAAAATAATGAGAAGTGTCCACTGCAGTCACTGTGTGTGCTTTTCATGCTGTGTTTTTGATCACATTCTCCTGCTCCTTCACTGTCACTCTCTTTCCTGTTCTGGAGCCTTATCAATTAATCAGCATCCACGTCGAGTGATGTCCATTTGGGATTTCGGAGTACTGCATCGGAGCACGGTGTTTGAAAATCTCACAAAAACAGCGTCAATGCAAAAGGGACGCTGTCTTTTTGTTTATGCGTTCAGAAAATTATCCAAAATCTCCACTCAACTCGAACAAGCTACAGGTTTGTCCACCCGCAAAACAAACAAAAATCAAAAACAAAATAAGAAAAATACAACAATCAAGCAACTTTAGCTTTTTCCACTGATTTTAAGAAAAAGATCAATCTTCCATGTTTTTTAGCTTGTCAGGACAGTAGTTTTTAAGTGGTTGCTTTTTGGTGTGCTTCGCTTTAGAAGGCCTTAAAAGGTTAGCACCCACACTCCACACTTTTTATTAATCATTTAAAAAATTGACCTGTATAATACTAAGATGAAGGTCACCACGACAGATGCACAATCACTAGTTTATTTACTTTCCCAAAAGGTTGATTTTGTTGAGGAAACCTGCAGTCAGCTGAGACTGAAGACGTCGCTTGGACGAGTAACACAACGTTTCTCCCACTGGAAGCTCTACGTCCAGATCAACAGAATCAACCTTTTGGGATTTACTTACATGGATGATTTAACACGCATCGAGACGTTCATTTACTTTCCCCACAACAATTCAATTAATCTGACTTACTTTCACTCTTTATTTTTTCCCTGGTCTTAGGTCCCACTAGTGAGGCATAAAGTTTGAGAACCACTGATCAAGTGCACTGTGCTGTATCCCCCTGCAAAGCCTTCAGTTACCTACAAACCTCTCACCAAACCCCTAATCATATGTCCCCTGTGTGCATTTCTGCTAGGATTCGAGTCGATCATCAAACCTGACCCTGCAGATGGGCACAAAAAACAGGCAGTCACGAGGTCATCCAGGCGAACCCTCAAGGTCACCATCACAAAATTAATGTTACTTGATTTAATCAAGACTTAAGTCACCCATTTTGCCCCGAAATGCTGGGACTCTAACGTTCCATATACAGCATTTTCTAACACGTGAAATATTTTTTTCACATCTGTGGAGTAAATTTTTGCAGCCAATATCCAATTAGCCCAGCTGAGCACAAACATTTAGAAAAGGGGAAAAGTGAGCTGGTGATTGTGTGAGACAGATGAGCTTATTCAGTTGCTTCTAATCTTTATGCTACGCTAAGATAGCCAAATGCTGTAAGTATCATGGTTACTGTGTTAGTGAATGGCATCACTTGTCTCATCTAGTAGGGTTTTTCCATTAGCCCAGGCTGGAGAGCTTTATCTGTGCGGTGCTCTGCCAAAGGTATGATGATATTTGTTTTCACAACACCTATTTAGCACACGACAAGAACGACCAAACCATGCTGCCGATGGCCTCCACCCCCATCCTCAGTGACTAAACTGAACTTTAGAAACCTTTTTGTTTACTGAAATCTCCACTGAAAGGAAAAGTTTAACCTTCATGTTCAGTGGATTGTTTCTGTTGTCAAGCAAGCTAGTCTGATAAGACCCGCAAACATTCAGGTAACAGAAAAATGGGGCTTGTTTTTTCCCCAACAAATGATAAAACCAGTTTCAAAAACTCCAAAGTTCTTCTAATTAATACCCAGTATAAGCAAAGTATGAACAGAAACTGCGATTAAAATATATATAAAAATCAGCTTACATAGGTTACATCCCCCAACCCCACCCTTGCCACATTATTTCCACATGTTTACATTTAGGAAGAAGTTTTGCTTGAATTTCACTCACCATTTGTCCCTAGATAGACATTTTTTGCATAAAGGAAAATCCCTGCACTGACTTCTTTTTCAGAATAGAAATGCTCATTGTGACTGCTTAAATTAAGAGTTGCAGTTAGCGACTTGATAATAAAATGAGACAGGCCAGTCATGGCTTGTTTCCATTCTCAGCCCAGAGTCGTTAAATTGTCCCACAAGGGGCTCGGGTGAACAAAATAACTGTAACACTGCGACCTTTCCAATTTAGAAGCACCGGACCTGAAATACCAAACCTGCTTCAAATTTGACAAAATGGCTCTGTCTTTGAGGCCAGCCAGTGTGTGCGTGTGTTTGCGCACGCATGTGTGTGTTGGATGGGGAAGCGAAGCCTCATCTGGTCTCTGCAGGAGAGTAAAAAGATGGTCTCATCTTTAGAGGTGAAGGAGTCTCGCAGCTGCTCTGTCTCAGAGACGAGACGACACAAACCTTTCTGCTGAAACTCTCAATAAAGGTTTTATTTTTCTGCCTTTAATCTACTGCAGAGGAAAAAGAAAATGTATAACCTCAGCAATACACATGCTACCATTCATTGTGTGCATTCTCTAAACCAAATATGTATTTTAAAGAGAAAACACCAGTTTTATTTTATTTTTTCTTACACTGTGTTTCTCCATGACATCCAAATGACTCCATATTTCTCATTGTCTGTTGATGAAGTCACTCACGCACGGGGAAATGAAAGATGTGTGATTACTGGCACCACCAAGTGGTGGCTTTAAAAAGAAAACCTGTACATGAAGAGAAACTGACACACTCCTTTACTTCTTTACTTTAGTAAGTAAATGAGACCCACAGTTAGAGGAACCATAGAAGCTGCATTTTTAATCACAATTTCAACATTCATACACAGTCTGTTTTTACACATATGTTATGGGTTTGTGAGATATTTTGAAGCGAACCAAGGGATTGAAACACTTGTAGATAGTAGTTTCCTTTATGACTTCCTCTTTCAGTTGAATGAACACCTCAAGGTAATGCAATACGTCACGGCGAGTATGATAAAACAGAGATAAATAGGATGAGTCTTGATCGCAAGCTGTTTGCATGTTCCGCAAGGAAACCACAGCGAAGATTGAGGCATGCATCTCTCTCCCTGCTCCGCATGCTATACTCTGATATGATTTTGCATTTGAAGCAAACATAGCTGAATTCGATCAAGCAAATGCTACAGGAAAAGGATGTCGTGGTTGAAAAGATTATTTTTTAAATGCATCTTATTAGGAGAAATTATTAGTTGCCGTGAATTAATTTAAAAAAGAGGTTTAAAGATATTCTGGTTTCTTTGGTTTTTTATGGTTGTCTGTGAGAGGATTTTTATGAAATCAAGTATAATCAAGTGTGCCTTATAATCGAGTGTTCATATATTTTCACATAACCAAGTTTATTGTTAAAGAGAACATAATGCATTCCTTACTTTAGTGTCTGAGATGTTTGACAAGTATACAAGTATGTATTCTTTAACCCAGTGTGTGTGATGTCAGATAAGTGTGATATACTTCTATGTTTTTATTCTTAGTTTGTGTGCAGAGGTCAGATAAGCTTAGGTAATGTCTGGCCTTTTCCCTTTCGGTTAAAAGAGGAAGTACTATGTAACCCATTTTGCCTTATAAATAAAGCAACCAGCCTGCGCTGAGTGTGTGTGATTTTGCTGAGAGGCACACACCCATGCGCATGTCTTAATACTCTCTGAGTCGGTCTGCAGTGTCTTATTTCTCTTACTTGTGAACAAATGTCTTAACCCCTGAAATTGTCCTTAATACATATGTGTGTGTGTGTGTGTGGGGGGGGGGGGGGTGCCATGAATACTGCATAACTATATAAAGACTGTGTTGTGTAAGTGTGGCTGAAAACAGTGCTTTACCATCCTGGCTCGAGACACTCGATGAGAGGCGCAGGAGTCTATTTTAGGAGATGATTTTCCTTTCATAAATCTGTTTTAATTTGGAGTAATTTGTGCCAAATTCCAAAAGGTTTTGTCTTCAATAGTCATTGTTGGTCTCAGTCTTTTTCATGAAGTTTCTTGGAAATTACAAAAGTGTCAACTTTTTTTTTTAAACAGGCGGCATTATCCTTTTTTCAAGTGTGTAATGCAACAAGTTCAAGTTCAACATACATTTGACTGGTTAACATAATAGAAATTTATGACAAACGAAGGATTTCTGAGTTTCATACCATGGTTGTTTTCAGTTTTTTCCATTAAAATAAGTATGGTATTGTTTTCTTTGCTTTTAAATTCATTTATTTATATTTTTTAACAAATTTCTGCATATTGTAAATCAAGGATCCCTCCACTGTTGCTAATTTCTTGCTTTAGAGTCCAGCGATTATCCCTCTCCACACAACTAAATGTAAACCAACTATTTCTTCTTCAGTGTGTGAATGTGTGTGTGAATGGGTGGATGACTGGATATGTAAAGCGCTTTGGGGTCCTTAGGGACTAGTAAGGCGCTATATAAATACAGGCCATTTACAGGCCATTCACCATTCTTATTTTATGGCTTTAATCCCGCAGTGACACCCTTTAGCCCTCTCATGGCAGGCGTTGCCGATTTGCAACAGTTAAAAACGAACAACCTGATTACCCCACATACATGTTTTATGAGTTTTTTTACTCAGAAGTACCACTGCAGGACTTGGTTGTGCATTAGCAACAAAAAGTTTAATTTGAGCCTGAGAGGGTTAATAGCACTAACACCATTTACGATGTCATCTTCTTATAAACAATTAAAAAAGAATTCCTCAAGCATCCATATTAATTTACTTTTTTATCCACTGAGCATTACATAAAACTCTTACTATATACAGTACAAGTTGATGTACTTCTACATAGCTGTCATACTTTTTGGCCTGCACAGCAATTTAGGTAGTCTCAGCCTGGCCCCGCTTCTAAAAATTGTCTGGCTGTAGTGCTGCTTTCAGGTCCATTTCAGATTTTAGGTTATATAAGAAAAACTGAAAAGCAGGGCATGTGGTACACAAGGTTCAAAATTATGGCAATAATATTTAATATACAGCTGTTTGAAAAACCGCAATCAATCTTCCGTGTGGGGCACCTTTATTAAATATGACTTAATCCTCACCAGTATAACAAACAACTGGAATGAGGGCATCCTGTTTATATAACACATTTCCTTTCAGCCACAGTGATAAATACTGTTAGCTAATTCCAGCTGTGGACAGTCACAGTCTGCAGAGACTCATGATGGTTTTCACACTCAGGCTGGGATCAAATCATTACAGTCATCGCACAGTCAATTAATTTCCATTCTCTGCCCCGCCGTGCCCTTTAAACCACTTGAACCTCATGAGGACATTGAGATCTTTGGCTGATATGAATGAAGTAGCTGTCGGATGTAGACACTGTAGCCAATGAGGATGAAAAAGGCTCCTCCTGCTCAAAGTTAATGTGGATGGATTGCGTCCGAGGTGATGTACTGCCACATTTACTGGAAGCTGCAGCTGGGGTGAGGACCTGAACTGATAGCCTGCTAAAGTGCAGTGTCACAATATGACTGAAACCTGCTCTCCCAAAAAGGTATTACACACACGACCAGACGAGAGGTGGCCAGGAGAGTAAAGACCAGGTTTCAGTGGTCACAAGACTGCAGGATTTAGACTCCACTGTGCTACTGCTTATGCATTATTCTTGGACTCACGGTTGCTTATTTATAATTGCTAGAGCAACGCCTTCCTCCCAAGTGAATGGTGGTATGTGTCTATGTGTGCATATCATTTCTGAGTAGTTCAACAGTCCACAGTGTTTGCAAACTAAAGTCTGAAGAATTATTTCAATCACACAATTGCATAAACTTTACATTAAAAATGCAGTTTTTGAATCCAGTTATTATGGATTTGATTTCATTCATTATGTATTCAGGGATAAGATTCCCCCTACGATTCAAGTAATTTCTTGAATCGGTGTTAATGTCATCCCTACTACCTGCGAGCTTTGTTTCCAGCTATGATCAGCCACATACATGTGGTATAAACATACGAACCACATGATGACATCTGCAGTTTTTCAGTCAACACAACCCACCCACTTTACACCAAAACACATCTTACCTTAGCTAGAAGCAATTTTAAACCTGTTTTAGGTGGTGCATTGCTGGTGCATTGTTATTCATTAATAATAATGAATAACAATGCATCAGCATTGAAGCAATAAATGCCTGAACTGTTCAGCATCCCTCTGAGACAGGATATTTCTGATTTTGGAGATATGGAAGTGTTCCTGGACCAGCGTGTCATGGTCCCAAGGTCTTTGTGGTTTTGATTGATTGATTGATTGATTGATTGATTGATTGATTGATTGATTGATTGATTGATTGATTGATAATACTTTAACTAGGTTAAGGCTGCCAGCCATGCCAGCGCCATCTTTGTGTAGTTGGAGATCTTAGTGGGGTTTTTTTAAGTATTAAAACCATTTTTGTTGTCGTTGTTGTTGTTTTTAGTTATTTTCATGTGTTTGTGTTTATTCAATGTTACGTACTTCCTTTTTTATTTTGTAACATTTGTTTCCTGCGTTGTTTATCTGGTTGTACTTTCCCCCATCTTGTTATCAAGATTCTCTTCAGATAACAAGATGGCCTCGTTTCCCCCCGGCTGCCTGCTCTGCCTCCCCTTTGTTCTTCGTCAGAGCGTCTGTGATCCTTAAGCGTTCCTCCCTCCGTGTTCATATTGATTTTGTCTTTCTCTGGCTTTCCTGCCTTTAATAAACAGGCACACCTTTTGATTAATCCAGCCTGCCTCCCACGTCTGCATTTGAGTGCTTAATTGTACTTCATGACCCCATGCAGTGTTTTTCATGAAGAATCACGCCTGTATTTAATGCAGTGTTGCCCAAATGCCCAATAATCACCGACATCAATGCTGATTGTTGGGCTTGTCCTTTGCTTACAGAGATTTCTCTAAATTCTGTACTGTACTGTAGATCATAGGTGTCAAACTCTGGCCCGCGGGCCAAATTTGGCCTGCAGCCTAATTACATTTGGCCCGCAAAGCCATACCAGATTACTATCAGAGCTGGCCTACTGGTATTACACAGCTAATATATATTGTTTAGTATTAAGCTTTGCTTGTTCCATATTCAGTTTTCCAGCAAAACTTGTTTGAGTCCATAAGAAAAGATTCATTCTTAAATCTGGAGGAAGATTTTTTTTTCAATAAATATTAAAGTTAGCCCTCAACTTTGTTCCAGTTTTGAATTTTGGCCCACTGTGTGTTTGAGTTTGACACCCCTGCTGTAGATTAAGAGATATTCACAGTCTTTACATTTTTATGTTGAGGAGAAATTCATCTACAATTTGTAGATAAAGTTTGGGGGGGGGGGTTTATTATTTTTTTGTTTGTTTGTTTGTTTGTTTGTTTTCTTCACATTGGTGAACTTATACCTGTTTTTGCTTCTGAGAGTCTTTGCTGCTCTAAGATGCTCTTTTTATGCCCAACCATATTACTGACCTGGTGCCAATGAACCTAATTAGCTGCAAAATGTTCCTCCAGTGGTTTATTTTAGCACTACTAACTTTTCCAGCCTATTTGCTAAGATAGCCCAAACTTGTTTTAGATATGTTCCTGCCATCAAATGTTTTTCCCCACAATGGTATATTTTAGACATTAAATGCCTTTAATGTCTTCAATTTTAAATAAAATAATGCACCGTATTACGGGGTTTTTTTGAAAGTTTTTGAAATGTTTTCACCGTTTGAAATTTGTGATGGCAGCCAAGATATTGCTGAAATAAGTTCTGCTATATTGTGGTTTTGATATCATTTGTAACAAAAATCTGGGCGACAGGAAATGAGACACAAATCATGTAAAAGATAAGATAAAGTCACTCTTTGTGTAAAAGATGAAGTAAGTTTACCTAAGAAGCTAGGCAATGATAAGCAACTATCTTGTGTTACATTTATATGAGGCAAAATTGAACTTAACACTATAGAGTTATGTATACTGACAACAATAACGTGTCTTACTGAGGCGTTGGGTCAGTGATTGACTGCAATGATTCACATCAGGTCCATCAGGTCCTCTCTGGAGGAATGAATGCCTTTAATATTGATGGAGAGAGATCTAAAAACAGACTGTGCCGGTATTCAAAAAACCAACAGACATTACAATTGCAAACTTAACAGCACTCCAAACATAAATTTAAAACTGAAGCATATTTTTAAAATGGTTCGACAACGACCAGAAATAAAATGGAAAACAAAGAAAAAACCGTCTCAAATCGTGGCTCTGAAACACAGCTCATAATAGTAAAGATGATTTGTAATTTTTCCTCACAGGGTAAGTGGTGAACATGTTTACTTGTTTTATTTTAACAGGAAAAAAACACATGCTGATGCTATCAATGTTTCTCGCCACAGGCAGATGATGAGAAACGTACAGCTGTTTGCCAGGTGCACCACATCAATAGGAAATGAATGCTTGAGCTATGATGCTTCCAGAAATGAGCAGCTTTTATCAGTCAGGCTTTTGGTAGCGTGCTTTATACGAAACGTTAAAGAAATTGAGATTTGTCAGGGGTTTGTTCTTTTCTGATTAAAGCAAATGCATTTGCTGTAACTTAACTTTCTACAACTAATAATTAGTAAATTACTTTCTAGTTAAGACAGTAAATTAAATCGACTTTAACATCACAACACATAAATGTATAATTTGCACAGTTTGCAGACACGGATGTGCTAAATTCCTAAACTTCTCAACAGCTTCTTGAATGCATTTTCACTAATGTAGTTATCTGAATGTTATACCTACTTCAGTACTACCGTGTATGAACTATACCGTTTTTTAATAAATATATGTTACTAAAAAAATATATATAGCTAGTTTTTTGGTGGGGTGTGTGTGGGCAGTACCAGTGCATATTTTATTTTATACAAAATCAAATTAAACACTGAACACAAAAGCTCATCATATGTATTTTTTTAAATACTTTAGCAGAAAAAAAAGTATCACCTCTCTTAAATATGTATGTACAGAAGCTATTGGTTTCATACAAGCTAATCTTAGAAAGTTAAAAATAACACGTTACATTACAGCTTAACTGCAAAAAGTAAGAGAGAGACTAATCTATTTTTGTCTTGTACTGTAATCCAACACTTGGATAGGCACCTTATAGCAAGAGGCAGGTACACCTTGTACCGGTTGCCAATTAAACTAGAGCTAACACAGAGAGACAGACAGACAATTGCATGCACATTCACAGTTTTGGGCAATTTAGAATCACCAATTAACCTGACCCCACAAACTGCTTGTGTCTGGACATTAGGAGGAAGGAGAAATTCAGTGGACAGTGGACTCGGAACCTGCTAAACACCTGACTTTCCCTTCAATGTCTCAGCACAAACTTTATGATTTTGAGTTAAATATGCTAACAAGTATTGGCTGTAACTTCATGGCATCTGGTACAAGAATGATCACTGCTGTGTATTTATGTCAGTGCTATATTTTTCCAGTGAATATGAATCAAACACCCAGAGGAAACAACTATCTCAACAACCACCACAGCCACCTCCATCATACAGTCTCTTAGCCTTTACATCTAGGGTTGTTATTTGGTGAAAGTGTGTATATCTCCATTTTTACTACAAAATGAATAACAAACTCCAGTCAGCTTTATCTTACCTTTGCAGTCAGTGCCAATTAGCAAATAGCATGCTAACATGCTAATCTGAGCTTTGTAAATCAAAGCAACCCTGTGCCTAAAGCCTCACAGAACTGATAGCATGGCTGCAGATTGTATGTGACAGTACTGGAATGTTTTTGTCTAAGTGCTGTTGATATAGCCATTTTTTTCCCTTGTCAGATTTTGAATCACCTCTCCAGTGGAACAACCTCGAGTTACATGCATATTGAGTGTTTTTATCACCATAAAACAAGGCAGTAAACACCTACACATTTGCATTACTGACTTGCGTCACTGGCCTGCATCAATCTCAATGCAGGGTTGGCCTTCTGATGATTTGAATGTGCTTTCTGAGTGGGTTGTAGCACAGCTCCTAGCCTACTAACAATCAGCAGGCCAGCTCTCAGCTCATTAGCCCTGGCTCCACTCACTCAGACACACATCTTCCAGAGACTCCACACCACAGCAGGGGGAATGACTGGGATAAATAAGGAATAATCAAGGAATCGTTCTGACTGTGAGTTGACCTGAATATGGGGTTCCTTCCTGGAGGCTCTGCTGACACACTGCTACCATTATAATGAATGGAGCGATGCATGGATGCAAGATTGAGAGAAAAAGACTGAGTACAGTCACACTGATGCTCAGGGTGGAGGAGGACGCTCTTTTGTGGTTAGGCTTGTTTCAGAACAACTTTTGCATGCTGTGACATCTACCCACAAGCTAAATTTAGAGTAGCTTCATTTGCAAGCCAAACAATATTAGTTTCTATAAACATGCAAACAATCAGTGAGTGGGCAGTTGTGCCTTTTGCAGTAGACTAAACAAAAAAAAAACTCTTAGTAAAGTTTACGCTAACAGTTGACTGTGTCTCTGTGCAGCTTACATGAAAGACATCTGGCTCAGAGAAAGCAGCAAGATAAGAGAGAGGAAAATGAAAAATCACTATGTAGGAGGGGAGAAAAACAAATCTGTCACTATGGCCCTTCAAATTCAGCTCACAGACACAGATCAGGCAGTACATCCTTTAATCTGTAGTTATGATGAAGAATTTAATGACTTAATATAGCAAGATGAATGTCTAACGAATCATTTTCATGACAATCTGAAAGCGTTCTTATGTGAATTAACATCACCTTTATGCATTTCTGAATAATCAACACAATACATTTATCCGTCTTTCCACATTTTTCAGTTGAAGCTGATGAACCACAGTCTTTCACAAAGTTCACATAACCATGACACATCGCTGCAGTATCAGATCAGGTATCTTCCTCCATGAGGATAATATTTCATGTACAGGACATTCGTTTTCTAGTCAACTTCAGCGACGAGCCACCGCCGGTGTCTGTCCATCCATCATCTTCTGACCTTCAGCACTGTACCCTGACGGCTGCCCAGGGCACACTGGAGAGTGACTAATGTCATCTCAGCTGCCACCTCCCCGCACCAAAGGCCCCTGATATCCGTCCAGTATTATCCGAGCCTGGCGTCTACAGATTCCTATCTCTGCTCCCAGCTTTAATTATTCACGCCACTGAATCACACGCTCATCGGAGAGATAGCCAAACTGGTCAGACTGCCTGCCCTCTCCGCGATCTTATCTGACTGTTTGAAATTATCTCATCCTTCTCCTCTATCTAACTAAAGGAACGATTCTCTGCATGTATCTCTGTATGTGTACACCACACTTAGTGGGTGTATTGTTGGGGATCAAAAGAGGAGAAATGTGTGAAGTTATTTGGATGAACCGTCTTCATATTTTATGTTCTGCCAACATATTTTCTGTGATGTCCTTGCTGGCCTTCATCATCAATGGGCACTGACAGCGTGTTTACAACCATTTTCAATCACACTGTCAGCAGGCTCAGAACTCACTGACTGCAGGTCATTCAATCTTTTCCAGATAACATGTGTCTTCTTTGCATAAAGGCCATCTACTGCTAAATCTAGAGCTTTTAATGTCAACTAAATAACGCGTGGCGATAAAAGTAAGTTTGTTTCCATAGTGACAAATAATGCAACAAAGAAAGAGTCACATGGTGTCATTTTTGTATCATTAAAGATTGAAGCATAATTCAAGCTAAGTGCTTATTATGGTGAACACTGACCTTTATTGACAACTTTTGAAACTTTGAAAAATGACTGTTCTAAAAGCATGCAGTCAAATGTGGAATAGGTGAGAATCCAGACTGAAATGAAGACTTTTCACTTCTATCTCACTATTAGTTTATTGGGAAATACCTAAAGGAACTGAACATATGAAAATAAAGAGGCTCTAAAATAGATCACAAATAGCAAGCCAAAATGCAACAACAACAACAACAACAACAACAACAACAACAACAACAACAACAACAATAATAATAATAATAATAATAATAATAATAATAATAATAATAATAATAATAATATTTGCATAGCACTTTTTCAAACTCATACACTCATATAATTATAGGTAGTTTCAGTTCCAGCACACAGACACAGTCAAGCAAATGGTCTTACATTCTTCACACATATAAACTTCCCTACATGCATTAGATCTAAAATGGTGAAAATTAATGGAATAAAGATGAAGCAAAAGCTAATGTAGAAACATTTGTTTTCAACACTTCTTTAAAACAAACAACAGATACACGTCTATTAATTAGCAGCCAGGTGCTCCTGTACTTGATTAATCGTCTGAAAAGTGACCACCTCTATTAAAGCAGAAGTGTTGGTGCTGTACAGGTCTGGAACATTCGGGTGTTAACACAATGCAATGGAGGAAAAACAGCAACTCTTGCTGTCCATTAATCTGGGAAGGGTTGTAAAGGCGTTCCAAACCATTTGACGTTCATCATTCTACAGTAGGAAAGTGGAAAACATTCGAGAAACGTGCCAGTCTCCTAGCAGTGGATGCAAATTCACCAGCAAATTCACCAAAGGTCAGATGGAGAAATGCTTAGAGAAATTGCAAAAACCCCAAGAGCTACATCTACAGGCCTCATTTATCATTTCAGTAGCTACCTGGGGACTGCAGATATATCTTAAATTTTCACGACAGGAAGTGTTGCCAGGAGAAATGCTCTTCTCAGAACATGGCAGCACAGCTTAGGTCTGTGAAAAATTGCATCTGACCAAACAACAAAGTCCTTTCGGCAGATAAGACCAAAGTTGCCATATTTGGTGAAACCAAAGACACCACGCCAGCACAAATATGTCATACCCACTGTCAGCACACGGGTTGAGGTTTTACTTTTTGTTTTGCAGCCATAGGACTTGTGCACCTTCCAGTCAAACATGAGGCCATCTGTCCCACAGCTAAAGCTTTGGCTGAAACCGGCCAATGAAAGAGGAAAGTAAATCCAAGCACAGCATCAAATCTACAGCCAAAGGGCTAAAGAAGAAAAGAATCAAGGTCTTGCAAACAGGCAAAATCAACGTCCAGACCTCAGCTGTGGTGTGACTTTAAGAGATCTGTGCTAAAATGAATGCCCACAAACCTCAATGAACTGAATGCTGAAAAAGAAGGATGCCCCAAAACTCCTCCGCAACGATGGAGGAGACTGATAAGGTCACACACAAAATGTCATGCTTCGTACTTAACTTAAGTTGTTCTGCTAAATAGAGTTCTATTAGATCAGGTTTAGTTATATTTAGGTTTCCACACTGCGTTGGCATTTTTAGCTTCATTTTTGTTAAATGCTTGAACTTATTTTTTGTGGGGGGTTTTATACAACAGGGCTTCAGTGAGTTGTCATTACAAAGTGCAGCATTGCCTAAGCCTCGCAGTTCCGCTAAGACGGCTTTACACACCGAGTCTTGTCTGTTTTCTTTTTTATTCTTTCAGCTTTTGAGACATAAAAAAGCTAAATAAATCTTTTGATTGGTCAGAAAAAAAACCCAAATATAAATATCTATTGGGAAATATGTTTAAACCAATCCATTTGTGAATGTTAGGTAATTTCTTTGCAGGAAATGTCAGCCCACAGTTACTGTCACTTTGTGGTTCTTCTGTGTAGAGGAGGGCCTCCTGATACAGACTACTTCTGCAGCTGTTCAATGATGCTTCTTTACGTGATGTGGTTTATCAGCGCACTCACATGCATCCTTCCTGTGGAGCTAGGAATTCAACATCTGTAACTCAAGCAAGACAACTATAAATACACTGAAGCTTAGGTGATATTAACCCTCTCAAGGCAGGCGTTGCAGATTTGCAACAGTTAAAAGCTAACAACCTGATTCCCCCACATACATATTTTATGAGTTTTTTGTACTCAGAAGTACCACTGCAGGTATTCTTTTGTGCATTAGCAACAAAAACTCAATTTGAGCCTGAGAGGGTTAAACTGAAACTTTGATCATACACGTACACAAATCTCTCCCATATTCAGCCTTTGTGTTCATCACACCCCAGACTGGGACTCTGGATCTTATTTCTTGATGACAGGTCCAGGATAGAGGAGGCTCATTTTTTGGCTGCTGGGATGAGGATGAGGGGGGGGGGGGGGGGGGGGGGGGGGTTGAGGACACAGGATGGACTGCCAGATTGACAGGCCAGTGGAGCTGTCACTGGGGGCCAAGGTGTAGAGATGTTCAGGGAGTTGGCATTTGTGGCTCAAAAGATAAGCATCAGTGAGAATACGAGAGGCTTGATGGTAATCTTTCACAGGAAGTCAGGCTATACCATTGCAGAAGAAACCACAGGAGAGAGACTGACCTTGTGCGCTCGTGCTCTGCTGCATTGCTTTTTAGAGGGGACCAGGCCTCTTACCCTCTGCAGACAGGAAGACACTTTGCTGTAGCATTACTCTGTTTAAACAGACAGGCAGGTCAGCTCTAGAATGGATTTGCTGATCGCTGAGAAGTCGTCTGAAACGTCAGTATTTCAGTTTTTCATAACGGCAGCATTAAAAGCATTTAAATCCCCAATAATGTATGATGTAATTTATTTTTTACTCAGTTGCTCTAGGTGGCTTCTTTAACCTAAGCAACTAAAATAAACAGTACAAAGGTTAGCAGTAAGGTTACTATGTGCCCACAGACTATGTGAACTACTGTGAATGTGGGTGTTCAGCTCAGCCACTGACAGCTTATTAACCGAACTCACCAGAAACAAAAAAAATAAGTTTTTCTTTCATGTTTTTCTTTCCTTTTGTGCTTACTTAAAAAACAAAAACAAATTATATTCATAAATTATGTGTAACCTGATCTGTTTTGTTAAAATTGCACTGATCATGGCCAAGTTTTCTTTAGCATGACCCAGTGACTGACAGGATGGTAAATATGACTAGAATTATTATACACAGAGGAAGAACATGGGATCAGGAGTCAGGTGAGAAGCTCAGGGTAGAACACAGAGAAGGATAAAAATGGATTCATGAATACAAAAGGAAAAGGATCGAATGACTAAAGCAAACACATGAAACTCTTCAAAATGTAACAGGAAGTAACTTTAAAAAGACACAAAAACTACTTGCTCGCATGAACAGGAAGAACAGAAGAAGAAAAGAAAAACATGTGAAAAAATATTTACGCTTTTATATTACATCTTTTAATATAACTACTTTCTTTTAAAAAGTATTTATTTTGTAGAAGTCTTGGTTCTATTGCTTGTATTATCATAATAGTTTGCAAGTTAACTACTTAGATCCCTATAAAAAAATATTTACTTGGATCAAAGTACATGAAAGTCACAATTAACAGAAAAATAGCAGTTATCATCTAAGAATGAAGCAGAATTACATGTCAGCAGTGCATTGATTCCAGGCTTTACCATTTACAGATGGCCAAAGCAATAAAAGCGAAGCTCTAATAATGTGTGCAATCTTGGGACTGAAGGACCAAAAAGTTTTCCATTTCTCTTGAGCTAAAAGGTCATCTTAAGTGCGTGCACAGGTCACCACTTTCTGAATGTGAGAAAATGAGGCATTTAAAGAGAACATTCGTTAAATACCTTCCTGGATTTGTTCCAGATCAAGTTTTTTTAAAAAAGAAGAAAACAATAAGTACTGTCTGCACGTTTATCGTGAGCTATCCTCAGTGACATTGGAGCTTCACTCCAATGTCACTTCATGGCCAACAATGACGCATTTAAAACACGATTCAGCAGATTTCCTTCATTTGAGCTATTACATTACTAATATTAGT
Organism: Diplotaxodon limnothrissa; assembly: GCF_057381915.1. Lineage (NCBI taxonomy): Eukaryota > Metazoa > Chordata > Actinopteri > Cichliformes > Cichlidae > Diplotaxodon > Diplotaxodon limnothrissa. Next base: position 39,800,517 of record NC_140597.1, on the reverse strand, counting down.
TAGTTACATGTTTACAGCTGTCCAGTTTGGGTTTCTGGGTTTATAACTATCACATTAAATGCTAAAGGGTTGAATGTGTGAACAAAAGCTTTTCTTTTAGCAGTGCTTCCTAAGTATATCCTCAATACTTTATTAGGTGCTATAAAATGAGTAAATATTGCACTGAAGTCAAATTTCGTGCTAAAATATTTACTCAGATTACAATTTGGGCTCACCCATATGGTTGTTACATAAATGAAGCCAGTTGAAGAATGGGTAAATGTCACCGTGCTTCCTTTACCGCTTGGCAGAGCAGATGTCGAAATGTCATCATGTTCCTTTTAAAATCAACAGAAAAACCTACTTTAGTAAAGATTCGTTCGACCCTGATTTACTGAGCATCTGGTGTAGTGTTTAGCTTTATGCATGCTTTTAAAATAGTGTCAAACAATAAGCTGTCAAAATCACAGGGCGAAACAACACAGGAAATAATTCGCACAGAGCTAAAAGTTGCCACAGAAGTAATAAAGAAACTTAAACGAAGACTCGTGTTTGAAAGGATGCGTCTGCAAAATATTTTGTTCATTTTCTGAATTGACAATTTAGTGTCAGTAAAGTCAGGGCACAGATGCACAAGTAGAAACTGTCTGCAAAGAACCATTTTATTGTCTAAAACAGAGAAGACCTTGAGTTATAGGCCAGTTACTCACCACACAGGAAGTTATTTTAGGTTACAGTGGGCTGCTTAACTCTGAGACTTAGAGACTTGATGCAACCTCAGTGTCTCTGCGCGTACACCGGGAAGGAAGACATACTGCAGACACTTTCTCTCTATAACCATACACAAACCAAAGAAGAAAACTGCTGGTCACTTACTGATGAAGGTGTGCTTGCTGTATAATCTTCAGAAAAGGTGGGTTCACTTTGAGTTGAATGTTGAAATTCTGCATTTGTGAGTGTGTAAATGCTACAAAAGAACAAAGCGCAGATGTTTCTCTGTGCTAAAAATAGATGAAAATGTGTGAATAGGAAAGGGGGTCTTTAAAAGGCAAGAGCTGCTGCAAAAGATGAGAAACTCACTTTGATTAAAATTCAAGAACAAGATTTCAGTTGGTTTAAATTTGATTAAAAAGTCGTTTTATTCTGTATTATGAACATTGAACTTCCTAAAACTGAAGTGTGATTGAAACCGTGTCAAGTTAATTATGGTCAATTCTAAAAATACATATATATGTATGTTAGAAATATAAGGTGCCTCTAATTTTGATTCACAAAAATAATTACACAGAGCAAAATTGAAATATTTCACACTGCGTAACCAAATTACAGTCATAAAATGAAAACTGTCAACGAGCGCTTTTATTGCACAACCTAAAAAGTCAAGTGTGCTAAGTGAGTTTGATAAAAGATGCACAAAGAGCGAACCAATCTACTTGCTTCTAACTACCTGCAAATCGATACAAATCGATTAACGTGTGTCAACAGAGGGAAATAACTTTTAATGATAATCATCATAATTTGTTGATGGCGCTTCCTCACACTGAGCTTATTCTCGCTCTCTGCAGTTGATACGTTCTTGATCTCCGTAGCAAAGCCAGGTCACAAATCCTTAAGTAGTCTGGTGGTTTGAGTTGCCACAATCCTCTGCACCCAATTTCCATGGGGCACAAGTTTATTTTCCAGACTAACTGCTTAACCTCAGATGCTAGCTCCATGTATCTAATCTCCTTTTTCATATGTCTCGCCCCACCCCACTTCCCGTGGCCCAGTAAGCTCTGCAAAGCAGTCAGGCAGCCCCACAGAGTGTTAGACCACAGTGCCAAATCCAATACTGAGTTTGCTGCTTCTTGAGTCGGTAGCCTCTAATGTCAGCTGGCATTTTCACAATCCCTCAAATTGCTGAAATGTCCTAAATTCTATTTTGGGCAGGTTTCCTTCCTGCTTTCTGTTTTGTTTTCCTTCATGGCCAAAGAAAACTATCAAAAGCTGTCAATCAAAGACTGGTGGATAACTTGTGAGGATGTGGTTCTTTTCCTCTTTGTGCCCTTTTTGAAAACAGGATTTTAAAATTCATGGAATATTTTTAACCTCCTAAGACCCGAACTCTTCCACGGCAGCATTTTTAATTTCTCTTTGATATTTGGGCTGATTGGGACACGATGAATGTAAACACAAAGAATTACCAGATTTTTTTATTTTTACCTTATTTTTGTTTTTAGGAAAAATGAGAGCCACATCTGAGGATATTCGTTCACAATTTTGATAGAACGGTAGCAGAATAATGTCCTCGTAAGTGGATGTCAGGCCCTTGTAGAGCAAAATTTAGTATTTTGGTCTAAATATCCCAAAATGTGATGTCCACATATGTGGACGCAGGTCCCAGGAGGTTAAAATTTGAAAATTACACAAGTGAAGGAACTGTGACTGCACGAGTCTGTCTCAGTGCAGCGTGCTAATGCAAAAGCATAACAACTGTCTTTGTGCCCTTCAGCTGTTTCACTGTGAGATTGGATTTCAGTTCATTTGATCTGAGTGATCTAATGTGATCAAATTTAAAACGATTTCACAGCCACCTTTGTGATATTCACGAACTTGTGGACCACGTAAAATCTGCTCACTTTTATTCACTTTAACCCCCGTTTTTTTGGCATTAAGAAAGACTGAAACCTCTGGAGCACCTAATTATTGAACTGTTAATGAGAAAACCGTCTGTGGCACATTGTGATTCAACAAGTATGTGCCTCTAAATTACAGAAGAAGTAAGACTTTTACTTTGGACATACTCTCGCTAGTGATGTGTTAACCATTTGAAATACAGTGTATTTCAAACAGTGTAAAGTTAATCAGATTTAACGTATATTAAGTTTATTTGATTCAAAATACACCAGCACCAGCATGTTTGGGGTAAGGAGTGTTGACCGGTTAAATTATTCATGGATTAAATTCTGACATTGTATACGGTTGTGAGTTTAAATTTTATGGATTTTTCATGAATTAATTGTTAGATTTTTAAGACAAAACTGTAAACAAAATTGTAAAAATCAGCAACATTATCTTGACCATACAGAGAGATACTTTTAGACACATGCAGTGATATTACCGAGTTGCAGGGAAGGCTCACGTTTGATCGTGTTTGATCTGGTCTTATTTGGGTGATCTACAACTTGTTCGGGATGCTAATTACTTTGCGTATTTAACCAAAATCTAATATCACGTTTCCTCTGCCTCCCATAATCCGCCAATACAGCCTTATTGCTCATTATGCTGATGACACTTGACCGAACCTTTTAGAAAAGAAAGTTATATAAAACAGTCATCACTGAAGTTTAGGTAAACTCATCTGTATGATTGAGCCAAGAGTGAAGGCAAGAGTGTGTAGCACTGACGCTGGTCTAGAAAAGTTATAAACTGAGTGTCCTCAGTTATTAATATGAGTTACCTCCATAAGCACCTCCATAAATCTAAACCAGGTCACGTCTCTTCCTTCAAATCCTGCAGAACCTCATTTTAAGTAGGAATAATGTTAATATGTGAACAATTATATTTAAAAAGTCAAATATAATCATTAGCAAACTTGATCATCGTCATGAATTTTAACTAATACAAGTTTTTTGGTTTGTTTCTTAGATTTTTGGGTGTTGGGGGGGGGGGGGGGGGGGGGTCAGAACTGTTGACCATAATTCAGCTATGACCAAGAAAAACTCGTCAGTGTTAATTTCAATGACACTTTGTTACATGTAAACTCAGCGTGCTTAACATAAGATAAGAATAATTGAATAGTTCTGGTATTTTTGTTTTGCTTGGTTTTTTGTTTTTGTTTTTGTTTGTTTGATTGTTTGTTTTTTGCTTTTTGCTTTTTGGCATCATCAGTCCTTCCATTTGAAGAACAAACTCCAAAGCCAGGTGATAATGGAGGTGGGAATCACCATACATCCCACGATACGATATTATCACAATACATAACGCACGATACGGTATTATTGCAATTTTAAAAAATATTTTGCGATATTCAGATTCTGTACATAAAGGTAAACTTTATCAATATTCATTTTATCTAATAACAAAGTCTCGCACTCAGTCTTTCTCTCATTTCAGTTTTATTGTTGACAAACTGAACGGTTTGTATTACAGTCTAGTCCAACTTAACTGAATGCAACCATCTGGTACAATTACAGCTATTCTGAACTATGCAATATGAAAACTATGCAGCCCCTTCAGCAACTGAAGAATTTGAAAGTAAATTAAAACAAAACATAATTTTGCGTTAAATAAAAAAGTTTTAAACTTAATTAAAATAAAACATGTCTTAAATTAAAATAAGTAAACTGTCATGTTTATTGCTGCCAAAAACAAGTTAAACACATTTGGACAGTGAAGGGATGTCAGGATTCTTGCTCAGAAAAAGGATCAACATGCTCTGAAGTCAGAGCACAAAAACCTTTTTTGTAACAAAATATCGATTTCTGCTGTCCCTGTATCGATACATCATTAGCAAACAAAATATCACGATACTACACAGTATCGATTTTTTTCCCCACCCCTAGGTGGTAATGTCAAATGTCAAATGATCAACCTTCAATGGATGGATGGATTGAGTTAACATTTTTTTAAAAAGTGTTAAAAAAAAATTGCTGAACAGTTTCTGTTATGTTAAAAATATAATTCACACCCGAAAGAAAACATCGTGGCTCCAAGTGACAGCAGCAGGAGGCCACAAACGGCTCTGTTTTGTTGTATATAATGACCTCATTCCTCTGCATGTGTAACTGTTGAGTAAGAAAAGTCCAAGGACAAACTGTATTGGAAGGCCACATTCTTTTGCTGAACACCCAACTAATGATGTTTTTCATTTTTGTTTCACCCCCTCGTTAGCTGCAGAGAGAGGGAACAGCCATGAGTCTGCTGTGATAATGGTGAGTTATGGCGGCCGTATCCACAGCGTTTCGCTGCTGGTTCCACATGAATGTTCCCAGGGGATACGCTGGGAGTCTGCAGCCCCCTGTGTAATTACCTTTTAGCACAGAAATGACTGAAGTGAGATTCTGCTCTGTCATTGTTAGTGCATTGTAAAAACAACACATTGTAGGCGACAAGGATTGTTCTCTGTGATTTAGTAATATCATTTCTAAACTGAAATTGTGAAATATTTTATATTAGTGTCACCAATTATACAATAATTTTCTCATAAGTTTACATGCACTCTGCTGACATGTGTTGGTTACTATTAATAATACTTGTTAATGAATTAATACATTATACGTCTATCATTTAAAAACATAAGAGGTTTAAAGAAATTAAAATAGTTGTTATATATTCTAGGTAAACGTATTGTTTGGGCGATTACTATGTAATGTCAGCACCAAGGTATTACAAGGAAATGCTCTGTGTTTAGAGGAAAGCTTCTTCTGTACTTTCCTAAGCGCTTAGGTTCACGATGCTTCTCAGAAGTGCAGAGCAGAACGACGTTGCATGGCGCAAAGTGCTAACACTCAAACGTAATGACCAAAGTCCTCTGGAAAGAGGAAACGGCTTGCATGTACATCAGAAAGGGACGAAATCTGATCTTAACTTAAAAACCTAAACGTATGTTTTTGTTCTTTTCTCATTCATCTGGATAACTCTATTGAACTCTATGATCTATATGATGATTCAAAGACTGAAAATGTCGAGTTAGAGTTGATTTCTACAACAAAAACATTATAGTTCAATCATATTCTGAAAAACTATTTTGAACATTGTATCATGAACTACAGCAAACTACAAAAATGTGTAACAGACCTGAAGTAAAATCTAATGTTGCATATCTCAAATGTTTTCTTTTCATAAAAGTGTTTTTAGCTGAGGAGGACTAATATCTGTTTAAAAACCTATACTGTTACTTTTTTTTATTTGGTTTAAATGTCGATTAAGGATTGCTTGCAATTTAATTTTCTCATTAAGACTGCGTTAGTCAGGTAGTTTAGATAGATTAGTTTAATAAATGGGGAATTAAAAAAATACATTTCCAGCCCAGTATTTTTAAAATAAAGTCTCAGGGTGCATCATTAGAGACAGAAAACATGGACACATGGTTTCCACAAAATATTCAGGTTGGGTGGTGCACAAATGTCTAATGGTGACACTGCACCTGCTGGACACAAACATCAATTTCCTCGTGGAAAAGTCAGTCTTGACTTCTCCTCATTAAAAGCAAAGGAGTTCTGACGTGGAGGTTTTTAACTAAAGGAGAGGAGCAGGTTTGATTCGGCACGATCAATGCACCCGTTAACTGTGTATTCACCGTAATCTCACCCATCTTTCCAAATTTGCAACAGCAGGAACAAAATACCAAACATGGTCACAATGCACTTTGTGTCATATGTCATTAACTCCCAGAAATAGACGCTGCTGATTTTTAACACTGTGTCACAAGCTATCACCTCTTTTTCTATGATGTGTTGGCTTTGGTGCCTGTGTAATTGTAAATGAGGAAATCCCTGGGGGACAAGCAGCGGGTTATATCACCATAGTTGCTTCCTGTGCTTAGTGTAGTGTATGTGCATCGAAACTGCAAAGAGTTGCCTGCTCAGAATATGTTACTTTATACTGATGTCAGGGCAAGAAAAGGCAAGTTAAAAAAACTACAACAAAAAACAAAAATAATGGCAATAATAACAGCAGGCCAGTGTCATTTCCCACTCTAAAGAAGCTGCAATTTTCTTTTCACAGGATCGCAGCAGAGCAGAAAGGAACAGAACTCAAAGATATGCTAACGACGTAGAGGAACCAGAGTACGACGTGGTGGATAACCAGGAAGAAGTGCTTAGTGTACGCATTCTTCCTGCGAGGCCCATAAATGATGACCAAGAGTATGCAGGTAGAAAGAAAGTCTTTCATTTCTATTTTAATGTTAGTTTTGTTCATACTAACATCTAGTACTGCTACTACCTCAGCTATAGCTTGATTTTAATTTCATGAGTTGAAAATGTATTTAAAGCGTCTTTAATGAGACCACTGAGAAAAGTTGTTTATTTGGTCCTAATAAAGCACATTAAAACATGAAAGTAAGAGGAGCTTAGTGATTATTATTATTATTATGTTTAATAGTGTTTTATTATTTCCTTTTTTCATTATTTCTTAAATGTATACATATACAGTGGATTAAGGACATACATCCACAAGTAATTATTAAATGAATTGTTAAGCAGTTATCTTAATCTAAAACCACTAAAATGATTTTAATAATTCCCAAACTTCTTCAAACTTGACTTAAAGTACTATTTGTACTTGACACAGGGACACTGAGTCTATTTTACCTTCCTACACAGAAATGCTCTCATGAATGTAATTAGAATGAAGCTGAATGAGGTGCAGGGGAAAAAACAGATCTACCACAAACTGTGGTGAGAATGAAAGCAGCCTGGATCTGAGAAAGAGCTCATGCTGAGTGAGCATGATCTGCCAGTGGGTCTCCAGGGCCATCTGTTGGCTGAGTCAGACTGCGGGAGATTACAATTATCCAGCAGCTGAGGGGGAAGAGAGGGAAATGTGCAGTGCGAACAAGCTCGCTTTACTCTCCTGCTTGGATGTGGCCCGCAGCCAGGGGCCTCACAGCTGCATGTCTACAACTTTATAGTGAATGTGGCTTTTAAATTTGTTCACACTTGGAGCATTCTCCCTCTGTAATCAATACAGTCTGCTGCTGCAGTGCACTACTGGGACCGACATCGACCGACTTACAGGAATGATACAAACTCACAGGGTGTTTAAACTGTCAGCTTACACTGGAACTTCTTAAAGTACTATCATCACAGTCATTGATGAGAGTGTTTCTTTGGCTCTTAAGACAGGGATCTCCCAAGGTCATCATCAGCTCACAACCTTTCATCACTCTCCCCTGTAAGGTTTCTTTTTTGGTCTTCATTAATGAATATACAATTTGAATGCAACTACCTTACTGACCGTACTCCACATTTCGTTGTGCTCTTCAATCAATCAGGGAAACTCAAACATCCTCCCAAGATGTCCATCCAGAGAAACACCATTTTCAACAGGTAAACCTACAACGCATTTAAAATTGAGTGATTATTGTGGTAAAGATACTGAACAGTAACAGTGAAATTCAAATCAGAGACATCTTTGTTTACCTTGAAAAACAAAACTATTAAATCACAGTTAATTAACAGTTAAAATAACTTAATTACATAATCGCGCACATCCATACTTTGCCTGGTAACAGCAGCTTGTGCTGGCAAATATGATCAATGAAAATGAGAAAACATTGGATAAATATTGAAGGTAACTTAGTCTTTGCAATGGCTTAATAATTTCTCTCTTCTTGGTTGCTGCTCATCAAAGCACAGAGTCACTTAGACGGCATTACTCATGCTGAAAACCCATATGATGCAACTAACTTCATTAATTAGTTGCTGCCTGCCCTTGCACCTTTGCACTGCCAGAGTGGGCAGCGACTAGCTAATGAACATAGTGAAGCAAATACTAGCTCTAATTGTCGCTTAAAATCAAAGAAGAATGAAAAGAAAGTACTTCAAAAGAAATCTGAAGTTGTGTTTTACACTTGACTGACAAAGTAGGAAAGTCAACTCCACCTAAACAACTTGGGGATTTAGTGGTAGCTGTCGATATTCAGCTAGTTTTTAACTCAACCAGATAACATGAAGTTATGTAGTTCATTTCATCAGTCTGTATGTCTTTTTGTTGTATTGTTTGTGGTAATGCTCAGAAACGAATGGATAGGTTGACATGAAAAGTTTACCAGAGATGGCACAGAGGGCGGCATAGAGGTGACTGCACCACTGGGAAGGGCAAACATTTAAAATTAATAAACATTTCAAAAATGGGAGACATTGTCTTGAAATTCTTAAGAATATTTTTTAACTAAGCAGGATCTAGATATACCTCTCATCCATGCATGGTGTGGTGAGAAATATTCAGCCTCTAGTGATGTGCAGTCTTTGGCGACTCTTTTTTTCTGTTTAATTTAATGCAGCTTAACATAAAATACTTTTTTCTCATAGATTTACAGCTTCTGATCTCAGTAGATTTGGCATCCTCTAATACTAAAGCTGATTATTGCAGATTAATTGAAGGATGCTGGTTGTCTTTAGTTAAATGTACTGTAATGTTTTCCGTAAACTGAGTAAAAGCTGATTCTGTCCCAGAAAAGAACCTTTTCACCTTTGTCTTCTGTGTTTGAAACACAGCACCTGTGATAAATAGAGATCTGAAGCCTGGCCGACAAAAGATGAAAACAGGTAACATCTCAGCTGACTGAAATTGTTTTGCCTTTCTGGGTCACAGTTTAAATCTCATATTGTATATTCACGTGGTGTAGTTACAGATAGGAGGATCCCACCGGTGCCAAAAGGAGAACAGGTAACTTCACCTGCCAAACAATACAGTTTACTGTACTACTGTTTGTTTGTTTTTTTATCTTTCAATAAATTGTAATGCTGACAAACTATCAAAAAGGTGACCAACTTTTTCTCTTTCTAACATTACAGCACTCACAAAGGTAATTTGCTAAATTATTGTTTAAGTTACTCATTGTTGTATTTATCTGCCTTATGGACGCACTTACTGTTTGATTCTTTGTTCCTGCAGGAGTTTGCAATCACCGTCACCTTTTACCCTGGAGTTGGTCAATGTCTTGTCTGGAAAGGCTCCACAGCAAGGTTGCAGGAGAGAGTGAGTACTGTTTTATTTTACATATAGAACCTGACACTTGTCCCAGTTCCCTGTGGTTTTAATTTGCTGGAGTTGACGATAACCCAGTGTGACGTTTTCCCCTGCAATAATGGTGTAAAGCAAAAACAACACCCCACAGTTTGTACAGTGTAGCGATGACACCATCTGCTGGTTGGAAAGATTATCACAGAAAATGCTGGAGGCTCTTCTGACATGTTATTTAATGTCATTTGATTTCAGCAGAGAGCACGGGACCACTAGAAATGTAAGTAGCTAAAAATGCTGAACCTATAAGAAGGTGTTGTTTGCGTTTTATTCACCATCTCTTAACAAACTAAGTCCTATGAGAAATACTGTAAAATAAACATGCTTTCCTTATTCATATATACATTTGATTTTATTCTACAAATTTCACCAAGCATTGTCGTTTAACTCTCTTTTTATACTTTTAACAGGCAGAGTTTAGTTCACATATGAAAGGTAAGATAAAAATCACAGCCTCTTGTGATAAAGCGTTACCAATAATTGTTTACAACTGTATTAACACATAAAGGGTTTTTATTTTTAGGTCCACTCAGTTCTGAAAGTCTTACACCTGGCAGTTACAGGCATTCACTGGATTTGGAGTCTCACTTAGAAAGAAGGTCTGACTTTATATTTTCAGGCTTCTCAAGATGCTTTTTTAAATGTCTTATTTACATGCATCTTTTTTATCTTTTATTTAGGACCCATCAAAGTCTAGGTAAGTATCGTTGGGCTCATCATTATCAGTCATTATACAGTTACTGACTTAATAAGTCCCCCCTGACATCTACTTAAAGAAAGGGTCCCATCAAAACGCCATCACCATGAATGGCCTCAGACGAAAGAAGACTTTGACCAGCACGACTTTGTCCCAATGGAAAAGCCTCAACAGGTACATGTGCTGCTACAGTCATGTGAAAAAGAAAGTTTTTGTTGAAGTATGTCTGTAAAGGTTCTCAGTCATCCAGGTCATCGTACTCTAAGGAGCTTGGAAAGAAGCGTCTGGACTTCACCTGAAACCTTGGCTGATTGTGACCCACACCCACTTTCACACCTTGGCTCGTGTGATTCGGTAGAGGATCAAGAGGGGGTCCATGACCCTCTTGGGGACGCTCCCATAGGGCTTAAAATCTGGGACTCTCCACCAACTGCTCTTAGAACTGCAGAAGCTTCAGGGATAGCTCAGTAGGTAAAGTGGTCGCCCCATGATCGGAAGGTCGGCGGTTCGAATCCACTTAACGGCTACCCTGAGGTACCCCTGAGCAAGGTACCGTCCCTACACACTGCTCCCCGGGCGCCTGCTTAGTGGGCTGCCCACTGCTTCACTGAGTGAATGGGTCAAATGCAGAGAAAAACAAGTAATTTCCCCATGGGGATCAATAAAGTATCCATTATTATTATTATTATTATTCTTGGATGAGAGGGGAAACATCTTCAAGGAAACTTAAAGAAGTCCAGACGCTTTTCTTTCCAAACTTAAAATTTTCGTAGAACTCTAAAAAAGACATTTGAAAGGTTAAGTGATTCAGGATTCAAGAATGACTTTAAAGGACTTTACCAGTCCCTTGTGTCATTGTGGAGGGATTTTGGCCCACTCTTCTTTACAACATTGCTTCAGTTCATTGAGGTTTGCAGGCATTTGTTCATGTGCAGCTTTCTTAGGGTCCCACCGTCTATTTTAATCAGGTTGAGGTCTGGACTTTGACTGGGTCATTCGTTGTAGATTTGCTGCTGTACTTGGGATGATTTTCCCGGTTGCATGATCCAGTTTCAGTCATGCTTTAGCTGTTGGACAGATGGCCATAGACTTCACTTAAGAGTACTTTGGTATGCAGCGGAGTTTATGATCAACTGCACAGATCCTGTGTCTGCAAAACAAGACCCAGCCATCATACCTCCACCACCAGTTGGTAAGAGGTGTTTGCACTGACATGCTATGTTTAGCATGTGGCAGCAGCAAGTATCTTTGCTACTATGAGTCACTTCAGTATTGCATAGACACAGTTTTTAACACCTATTATTCAGTAGGAGAGCTTAATTAGCAGATGCACTATTCTCTTCAGCTGGCACTTCTCCTCAACCACTTTGCTCCACCTTTCCCTCCAGCAGCTGAGCCAAGAAATTACACCTCGCCACGCCAAATATCTCCACTTTGGTCTCATCAGTCCAAAGGAGACTGTTCCTGAGATGTTGTGGTTTGTTAAGATGCAACTTTGCAGACTTGCAGCCATGCTACTACGTTTCTTCAGAAAGAAGTAGCTTTCTACTGGTAACCCTTTCAAAAAGGCCAAACATGTTCATTCTTTTTCTAATTGTACATTCGAGAGCTTTAAGGTTCAGCATGTTAACTGAGGCCTGTAGAGTCTAAGATGTAGCTCTTGGGTATTTTTCACTTATTTTGCAGCACCTAGCAATGTACAGTTTGACCTTGGGGTGAATTTCTTGGGGGAATCCACTCCTGGGAAAACTGTAGTATTGTGTTAACAAACACCTGAATAATCATTTCCAGCAAAATGCCAAAGCTTCTGTGTTTTAGAGATGATCACATGTGCTGATGATCAGCTAATCAAGTGTATTGGCATCACCTGGTTGCTAATTACCCCTTTAATTCCTATGGAAACAGTGGAGGTGTATCTAATTTTTCACAACTATCCATAATTAACCCAAACTAATCCTGTAATCAAGAATGATATCCATCACAACGTGATATTAACTAGCTTTGAATCCACTGATCAATGAACTTTTCTGGTAGACCTGTGAGGAAGATTGGTACATCGGGACATGTAATCGAGCAGATGCTGAGCACGCCTTGCACCTGGTGAACAAGGTATATGAATAAGGACTCTAAATATAAAAATATAACTGAACATGTCTTAAGCTTGGGCAGATGTTAAACATAGTTATTTGGATCTATATCAGTTGAAAGTGTAAAAACAACACACCAAAAGCACAGTTTAACAGGAGTATTCTTTTCTTTCTGTAACTCCTCCCATTAGGATGGTGCATTTTTGGTACGAGACTGCTCCACCAACAGCAACTTTGAACCCTTGGTATTGGTTGTGTATCATGAGAAGAAGGTTTACAATGTCAAAATTCGGTTTGTTGAGAGCACAAAAAAGTACGCATTGGGCACAGGATATCGTTCAAATGATGTGAGTGAACACATTTCAGAAAATGTTTCATTAAGAACCCTCAATCGCACTATATTTACTCTAATTCCCTTTATTTTTCCTCAGATGTTTGACTCTGTGGCAGACATCATCAAGTTCCACTCCATATTTCCAATAACACTTGTCAGTGGGAGAACCGCGATGGGAAACAAGTACCCAGACAACTGTGTGCTGACATTTCCTATAACAAAAGGGGATGTTGAACGGTTGCTACAATAACATGTGAACCTTGCCAACAAAGATTTGTCAATGTGCTTCTTGTGTCATGTGTGTTCACAGTTCCACAAAAACTGTAGCGCTGTCATTCTGAGCAAGTTGGGGTGGATGGATTTTGTAAAAGAAAAATATATACGTTGATCAGACGTGCCTATAATTTCTGGTTATTTTGATAATAATAATGTGCTAATGGTTTTTAAATTAATCCCATAGACAAGTGGTTCTCAAATTCTTTGGGTCCAGTGACACAAAACCTCCTATAATCAAAATATCGATTTGGCTGGTTCTGCCACAGCATTCGAAAATCTTCCCACACCTGCTAGCTACCAGGCTAATAAACTAGCAAGTGATCATATCAGTTCCTCCTGTTCCTCCATAATATGGTAGCAATTACTGGATAAAATATGCTTTTGTTATTGAATCAAATGGTCCCCAATCTGTAAAATGCACTTTTTAATGATCTAGCGCAATTTAACAAATTTTTTTACAGATCCCTTGTCCCCCGGACCCGAGTAGAGACCCACTTCTCTCTGACAGATAATAGTGATCTACCCTAATTATCCTAATTTAATGTCTTCAAATTGTATATTTTGTAGCAACAATCTAAAATAAAAAGTCTGTAACTGTACAATTATACAAACCAAAAAGCTAGAACCAAATAGCGTAATCTTTGGTCATTTTTTGCTTTATATGGATATGTGTATAAACATATACACATATCTACTGAGAAATAAAAGAAATATAAAATATTAATCTCTTAAATACTAATCTGGTTTTTGGACAGTTGATTTGGAATTCAGTTAAACACTGATCATGAATCCATATAAAAAAGTTAGCATTTTCATGTGTTTCGCCTCCTTGTATACTTTTCTTGGCAGGAATGGACTTCCATACCTACTTCACATTTTCCTTTCTTTTTCTTAAATCAGACTTACTTCCCTGTCCTTATTTTTAACCAGCACAATGCTGTTTTTCAGTCATGAACTGCATGAAATGTTATAAAGATTTTATTTTTATTTTATCACAATTTTATTTTAAATTATTACAAGAGTTGGGAAATTCCCAGTGCTAGGTTTCAGTTAGCTTGACTCAGTGCCATTCAGTGGCTCTGGCTTAAGTGCAGTGAATTGATTTAGAGAGTGCTCTGCAGTATTTCTGTTAGTAACTTAACTAAAGATAGCAAGTGAAACCATTTATAACATGGAACTAAAGTTTACTAATTTTTACAATATAAGTGGGAAAATGACAGATATACTAAATAGCAAATTTAAGGCTAAACAAACTACTTCAAGTCACATGATTGATTGATTGATTGATTGATTGATTGATTGATAGAGTAACAATACTTTATTTATCCCGAGGGAAATTGTTTAAAAGGCTACCAGACAATCCGGTGTCATCATGAGCACCTTTTCTGACCATACATGGAATACACAAACATAACACTGGGAAGACAGGTAGGGGAGGTACGAAAAAAACAATGGAAATACACACGAGGAAAGAGGAGGAGAAAAAAGATATCCTCGCAGACTGAGCTCCTCGGGGAGAGCAGTTTGAGAACAGAAAAAAACACCTCAGCACAGAAAGCACATAAATCTTCACATCTTACAACCTAAAAGCACATGACTTGCAGCGGGGGGGGGTCAGGAGTTAGTCCATGTACACAGCAGCCAGCCTTCCAGTGCTAGACAGATCTGCCTGCCTACTTCAGGTGGGAGTAAACGTTTGGAGGCATTGGGGGAGGGGGGGGGGGGGTAAGTGCGTGTCTGTGTACATGGGAGATTTGCGTGTGTGTGTGTGTGTGTGTGTGTGTGTGTGTGTGTGTGTGTGTGTGTGTGCGTGTGTGTGTGTGTGTGTGTGTGTGTGTGTGTGTGTATCCTGTGTTCAACTTGAGAGAGAGTTTCACCCGGTTAAGCAACAGTCAACAGTCCTCCAGCTGACCCATGTGACCTTGAAGGATAGGAGCAGATGGTCAAAAATAATGAACTGGTATGCATAATTACAGCCATACCAGATAGTAAGCTCATGGAGAAATGCAGTCAAAGTTAAAAACATCGATTGATTGATAGATGGCAGAGTCAAAGGAGAGAAACAAAGGTGCAGAAGTGGCTCAGTAAACTTGTGAGAGCATAATATGAACAATTTTCCATTAGTTTTACAAAACCAGAGTGAGGTCATTTAAACCTAAACCATGGAGCTCCTAGTGCACAGCATTTGTGCTGATGTTGAGGAGGGGGAGGTTTCGAGGCTCTGTGGTTATTGAGTCAGCGAACCCCGTTATAGAATAGAATAGAATAGAATTCAACTTTATTGTCATTGCACATGCACAGGTACAGGGCAACGAAATGCAGTTTGCATCCATCCAGAAGTGCTTTAGTGATATAGATATATTACAATATATATTAGCAATAGTATAGATATGTAAGTATATTACAGAAATGGGTCTATTATGGTATGTTATAATGTACACGGTATGAAGTATGTTGTGAATATTCTATAACTATAAGTATGTACAGGCTGTAGTGAGTACAAGCTATGTGCAGGCTATGAACAGGATATAAATATGAAAAACTATACAGAATATGAAATAAATAACTTTACAGAAATCTGAGATATACAGCTATACAGAAATGGGAACTATGCAAGTTGTAAACAGTTGTAGGATTAAAGATTATTGAATGTACAGAATGATTATTTACACAGAGCTATACAGTAGTGCAGTTAAGATAAGTGAGGGTGTAGATAGTTTCTACAGAGGCTATATAAAGTGCTGGTGGTTGTGAGTGGTGGTTCAGTCCATGTTATTATTGTGTTTGAGGGTACAGTTGTCCATTGTGGGTGTGTGTATGTTCAGTCCATGAGTTTAACGTGGGTCAGATGTCAGGAGGCAGAGTTCAGGAGTCTGACAGCTGTGGGGAAGAAGCTGTTCCGGTACCTGGTGGTCTTAGTCCGGAGGCTCCTGTGGCGCCTCCCAGAGGGCAGGAGGGTGAAGAGTCCATGTGATGGGTGACTGGGGTCTTTGATGATTTTCCCAGCCCTTTTCAGACACCGCTTCCTGTAGATGTCTTTTATGGCAGGAAGTAGTGCTCCGGCGATGCGCTGGGCAGTTTTCACGACCCTCTGCAACGCCTTCCGGTCCGAGGCAGAGCAGTTCCCGTACCAGACTGTTATACAGTTGGTCAGGATGCTCTCGATGGTGCAACGATAGAAGTTCACCAGGATGTCTGAGGACAGGTGGTTCTTCCTCAGAGTCCTCAAGAAGAAGAGGCGCTGGTGAGCCTTCTTGACCAGCTTGGAGCAGTTGGTCGTCCAGGTGAGATCCTCGGAGATGTGGACTCCCAGGAACTTGAAGCTGCTCACACGCTCCACAGCCGTCCCCTTAATGTGGATGGGTGGATGTGGGTCAGCATTCCTCCTGTAGTCCACGATGAGCTCCTTGGTCTTCTCGGTGTTAAGCAGCAGGTTGTTTGTGTCGCACCACTCAGCCAGACGATCCACCTCCTCCCTGTAGGCGGCCTCATCGTTGTCACTGATGAGGCCAATCACCGTGGTGTCATCTGCAAACTTAATGATGGTGTTGGAACCATCAGCAGGTCTGCAGTCGTGGGTGAAGAGGGAGTAGAGGAAAGGGCTCATCACACAGCCTTGTGGTACACCGGTGTTCATTGTGATGGTAGATGAGCAGTGGTTATCCAGCCGGACATGTTGGGGGCGGTTGGTCAGGAAGTCCAGTAACCATTTGCAGATGAGGGAACTGATGCCCAGGTCTGTCAGTTTCCTGATGAGTTGTGAGGGGTGGATTGTATTGAATGCTGAACTGAAGTCTATAAACAGCATTCTGGCGTAGGTGTTGTTGTTGTCCAGGTGTGAGAGGACAGAGTGCAGTGCGATGGAGACTGCATCCTCTGTGCTCCTGTTCTGGCGGTATGCGAATTGGTGGGGGTCCAGGGTGGGGGGGAGACAGGATTTGAAGTGTGCTAGGACCAGCTGCTCTAAGCACTTAGTGATGATGGGGGTGAGTGCTACTGGGCGGTAGTCATTGAGGCAAGATGGGTTGGAGTTTTTGGGTATCGGGACGATGGAGGTGGATTTGAAGCAGGCCGGTACCACAGCGTGGGCCAAGGACAGATTGAATATGTCTGTGAGCACTCCTGCAAGCTCCCCAGAACACGCTCTGAGAACACGCCCGGGGATGCCATCGGGACCTGCAGCCTTGTGGACATTGATCCTGCTCAGCACCGCTCCTACATCGGTGGGGGAGAGAGTCATAGGTTGGTGGTCTGGCGTCATGTCTGCTTTGGTTGTGGTTGTGGGGTTCCCTCGCTCAAAACGAGCATAAAAGTTGTTGAGCTCGTTGAGGAAGGAGACATCAGAGGATGCGGGGGAGGGTTTGGTGGTCCTGTAGTCTGTGATGGTCTGGAGTCCTTGCCACATGTGTCGGGGGTTGGAGTTGGAGAAGTGTTCTTCTACCTTCTTTTTGTAATGGTGTTTGGCTTTTTTGATGCCCTTCTTTAGATTAGCCCTGGCTGTACTGTAGGCGTGTGCATCTCCTGACCTAAAGGCGGTGTTGCGGGCCTTCAGGAGGAGACGAACATCCCGGTTCATCCAAGGCTTCTGGTTGGGGTACATGGTGATCCGTTTCTGGGTGGTGACACTGTCTGTGGTTTCGGAGATGTAATCCAGTACAGATGAGGCGTACTGGTCCAGGTCTGTGTGGGTGAACATATTCCAGTCTGTGTTTTTAAATCTGTCCTGGAGCACTGCGTCTGTCCCCTCTGGCCACACTTTAATTGTCCTCACAGCAGGTTTCACACGTTGGATGAGTGGTGAATACCGAGGTGTGAGGAACAGGGAGAGATGGTCCGATTGTCCAATGTGGGGGAGGGGTGTGGCTTTGTAGGCTCCAGCCAGGTTGGAATACACATGGTCTAAAGTCTTGTCTCCTCTGGTGTGGCAGGAGACATGTTGGTGGAATCTGGGGAGGACTGTCTTTAAGTTGGTGTGGTTGAAGTCGCCAGCAACAATAAAAGCAGCCTCGGGGTGTTTATTCTGGTGTTTGTTCTTATGCATTGTATCCTTCAGCACTGCCCCCACCCTGGTCATGATTTTTTTTTTTTTTTTTTTGGGGGGGGGGGGGGGGGTCTAAACACTTCCCCTTTCCAATAATACTACCTACAGCTGTGGAATATCTAGGAAGTTAGGAATTTCACAAACTTATTGCAACAGTAATGTCCTATTACAATACCGATTTCAAATTCAGTGAGCTGTTTAGAAACAACCTATTATTTCACAAACGTTTATGACACACTGCATGGCTGCGTGCTTGCTTTTATACACTTATACTAATGTGATAGAAAACAACTTCAAAGATTAAGAGTTGTGGCCTAATAGTGTAGATGCACAATTTAATGAATGACCTCTTTTTAGGTCATATACTTCCCAAAATCTGACCTGCATAGGTCCGGTCCAGAGTCTTCCTTAGTCGTGATGGTTACATGATTGTTGCAGAACTATTGTTAACTGAATTAGCTTAAGCTTGAGCAGAAAAACTTCGCTGGCAATGTATGAGTTTAATTCTTCATTACCGTACTTATAAATGGATCATATAGTTGTGCATCAGCAGAAGTCAGCTGAGGGTCACAGTGATCTCTTTGGATGGCCCTGGACCCCGTATGTCTGTCCAAAAAGCAGACACTGCATTATGTAGATAGGAGATAACCCATTTAGGACTGTGATTATTAAGTGTACCAAGTGCCGTCGACTGCATGTGTCAGGAGTATCGGAACAGTTGAGACACATTTTTTCTAAACACCGCGTCTCTGTGGCTTTTAAACTACAAAATACAAAAATTGGTCCACCCCAAGGATCGGGTCCCCCGACACAGACAGAGTAACATAGTGTACGCTGTTAAGTGCAGGAGGATTGCCAGGATTTATACAAACAACCTCTGGCGAAGAGGATGGCACAACGCAGCAGAGCCACCTCGTCAGGCCAGGACTCTGCAGTCTATTTACACCTACAGGCCAGGAGACACTCTTTCAAGGATGAGGATGTAACATCCTGGACAGGGAGGAACGCTGGTTTGAGCGCAGAGTCAAGGAGGCCATTTACGTGAAAAGGGAAAGACCATCTCTGAGTGGAGGAGGGGCCTAAGGGTACGTCTGTCACCATCTTACAATGCTGTGATTGCAGCCATTCCCCACCTCTCTGTGAATGGGACTCATGGACATGGATCAGTGAGCTTTGATGAGTGAGCTTTGATCAGTGGTTGTTGATCAATGGTCATGAGAATTTGCATATTAATGATCAAGGATCAGACCTCGCAGCACATTGTTCCTTCAGTGGGCTGGTTTCAGTCATTATGCAAATGTGCTGTTTATAAGATTGAAACCTGCAGTCAGCTGAGACTGAAGACGTCACTTGGATGATGATGAAACGTTTCTCCCACTGAAAACGTTACGTCCAGAATCAACTTTTGGGGATTTCCTTACCTGGATGATTGAGCATGCATCAATGATAATGGATTGGATTTATATAGCGCTTTTCAAGGCACCCAAAGCACTTTACAATACCACTATTCATTCACTCTCACATTCACACACTGGTGGAGGCAGCTACAGTTGTAGCCACAGCTGCCCTGGGGCAGACTGACAGAGGCGAGGCTGCCATATCATGCCAACGGGCCCTCTGGCCAACACCAGTAGGCGATAGGGTAAATGTGTCACTCCTATTTAGCTTTTAGATGAGGTTAAAGGCAATCATTGTTTGTTGTTTCCTTGGTTTCTGTGTTTGGGTTCTTGTATCGTTCATCATGTGTTAGGTCTGTTAAGCTTGTGTTGTCATGTCTATTTTCAGTGTTTCCTGTTTTATTTTGTGTTCTTTGTTCATTGTATTTAGTTTTACTTCCCCTGTCCTGTCATTAGGCTCATGTCAGTCAGCTGGTCCCCCATGTGTTCCCACTTCCCCTAATCACCTCCTGTGTATTTAAGTCCTCTGTTTTCAGTGTGTCATTGTCAGATTGTCGGCGTTGTTTCCAGGCCAAGAGTGCATGTCACGTTGTTTCATGTTAGGGCCATGTTCCTGTTGTAGGTTTTTATTTAATTTAGCTCACCCAGTTTAGTTTTTTTATTAGTCTTGCTTTTTGCCTTTTGCTTGCAGTTATTTTGCCAGCCTCGATAAACGGCTCGTGTTTGGTTATTCAAGTCACGTTTCACGTTTCGTTTCGTCTGCATTTGGGTCCACCTTTCACTCTACACGCTGATTGTGACAACAACAGTCTACTCAAGGTGTTTTATATTGTAAGTTAAAGACCCTACAATAATCCAATAATCTTATGGTTTTCCATTATAAACCAACCTGATAAGTGCCAAGTGTACAGTGTAGCAGTCACAAGGCATTTGATTGCTTTAATACACATCTTAGAAGCTTGATACCTTCGATGCTTGTTGCCTCCTGGGAACACGAGGCGGGTCTGAGCCCGCGCTGGAGTGATGGCACAGTGGCAGGATGGCTGCTGTGTTGCCTGGGATTACTGCTTATCCCCTACCCAACGCTGTTGCTGGTCACGTGCTCTACAATGTTGTACTGTGGACATGTATGTGCTTTCTGTGCAGAGGAGGTTTTTTGTTTCCTGTTCTCATGCTGTCCTCCTGTAGCCCAGCATGAGCAGAGGTCTTTTTTTTTTTTTTCCCTCTTGTACTTTCCCATTGTAGTGTACATTTCAGTGGTTTTGTGTGGGTGTGTGGGTGTGGGTGTGTGTGTGGTGGGTTCATTCCACTGCATGTGGCGAATAAAATTTGAACTTGATTCTAATAGGAACCCCTGCTGTATTCATAAACTTCCCTTTTCTGTCAGTATTTTAGATGTCACCAGGGATCAACAGTTAGATTTGGGCCTAGAGCGCTACTGAAGATCTGGAGTGTGAACCACTAATGGAGAATTATACATAGACAATGTTTGTATCCCAGTTGATGCCAAAAATTAGGTCCATAGGTATTTGGAAAGCCACAGTTTTTGTCATTTTTCCTCACTAGACCACCACGGTGGATTCAAGCAGTCTAACAAAGGCATTGCACTACATTTTTTAGAAGTTACAGCCATTTATATACATAGTGCACCATTTTCAGGCTCAAAAATGAGCAATTGACTGACAAACAGTTTTATGGCCAGGTAAGACCTGCTTGTCAGTCAATTCCAAGACAAACCAGATAAAAGGTCATCAAAGAAAACATTCGCAAGCTGGTTCCACTGGCAGCCATTCATGCCAGTGGCATAACAATGTCTGCATGTCATGTATAACAGGTAATGTGGTATGCTGCCTCTTTCTTCATCATTTTTCTTCCCATGATTTCTGTAGATTAATCTTAGTTCATCTGCCCCATTGTGCAGGTTCTTTTATGTTTTCTGGCAAAGTCTGATCTTATCTGGCCTTCTAGCTCTAGAGTGTCAACAGTGAGTAGCACCTTGTTGTAAAACCTCCTGTATTTAAATTCATGAAAGTACCTGTTGATTGTGAAAGTCTCACAGGAGGCAGCATGTGAAACTTGACACAGTCTTGTCGAATTTTGGGGGAAGGGTTAGGCTTGTATTTGGTTAACTGCCTGAACCTTTTCCAGATCAGTCGTTAGCTGAAAAGTGTTGTAGTCATTAAGTGTCTTCGAGTTTTTAAACCTAGCCTTGACTTAGCCTTGAACCAGGGCTCGGCATTATTATAACTCACCCTGCTGTGTGATGGTATGCAGCTGTCATCACGGAAGTTGGACGTCACAGCATTTGTATACTAAATCAGACTGTTGGATCGCAGTTCTCCCATTCAGTGAAGTCCAGACACGCCTGCATATTCTTTATAGCCTTATTAATCCACTCCTTAAATGTCTTTGCAGCAAGTTTAGAAAGTTTTAGTTCATGCCTGTATGCAGGGATCAGTCCACCAGTCCCATGATCCAGCCATAACTTTAAGCTTTATTAAAGTTTTTAAATTTAAGTTTGTCACCCAAACTAAGGCTCCCCAAGAGAGGGGTTTGATAGTTGAACACTGCTTTTAGAATCTCTAGGAATCACAAAAGCCCTTTTCTATTACTCGGCACGATCAGCGGGTACTTTTATGTACCGTTCGTGTTGCTTATTAATTACGTAAAGGGATGCTTAGACGTGTTGCTATGACGACAACCACACAGGTTAAGTAGCAGGATTGTAATGGAAAACCAGTCGATCCGAGTCGAGTTATAGCGATCCATGGCGAGTCAGAGTAGGAACTAATGGACGAGAGGGCTAAATAAACCTTCACTTAGACCAACGTGTTCTGTTGAGATAATAAAATACCGTAAGGTCTTTAGAATATGATGTACCCCGTTACGTACAACTTTGTATGCGACAAGATTGATTTTGAATTCAGCACTTGATAACCATGTCTGTCTGAACAAAACATTACTAACTCTTCAACAGAGTCACCATTGCCCCACCAGAGAAAACAGGCCCACTGTATGCAAATGGTGAATGCATAGTGTCACTCAGCTCCTGCCCCCTCCTTTGTTGGGAGATTGCAGTTGTTAACAGATTGTTAAATGGCATCCTCTCCCCAAGTGTTATTAAGAGGTGGAGTGACTTTACTTTTGACTGGCTACCATTACAAAATATATCAGATTTTGTGAGGCGAGGACTGTACGTTGCTTTGTGAACAAACCACGGATCACTACTACCTGAAAAACTGTTTAATAAAAAAACAAAAGAAACCCTTCAGGTCTGAAAAAATGGAAAAAACTGAACATACAGCATACAAAAAAGGGGTGAGCCAACTCTGAAGCTGAAAGGCTTCAACATGAGGGCCAAAATGTTGAAGTTCTTCTTTTAGTTTGTGGTGAGCTCCTAAGGGACAAGAATAAAATCAGAATCAGAAAGGGTTTTATTGCCAAATGTTGAGCGGGTTTACAACATTAGGAAATTGCTGCGGTGCTTCAGTGCAAACATACTGTTATAAATTACGCTTAAATAGACATGAAAATAAAAATAAGAATAAGAATTAAAAGTGCTAAGTAGATAGATATATACATGAGTGCAGGTGGTGATCAGTGCCAAACATGGAATGATGCAGTAAACACAGCGTAGGGTCATGTGTTAGTGGTGGGAACAGTCATACGGTTATTGTTCATGTGTCCAACAGCAGAGGGGAAGAAACTGTTCTTATGGTGAGAGGTTCTGGTGCGAATGGACCGGAGCCTCCTGCCTGAGGGGAGCAGGGCAAACAGACTGTGTCCAGGGTGAGAAGGGTCAGCTGAGATCCGAGCTGCACGCCCCAGTGTCCTGGAGGTGTACAGGTCCTGCAGAGATGGGAGTCTGCAGCCAACCACCTTCTCAGCAGAGCGCACAACACGCTGCAGTCTCTGTTTGTCCCTGATAGTGGCTCCAGACGTTCAACCTCCCTCCTGTAGGCAGACTCATCCCCGTCCGAGATGAGTCCAATAATGGTGGTGTCATCTGCAAACTTGATTAGCTTGACAGACTGGTGGGTGGAGGTGCAGCAGTTAGTGTACAGGGAGAAGAGCAGGGGAGAAAGAACACAGCCCTGAGGGGAGCCGGTGCTGATGGTCCGAGAGTCAGAGACATTCTTTCCCAGCCTCACATGCTGTTTCCTGTCCGTCAGGAAGTCAGTGATCCACCGGCAGATGGGATCAGGCACATTCATCTGGGAAAGCTTGCCTCGGAGATGGTCTGGAAGGATGGTGTTGAAGGCAGAGCTGAAGTCCACAAACAGGATCCTGGCGTAGGTTCCTGGGGAGTCCAGATGCTGCAGGATGAAGTGTAGGGCCATGTTGATGGCGTCATCTACAGACCTGTTGGCTCTGTATGCAAACTGCAGGGGGTCCAGGAGGGGGGCCGTGAGGGTCTTGAGATAGGAGAGAACCAGGCGCTCAAATGACTTCATGACCACAGATGTCAGAGCCACGGGTCTGTAGTCATTTAGTCCAGTGATCCTTGGTTTCTTGGGGACAGGGATTATGGTAGAGGACTTGAAGCAGGCAGGCACATGACATGCCTGCAGTGAGGAGTTGAAGATGCCAGAAAACACTGGGGCCAGCTCGTTTGCACAGTGTCTGAGGGTGGCAGGAGACACACCGTCTGGGCCGGGAGCTTTCCGAGCATTCAGACTCTTAAACTGCTTCCTCACATCTGCTTCATGAATATGAAGAGTTGTGGTGGGAGGAGGTGGTGTGAAATCCTCTTTTGTGTGGGGTGAGGAGGGGGGTGTTGTAGGTGAAGTGTATGAAGGTGGTGATGGCTCTATGGAGGGGGGAGAGGTGGGGGAATGAGTGTCCAAAGCTGGTGACACCAACATGATTACGTGACATCCTCTTTCTTTGTTTGCGTAACCTGTAGGGTTCAACAAGGTTCCATCCTGGGTCCATTATTATTTTCCTTTTATACGTTTTTGCTAGCCAGTATCATTCAAACTTTTTCTGGCAATTCTTGTAATTTGTATGCTGACGACATTCAGCTGTACACATCTTTTAAGCCTGATCAGCTGGATAGGTTGTCCACTCCAGTTGATGGTTTATCCTGGATTTCTCCAATAACCTGATTATTTTGAACTCTGGCAAGATTGAGGCCATGTTTGGGATCTTTAGTGTCTTTCTTTGAACTATAAAACATTGCTTATGCATTTAGATCATTGCACCTCAATTACTCTACCACTGTTTTTCAGCTTAGACAAATCCTCTGTCACTCCTCCAGGCAATGCAAAATGCTGCAGAACTCTACAGAACGAGCTCACATTGCCCCTATTTTATTCTCTTTACATCGGCTCTCAAGTGTTTTTAGAATTCATTTTTAAAAGTCTGACACTTATAAACAGAGTCCTAAAGGGACAAGCTCCAGATCACCTATCTCAACTTGTTATTAAACACACTTCTTAAGCTCAAAATCTATTAGTTGTCTCTCATAGAAGACTGAAGACTCAGGGTAACAGCCTTTCAGTCTATTGTACCAAGATTAAGCTTTTCTGTTTAATCAGGCATTAGGGTTAGGGTTGCTAACATTTTTTGTTATTTACATTTTAATTTATTTTTATTCAGTTTTACCGTGGTTCTCTTTGCATATTGTGTTTTAATTGTTGTGCAGCGTGACTTTAATGTCTGTGAAAATCACCATATAAAAAGATGGTACTAACTTCAAAAACAGCAGTCAGGTAAAATTACCTGCGACCTTCTTTTGCTAGTTACACAGATCAAGGAAAGGTGAGCAGGAGGATCCATAGGGATAAGGAAATGGAAGGCATGATGTACAGAGTCTGACTGCATTTGCACACTGCTCCTGAAAACATGACGATGGATGTCATTAACATGGATCTGCTTTAGTGAAACTGCACTGATCCAAACATGGACTACGAAAGGCCAAATTCAGATACTTTTTTTAAATATGTTTTTGTAATGGTTAATCCTCCAGTATGCACAAGCTCTTGAATTAAAATGATACTATCAATGCTTAAATAGAATTTTTGTAATTATCCATTTGACTTATTTTAATTTACTGAGAGTTTTATTTACTATTTTGCAAATAAACCTGGAAAAAATTGTGAGGCACATTTGATTAACATGCCAAATTACAGCTATTTACTTTCAGTTCTGAACATAAAAATTACTTTTAGTGACCAAAATGTTAATTAAACACACTGGACCTTAATTAAATCCAGTATACCAGCTCAAATTTGACTATAAAAGCATGAATTCACTTATTTTTGAAAATATTTATGATTTCTAAAGTGTTTTTATGACAGGTGGTCTAATACATTTAGTAAGCACTGTATATATTCTTTACACAAGGCAACAAGTTCATACACTACCAGCCAAGAGTTTGCATACACCTCATTTAATGGTTTTTCTTTATTTTGACTTTTTTCTACATTATAGTTACAAACTGAAGACATCAAATATATGAAGCAAGATACATGGAATTTTGTAGCAAAGACAAATTGATAAATAACTCTAAATATGTCTTATATTTAGATTCCTGAAGGTAGCCACCGTTGCTTTGTTCACAGTGCTGCAAACCCTTGGCTTCTCTCAGTGAGCTTCATGATGTAGACATGGTTTTCACTTCACAGGTGTGCTTGTCAGGGTTCGTTTGTGGACTTTCTTGCCTTCTTAATGGGGATGGGATCAGTTGTGTTGTGCAGAAGTCAGGCTGGTACACAGCTGACAGCCCTATTTGACAACTGTTAGAATTCATATTATGGCAAGAACCAATCAGCTAAGTAAAGAGAAACCGCAGTCCATCATTGCTTTAGAAAGTGAAGGTCAGTCAGTCTGGAAAATTGCTAAACTTGTGTCTCTCTAAGTGCAGTTGCCAAAAACCATCAAGCACTACGACAAAACTGGCTCACGTGAGGTCTGCCCCAAGAAAGGAAGACCAAGAGTCGCCTCTGCTGCTGAGGATAAACTCATTTGAGTCAGCAGCCTCAGAAATTGCAAGTTAACAGCACCTCGAGCCCAGATAAATGCCACAGAGTTCCAGTGGCAGACGCATCTCTACATCAACTGTTCAGAGGAGACTGCACCAATCAGGTCTTTATGGTCAAACAGATGCTAAAAAAAAAAACATTTAGGAAAAGCAACAAGTAGAAGAGATTTTTTTTGGACAAAGAAACACAGGGAATTTGAGTTCAAATTTGAGATCTTTGGCTCCACCCACCGTGTCTTTGTGCCACCCAGAAAAGGTGACTGGATGGTCTTTACATTTATGGTTCCCACTGTGAAGCATGGAGGAGGAGGTGTGATGGTGTGGGGGGTGCTTTGCTGGTGACACTGTTGGGGATTGATTCAAAATTGAAGGCTCACCAATCCAACATGGCTACCACATGCCATCCCATCCAGTCTGCATTTAGTTGACCATCATTTATTTTTCAACAGGACAATGACCCCCCAAACACACCTCCACGCTCTGCAAGGGCTATTTGACCAAGAAGGAGAGTCCTCCACGGTCACCTGACCTAATCCCATGGACCACAGAGTGAAGGCAAAAGGGCCGAAAATTGCTCAGCATCTCTGGGAAAACCATTTCAGGTGACGACCTCATGAAGGTCATCGGGAGAATGCCAAGCAATAATCAAAGCAAAGGGTGGCTTTTTTTGAAGAATCAAAAATATAAAACAGGTTTTCAGTTATTTCACTTTTTGTTTACTACATAATTTCATGTGTTCATTCAGTTTTGATGCCTTCAGTGAGAATCTACAATGTAAATAGTCATGAAAATAAAGAGAAAACATTAAATTTAAAATCTGTGTCCAAACTTTAATGTGGTTTGGACACGCAGGTTTAATATAATCTGGTATAACCTTTTATAAAGGTTTATCAGATGGATCCTCTGCTAATTAGGGTAATAAAGAAAGCATTCAGTCATGTGTTTACGCTTGTTTAGCTCTTATTACTGATACCATCAATATACACCCAGGTAGCCAGGAGTGTTCCTAAGCAAATTTGACTATCTGAATGTTGCCCGGACCTTTGTACATTAAGATATTTGCAGAGATTAGTTTGATGTTGAGCATGGTGGCCCAATGTGACAAACAGGACAATACAGGGTGTCAAAAAACTGAAAAAGAATTATCACGTATGCTTTAATAGATTTAAACTACCGTTGATCTACAGTGAACTTTAAGTGATGGGTTTCAGTTGGTGGGAAAAAATATACAAGTCAAACCGTTGTCAATTATACTTTTTTTTAATAAAAGAGGAATTACACAATTGTTATTATAAAAGCATGGATCACAATGATAATGAACACTGAGAATGTAATAAAACTCAAAAACACTTGAACTGGAATATGACTAATTCCCACACAGATGAGGATTAAATTAAAAGGCAAAAGGAAAACAGCCATAAAGACATGTCAAACAACTTTAGGATAATGAATATATAACAGACTGCACAGCAGCTTTAGCTGCAATGTAAGGAAAGTAAGCGTTGGTGCTCCAGAAGGGGCCATTCCCTACTGAGTATGAACACCAGTTACCATGTTTTATATTTATAGGTCTATAAACCATAAAATCTGAGTGACCCAAAACATATGTATATATACATATACACACACGTGTAATAAAAACTGGGGCAACCAAAACCTACAAATGTGATCATAGGTCTAGCACCTTGTACACTGTGAACACATAATAAACAACACACATATGCTGTCGTAAAGTAAAACAGATCTGAGAAGTCTCAGGACAGAAGATTGCTTACGTTTGATTATTTTGAAAAATATACAACAGGTTTGAATTGTCTATGAGTCACCATTGTCATGGCAGGAAAATACTTCTATTACAGGAATTGACCAGTTTAGGTTGCTTCTACCTTCTCTAGATTACTCTCATAGGTGAAGCTTTAAACCTTGAGAGAAAAAAAGTCACACAAGAAAACTCAAGTCAATCACACAAAGAAAAGGAAAAAAAAGATCACATTACTAATTACAGAGCCAAATTGAATAAAAACCAAAAAATTATCTTGATTCTTCAGGACGTTCGTTTTGCGCTTTAAAGTAAAATGACACCGTAAAGTATTAGGGTACTTTTTTCAGTGCATCATCATCATCCTTACGTCTGGATTAGTAGATATACTCTAAATTTTAGCCTTAAGCTCTGTAACATTTCACTTCACACAGATGTACAACTGGCAGACTTTTGTATCTCTGCAAGACTCAGTGATTAATATCATATCTGAACTGATAACACAGCTGAGTGTATGCCCAGGTTCCATTATTTACACTTTGCAGTAGTTTTTTGTTTTTTAAATTGGTTCACCAATCAAAGTTATCAATGATTAATTAAAAAATACAACATGGTTCTGTAACATGTTCCAAAGAGTAGATTTTGCAAAGAGTAGCTAAACGCAGAACTACAAAACCAGCTGCTGACATGAAAAGTAACATTTTTCCAGCTAAAATTTGGAGGAGCTTTTAAAACTGGACAAACCTTTTAGACGGCTATTAGTGTTGAAATGTTCATTTTTTTTTAGACACAGCACACAGTCATCTACACAATCAGCCATGTTAACAAACATGAAGTGATTGGGGCGCCTTCAAAGATGCAAATTATTTTAAAAATACAAATAAATAATGACTCAACTGGAAACTTATTGCCCCAAATTTGACCTAATTAGAACTGTCAATTAGACATTTTCATTCTTTTCAGTCACAAGGAATGACATCTTACAAAATGTCATTATAAATATTTAATCATACTTAACACCAGCATATACAAAACATCTGGGTCCCACCAAAGAGGTTTTGGCTGGAAAATCACAAGGACTGTTTAACCAGTATTTTTTAACTGTTATTAAAGTGGGGTTTAATTCGCACAGGCATGAAATACATTTATGTGTCAAATAGCAGGAAATGCAAACTTTTCTGTTTAAAAAAAGGAAAACACTGCCTTAAATATGAACTTCTCTCCCCAAAGGCCAATTTTAAGGCAGGAAAAAGTCTGAATACCCATCACTGCACCTATTTCAGGTGGCAGCATGGAAGCCCATAAAATTTCACTGATGCAACGTAAAAAAAAAATAAATAAAAACTTTATCCTTTTTTAAATAAACAGCATGCATTAATGACATATCCACTGGTCTCTCAACCTTCAGAAACAGTACTTAATATCTGTGTTTTTGACTGCAATCTATAACGGCATTCAGTCCATTTTCATTGACTCAAAGCAGTCAAACAGCATTGCACTTGAATAGTTCATATTATACATATAAGACAATGTTCAGTGATACTCAGACGTCCATATTTTTTACTCTTATTCTCCCATAAAGAAAATAATTGGCTTGAGATTTTGTCAGTTTTTGACCTTAAACATCTCTTTACTGTAATACTAACTGCTTCCTCATAGATGTATACTTCTTTCCATTGATGAATTGTCCAATACATTCATGGAAACACTCGGACGGTGCAACCCATCACCTCATATTTTTGACCCATCACTTTGCTCAGTCTCATTTTCAAGATTTGGCACTTTGGAACCACTTCAGAAGCTCCTGTGTTTGCAAAAGGATCAGCTCTCGTTCTCTGTGCAGAGCCGCGAGGCTTCGGATGATTGAGCACTACCACCGGCTGGTTTGGACCCGGTCGTTTCACTGGTTGGTCCACTTTCAGCGGCATTGGGTAAATGACTGTACAGTCAGTTACACTGTCCACAGGTACCTGAGTCTTATATTTGGATATTCTAAGTTTCAGTCCCTTCTTGGTTTGTTTCCACACGCCCACTTGCACCCTCTTCAGGGTGACAGTCAGAAACTTTGAGTCCTGCTCACTTTTGACCATTTGCTCAAGAGGTTCTTCAGTTTCAGATGCCTTTGCGTGTTCTGCAACATTAGATTCTTCGTGTGTTGAAGATTTTGAAGCAGGACTGTGACTGGATTTATTATCATCTGGTGGTAGAGGGATCTTTTTTTCCTCTTTGATATCAACATGGTTGTGGGTCAGTGCAGGAGAGTGATGAACCCCCTTATTGTGGTCTTTTGCTTCTACAGGCTCCGTCTGCTCCGTCAATAACGACTCACGGATGAAGGATTTGTTTTTTGTTTCCACCTGAGGGCTGGGCCCTAATGTCAGGGTCTTGTCCATGTGCTCAGTGTTTGTTATCTTAACTTGATCTTGAGTCGTACTGACAGAACTGCTACTTTTATCCATCACTA
Source organism: Diplotaxodon limnothrissa (assembly GCF_057381915.1). Classification (NCBI taxonomy): domain Eukaryota; kingdom Metazoa; phylum Chordata; class Actinopteri; order Cichliformes; family Cichlidae; genus Diplotaxodon; species Diplotaxodon limnothrissa. The sequence goes on along the minus strand of NC_140597.1, from coordinate 39,769,766 downwards.
TGCCTCGCAAAGCCATTACCAATGGCTGAATGGGACCTTGGGCATCCTCTGGCTGCTGACTCAATGAAAACACAGAGGATATGATGGGGAAGCTCTCAGGTTCTGAAACGTCCCTCTCTTTTGCCAGCTCATTTAGTCTGACTTCCGGCATCCAAGTTGAGCTCTTTGACTTGGCATGATTTGAAAAAACAGGAGTTTTGACTGAAACAAGCTTGTTTATAGTCTTGGGTAATGAAAAAGACTGAGTTGGAACATTATCCTTACTGACGAGACATATTGGTGGTCTCACTTTGACAGTTGGAACAATGGAACTTCTTATGGAGGGAGAAGTTGATTTAATCCTGTCCTGGTTCGAGGGTGCCACTTCTTTGATTGGTTTTGAAGCAGTGCTACTCTTGAAGCAGATGTTCCCGGGTTCCACCTTCATAGCCACCGGCATATCCTGCATGTTTTTCGTGTCACCCGCTCTCCTGGATGGAACACTCTTGGGGTACTCTGGAAGTAAGGTCTTTCTCTCATCCATCACTCTCTGAGAAACCATGCTGCTTGGATGCAGGCTGGTGGTGTTCAACCTGCTGGTGACCCTGTTGGAGATAACTGGAAGAGGAGCTACGTGGCTCACCGGTGCTGTTTGCGTAACTCTGATCCCACTGTTTACCCCTTCTCTTACAGGACTGATGATATTTTTGGGAAACTTATTAGGAATGACTACGTTAGACTCCAAGTTGATTATTTCCGGTGATACCCTTTTCAGTCCACTCTTTTCTTTGCTCACTGGAGTCACTGGGAGATTGTTGGAAATACTGACCGGGACAACAGCGGGGCGCTCTACATTCACCATCTTTGTGTCACATGATTTCCTGTTAATAGTGCTCGTGCCCATACTCCCAGGCCGCACCGTGTTGGTGTGATTGATTAATGTAGATGACAATGGCTTCCCCAGCGCTGTGTTTTGAGAAACTGTCATCCTCGTGTCCTTTATCACTGACTCGTTTTCTTGTTGGGAAACGAGCCTGAGCTTTAGTTCTTTTGTCCCATTTACAGTTTTCACCTCAACGAGTTCAACCAAGCAGCCAGCAGGAATTGTTACTTCTTCTGGCAGAGAAACTGTGAGAGCTCTATTGTGCTGAATGAGTCCATTCAAAGGGGAAAGACGTTCTGGGTTGCCATTAGGGACATTCGATACCTTCGTTTCCAGTGTTTTTGCTCTCTGTTCGTCTTTTCCCAGTCTGACAGCAGGTACACTCGGGCTAGGTACCGTCACCCGAACAACCGGCCGAAGCGACGACGGATCGGCAGCGTGCAGGCTTGTTAAGGCACTGGGGACGGGGTCCTGCGGATTTTTCGTCACACCAGGCTTAGCAGGTACCTGAATAATGCTTTTATTATGCAAACGTTCAATGTGCTTAAAAAGGCACAGCCTCCTCATGTAGCCCTGTCCACAGTGAGGACATTTGAATGGATACTTCGAAGTGTGTCGTTTCAGGTGCGCGTTTAACTCCGCCTCACTATAGGAAATATCGTTGCAATAAAAACAGTAAAACCGTGTCCCCATATGCTCAACCATATGCTTCTCCAACGCTGAAGCATCTGTAGACGCAAATCCACATTTCTCACAATACCTCACGTTTGAAGTGGTTAACACGCGATCCAGTGACAAATTTGGATGTCCACCATTCACAGAGGATGGCATGCTTTGATAGCTGACAGGCTTCATAATGAGAAGTGAGGTGTTCTGGCCATCTGGCAGTAATTCTCACAATTTCAGAGGCTGACGTGACACCCTGAAGTAAACATCCATCTTCACCTGATGTCCACGGTTCATGTCCGGGGAAAGCAGACACTGATCCACCTGTCAACGATGTCTCTCCCTGTGAAAGGAACATAAGAAAAACAAAAACATTAACAAACAAATGATTGACCTAAGCTCACTGTGTACTATGCTTACACTAGGACGAGGCCTGTGAAGCCCCTCCTCTCACGCACAGCTCATGCAGCATTTTCAGCTCCTGCAAATATTTATTTGGCTGTGCGCGCGTGTAGGCAAATCAAAACAATACAGCAAAATAAAATGCAATTAATCAAACTCATTGCACTGGTCTGTATTTGCATTTTTCTCCGTGCGCGCTGAGCTTTCTTCCTTTGAACGTGACGAAAAGGCCCTACCTAACTACAACGGGGGGTTGCGGAGACGACGGCCAACATTACAACTGTTTATATTTGCAACAGAGTCAAATGCCTCATACGCACCTGATTGCCGTGTTACGAAACAGCGATTTGGTCGGTGATATCTTTTTCAATAAAATGAATTTTAAAAAATCCACTCTTTGAACGTGATACTAACGCTTGTCAACGCCACCAACCGAGCCGCTTTGGGTTAGCTTGTCGTTAGCCATCTGTAGCTACCAAAAACAATGGCGGAAGAAAGCTGTTCTGGTTTTCAAAATAAGAGCACGCTAAGTTAAAAATATAGCTGATTCAACATGTTTAGAAATCTTGGCGATGACAAATTCTGTGTCCTTCGTTTTCAGTCAGATCATCAGCAAATAATATTTAACACAACAAAGAAACTATTAATATTTTATTTATTGAACGTTTTTTAATGTAAACAATGTCTGTGAAGGTTCTCAGTAATGTAAACAATATAACACAGTGGCTGCCACAGTATAAGACCTGTATTAACAGGCAGATAACACTGATGATTTAAGTGCAATAAAGAAGAACAAAAACACCAGAGAGCTGAAAATAATATATGGCAGGAAAAACATCAGAACATCTTTTAGGTTCAATAAAAGACAAAATACAACAAATTTCAACCAATAAAAATAAATTAAGTTAAGAAAATATTGATCAATTTTGTGACAAATATGGTAAATTAGAAATAGAAAACCTGGCACCTATGTTAATGCATGGGATTGTTTAAAGATTCAAACCCTTTTGGATTGATTTTAAAAAATATGTTTTTGTGAACTCACAGTAAGACTGACATCATCTTACATGACAATGTCGAGGGATTTAATAACATGTAGCATCTAGTGGTGAAGATAGTTCATCCTGCTAGGCATGAATTTTTGTGCACTGTCTGATGTGGCTCACAATCTTACCACTGACTGAATCTACGAGGGCATTTTGGGTTATTGTGCAAATATATTAATTTGCTGGAAGCCTGCAAATAAAAATATGTGTTAAAACACAGCAAAGTTTGGTTTTCTGTCCAATTGCATGTTATTAATGTGCATGGAAATTATGTGCTAAACAGGTGAATAAACTGATTAAATGGCCAGTGATAAACAGGGACAGTCCTCGCTTGGTTTCCTTCCAAAAATGTCAGAAGTAAGGCTGATAAGCGCAAATACAAATTATATTACAGTAAATGCAAAGTCATGGATGATTATTGGCTGTTAGAGCAACTCTCAAGGTTGTCAGCTGCCATAAAACTAAAATAAAGAGGAAGTAACGAGAGCATGTAATTGATCTGTCCAGCAGCATGTCAAAAGCAATTGCCAGGCAGAAACTGTGTTCGTGCTGCTTGTGCATGTATCCATTTTCAGCAGCTCAATATGAAGTGGACAAACTGACATAGTTTTAAATATATGGGGTTTTTTTAATCGTTGGATGGAAATCCTTTGCCTGCATTTGGTGATTGCAGAATCTCTTTCCCTTGGGAAATGCTCGGGTTGCTTTTTCAGCACGCTTTGGGTCACGATGTCCAACCGGTTTTGCAGCATCTGCAATATACACAAGTGAACTGGTTACACTGGGTCACTAGTACAGGCCAATACCATAATATTGTCTCCACCATATTTGACATGTGGTACGCTTCATACCTTTCTCATTCCATCATTTTGGTACAGTTTAATCTTGATTTCATCTGTCCAAAGAATCTTTTCAGAGCTGTGCAGGCTCTTCTGGCATTCGTGAAGTTGCCTTTTGATTGCAGACTTTGACAATCATACACATACCCCCTTGCTGGTATTCTTGGTTCTTTAGATGCTTTGAAGTTGTTTTTCTTAACCGTAGAAAAAAATATTGCAAATAATGAATATAATTAGAATAATGTATTTGTCTTGTGTGGTGTTGTGGGGTGTCTGAGTGGATTATTTGGCCACTACTAACATTTGTGCTATTTTTCTGAGAGATTTATTTGGGTTTTTGAGCCTGTAGATGGCCTTCTTGTTAAGCTATAAAAGAGTCAGTTGAAATGTATTAATTTGTCATGCACTGCCATGGTCTGCACTTCACTGGCATCTTGTGTAATTTAAAATCCATTAAAAATAAAGAAAAGAAAATGATATCACAGTCCAAAACATTATGGCCTCGACTGCTGTCTAATTCTTCGTTTCCTTTAGGCGTTATCTCACAAAGTAATATAATGCATGCTGCTACTCGAGTGTACTCTTGTTTTGAAAGGCCCTGTGAGAAGTGTAACTTCATCATTTGTTTTTCTTGACAGGCTGAGCGCAACGGACCTGTGATTCTGAAAGAAATACCACGCAAATCTGCCACATCTTCCCCTGTTATTTACGCCAAATCTCCCACAAAAACAACGCAAGGCTTTGGAGGATCTACGCTACTCTTCAAATTTGGCGTCTTCCACCATCACAGTTTTACGGTTTTTACCTGTCGGTTGGTTTTTCCATTATCTCGCACAAGGACTGATTATTTTAGACACGACCAGGCAGCAGTTTGCTAAATCGGGGCAATGTAGAGGGGAGGGGGCTCACCCAGTGACCCAGGAAATGCTTTGACGCTTTTGTGTGTGCTGTAATAAAGTCAAACAACACGCGTTTATCAGCTTGCAGTGGCTGTCAGAGAGAGGCAAAAGGCACCCCGTGGATAGCTCTGATTAAAATGCCATAAAAGCAGTTAGAAACATGCTGTTCACAAGAGTCTGCAGACTGTTTCCTAGTATGTCAGTATCACTGGCATTACCGAGGTGAGTACTCCAGTAAGTTTGTGGCAAACAACGGCTTTACTGATGTGTGTTTAGCGTTTCTGAATATTGTCACGATGCTCACTTTATATCCTTAAATCTGGAGTCGCCAGTGCCTGATCTCCTCAAATATCCTTAAATATTTCCATCAAACCCTCGATGCATGAAAATGCTCTGATTTATTCATGTTTTTGAAGCCACCATACTGTCGCTCATGGGAGGATCATCATGACTATTGTCAGAACAGTTTCTGGGATTTGCACACCATTGTTGCAGTTCACAATGACACAGCAGTGGCTTTCACTGACCCTCCCACTCCCCGGTCTGCCCGACACATAGGCCCTGCCTTCCTGCGCCCTTCCTGGTTATGGCACTATTAAAACAGCTGGCCCGGACTCGAGCTCCGTGCTGGTTTCTTCTCAGGAAACAGTTTTTCTTGTCACTTTGCAGACGCGGAGTTATCAGTAGCGGGATGGCCTCAGACCCGTCGGAGATAACCCGGTTCGACTTTCTGGTGGTCGGCGGCGGGTCTGGAGGTCTGGCCGGGGCTCGGCGGGCGGCGGAGCTCGGAGCAGCTACCGCCGTGATCGAGAGTCACAAACTCGGAGGTACCTGCGTGAGTAAAAATAATAATAAAAAATCAATCAGACATGCCTCCCTGCTGCTGTCACCTCTTCAGCATGTACACGCACACTCACACACACAGACACGTTAGTTACCAGATTCACTGCGAAACCTCCCGACTCCTTTTTTGTGTGTCTGACAAACATTGTGGGTTTGAGGTACAAAGCAGCCGATGAGGTTATAAACTGTAACTCATTCCTGTTGCCTTGAGCTGAATCTGTTGTAACGGAGGCATTTTTGAAATGATCTGCACAAGGCCTCAATATGAGGAAGAAAGAAGTGGTTTTAAATGCGTTAGGCCTGTCTGTGCTGACTATTAGTTAAATCAGGCCTCTATAGTTTTTTTTTTTTTTTTTCAGTTAAAACATCAGGGGAAGAAATGGCTACCAAAACCTTTCAGTCCAATGGTTTTGGCATAAACCACACAAAGCCACAGTGAAAAACAGTGTGGTTACATTTGCATATATTTTCCTTATTGATAAGTGAATGCTGGTGTTGTATTACTTTACAGCCATATGAATGCGCCTGACCTAATCTTTTACATCTTTTCCTTTTGTAAAATGTTGGTTTTATGAAACACACTGACACAGCATTGCATTTTTTGATACTGCAGTTCTTTTGCTTTGCACTACATAAATATTCTTCCTGTCACTGCAGCTTTAGTCTAAAATGTATCTCTTCCATAATCTATCTGTATCACTGCTACTTGACCAGCTTTCACTCAATTCATTTGTTCTGCTTTCTTTCCTTTTTTCAGGTCAATGTTGGTTGTGTCCCTAAGAAGGTACCTTTTTCTTTACACTTATTATAATAATATTATTATAATAAAAGGTTTTGCATGTACACTTCTCAAAGTTCAAGTTCTCAAAGCCAGCTCTTTTTGTTCTTCTTCTCAGGTGATGTGGAATGCAGCAGTTCATGCCGAATATCTGCACGATCATGGTGATTATGGCTTTGAAACTGGAGACGTTCGTTTCAGTTGGGAGTAAGTTACAGTTTCTGCTAGTGTCTACTTGATTTTTATCTTTTTTTTTTCTTTTTTCCTTTTTTGCAACTGCAATGAACTCTTTTAAAAGCTGTCTTGGTTTTTCCTGGTACAAAGAAGCATTCATTTCTCCCACAACCTCTCAGTCAGTTACTTTGTGTTGCTTAACTTTAGCCCACTTCTCTATCTCTGTGCACAATGAAGTTGGGCAAAAATGACTGTTGAAGATAAGCCTTCCTGAAGGGAGTGGTTGACTACATTTACAACATGAGGAAACCTTTTCAAAATATAACATTAGTGTGAGAGGAATGTGCTGGGATTGGGGTGTGCCTGCATGGATTACAGTAGAGTACTAAGTGCTCCACAAACATCTTCAGTGTGCAAAGAATCCCAGGGGTTAAAGTGGGATTTAGCAGGTGGGAGTTGTAGTGATGCAGTGTGGGGAAAGAGTTACTTAGAAATAAGTCACAATTTGTATTGTGAGCTCCAATTTTCTTTTTGTACAGGCTGTGATCAGCTGACTTGTTGCTACTCTGAGATTCACTGCTGTTTATTTATTTAGCCAACTAAATACAACTGGATATAACCAGGTGTTAAATTTGTTTTTCTTCATCAAACTTGTATTTTTCTACCATCACAGAGACTATAGGAGAGGTCTAACAGTTTATGCTTTTTATGATTCATTTTCTAGAAATGGCAACACAAGGGTGATACAAGACAAGTATTCCTTGTGATGATGGTTTATTAACACAACATATTTTAGCTGGTTGAATAATTTATATTATGTTTTTGCAGAACCCTAAAAGCCAAGAGGGATGCGTACGTCAGTCACCTAAATCGCATTTATCGCAACAATCTTGACAAAGTAAGTGTCAGATGAATTCTGCTCTTTTGGTTTCTGTTCTTTTCAAATGTAATTGCTGTGCAAAAGAAAAAAAAACTCATATGTGCTCTATTTCAGGCTAAAATCCAAACCATTCAAGGTTATGCCAGGTTTATAAATGATGCTGAGCCGACTGTGGAAGTCAATGGAAGAAAATATACAGCACCTCACATCCTCATCGCCACTGGAGGGCAACCTTCTGTTCTGAGTGATGCAGAAGTTCCAGGTAAAACATGCTAAGATAAGATAAGAGATAAGATAGAACTTTATTAATCCCTCGGGTGGGTTCCTCTGGGAAATTCGATTTCCAAAAAAGCACAGCACCGACAGAAGTTACAGAGTTATACACACACACACATATATATATATATATATAAATACAGAGACAAATATAAATAAAATATACAAAGGGGATAAATAGAATAAATAGGAATAAAAATACAAGTGAATTGCACATTTCAAGTATTGAGTCTATTGCACCGTTGACTATTTACAAAAGTATTGCACAAAAGGTATTGCACAGTGAGGTGAAGAGGCACTACAGCTTAGTTGTTCCCCCCTCCTTTGTCCTCCTGTTTCCCCTCCCTCTCCCCTCCAGAGAGGAGTTAAACAGTCTGATGGCGTGTGGGACAAAGGAGTTTTTAAGTCTGTTAGTTCTTGTCTTGGGGAGAAGCAACCTGTCACTGAACAGACTCTTCTGGTTGTTAATGGCCGTGTGCAGAGGATGCCTGGCATTGTCCATAATGTCCATCAGTTTCTTTAATGTCCTTTTCTCTGCCACTGTCACCAGAGTGTCCAGCTTCATGCCGACCACAGAGCTAGCCCTCCTGATCAGTTTCTCCAGCCTGGATGAGTCCTTCTTTGCTGTGCTGCTCCCCCAGCACACCACAGCATAGAAAAGTACTCCAGCAACCACCGACTGGTAAAACATCCTCAGGAGCTTCCTGCAGATGTTAAAAGACCTCAGCCTCCTGAGGAAGTACAGTCGGCTTTGGGCTTTTTTATACAGGTACTCTGTGTTGCATGACCAGTCCAGTTTATTGTCCACCCACAGCCCGAGGTACTTGTACTTGTTGACCACCTCCACCTCCTCCCCCTCTATCTGAACCGGCAGTGGACCTGCTCTAGACCTCCCGAAGTCCACAACCAGTTCCTTAGTCTTTGAGGTGTTGAGTTGCAGGTGGTTTGTGTGACTCCATGCGACAAAGTTCCTCACCAGACTTCTGTACTCCTCTTCCTGATCATCCCAGATACACCCCATGATGGCTGTGTCGTCTGCAAACTTCTGAATGTGGCATAATTCAGAGTTGTAGCAGAAGTCAGAGGTGTACAGGGTGAAGAGAAGAGGGGACAGCACAGTTCCCTGTGGTGCTCCTGTGCTATACGTTGTTTTACCAGTGAGCATCAGTCAGATGTGTAGAAGATGACAGCTGTTGTGTTTGTTGACAATTTCAGGGGCAAGCCTGGGCATTACCAGTGATGGCTTCTTTGAACTTGAAACACTGCCAAAGTAAGCTTGTCATACATACTGATGTTAATGGGAGACCGTCAGAACCATGTAGGTCTGTGATTATAGTATTTGTTTTTTCCTACAGACGCAGTTTGGTTGTGGGTGCTGGTTATATTGCAGTGGAGATGGCGGGCATTCTTTCCACCTTAGGGTCCAAAACATCCCTCATTATTCGACAGACGGGAGTAAGAAAAATGACAACACAGAATCACAATATGACTGTTCTTAGAAGCGTGGAGCCATGTGGTCATATGTGTACTCTCGTATTCTGTCTGTAGGTTTTGAGGAACTTTGACGCCTTTATAAGTGCAAACTGCACCAAAGAACTGCAAAACTCTGGTATAGATTTGTGGAAGAACTCTCAGGTGAAGTCTGTGAGTAAAACAGACAAGGGGCTGGAGGTGACGGTGGTTACCAAAGACCCAGAGAAGAAGAATGACGAGGAGAAGATCAGTACCATCCAGGGAGTGGACTGCCTTCTCTGGGCCATCGGCAGGCAGCCCAATACAGGTGGACTGAACATCGGCGAGATGGTAACAGTTTACCTGTGATTTTTATCTGTAGATTGGATAGTGTAATGTGCAAATACTTATTATTATTATTGTTGTTATTTTATTTATTGGGAGATATTATGTGCTACTTACATGTAGCACTGAGCAGTAAGACACTACCGCTGCATAATTGTCCTTATAGATCATAACAGGACGGCAGATGTCTTTCGATAACTGTGTCTTAGGCACACATACCAACATGAAACTGCTTTCCACAAATAATAATAAAATATTTTATAATTTAAGGCTTGTATGCAAAAAACTGGTATCCCAAAAAAAGCTGACTTAAGCCTTAATAACAGATAATCTGGGAACACGACTGGACAGCTTCCACATGCTACTACTTTGTTGAAGGTGATGCATGAAATTCTGGCATAAATACTTGATAAATGAAGGCGGGGCAGCAAAGTCTCAGTTACACCAACGTCTTCTTTTGACTGTCTTTGATCCGTCTACCGAGCTTAGATTTGAGGGATGTGTAATAACATCGTTTGAATCATTTGTTATATGAAGGAAGAATGAATGACTTGTCAAAGCAGCAGTTTAACCAGCTCTTTTCAAAAACCTAAAAACATGTTGAATGTTCTCACGCTTTAAGACTTTGAGGCCCGTCTCTCTTTTGTCTGTTCTGCTTTACATTTAATCCTCCAGTTTAGCTGAGTCATCGTTATTTCTTGCCCCACACGGGATTTCTCTTCTCAGTCGCATGTCTCTTATTCACTGTCAGTATCATACATGAGGAAGCACACAGAAAGAGGCAAAACATGCACTACCTTTCCTTAAAACCATTATTCATCCGAACTGTGTTTCTCTACAATACTCTCTCTTAGAGAAGGATGGGAGTTTTGGGAGGTTTCTTTTGAGACGTTAATGTTAAGGGAAAGCTGAAGACAGTTCCAAGAATAATAACCAGTTCAAAGGGAACTAGGAGAAAACATGGGCCTAATCTGTTTTAATCTCCACGGTTCACATTTTTACTCGTTTCTAAGACGTGAAACAGTTTTTCTTTTCTTTCTTTGTCAGGGTGTGGATACAGATGAAAGAGGCCACATCATCGTGGATGAGTTTCAGAACACCAGTCGATCGGGGATCTACGCTGTCGGGGATGTTTGTGGCAGAGCTCTTCTCACACCTGGTAGAACCCAACTTTTCTTTATCCACTTTTTGTGTCTGTGTGTGTTCTTTCCAACCTGTTTCCCGATGTTGTAACTATTTTTCCATGTACTTAGTATTGCTGAGTGAAGCCTGGTGATATTAAAGGTTTCTGGGTCTATGTTTAATAGCTCTGAATGGATTTTATTGCTATATAGAGGATATTTGAATATCAAAGCTGTGAAGGCTGCAGATGAGTGCACTGACAGGACATTATCAGATCTTATGTGTAAGTCGCTTTGTGAGAATGGATAACGTCTCTCTGTGTCTATTAGAGGAAAGACCTACCTCAAGTTTAAAACCACACACACTTCATACACTGGTGACTCCAAATAACAGCACTGAAATTCCAGGTTTGCATTTTTGTGACCTCACCCATGGTTTTGGGTGATTACAGGGGATACATAATTTTGTGAAGTGGCTTTTTCAAGAGACTTGTGCATATTAAAAATATGTTTTTAAATAGGAAAACTTTAAATAACAAGTCTCCAGAAATTTGTCCTATACAAACGTGATCTTGGAGTCTGAGTCTGTTGTGTTTACAACCGTCGGGTTTCTTGCGCGTGGGAGGGTCAGGCGCTCAGACAGGAAGGCTTTTCAGGTGTGACTCAGGCTCACCGATTGCTCGTGTGGGTAAACAAAGAAAACAGTATTCAGACAAGGATTTGGTCCCAAATGTCCCCAGCTCTGAAATCCTTTTTGAGAGTCTATTATTTATCTATATTTAGTGGATCAATTGGTCTTTTTCAGTAACTTCTGAAGAGGGCAGGGTGAAATGATGAATGCTGATTAAAACCAAAAAAATCAATTCTTCATCTCTGTAGTTAACAAAAAACTCTTATTTGAGGTCAAAGCTTTAATACAAAAGAGTAAAAGAAAACTTTGAGTGACCAAGGTTTCTTGACAAAACATGTTGGTATCCTGGTGAAGTTCTTCTCCTGGTGCCTTTTTTCTACTTCTGTATTTTGAAGTGTTTGAGTTTGTTTTTTTTAAACCTATTTTTAATATAAAATGCCCTTTTGTGGGCATTTTGAGTGTTAGCAGCATTCTGATGAGGTTTTCATGTGTTGGGACAGTTGCCATTGCTGCAGGCAGAAAGCTGGCGCACAGACTGTTTGAAGGAAAGAAGGACTCCAAGTTGGACTACACCTGTATTCCCACTGTGGTGTTCAGCCACCCACCAGTCGGCACGGTGGGCCTCACAGAGGGTGAGTAGAACAATAAAAAACACATCTCGGTGGGTTTAACTCAGTTTCTGTGGCCGGCTTTCATTTAATCGTTTATCTTATGCGCTATTCCCATTTTTACTCAGCAAGATGTAAAACTGTCCTTACTTTTGATAATGTTCGTGTCACAGAGGAGGCCATTAAAACCAGAGGGAAGGAGAATGTGAAGATTTACAAGACTTCTTTCACACCAATGTATCACGCTCTCACCAGCAGGAAGAGTCAGTGCATCATGAAGCTGGTGTGTGTGGGCAAAGAGGAGAAGGTAAGTGTCATCTCTTCTCCAGACAACAGGCTCTAAATAAATGTGACTCTAGCACATTATTACTGTCACCTAAATTTATGAAATAGTGAATATTTTAATGAATATCTTCTTGACGATTTATTTCTATTATTTAAACAACAAAAGGAGGTTCTTCTCTAAATCATCTTAACGTTGAAGTGCATTATTTTTATTCGTAAACAACCACATTTGGGCTAAGACATCACCAGTAAATGTTAGCGTATGGGGCCTTTTTCCCCCAACCAGTAATACAGGAGCTCTTCATATTAGGGCTGCCACAAACGATTATTTTGATAGTCGACTAGTCACCGATTATTTTTGCGATTAGTCGACTAATCACATCATCATCCATTGGACGTAAAAGTACAGCTTATTGCACCAGCAGCATCTGCTCTTATATAACTATCATTAGCTTACAGCTTTAAGTGTTTAAGGTGCTAACTAAAAATAAAGACAAGATGATAGTTTATTAAAGTTTAATGAAATTTGCAGATTGTTTCGGTGAAGTTTAATAAACTCCTTGCTATCTAAAATATAACAGGACACCGGAGTAAATTCTGGAGCATCTCACACTTCTGATGATCAGCTGTCTGCTTGAGGTTTATTCAGCTGTGTAAAAACTATAACTTTAATCTCAGACAAACTGATTTACTCAGGAACAAATAAAATACTGAAAAAAGCCAAACAATAACATTTTAAGCTAAGTGACGGCAGTGGGTTTGAAAACGATTTGCCGGGAGTCCGGTGTTCTCACGGCTCTAGTGAGCCTTGCCCCCGGCTAGCTAACGAGCTAGTGGGTAACAGACGTCTCCGAAAACGTCGGAGCGCTTTTGAAAATATGTGGTGTCCTGATAAACTGAGCCGATATTTGAGGTTTGCACAGCTACATTCTCGCCTGAAAATATGTTAAACGTTTATTTTGTGACCCAGAAAGAATAATAAGAGTAATATTAAAACTAACTAGCTGCCGCCATTGTTGACAACAGAGCTGGGCTGCGCTATGAATTCTGGGACACAGCTTCTTCTTCTTCGGGGTTTAACGGCAGCTGGCATCCTTGTACATGCAGTGCTGCCATCTTCTGTTTCAGTCCATTGTTACACTCTTAAATCCTGCTACTTGTTCCTGCGTCTTTTGTGATCTTACAAAGCTTCAAACGACGCGTCGACTATTAAATTAGTCATCGACAATTTTAATAGTCGACGTAATCGTGACTAGTCGACTAATCGTGGCAGCCCTACGTCATATGTTGTAAGCAATTGTTTTCTACACTTTCACAGCTATATGTACCAGGATTGAAGAATAGATTTGAGACTTTCCAAAAAAATAACTTGGAAGTACTTAAACTAATACAGGAGGCAGTCCTGAAGCCATCTTTAAGTGTCATTAAAGCCTCTACTAAAATCTTTTAACAGTTTCTTTTCACTCTGCTGCAGTTCTTTAAAAAAAAAAAAAAAAGACGACTGTATTTTTTACAATCTTCGCAGGTGGTAGGGCTGCACATGCAGGGCCTTGGCTGTGATGAAATGCTACAAGGATTTGCCGTGGCCATCAAGATGGGTGCTACCAAAGCAGACTTTGACAAGACAGTCGCCATTCACCCCACCTCATCCGAGGAGTTTGTCACGATGCGTTAATGCAAAAACAAACTCACCGAGGCATCCCCCACCCGCTACGCCTCTTGCTTCCCTGTACGACCAGCAACACAGACAAGCATACCAGGACAGAGTCACGCCTTCGAACTGCTCTCGCATCAGCTTGACGACTTGCTTTGTTAACCAGCCTACATGCTTCCATTTTTCTCTCATTTAAGTGACCTTATTTGTACGCAGTGTTTCACTTTTTTTTCTCATTTTTAACTAAATGGACCAAGACCAAGTTATGGTCTTCCTAGACTGTACTGTGGTTCCTGAGTATGGGTTGAAAACTCTGGATTCCATTTTAATGATTGTGAAATGGAAGTGATGCATCTGCAGGTATTTTTGTCAAGAGATTGCTGGGAAGTCAAAAGACCTCTCTCCTAGTGTATGTGTTTGATTTGTCAGTCATTCGTCACATGAATATAATAAGCACTGCTTGTTCTTTAAGGCACCTATTCCCTACCAATGCAGGGTCATGACATGTATCTACTGTACTGTTAAGAAAAAAAAACAATAAACCTGCAGATTTTTTTTTCTTAAATGTTGTGATTTTTATTTCTTATTCAGTGACTAAATTCTGTGGTTGATTGGGCAATAAATGAAGCGCTTCTCCTATTTGGGTAGAGGGAATAAATCCCCACTCAAACTAAAGAGAGATACTTCCTGTTTCAGGTTAAAAAGTGACTTTCAGAATTTAATTACTGTAAAAAGTATGATGAAACTGGATATTATTTGTCAACAAAATACCCTTGCTGTTTAGTTTATTCTACACTTAGTGGCCACTTTAGATCACACTAGATATACCTGTTGAGCTACTTGTTAACACGCATATCTGTTCATCCAATTACACAGCAGCAAGTGACTTTGAGCATGACGTGGTTGGTGCCACAAGTTCTGATCTGACAACTGGGATTTTCTCAAGCAACCTCCAGGATTTCAAGAGAAATGCTCCAAAAAACAATATATTTAGTGAGTCCCATTCACTGTGGAAAATATACCTTGTTGATGCCAGAGATCAGAGCAGAAAGGCCAGACTGCTTTGAGCTGGAAGGCAACACTAGTTAGTCACTCATTATAGCCATTGCATGCGGAAGAATATCCCTGGATACACAACATATCAAATCTTGAAGCAGACGAGATACTGAGGTGACAATTCGCACAGCTTCACCAAAATTGAACAACAGAAGATTTAGAAACGCATCGCCTGCCCTGACAAGGACTGATTTCTGCTGAGACATTAGGATATAGTACCATGTAAAAAAATATATAAAAATTTATCTCTCAGATGATGTGAAAGAGGCTTTTTCTTCGTCTCTTTTTAAACTTTGTGGCACTTTTTCATAACCAGCCTTCCTTCACACAGCAAGCTTGCAGTGGGTATTGACATAATAAAATACAGCAAAGGAAAGTCTAATTTTGAAACCTGTTTCATCTGCAATCACTGTGGCTGAATATCCCCAATGGCCCAAGAAATATGTACTGGAGGACACTCTCTGTCCCCCAGATGCCCTCCTTTGTCAATTTAAGTGTTAAACACTTCGTTATTATAATAGTGGCTTCAACTTTAACTTGGAACTTTTTTATTTGACACAGACAACTTTTCCCACCATGTTTGCTGTTGCAGAATTGATCCATAAAGTGTTCTCTTTCCCATGCAGGAACAACCGGTGGAAAATAACAAAGTGGAAACAAAGTTATTGTTTACATGAGATGAATTGCAGAATGGGAGATAGAAACAAAATACTGTTACTGTTAATCTGACTGTCTTCAGGTTTTACACGCTTACACACGTTACTGTCCCTCCATTTAGAAAGGCAGAAGCGTCACGGTGTGATTATTTTACGTGTTGTTTTTTTCTTGTGCAATAATATTATTCAACATTGCTATAAATACATTTTTCAAAAAATGCCTCTTTGTGCAAAATGGGTTTAAAAACATAAACAACTATGAAATACTGTCTGTCATTTAGACAGGGGGAACAAATCGTGGCAGGATCAGCCTGATGTCAGGAGTAGTTAGTCATTACAACAAGTGTTTGTAAAGTAAAAATCAAGAATATGGGATACTGTTTGTCCGTGATTTTTTGTTTTGTTTTTGTTCCCTTTCCATAGGATCATGTTCTTTGATTTCTCCAGTGCTTTTAACACCATCCAGCTACGACTTCTGAGAGACAAGCTGGAGCTATCAGGAGTGGACCACCACATGTCCCAGATACTGGACTACCTCACAGGACGCCCACAGTATGTGAGGACACAGGGCTGTGTCTCTGACACGCTGGTCTGCAGTACGGGGGCCCCACACTGTGCTGGCACCGTTCCTCTTCACCCTCTACACTGCAGACGTCCAGGGAGTGGACATTGAGATAGTGGACTCCTATAGGTACCTGGGTGTTCACCTGAATAATAAACTGGACTGGAGCCACAACACTGATGCTCTTTACAGGAAGGGTCAGAGCAGACTCTACCTGCTGAGGCGGCTGAGGTCATTTGGAGTCCAGGGAGCGCTTTTAAAGACCTTCTATGACTCTGTGGTGACATCTGTCATTTTTTACAGTGTGGTGTGTTGGAGCAGCAGTTTATTTTCAACTGAGAGGAAGAGGCTGGATAAACTCATCAGGAAGGCCAGCTCTGTTCTGGGATGCACCCTGGACCCAGTGCAGGTGGTGGGAGACAGAAGGACTGTGGCCAAAATAACATCTCTGATGGACAGAGTCTCCCAGCCCATGCATGTAAATGTTGCTGAACTGCAGAGCTGCTTCAGTGACAGACTGCTGCATCCTCGATGCATGAAGGAGCGTTTCTGCAGGTCCTTCCTCCCTGCAGCTGTCAGACTGTACAATCAGAACTGCTCCCAACAAACGTGGATGTTTACATCTGCGCTGTAACTGCAATAATTTAATCAACCGATTCGCACTACAACCTGGTTTGCCTCTTATCTGTAGTTATTTTTATTTAATTTAATAACTGTACTCTGTTTATAGTAACCATTGTCCTTAATGTAAATATGTAAGAAAAATTGTGTATGTTTCTGTTCTGTGTCCTGTGTACTGTTTGTTTGTATATGTGTCTTTCTGGCTGCTGTTACAACCACATTTCCCGTTGTGGGACAATTAAAGGATTATTCTATTCTATTCTTCTAAGACAAGCCTTTGTGTTCCTTTTCTCAACAGCTGACTGTGGCTAGTAAAACTGAACTCAGCTTTCCAAAAAATATGGTTAACCACAGTGAATTCATAATTTAACAAGTGGAGTTGGTGTATTTTTTCATATGGTAAGTTTTGATAGCTTTTTCTTCCCCTTGATAAATCAAGTCATGATTTATATGGGTCATCTTTTTGTAGTATAAAATAAATAAATGAACACTTTTTCACATAAAGCATATTTTTTCCTGCTGGTGAATTTACAAGACGAGCATCGAAAACAAAAACTGATAGAAGCATAGAAACTCTTCAAGAAGCATCAAATACTAGAGCAAACTACGGCTTCAAAGAAATTCCTGGTCAGATGTCAAAACGAATGGTCCAAACAACGGTTTGTAAAATATCGCGATATCTGTTAAAGCAACGCCGAATACTTCACGTCACAAGTCACGTGTGTGTTTGTGAAGCTACAGTGGCGTTCACATCATCAGTTTGGCCATAGATTCGCAAAATGGACACAGATTATGCTGAATAAACCTCACCACAGAAAGGTACTGGGTTCTATGAGCACTCCATTTAAATGTACGCTCTAGTCAGGTGTTTCTAAGTGAATTAAAATGTTATACGGCACTTGTTACCTACGAGGGCTCAGGGTTACTAGCTCACGGTGTTGGCTAGCAAGGTTAGCTTGTTTGGTACGTAACCGCCGGGTTATCTCTGTGAGTGCTTGCAAGCAGGTACGGGGTTTAACTGACATCCGTGTCAGTTAAACGCTTGTTTGCAGCCATGCTAACGTAGTTGCTTGGTGATACTGTGTGGACGTGAGAGGCCTTAATCTGTCAGAAGTGGGTTACGTTGACGTGCGGACTGTCTGTGACTCTTGCATAGAAAGTTCCTGTGCGTCAGTACCGATTCCCGCTACAGCGAGGATGTTTCCCAGCCTGGCCGCCCACAGACCGTGGCATGTTTTCCGCAGGGTCTCATTGCAACAGAGATCGTCCCTGTCACAGCGGCCCCCGAGGTTTCCGCAGCTGTGCCACGGTGAGCAGACTTTCACGTTAAGGTCATCTGTTCATTCTCTTAAGGCTTGGTGTTTGTTTGAGAGGGCATGAAAAGGCAAGTTGTGATTGTGTTGCACAGGTTGGCAAAGCGGAGGGCTACACAGCTTATGGTTCAGCCTCCCAGACTGCCGTGTAGTTTCTCTAGGGTTGGGCAAGGTCCAGTATTACTCTACCTCTGATACCGGTAAAGATGGTCCCCCAAAACCACCATCAGGTGATGCCCCCTCTGCAGCAAAGGTTGTATCTGGTGCTGCACAGGCCACCCCAGAATCACCAGGTAAGAAACTTGAAGATTTCCATAAGCTCCATAAATTGTAGCTGTTGAGAGACTTGATTTAAACCATTGTGATGTGCACAGGTTTTCCTTTATAATCAAGCATATTTTTGTATTTGTTGCTTCTCGTGTCAACACAAACAGTAGGAAACAGTTAAATGATAAATGTATGATGTGAGGAATGTGCAGTTAAGATACATTATTTGTTCTAATAGGTGCAACACCTCAGGGTCTGACTAAAGCAGAGACAATTCAAGTGAAAGGTAAAGAACAACATTTGTCATTCCATCACGTTAAACTCATTTAAAATAAGAATGTGGGTGTGATCGGGTAGCTTGAATTTAATTTCCCACTGTGGTCACATGCAGTTCGTGCTGTCCTGAAGAAAAGGGAATATGGAGCCAAATACACTCAGAACAACTTCATCACTGCAGTCAGAGCGATGAATGAGTTCTGCCTCAAACCAAGGTAACTCCTCGTCCTCAGTTGTTTAACATTCAGTGTTTGATTTATACAACAGCACCAAATTGTGTGTTGAGTGTTTTCTGCTAACTTAGATGCTGGTAGACAAATTTCTTTTGGTTAATAAGGATGTGTGCTGCTGTGATTAACTCATGTAGGACTGCCTTGTGCAGCATGGGTCTAACTTAAGTCTTACCCTCACGTCTTCACAGTGATTTGGAACAACTCCGGAAGATCAGAAGGCGCAGCCCCCATGATGACACAGAGGCTTTCACTGTCTTCCTGCGCTCAGACGTTGAGGCCAAGTAAGTGTTAAACACCTCTGCTTTCCATCTTAAGCACAAATACGTTACAACACCTCCCAAACTATTACTGCTTAATCCAGAGACTTCACTGATATTTTTCTCTTAACCCCTGTTAATTCAGTTATTTCTCTTTGTTATTAGAGCACTAGATGTTTGGGGAAGCCATGAAGCTCTGGCCAGAGAGAGAAACCTCAGGAAAGAGGTGGAGAGAGAGTACCAAGAGAGTAGGTTTTTATCTTTGGTCTTAATCCAAAACAGTTCAACAGGCTTTGAAATTTCAAAACTTTTTGCTAATTTATAGAAAACATTGCAGTTGGAATACGTAGCCACAGTGTACTGAGTACACTCTTTTTGCTCACCATATTACTCTAAAACCTCTGACAAACGCTCACGTTGTTAGATCTAATGTACTGAAATATTCCAGTTCTTCGCACTCAAAGCCTGACACGGAAAATAAATATTTGTCGGGACACCCTAACACAATAAAGTTAACTTAACATGTTATAGATCATTTGTCATGTCAGCTGTGATATACAAACTAACTGTCTGGCCATCAGTGTTAAAGAAACTCAGAGACAAAGACAAGTGGCTTTGAAGCGTATACGGACTAAATCTTAACATTTAAAAATTATACCTAGCAGTCAACCTTGAGTTAGGCAAGTGTGGAGTTAACAGTGACAGCAGCCATGCTCACATGCACAAAAGTAACAAGATTAAAAGCCTGACCTGAATAAAAACGCTAGATATGAATGCACCAGTGGGAAGGTTCTGACCCATCTGTGCTCCTTTGGATCAAAATGTCCTGCCAGTTATCCTTACTGTGCATGTCTGTTTCGTCAACACAACAAGAATGCAGTGTAGGTCCTTTCAAAGATGAAAAATAAGTCACAAATGCGGCAGAGAGGAGAAACTGAAATCTACGCAGCAAGGTGAGGATAAAAGTAGAAAATCATCGGAAGCGCAGCTACTACTACTGTTTCCAGAAAGTCAGGCAGTCCAGTGCATGTCAAAATGATTTACTCTATTCAAATGCTTCATGCATGTAAACACACACAACAGTGAAGTTCTAATCCGAAGCTTGATTTTTGGTGACAAAATGTTTAACAGCAGCCATGAAATAGCAGGTGGAAACATGTATTAATGATGACATTGTTGTTTTTTTTATTTATGTGAAATGATTCTGTCGTTTGTTGGTCTGTGAACTAATCAGCTTTGTTTTGCCCTTTTTTTCTTTATTTTAAGATATTTTTCGGAATCAGCGCTTGTTGCAAGAATATAAAGACTTTTGGGGAAACACTAAGGTGAGCTCTTTGCTTCTATTGCTGTAATTGTTTAGGGGTTAGAGCAGATCATCTACTAAATGAAAGGTTGATGGTTCGATCCCTTTCTGGTCCACTCTGCAGGCCAAATATCATTGGGCAAGATGCTAATCCCAAGTTGCTCCCTTGGTGTATGAATGTTAGATATAAAGCACTTTTTTGTGTGTGTGAACGAGACAAGTTGTATAAGGTCCTGTGAATGCTCAGGTAGAGTAGAAAAGCGCTATATAAGAACCAGTTCATTTACTATTTACATAATATTACCAGCTGTCCATAGCATGATAAGTAATGTTAATCTACCCACGTCCAAGTTCTTTGGATAAAATAGTATCAGTTGGTGTTTACCTGATCTTTGCCCCTGTTAGAGAGGTCACTGCATCTCTGACACATTCCTATTATCTGTTGGCATTCACACAGTCCCCCTTTTTAGTCTACGATGCTGACATTATTTCAGTGACTGCACTGTTCTCCATTTGTCTGGAGCGTCATGGTATTTTCTATACTCTACTGGTGTGTTACATCCTGACAACAACATACATACATCTTCTTATTTGCTTAGCAACCTAAACTAGGGTTTTTGGATACCTAGAGCATGTACTGCAGTGCAAGTTCAGCATACATAGGATAGCTTTTCCACATTACTCAAAGGTGGTTATTAATTCTCAAAGTCAACCCGGGGTTTCCCGGGGTAGACCCATCACAAACACAGATCTGCTGATTTGTTGTCTAGTGGTGTCTTTTACGAACAAAGAGTAGTTGGGTCACAGCTCCTCAGCCTTTAGTATCAAAAGGGACATTTTTGAGCACACAAAAATTTGCATGGAGCCACAAATCATATATGAGCCCAATAACGATCGTAGTAATATCATCCTCTCAAGTGGCCACGTAGCAGCGGGCCATTTATGATTATTTGGTATTTAACTGGTATTTATCTGATGCTTTTCTTTTTCTGTACAGTAATACATCTTGCATTTCAGAAATGAAAGAACTAAAAAAAAAAGAATATAGTTGTATATGTGCTCTACTTTGAAATTGGTCACTTTGGTTTTTACCTGTGTTTGTGCAAATTAATCTGATTTAAAGTGGGCTGCCTAAAACAGGAAGCACCCCACAAGGTTTAAAATGGTAAAAGTAAAAAGTCCAATCCAGCAGCCTTGGTAGCAAAAGATGTTGGAACCACAGGTTCAAGACAAGTTAAATACATAAGGCATGTTATAGTGAACACAACTGCTGCTGCCAAACCAGTGTGTTTGTATGAATGTGAGCAGGTGTATCTAGATGAAGGCTGTAAATTATGACCAAAGATAATAATGATAATAACAAGAAAAACTGATAATGGTAATAATCAGTAGTAGTAAGTAGGTTTTTTTGTTTGTTTTTTTTAAAGATGTTCAAGAGGTACAAACAAATTCAGATACCAAATTATTAATAAATTACTGATTTGTGTGTGAACTGTTCGTACGCAGGATTTATGCACAGATTGGTGCGTACACAGTATTTGTTTTTGAGGCCCAATCTGTGCTGCTTTGTACCCCTGTGTATCCCAACAGGACAGAATTGAAGGCCATAGGTTCCCTGCACTTAGAATGTGTTTATTTAAGGGAACTGTTTAGATGGTCTCTAAAAACTATAGACCCTCTTTTTCTTTTTTATCTGCACACTGTGGGCCACTGGATCTTCTAGGAATGGTGATGGTTTCGTATCTGCTGATCTCGAGTAAAACCTGCTCAGGTTAAGTTCCAGTGGTGGTGTAGCACCTTCATATGTTAACACTGAAGTCATCTCGTTAAGCCTGTAATCCTGCTTCGTAGTACAGGTCTTATTTCCTTTTAACTGCAGAGTAATAATGTCTCTTATCTTTCATAAAGCCACGATCAGGCCAGAGGACAACATTTCTACAAGGGCCAGGGAAGGTGGTCATGGTTGCTATTTGCATGTAAGTTGTTTCACCAGTCTCCCTCATTCATGAGTGCATTTTGGTCTTGTGGCCAAGTCTTTCTGCACTCAGCAGCTTTGCTGAGCTCTTGCACACACAGTGGGAGGTATTGGATTAGAGAGAGGAGCTACGGGTCTGTTTTCAGCAGGGTTACTACATACAGTATGCTGGATAAGTATCAGAAGGTGCAAAAATAATCAAACGGCAAAACAGAAATCGCTGCGGATGAATAAAAGTGCAAAACATTCATGTGAACTCAGATGAGAAGTAACTTGTAAAGACTCCCCGAGAAATGCACACATTTCTATTAGGAATTGCATGGAAACTGCATGCATCATGTGCAGTCCTGTGGCTTATTAAGTTAAGGTGATTGTGTTAGAGAACATGTGCAGTCACATGTAGCAAAATCAGTATGAAATAGGAGAGTGGTGAGAGGCTCACTGGACTGCATAGTGCACATGACAGTGATTGAGAGGCATTAGAATAGAAATTGGAACAATTTACACACAATGTTGGATTAAAACAGTTTTTAAGAAATGGGTTTCAGTGCAGGCAACCTGATAAATCTATAAACCAATTTAATCAGAACTGTTGTTGAGCTTGAAATGTGAAACTTTACATCTGTGTGCCCGGTGAGCTCTTCACTTATTTATGTTCTGTTCTCAGAAATGGGCTGAATTTCTTTTTCAAGCTCCTGGCTTGGGTCTACACTGGATCAGCTAGCATGTTCTCTGAAGCCATCCACTCTTTGGCCGACACGTGCAACCAGGCTCTGCTCGCTCTGGGAATCAGCCAGTCTGTCCGCAACCCAGATGCCGTGCACCCGTAAGTGTTACACCTTCCTGTACTAATTAAAAGAAGAGGTTCAGTGCTCGCCAGAAAAGGAATAAAAGCAGTAATGTGTCAAAGTCAGTTGCAGCATATTGTCAGCACCCAAATATTAAATTTTCTTGCACATTACTAACATTGGCACTACAGAAGTATAGAAATGTAGAAACATTAGATACATTGATGTGGATACTTGCTAATAAATAATTCATAGAAGGGAGAAAGGATTTGGAAAAGACACCCACACCATTTTTTTAAATTTTTGGAGCTGAGGATGCACATAGTGAGTATAAGTAAGCCATTTTCTCCAGGTAGGTCTTTTGAACTTTCTTATGTAAATTTATAACTTTACTTTCAGTGGTAAAAAACATTTAAAAGGTTTTGTGTCCTTATGCAAAATAAATCTACAAGGCTTTTTTCCCACCTTCTAAGTTATCCGTTTTCTATCTATTTGTGAAGTTTCATGACATTGCAACTAATTATGAAGACAGTAAGAAAAAAAAAGAGTTTTTTGCTATGATGGTGAGCAGATGTGCCCACAAAACGTCTTCTGTGGGTACCTCAGTGTCGCTCGGTGTGCCTGCTTCAGCTGATGATTGACTCTTTGAGGCTGCGGCGGGTGTCACATCTCTGTTATTGCTCTACATAAAAAATGGTGGAGTAAATGTTGGCTGTAATTGAGCGCCATTGCTCTGTATTTGCTTTTTTGTTCTGATATTTAGATATGGCTTTTCCAACATGCGCTACATTGCCTCCCTCATCAGTGGGGTGGGCATTTTTATGATGGGAGCAGGCCTCTCTTGGTACCACGGCATCATGGGATTGCTGCACCCGGAACCCATCGAGTCTTTGTTATGGGTGAGTGTCTGTGTTGACTCAAATTATTCAAAACAAATTTAAAAAACATTTCCCGACATATTTTTTTCTTCATTGCAGGCTTACTGTATTTTGGCGGGCTCTCTGGTGTCTGAAGGAGGTAAGTTATAGTAATGAACCAACAGATCAGATCAGATATTGCTCTGCAGCTTGTTCTCAGACATCTGTTTCTTTCTCAGCCACATTACTGGTTGCCATCAATGAGATAAAGAGGAGCGCCCGCCAGCAAGGATTGTCTTTTTATGAATATGGTACGTACAGATCAGTTCATATCTGTCTTTACACCTGGCGCTACAATTTATTCCAGGTCAATGTGGCAAATATGTGCTCATTTTGTTTGGGACTACAATGTCCCAACTGCAAAAACGAAAGCATCTTATCTCAACATGAATAACTGAGCAAAAATATTCTTTGGATGAGATTATGCAGGTTAACTTGTCTTTGTGTGAATATAATCCAATGAAATTCTCGAATGAGATTAAATAAGTGCAAACTGAGTTACACATATTACAGTTATTGTAATATGTGTTGAGAAAAGTGCTCTGTATATAAATATTAGGATTAAAATGCTGTGTCCCACAGTTTCTGTTACATTAGCCCACGGTTCATAATTGCCTTTAGCATTCTTGTTTGAAAGGGTGAAAGTGTTAAAGAAAAGATCAAATGATATCAATATATTAGCAGTTTATGACTATTTGTGGAAAACATGGCAGTAATTTCAGTTCAGTTCAGTTCAGTTCATTTTTATTTCAAACATTTCAAACATGTGCCTTCACAATCATTACAAAATATCATTCCATTATTTGTTTGAAAAGGAGTAGGCTGAAGTATTTACTTATTTGTCCCTACCCCCTCAAGTTTTACCTCTCATTCATTTAATTTTTTTTTGTCTTAAATTAAACAAACAACATATGAAACATATAAACATATGAAGTAAAACAAAACATAACATACATATCAAAAACAAGAAATTAGCAAGCCCCACCACAGTATAGTTTCTTTCATATGAAAAATACAGAATGTGTATATTTGCAGATACACAAGTTATGGAAAAACAACAAACCAAAACAAAACAAAAAAACAACCAAAAAAGAACCGCAACACCATTACCAGCAACATTACCGTCCTGGGTTAACCCCGTTTTCTTCATTCTTATACTTATTTAAAATTAGGTTTTTATATTTTACTTTAAACTGTTTTATGTTTTGACTGTCTTTTATTTCTTCTGTTAGACTGTTCCATAATTTAACTCCTGCAATTGAGATTGACATAGTTCTTAAAGTTGTTCTAGCACTTTGTATTTTTAAATTCCATTTCCCTCTTAAGTTATACCCACCTTCTCTTTCTATGAACAATTTACAGATTTCTTTGGGAAGCAATTTATTTCTGACTTTATACATTATTTGCGCTGTTTTAAACTTCACCAAGTCTTGGAATTTAATAGCTTGCATTTTGACAAAGAGTGCATTTGTATGGTCCCTGTACCCTACATTATTTATTAATCTAATGGCCCTTTTCTGTATTATAGTTATTGTTTGTGTGTTACTTTTGTATGTGTTTCCCCAGACCTCTACACAGTAGCTCATATATGGCAGTAGTAAAGCACAGTATAAAATGTGCAGTGCTTTCTGATCCAACATATGCTTTGCTTTTCCCAGGACGGCAATGCCCCGTGCCAATTTCCCCCGAACATAAGTAATGTGTGGCTTCCAACAGAGCTTGTGGTCAATGATCACCCCAAGAAATTTTATTTCATTTACTCTTTCTAAATATACATTGTCAACACATATTTCTACTTCGATGTTTTTCTTTTGGTTTCCAAACAACATAAATTTGGTTTTATCGAGATTCAATGATAATTTATTTATATCAAACCACTTCTTTAATATCGTTAATTCCTGTGTGATCATTTCCAAAACCTGTGGCAACTCCCCACCTGCACACAGTATATTTGTGTCATCTGCAAATATTACAAACTTTAAAATCTCCGATACTCTGCAGATATCATTTAAGTACATAATAAACATTTTTGGACCCAGTACTGAACCTTGAGGTACTCCACAAGCTATATCCATCAAATTAGATTTATATTCATTTATTTGTACATATTGTTGCCTATTCCCTACATAGCTTTTTAACCATTCCAAAACCACTCCCCTAAACCCGTACTTTTCCAGTTTTTTTAATAGAATTTCATGATTAACAGTATCAAACGCCTTCTTTAGATCTAAGAAAACTCCGAGCGCATACCTCTTATTATCCATACATTCCGTTATCTTTTCCATTAAATCTATCAGTGCCAAAGCTGTTGATCTGTTGTTTCTGAACCCATACTGACTATCTGTCATTAATTCATATTTTTCCACAAAACTGTCATGATGATCATCTGTACTTGTCAGTGAATTATCTCCTTTCCTTTCATAGTGGATGCTAAAGTGTATCCTGTGCTAAAAGCATTAAAACAGCTGCTATTATGGCTGCCTCTTAGAGATTTCCATGTTAGGAACTGCTATTTGACAACACGCATGTTTTTGTGTTGGTAAGTAGCCACATGTATGATTGTGCCTTTTAACTTAAAGAAAATATGTATGGAAATAACTCGAGATTTTGTTGCGATTACACTTACAGCAGGATGAGGTGTAAAATGAAAATAGTGTGTTTTGTCTTGCTGTGTGTAGACGGCATCACTGAGGCAGAATTAATTTGCATATTGCAAAATAAAGTCAGAAATCTGAAAATTCAGCTATAAATAAGCTCTCGTATTATTTCATGTGTGCAGTGATGCAGAGCCGAGACCCCAGCACCAATGTGGTGCTGCTGGAGGATGCTGCTGCTGTACTGGGAGTTATCCTGGCTGCTGGTTGCATGGGGCTCACCTCACTTACAGGTAAATACATGAGTTGTCATGTCTCGGTTTTATAATGTTTCCGATCTTTTGGACTGGAGTCATTAACCTGAATGTTTACTCGCTGACCCCAGGTAACCCGGCCTATGATAGTTTGGGCTCTCTTGGCGTTGGCACATTGCTGGGCACAGTCTCCGCCTTCCTCATCTACACTAACACAGAGGCCCTGCTGGGACGATCCATACAGGCTGGGCACGTGCAGAAGCTCACAGAGTTTCTGGAGAACGATCCTGCTGTAAGGTCAGCAAACGCACACGCGAACCTCCTCGACTGCAAAACATGAACTCGGTCTCGATTAACTCCGAATCTGGATGATTCGTTTTGATAAATTGAATCCTCCCACAAACAAGTGGTCAAGATTAAATCAACATGCAGTGAACAGCAGTTCAAATTAAAAATGACCCTTTAACCAGTTTCACTGGTTTCTTTTATTTGTTGCATTTGCATTTGGATCGTTTTGTGTTGTAGCAGATTCCCTCCACTAAGATCCGTAGTTTTTCTGTTTCTTCCATTGAGATGTTTTATTGTGTTGTTGGCAGGGCCATCCATGATGTGAAGGCCACTGATATGGGACTGAGTAAAGTGCGCTTCAAGGCTGAAGTTGACTTCGATGGCCGCGTGGTGACACGGTCTTATCTGGAAAAACAAGACATTGACCAAATCCTCAACGTAAGTTATCTTGTTTTAGTATTGATGTTTGTACTCAGAATGAGAGCAGTTTGTGGACTGGATGTTTGGCCACTGCTATTTTTAGTAGTTGCTTTAATAACTTATTAATAAAGTCAGGAACACTATGCAAATAGTTTTTTTCTGTATACAAGATTCTAATCTGTTCCCTGAAGTTATTTATCCTGTGAACACAGCTCATCGTGTTGAGCAAACAGTTCATGATCATTTGCATGTAGAAATCCTTACTTCTCTAAAAACGTCAGATGTACACAGCCACCTTGAGTCCTGAAATATAAAAGAACTAATCCTGTTAAATGTCACATTCTTGTGTCTTCCACACATAAATGTGTAATTATCATCTGCAGGAGTTATTGTCCTTGCAGGCCATGAGCTATGCAGTGTGTCATACAGTTCTTCAGTATGAATTCCAGTGATTACTGATCTTTTTACACAGACATCAGTTGCTTCAAGTATGTTCTTGACATTCACTGGTGAAACAAAATCTTTGAGTTTAGTGCGGTGTGCATCTGACGTTGTTAAAGACACTTTTTTATTATTATTAATTATCGTATGGTGTTTTTGCTGTCACTACATTCCTCAAAGTTCAGACAGTAATTGGGAGACCACACCAGATTTAAATAAAATCTAAGTTGTATTTAAATCTGTTTTATTTAACACAAGCACCCAAGAGACAGACATCACATGACATCACATGGCTGAGCAGGTGGGCCATGTTTTATAGCCTTGAAGGCACAGATGAGCTGCATTAGCCAATGATCACTAATAGCAGGCTAGGACCGATGTCATGAATGTTGACCCGTATCTTTACTGACAAAACTACATGTTTGTGTTTGTGTCTCTGCAGGACATTCAGCGGGTGAAAACCCCGGAGGAGCTGGAGAACTTCATGCTGAAACACGGAGAGAACATCATCGACACCCTGGGAGCTGAGGTGGACCGGTTGGAGAAAGAGCTCAAAGTACTGAAATATACATTTCTTTGCTATTCTAGTTTGTTGTTTGTCTCATGTTGTTACAGAGTGCAGCAGGAAAAAGTCATAAAATCTGGGAATGACTTTATTTTTTCATGCATCACGAAACACTTTTGGTGCCCAAAGAGGTCATGGCCTTAGACCGGAGAAGGATCACCAGTATTGTGATGTTTAATACATTTTTTGTAAAGTTGGGTTTAATTTGCTCAAGTTTAAAATACATTTTGTTACTTAAATGGCAAAAAGGGGAATGCTTAAAGTTCTCCTAAGGCAAAAGAATCTGTTGCATGAATTGAGAAGATGCAGACCCTTTGTGTTTGTATTCGTAGTCACTCCCTCCAGATTCCTGTTTTAAGCTGGGAAACACTCAGGATGAGCTCTCATATCTCAGTCACTGAGTTCATTATAATAATGTCCTTGTTAAAATAATTGCAGCAGCTTTTCAGATTTTGTAAAGAAATAAGAAATATCCCACTTGTGAATTTGACTAAGAGTGTTGTCTGGGAAATCTAACATGATCCCATCTCCCAAAAAAGATCCATTTCTGATCATCCAGCCATGGTGTCGTTCATTTAAAGCCTAACGTTGACAATGTTGCTTCTGGGAATTGCATTTACATATCAAAAACATAGATTTGGTGGCGGTTTGATAAAGAAAAATTATACGCTTTTTTTCACTCAGACATTATTTTCAGCAAAAAACATCCTGTTAGCTTTTTGTGAAGAGGATCGCAGTGATCCAGGCTTCCAACCTATCATAAGCCACAAACCTCCGTTTTCACCATAGAATGGTATTTTTAAATAAAAGTATTTGATTAAGAATTGCAAGTCAAGTTTGTGCGTAACTTTGGTTTTGTGCCTCTACAGCAACGCAACCCAGAGGTCCGTCATGTAGACTTGGAGATACTCTAACATCCCGAAATGCCATGAAGAAAAAGCTGGAAGGACGGCCACGCCTGCCTCTGCCTCTCTTTCTGACTACAAAACAAACACGGACAACAAACCCGCACAACTTCTCAAGTCTTACTGTAGAATAGTCCAGAAGGATGAGCACAGACAGTGTTCGAGCAGCTATGCCCGAACTTCAGTCTGGGACACTGTGAGTTCACCCTGCCAGAGATCCGCTTTCACATTCCAGTGCGAGTGTTTCTGGCAGAAGACTAACGGCTGTCATTAGGCTCCTTGAATTTCACTAGAAATTCGCACACAAACTACGACAGCGTAGTCCACTGGCTGGTTGCTTAGACTCAGATTCCTCCATAAAAGTGTCATGATGTGGGCTCATGTCTGTGTCTAAAGCAAAACCGAGAACAGGACCAGTGTCGTTTACTAGACTTGTACCACAGTGACAGAGTTTCCTTTATTAGTGCAAAAGGAAACCAAAGAGCTACAATTTCAACCCAGACTTATTTAATGACCAGACAATGTTAGAGGGTTTTTCTTTCTGTTTCCTTTTAATGTTAAAACTGAAGACGGTGCGATGCCGCAGGTTCTCTAACAAAGACAGAATTTGTGATGAATAGATTTTTATTGCGATTATAGAAAGTCAAATGGTATTATTGAGATATTTAATAGGTAGAGTGAATATAGTAGGACTTGATGTTATGAATACAAGTTGTCTAACCTGGATTTGCAGAGTTTCCGCCAGAAAAGTCGACAGGCCTGACCAGCAGTGCTCGATAAGTCAGGGTTTAAAGTTTCATCACTTTTTTTACATTAGATTGGCTTTACATGATTCACAGTTCAAAATAAGCCAGACTGTATCCTACACTGGGCCTTGGTGCAGGCCCTCATTGCATCCTCAGTCTCAAATGAGCTGTTTTATCCTGGTTACCTTTAAGCTAACAGTCTTTTGATTGGCTGCCCTTCAGCAGATGGCTTAAACGTGTGGGCGGGGCTTCTCTGCTCACAGAGCTGTGTTCCTGCGATGGCCATTTTGGGAATACTGGCTGGCTATGTCATCATACATAGCAAAACAAAAAAGAAAGCTTCTGGCACACAGGGGTTACTTGTACATATGCCGACCTCATGGTGATCCTCCACCATATATATAGGACAGAATGACAAGCATAGGAGCCTTTGTGACACTGAGGAACTGTGAACAGCTAGCACTACTTTTTCTCTCCAAACACAAGCAAGCAAACGGTCTGTATCAGCAGGAGAGCCCCAGATCAAGATGAAATATGCTCACATAATCAAATATCAGCTGAACAACATTGTATACGTTTGTCCTAGTCTTTTTACTTTTTGTTTTTACTTCTTGATTCTGCTAACTCGTTCAAACAGCTGTTTTATATGTATAAAGCAGCTGGCAGAGCTGGTAGCCTAATAAGATACAGTAGCTAACCTAACAGTTGGCGCTGTTGCCTTTAAGAAAAATCTGAAATACTTGGTCTGGACCACTGGGCTTGAATACAGTGTTGGAAACCCTGCACTGTATTATTGTTTTCATTTAATGGGTTATAATCTTAAACGAGCTCTGATGACGACATCCTTCCAAGCCAATAATAGGCACTGACTTTACATCTCTAAACGCTGTTCTTAGGGTTAGAAATGCTCGTCTTGTCACGTGACTGATTGTATTGTTCCAAAGATAAAATGCAGAAGGAGTGGAAACGTCCTTGCCTCTTGCCCACCATGTATAAATAAGAGATCTTTAATGAAGACAAGTGGACCAGCTACCTTTTATTTCTTTTCTTTTTTTCTTGAAGTCCACCAACAGCTGAAAACTTACAGGCATCGTCACCCTGTGGAGCATGTGGCAAAAAAAGAAAAAGTTGTGAAGTTACTCCTTCATGATGTATCTGCTAATGTTCTGTATAAACCGGACTGTGACGGTGTTTTTGCTTGTCATTCTTTGTTGCCGCTGACACATGATCGTCGTGCTGTCATGCTTCAGGAGGGGGGCCGGAGTCATTTCGCCTCGGTTGGGAAGGCAGATCTGTGTTTTTGAAGGGGATTGTGAACTGTTTCTTCCTGGGTCATAACGATGACGCTACTGTTGAAGGACATGGGACGAATATGAGATAATTTATTAAATTATTTTTGGTTTCCTTTTGTGTCGTTTGTTTGAATTCTCTTTTGTTTTGAATGCTGTGCCAATATTCATTGGTGTTGCTTGTAGAAGCTCCACACTTTCTTTCTCCACACTTACACACACACGGAAAAAACCTAAATAACTTTGTAGGTCTTGGAAAAGGCACCACCAGATATGTTTATCTTGCTTTTTAGAAACGTAGAATTTAAAGCATTGTTTTTCCCCGAACTGGATTCCTGTTTCCTGTTTAAAGCTCAGATGGATGACTGGAATGTAAACCCAAGTCCATTAGATGGTGCAGTTGTGGGGATGAGAGAGGGGGGCACTAGCCTGTTCGCTGACGTCAATAAAAACAGTCATTTCCAACCAGTCTGCGCATTGACCGACCGTTCAAAACATTACGCACAGCATCGCGGCCGGACCACGCTAGACTGCTCGACTGAAATAATTTTTCGCCGAGCCTGGAGGGCGGACGATCTCCATTTGCAGGTTTTTCACCGTTAAATGTTGTCTTAAATTTTTGGGGTGTTGCGCGCATATCGGTGTCATGTCTCGTCATACCATTCCCAAGTCAGTTGTGCCACTGCCCATCCTGTTTCCTTCCATGTCTCCCCTCAAACAGAGAGAATCGCTTGTGCATGTGTAGCTAGAGAGAGAAAAATAGATCCTAGGGGTTGATTCGGCTCATTTTTATTAAAAGGGAAAAGAAACCTGCGTCGAGGAGCGTCTTTCTTGTCTGGAGATCAGCACATAGATCTTCAGCCCTCTCGCAGCCTCCTGCACGCCACATCGCCGCTTTCAGTCATTTACAGACAGATCTTGTCGGCGCCTTTTTTTTTTAAAAAAAACAAAAAGGTAAAGAAAAAAATGTAGCTGCTTTATGTTATTATTTTCGATGTATCCTGTTTCCCCCCCTCGCCTCCATCAACCCACAGATGGGGGCGCAGTTAACCTGCACAGTTGGGGTCTCAGATTTTCATGAAGCCTCTCCTCCATCACCACAAGCCTGTGGTTACAAAACCCCGAAACCCATTACTCTTCAGCGCGGGGTTGAATTCAACAAACGTAGCGTTGTAATCATCTCTCATCACTCCTGCAGAAAATCTCAACACTGTGTATTTGCTTTTACGCGGGCCCACTGTGTGTGCGTAAATGTGTGTTTTTTCTTTCTGACGTCCCCCCCCCCCCAATGATCGATTTGGTTGCTGTTTCAATCACAGGTGAGGAGCATCTAGAATAATCCAGGTCGCGTATGATGGCACGAAAAGTCTTCATGGCGGATGAGCATCATCACCCTGCTCTACGCTTTTAGCCTCTTTACAGTGCTGCCTTGTCTAATCATGTTCAAGCAGCATTGTACAGGGCTATGACAGCATAGAGAGCTGTGCGGCTCGGGCACTGCGTTTCCCTGACCCCGTGGATGGCAGCCAACTAATGACATCATCCGTTTAAAAACACAAACTGCGAGGACTGCATGTGATCTGCCACTGAGCTGTGTCTTTTAGGTTCATGCTAATTTAGTTAAAGGCGTACATGCACTGCATTACGTCGGACTGTTAAAACGTGTGCACATCAAGAGCTCATTGGGTTGAATTATCCAGATTTCTTTGTTAGTACCATCTGATTGTGCTGCTTCTGCATGAACCCAAGTCTCTTAACATGTAGGCTCCAGTGCATCTGATTTACTGCCAAATAAACCTCATGCTCACAGCCAAATATATCAGGTTTTTAATATATATATATAAACAGCAGGGTCTGTTCTCTAAACAACTTGAGGGTTTTGTAGATTTATCAGCACTGCACAAAAATGTAGTTAAAATGCTTTCATTGAATATGGGTGAGGTTTATGTCTACTTACATTTTGCCTGCCTAGTTTTACTGATATCATGACGGTGCCTGTGTGGAGCCAGTTCTGCTGTGGCGCCTTTTGAAAACCAGTCTATATTCTGAAAGATTTGAGAACCTTAAATTATGTGAGGAAAATTGCAGTAGTTACCATGGGCAGAAAATTATGGTAACCAGAACCAGCTTATCTATAATTTCTTGCCCCTCCCATAGCCTCCGACTTCAACAGTCTCTAACCCAGCAATCATGGGAAGGAAGCTTTTTTGGCACTGGGTGCTCTTTTCGTAAAAGGAAACGCCTGGAACTGGTTCTACATTGGCATCTACACTGAACTGATGCAAAATGATTATCTCATAAAATTCTGTTTTAATGTATGTAATATCATGGAATATAACACAAAAAAGATCACAGATCCCAAATTTCCAGCTATTTTTCATCAGTAAATATACAGAAACACCTTCAGATGGGCTATAAAAGTGCCCTCTTTAAACATTGATATTGATTTTTCCACTAATCATCTACTTAGCTCTGTGACTAGAATAGTAAAACCATGAGAAGCACAAACCCTGTTGCTACATAAGCTATTGTTTGTGATGGATCGCCAGAGCTTTAAATAATGAGGTCAGCATATGTAAAGGATCCACACAGAAATTCAAACTGCTCCAATCTTTTGTTTGTCATGGGCAGCCGATAAAATAAAGGTGGTTTAACATAAGGTTGAAGTGAAGCAGGAATTATTTTGATTTGTACACAATAACAGAATTATTTCTTAATATATAAAAATTACTAGGGTCAATATTATTGAAAAACTGACCCTTTTATTGAGCCATAGCACAAACTACTGTGTGTAATGTAATGTTAAAACTGAGGGTCAAGTCAGGTCAGTGTCAAGAACTAGAGTGAGTATCATCATCAAGAAATTCAGAGAGAACCACACAGTACAGAAGAAGCCTGGCAGAGGTGGGAAAGGAAAGACTTCAAAGACTCTGGGAATAAAACTAGTGAGAGATGTGTCTAAAGACCCCAGCGCAGCTGCCAAGATGCTGGTGTGTGACTTAGTCAAGTGGAATTGTAGTCTCAAAGAAGAGAATCGCTAGAATCCTGCACAGGGATTGACTCGCAGACCAAGAAAAACTCCATTTCTGCAGAAGAGATATCTTCAAGCCAGCCTGAAGTATGCTAAGGACAACCAGAGAAAGGGTGTGCATACTGGAAGCACATCCTTTGGTCAGATGATCAGAAGAGCACTTTGGCCTTGCTATGTTTGGAGAAAGAAGGGAGATGTGTAGAACCCAAAGAACACTGTCCTCACAGTGAAACAGTGATAGGACACCGTGCTGTGGTGACACTGCATAGCATGTGGAACTAGGAATCTCATCAAGGTGGAAGGAATTATGAAGAAAGAAGGGTGTGTCAAGATTTTGTAAGATACAAACCTGAGTCTCAGTCGTCCTTTTGCTTGCCAGTATGACAATTACCCAAAATATATATATATATTGTTCTTGGTAAGAAACTCCATACCTGTAACTTCAAAGTATAGTACACAGGTAAACTGTGCTTCATGTCAACATACAGACTTCATGGCTGGGGCTGGAGCATCTTCTACAGAACTCCATGTTCTTAGTCGTTTAGGTAATTCTTTATGTTCGAGGTTGCCATGAGTACAAACATCTGAAGTGCCTGAAGCATTTGCACAGTACTGTGTATGAATTTTTAATGCTAGGTTTGAACAGTACTTGCCTGTAAACAACGTTCCAGTTTGCTGCCTTCTGCTGGCTGCAAACTGAGCGCTTGACTTTCACTCCTGGTGCTGAGTGTCTGTTATCCCGGACTCTGTCTGATATGGGATTATGTAATGAGAGCATTGTTAATGAAGGGGCCTCCTCACTAATTAACTAACAAGCTTAGGCTTGCAAGAGAGGAAGCAAGTTCATGACTCCTCAGTGGACCTATTTGACTGCCTGTTTAGAGATTCGAACAAAGATCTTTGAATGAGGATTTTGCAATAACCTAAACTTGTGACCTTCAAATGATGCTTCAACATGCACACACGAGCAAAACCAAAATCCATGAATTCACAGATTTTATTACAAATTCAAATCTTTGCTAACAATGGCCCTGGAGAAAGAGTCCTGCTGTATGGACTTTCACTGCCTGCGTATTATTACAGTCCCTTTGTAGGGTCCCAAGGAAAGAAGGAGTGATGTCGTTTCAGGCACTTAACACCCTCACTGGCTGCAGCTCGCACACGGATGTAGGCCGTTCTCATTGCACGAAGTACACTTCAGGGCTTTGAAGGAATCCGTGAAGCAGTTACGAAACACAGACATCTTGCTGCCATGGCACATCGGGCACGGGATGAAGGCGTAGCCCCCGCAGGTCTGGCACGTCTGGGGATGCTGTACCCTCTAAAACGGACAGACAGGTTCATTTAAATAATAAATACAAACAGGACTGACTACCACTAAAGAACTTACCCATTAATAAAATTACACCAGGCAGGCATAACATTAAACACACTGACATCTGACATAAATAACAATATTCATTTTAATACGATGCAACATTCTGCTAGGAGATTTTGGGCCTGCACACTTGCACTAAAACCCAAGTAGCCAGCTCAATAAGAAACAGCTTTAAGTGTTCGCATGCTTCAGATACCAATGTGATTGAGCATCTGCAGAAGAAGTTTTGACTCCTACCTAATGTTAGGTCTGGTGCATGTCCTTTTTGTCTAACTTGTACAAAACCTGAGCTTTTAGCAATGACTGATAGATCAACATGAAACCAAAAGGTCTCTGAAGTCACTAATAAGTGCTTGTCAGGAGTACCTCGATCCAGGTTAAGAGCAAAACGAGACTGTGCTTTTTAGGTTGTGACTCCTAAGCTGTCAAACTCTCTTCCATTGGATGTTTCTTCTTGAAAAGCAACATATGAATACAGTTTGCTTTTTTTACCCAGCAACATGCCCCCTTGGGCCCGCGTGAGAGCACTGTGGGCAGACCCACACAGCCCAGAAGAATTTCCTTTTGGCTGTCCAAAAGAGCAGAACTACTACGGGCCCCACAAGGACTGGACTACATGGGGCCCACATGGGTTTTCTGTGGGCAACCCATAGTGGATTTACATATAGAAAATTTATGCAGGAGCCCCAGAAAGTGTGGGTTTAGCCTGCCCCATAGTTCACCCACAGATGCCAACTCTGTGCCCACACAGGCATGTTTGCTGGGTATTTTCTCCTATGCAGGAGAGTTTTTGCCAATTTATTCCTGCTTTTAGTTTTATATTTAATGGGCTTGCGTGAGAGCTAACAACCTTCTTTTCTCAATGTGTGATAGAAGGAAAATAAGCATAATAATATTATTTTAAACACAGCTTCCTTTCCAAATTGCTCAGCTGCAGAGCTGCAGATATGAATCAAGCCATGTCAGTGGTCAGTTCTGGACAGATTTTTGCATGCATGACCTTTCGGAGCTGCATACTTTTGTTTAATACCATGCAGTGACTGTATCCATGGCTTAAATGTCACGATACTGCTTTGTATTCACTTGTTTGTGGTTTGTACTCTGAAAAAAGCCCAGTGAATGTGCTGCAGCTCAGTGTGAAGCAGTAATGGTTGGTACATGTTCAGTTTGTGCTACAAATCCATCTGCTCAGTGTTGATGTGTTTGAAAGAATCAATAACAGGACCTCCATTATTAATGGTTGCCTATTGATGTGCACGCATGTTTTACAATGCAGTTTACTTGTGTTTTATTTATGGCATTGCTAGTTAGGGAACTTTGTGCTGCTGTTTGCATCTGTATGTGTTCACTTCAGTGGCTTTCAACCAAAGAAATCCAGTCATTCATTATAAATGTGATTACCTTAAGATTTAATATTATACGTATTCAGGCAAATCTAAAATGCAGCATTTAAATAATGTAACATCTGTGTGGGCCAAATGAAGCAGTTCACTTCACAGTCAAATCTGTTATGCACATTGTGATTTCTGAGGCACACTGAGAGGAACTAACCTCAATTTTTGTCAGAAGATCTTGCAGCTCTCCTGATTCATTCATGCCAAGTATCTTCTCAGCACCCTGCCGATTAAAAAGAGTAATCCTCCGTCTTTAATTAAGTCATTGCAGATGTATCATACATTGATCTCAGGTAATATTATGCAGGAGCGGAGAGAACTGACCCCAAGGTAGTGTCCATCAATGAACACGACTGGTAACGAAGGAGGTTCTCCCACACGTTTGCAACGCGCCTCCAGTTCCTTCCCGTACTCACTGTCCAGCGCGATGTTCTTTTCCATGAACTTCACTCTGTGGTTCTGAAAGATCTTTCTAACCAGCTCGCAGCGCTCGAACGTCGTCCTAACCACACGGAAACTCGTAGTGTAGATGACTATCCGCCCAAACTCCAGGGATAAATCCATCTACGAGGAAGCACAAATAAAGTTAAAGGATTCATAGTTTTTATTCAAACCATGTGTGGATTAAGTCATCCATCCCACTCTGAACACTCTGTATCTGTACTGTATCTCATGTAGTGGTATTTCCTGTGTTGTGTAGATATATATACATGAGTATTTAGCATACTTGGCGCCATTTTCCAAGAATCTTTCACGAAATTAACAGCAGCTACACTTACCATTTTATTTGTTGCTATTAAATAAGGAAGAATAATATGAAGAGGAAACAAATGAGGCATTTTCAAGGAGTTTTAATCCCAAAATGAGGTTTTTTTACTTAATAGTGGTACATGTTTCAGAAAGCTATATATTACAGTCTTTTTACAGCCTTGAAATAAATTTACACTTCGGAGACTTGAAACTTGTCCAATATAGCAATTTTATTTTATCAGCATTAACTTTTTTGGTCAAAGTTTATTTTAATTCTCCTCTGTTGAACTTGAAATTATAAATTATATAGTTACAAAGTCTTGTACTTGTACGTGTACTTGTTGAACCCTTTCCTTTGGGCTCAGATCAGGCTGTTCTGCCTTGATTCACGTTTAAACCACACTCTACGAGAAAGATAATCTCACTTAAGAGGGATAAGCAACATAATCTAGTCTGGTCACGCTGTGTCTTCACCTCATACTACTTTACAGAGAATAGTTTGGTAGAGATGACCTTCTTTCTTTCACTTTTGCATCAATATACGGGCCAGGTGTTACCTCAGAATAACAAACAGTCCAGTAATACTAGAAAGCAAAGTTCTGAGAATTCATTAATCTGATTAGTTTCTCTTGAAACAGATAATGAAATGCATCATCAATCTTTCATTGTTCTGTGACCTTGTCCTCTATTCTAAGCTTTCATCCTGGTCACACATGTTGCCCCTTCCTGTAACTAGACTTGACACCGACGGGAACTCGTGTAAAAACCGTCCGAGTAAAAATGCAACAAGTTAAATCAATTCGATTAACCCAGGCTCGTTCACATGTACTTACACTGTTGGAATTAGGAAGATTTTCAAACAGCGTCTGACCTGCGCTGACTTTGTGCTTGACACCTCTCACAGTCCCATTTTTGCTGAGTATGTTGACCCTTTTGGTGGTGAACATCCAGTCCTTGGTGGCCCCTGCATACACGAGCAAGTCGTCGGGCTCATTCTCACTGTCCAGCTCGGAGCCCAGGTATCCAAACACGTGTCCATGTGCATCTCCACTTGTAGAGGGGGTGCTGGCTCGTTCAGCATCAGAGCTGCTGGTGCAGTCTGAATCCAGGGAGTCTGAAGGCCCCTCATCTTTGAACATCTCCTTTAGCACCCGGCCACTGTTCCCCGAAGCCACGCGGAACCTCACCCGCTTCTGTGGCTTCTCCTGTCCCGCCGTCACCATTGTCCCCTCCATCGTAAACCCTCTGCCACATCACATGGTCCACAACACTGTAGTCCAGCTCTTTCGTACTCATGCGGAGGTGAATGTAGGCCTCAGACACACTGTTTTGTTTCCCGTGGATTACTACCACGTTTAATCCTCGCAGCTTGAACAGATCTAAAAACAACTGAGCGCCTGTAAGCTGCCTAACAGTCACACAACCTGTAAATAATACATGCATTTCTACCATGGCAACCTACCAGGCTAGTCTCAAGTAAAATGATCGTAGTCTCTGAATTATTCATTGCAATTTACACAGTTTTCAACAGCACATTGACAGAAAACCTCATATGCTTTAATCAAACAAACATTTCCCCCTCTTGAGATGAAATGACAGCTGACACTGTCTGCATCAGATAAGCCAATATTTCAACATTTATTACAGTTATCTCGTTACTTTCTTCCCACAAGCTTGTGTTACGTCCCTCTGCAGCTTCTAATCGTCTCAGTGTTTTCAGCTGGTGCTAATTGGCCACACCTAGTCAGGTGTGGATAAAAGCATACCTGAGGCAAGCTTTCCGGCAGTGCACTAGTCTTTGCCTTGGTGGCACCAGCCATTTTAGCCAACCTGGTTTTCCATTTTAGGATGAAACCGCTTCTCACCCACACTCTGTTATTCATCTCCTTTTTTTTATGTTGCGGCTTTTGAGCCGGGTCGTAACAGCTTGTAATGAGGGTTGTGTTCTGGTTTTATACACATGCAAAACATGTAAAACAACTACAAGTACCCAGCAAAAAAGCCCAAACACACATTTGATTGAGTCTTTCACACCTTTTGTCCAGAGAGTGATATCTTAACAGCTGGATAAATTGATTCGGGGTTCCCAGAGGATTAATCTCTCTGACTTTTGTGATGTCCCAGCAGTTATTCTTATGCCAATATTATGTAAATTTGTTTAAAAAAATAAAATGTTTTTTTAATGGG
Organism: Diplotaxodon limnothrissa; assembly: GCF_057381915.1. Classification (NCBI taxonomy): domain Eukaryota; kingdom Metazoa; phylum Chordata; class Actinopteri; order Cichliformes; family Cichlidae; genus Diplotaxodon; species Diplotaxodon limnothrissa. The sequence goes on along the minus strand of NC_140597.1, from coordinate 39,729,539 downwards.
AAAAAGAGAAAAGAAGATAAAAATTCTTTCAGACTAACCTTTCGCGTGCTTAAACAAACACTAAGTCATTAAACTAACACAACAGTACATTCCTTAAAAACTTTAGCAAACATTCCTAATCAGCAGATGCTGCAAGCATGTTGACATTATTAGCGGATCCGAAGCCTCGCAGTTGTTCTGGTTTCTCTGAACTCCTTTAACACTGAACTGTGTTAACAGTAAATCCACAATGCACTTTATTCAAGCATACCTTTTTACTTTTACTTTATATGTTTGTGTATAGTTTAAACTTAATGTTTTACAGTGGAAATGCCGAATAGACTCAGAACAAGTTGCCAAAGTTGCATATAGCAGACTAAATCAAACAGTATTCTAAAAGTAACAACTGTAAATGTATATGTGAAGATAAACCAGTGAAGTGGTGAAGGATTCAAATGCACACAGTAGTTCTGCAAGTATTCACAATTTTACAGGCCAGGTTCTACTCTTATTCTGAAAAATGCGTCACTCCAGTTTCAGTAACATACTGGAGCTTTTCTGCCATCTTAAAGTGAGGTGAAGTGACACCGAGGTGGATATTCCTCGTGCACTGAGCGCCTGCAGAGAGAAGAGGAAGACCGATAAAGTGTCACGGTGACTCAATACAGCAACATGTCCTCTGAGATGTCTCGGCCAGTTTTTCTGTGTCACAGGTGATGAAGCGGGTCCCTGGAGATGTGACGCATCAGCTTGCAGCGGTGACAGCACCACTCTGTTTGAGTGCTCCAGTTTGGCCCCTCAGGTGAGAGCTACAACCACACACACAAATACACTCTATGCCACCTCATTTCAATCACTGGAGAAAATCCATCTGTGAAAGTCCAATGTGTCAAACTAATATTTAGTGGCATCCCGAGGCTGGGGCTGCTTTATGGGTCTGGCTCTGGTTCCAGCTTTTATTGACTCTCCCTTAAACTGTCTTTTATTAAAAGCACATCACTGCAGCTATTACAGTGTGGCCTGTGTAGGTGTATTGTAAATTATTGCTGCTAACAGATAAAGATTTTCTGATCATTACCTTTCCTGGACTTTCACCCGTAAGTGTCTTGAAAACCTGCATTTCTCATGGTGGCTTTCGATCACGTTTTCTTTCCAAGTTAGGCCGGTTTGATATTTCACTCGAGGCATCTGTGTGAACCGTTTTAGTCAGTTTTAGTTTTTCTCACTGCTAATGAGTACAGGTGGTAAAAGCAGCCCTTGCAACAGCTTGGATTTAGCGTCATTTGACTCCAGACTCGTGAAGATGTCAGTTAAAGGAACCCTGCGATGTTTTCTTGGAGACAAAGGTTTTGTCCACATGTAGGATTACTTACCAGACTGCTCTCTGTGTATCATAGTGGTCCAAACATGTATTATTAAATCTGTTTTTATTTAGTCACAGGCATCTTTTTAACTGAGGTAACTTTTTTTTTTTCATTTTAGGATCTTATTGTCCCACGTAAACAGTGTTAAACAATTATTAGGAAAATATTCACAGTGCATTTAACTACAGCCCAAAACATACACAGCACTGATTAAGCAGAGGACAAACTTTACAAACTTTACAGAATATTTTACAGTTCCAGGTTCAGCAATAAAAACTGGATTTGAACTTGATTTTGGGGACATAATCCAAACGTTGAATGCTTTGGGAAAAGTAGGTCATGGTTCAGATGAGAGTTTTTGTCTAAATTCATAATTTTCAACAAAATCTGAGTTTTATGGTTACGATCATTAAATAGGTCAAATTTATTGTCCTCTGTCTCTCTTCCACAGCATGTCTTTTATCCTGTCTTCCTTCTCTCACCCGAAATGGCCGCACCTCCCTGAGCCTGGTTCTGTCGGAGGTTTCTTCCTGTTAACGGGGAGTTTTTTCCTTCCTATTGTCAACAAAGCGCTTGCTGGGTTTTTCTCTGTATGTGTGATTGTAGGGTCGACCTTACAATACAAAGCGCCTTGAGGCGACTGCTGTTGTGATTTGGTGCTGTGTAAATAATATTGAATTGAATTTACTTAAACACTATTCTTTTAATTGTAATAAAAGGCCCATTTACATATAGTTTTCATTTGAATTGGTTTGTTTGCGCCTTTAAGCACCACTATGTCTACACACCAGCTTTTCACCTGAAACAAAAGAGTCCTCTGTGGGTTCCTGCCAACAAAAGAGGCACTACAATATTAGATGATTCAAGATTAATTAAACACATTACCATGTTTTTTGCCTCCTTAAAGGCAGGGAGGGGGCATGCCTATCTGAAATTCAGTTAAATATGCCCACGCCATGTTGTGTCAAGCAGCCATTTTATCACACTTTGCCACATTTAGACAGGAGAGCACTGTGATAGTGATAGGCTATTCAACTTGAAGAGCTTATCTCTCAGCCTGGCTCATCAGCAGCACTAATATAACCTCAGCAGCCACCTCTACTGCCATTAAAAAAGTCATTTGAAAGGATTAATACTGTAACGCTCTCTAATTTCACTGCTGATTGTCGGCTCGCCTGCTACTAAGTGGGAAAAGTCAAACGGCGCGGGGTGAAAAATGGCTTCCATGCGTCCTGAATAAACATGAATATTCAGCATGATTTCCTTTCATGTTTACCTCAGTCTATGGCTGGTCTGCAGTACTGAGCTCTCATGCCAGAGAGAAAAACTACGTTGGAGATTGTCTGTAAGTTACTCCTACAGTTCGTTAAACGTATCGTTTGACAGGATGTACGCCAGATATCATCAGTTATAGTGAGCAGGTCAAATGACTATGCAGTGACTCACCACTTGTGAGTGGTTGGCCAATGAACCGTTTCCCCCTTCCCCGACTAGAGATCAACATCCACAAGGGGGCAGAGTGCAATTTAATTACAGCTAAATGTCACTCTGCCCAATCACGCCCTCAAGAGCTGTAGGCAAGGAATGAAAGATAGAGCTGCAGGTTGCAGCTGCATCCATCCTCCTGGTTTGATTAGTCTTCACACAGGGACCAGTAATTCGTGATAGAAAGTGATGAAAAAACTGATCCAGACCAGCTGTGTAGGTGTTGGACTGATGTAACCTGGGAAGGCAGACGTTTAACTTTAACTTTAACTTTTAACAAACAAAAAAGAGAGAAATCAGTGGATCACAACTTTCTTTTTATTGCTTCAGAGCACAAAATTTTAATTAAAGTGTACCTGAAAGACAGTTCATTCAACGAGTTTTCTTTGTGTAAGGATGTAACTCTTATAAAGATTTAAATTTCCTCCTAATTTGGGTTACTTACACAAATATAGTGAAGATACCAGTGAGGAAAATATCCTCTTTTTTATCCTCCACTGTAAGCACCGATACCTTTTTAATACCTTCTGGGATAGGATCCAGTGAAGTTGTTGCAGGGTTTAAGCGGCCTTAGTATTTTCTCTCTAGGCAGCAGCAAAGTGGCTCAAAGTATTTTCCTGCAGAAGCAAAGAGCCCCCAGATAGGGGCTTACACACATCATCATTTATAAGCTGGTTATTCAGGATGATTTTTGTGAGCTATCTCTGGAGGACACTACAAATTCATTTTAGTTTGATGCAGGGAAAGTGACAGCGAGGCTTTTAGAGACAGGTTACTGGGGCTTATCAGGTGCTTCTGATTTAAGTTAAAGCGAGGACTTGTATAGTTGTCATGTTATATTCAGCAGCAGCCAGAGACAGCCCTGTTTCTGCATGTTTTTTGAATGCATTTGCTCAACATTTCTCTGAACAGTTTGTAGTGTTGTAGCAGAATTTTGTCAGTTAGCCAAACTCCAGATAGCTGGCTGTGCATCATCTTTACGTGGCCATGTTTATCTTGCAAAGTCTTCACTTCAGAGTCACCAAAAAGCATGCTGGAAGCTGATGTCTATCAAAATAGGTTCACCAAACTGTTATTCTAAGGGGCATCGATGACTTTTACTATATCTCATCGCATATTTTCCAATATTTGTAGAGGTATTTCAATCTGGATCAAAGTGGTCTGCTGGTAGAGCAACACTGCAAGTCTTTAAGCCATGCAACTACCTCAGCCAGAAAAAGGCTTTTAAAGTAAACTGAAAATTTCCACTGATCAGAGTGTATGACCTTCAGCAAAAAGAAAAATTATGAAAACTTAAAAGCTAAAACCTGAGATTAAGTCCCTGTTAAATTTTTAAGTTTGCTCAATTTAAAAAAAAAAATGAACAAGCTCTAATTTTGTTAAGAGACAAAATATCAACCAAGGATCCAGAAAAAACACATCGCAGTAATAAATTGATTTATATGTCACTGAGTGAAATAAGGATTTAAACCCCTACAAACCAGCCAGAATTCTAGTTGTGTGCCCATGTGGTGCACAGATTATAGTCAATCAACCAATCTATTACAGATAAACCTTTTAACCACCATAGGCAAGACCATAGAGCTGTCAGAGGACGTCAAGGACAAGTTTATAGACCTTCCACAAGAATGCAAGTACAGGACTTTGCCAGTGAACATGTTAATGATTCAGAGAAGGCTTGGGAGAAAGTGATGTGGCCAGATGAAACCAAAATCGAGCTCTTTGACATTAACTCAGCCTGGTGTGTTAGAAGGTAAAGAAGTGCTGAGTATGATCCAAAGAACATGATCCATGCATGGAGGTGGAAAAGTTAGGCTTTGGGGACGACTTCACCGCATTGACATGCCAATAGATGGGTCCATATAGTGTAAAATCTCAGACAAGAACCTCCTTCCTTCAGCCAGAACACTGAAGATGGTTTTCCAGCATGATGATGACACAAAACACATACTCAAGACAACAAAGGAGGGGCTAAAGAAGAAGCCCATTAAGATCATGGAGTGGCCTTTTCAGTCTCCAGACTGGTGGCTGAAGAAAGTGACAGCCAAGAAATGTGAAGGACTTAGAGAGTTTCTTTAAAGACTAATGGGCCAGAATCTCTCCTGATATGTGTGCAAATCTGGTGACCAACTACACCATTTGCCAACAAGGGTTTCTCCAACAAGTACTACTTCATTTTTTGTTTGGGAATCAAATGCTTATTTCACTCAATGACAGCAACTCAATTTATGACCTTTTGTTTGTAACATGCTTTTTCATGATTTTTAGTTGATATTCTGTCTCTCAAAATGAAACTACAATAAAAACGAGAAACTGCTCATTTCTTTGTAGTTGAGCAAACTGACCAATTCAGCCGCTGATCAGATAATCGTTCCCCCACTGTATTAGAGCATGTTGGTGACAGTTTCCATAGAGCACTTAGGCTACAGTGGATCTACCTTTACTTCACTGTAGGCTGGTTTACCATGGCGCCCATATGCAATCGTGCTAGTTTCAATAATACATTTAAATTAGTGGGTAACTTATAGCTGATTTAAAATATTAATTCTATGATTTTCTGAAGTCCCACTGATTCTTTACTTTAATTTTGATCACAGACACTCTCATTGTAGGTATATTTACACTTCTATATTTGATCAAAAGAGTAAAGAAGTCTTTTTAGGTCACTCTGATAAAGATATAAATAAACGGATAAAAACACTCTTTCCGTTTGAAACTGACACAGATTTCGACGGTGGTACAAATTTGGACGGCTGCTTGAATGATTCATTGTTTGGACTGGATGTGCTATAAGACAGAAAACCAGAGCAACTCGCACATAATCGAAGAGGCAGGCTTCTTGTCACTGTTGCTTAGCAACCATGGGAGCTACAGAGCCAAATCCCTATGGTGGCGAGCTGATGTTGAATTAGGAGTGGGGGGAGAGAAAGGAAATCTTTGGGAGAGATGTGTCTCTCTAGTAAGAGGAGGAGGAGGTGAAGATGTTCAGGTATTTTGGATGCAGTTCATCTTGACCTCATGCAAAACATTGTGTGTTTTGTTTTTCCTCTTTTCCTGCTGAGAAGAGGACTTACAGTGCCACTGAAGGTGACACCCCCCCCCAAGAACACAGTCTGCAGACTTTGTGTGGAAGATGTGCAGCCGAACATGTAGAAGTATAATCTCATTTCCCTCTAATCCCCACCACAGTGAAATGATTTTAATTTATACAGGAATATGGATAAAAATAGGAGGAGAGCCTCCTAAATCATTCCCATCAAAGAGTTTTAGATCAGATGAAAATATGCACTGAATCTCTCAGCTGGAACAAAAAGAACTGTGGAAATACTGTTGGTGAGAAATAGACATCAGACAGCTGTAGTGTATCTGCAGTTCTCTCAAGCAACTGCAGTGGTGCTGGTGCTGTACAAATGCTGTCTCCAGTGTGATTTGCATTCCAACTGCAGAGGGAAAGAGGACCCACTTTGATTTGCTGTATGCACAGCAGACAGGCAGCACAGCCTCGTTCTTTTGCATGTATATTGTCCTTTAAGTCCTATTTCAGGTTCCCGATCGTCCAAGTTAGAGCAGATTCATGACAGGCGAGTGACACTGATGAGAGCTAGAGTAAGTCACCCTGGATTAGATCTTCTGCTGAGCTCATCTCTAGACAATAATCACATAATAACACGGTGACTTATACTACAGTCTGTTTACAACTGTTTGATCCTGTTATTTTTGACAGTGTTTTCACCAATCTGTCACTTCAAAACTCTTTCATTTGTTGCTTTTTTGCATGAGTTTATTTTTACATCTTCTCAGAACTGCTTATTGTGGAGATGACTGATAATTTATTTCATTAGTTTGGGTACTTGTAAAGAAAAATGCACTGTTCTATTGATCAGAGACATTAGTTTTGACACAACACCCGTGTGCCAGAGTGGCCAATCCATACAGACATTTTTGTCAGTTTCTTTTTCTCTGCAAAAGATTATGCTGAAGGTAAAGCCTCAGGACTTGTTAAAGTCTCTGTATAGATGAACCATGTGTATTTTTGTTGTGCGTACATATTGAATGCTGGTGAATAATGGTAACTGTTGCAGCATCAGAGTGACTTGCAGATTGATTGCAGTTCTCTATCAGTGCATTTTTTTCCTGCGTTTAACGGAAAGTACAGTGCAGTAATTCAAACACGTCCTTTACTTCATACATGTGTGGTACAATATATTAACATCTTATTTCTGTCACTATAAGACAGTTTTTATTGCTTTAGCGATTCAAAGGTTAACACTTCCTGGATATCAGTGTTTCATCACTATTTGAATAGGATTAGGGTCATTTTTGCAAGAGCAAAATCCACAAAATCATCACACACATTGAATAAAATGGCCATAAATGGAATTAATGACACTGTAAAGCTTATGTGTCACTTGAGTGCCACTAATTGAGAAAAACAAAGCAAGAGTAAAAGGAGAAAACCAACTTTTATGAGCACATGATTTTTGTTAAATATTAACCACTGATAAAATCTAACAATGTGTAATCTTGTAAAATGATACTTAACGGCATGGGGGTAAGCTTTAACCCCAGCTATTAATGTTGGCAGTGCTTTTGTAACCAACTCTCTTTCTCAAAATGTCAGTATTCAGTGTTCATCTTTATTTGCCACGATTTATACTTATTAAATAATAACCACTGTGCTATGAATTACGCTTATCTGAGAAGTGACACATTAACAACAGCAATGAAAACCAAGAAGTAATTAGGAAAAAATATGTGCTTTTTGTAATATACTCACCTATGTTTGAATAGGTGAGTTGTACCGACAGATGTACAGATATAGTGGCGTGTATTGCAATAAATAAATAGATAATAGAGATGAACGGGGACTTTCCATGAATGGAAATGAATTTTGTTTTATAAAACAAAATCTCCTACTGTAGTTTTATGCATACCGGTCCATTAAATAGTGATTTCTATTTGCTGATGGTGCACAAAGCACGTTTGATACACGAAAACATGATTCTGTTCTAATAAGCCAACTCCCAACATGTGTATGTCTACCGCGAAGGGGGGATGTGCTTACGCCAACCAGCAGTTTCAAGGCCATTTTAAAACAATAATCTAGCATTTTAATGATTATGGGCGACGGGGATTGAAGTACAGCACTTTAGCCTCTCGATATTATCAGATAAATATTATTTCTATCACTTCTTTTAATTCTAGCCAAGGCGTAATTACGGTTATGTTAATGTGTTAACCCCTCCCGCTATTTCTGCAAATGGTACAGTCCATAATGTGAAGCGGCAACGTCCCCCTCACTTCAGTTCATGGTTAGTCCGTGTCCACTCTTACTATACCAGGGGGGCGTCTGACGGCTTCAGTCCGCCGTGCGAACCGAGATGCTGGGCGATGCATGAAGCGGTGGGCTCCTGAGCATGGTTCTGTCACCAACCGGGAAATGAAAGTTGGCAATTCCTTATGTAAATCTCTCATCAGCAGTGAACACGCATCAGCTCAATCCGCATGAGAGAGATTTTGATTTTTTAGCCGTAATTTTGAAATTCTTTGACGGTTGAGGAGCAGCAGCCAGAACACACGGGGCAGAACCAACACCGCGGCCACTTGACAGGTGCCGTTGCCCGGCTCTGCGTGGAGAGATGCCGCCCGTCCAGAGAACGATGTCTGATCTTCGTACTCGGGCGGAGGGTACGTAGGAATGTTTTTATCTGTTTTATATTTTCGAGACCAGGCGAAGAAAAAATATCTTGTACATTATTACCTTCTTCCTTGCTAGAAGGCCGGCCGACAGCTCTGTGGAAGTGCAGTAACTCGCTAGCTAAAGCCGTGATTAACGGTCCCCCCGAATAGGCGTAAATAAGACCCGAGGGAAGAGAGGGTCGGGCGGTTTGGAAGTTTTCTATGAGACGTTCAAGGGAAAGAACTCTTTCAAGTTAAATGTTAAAAATAATAAGTTAGCCTAAAGTGAAAGTGATAGAGGAGAAGGGGTTTCGAGACAAAGGCGTTGTCACAGTGAAGCCGCTGAAGATTGCACCTGACCCCGGGACAAGCCATATCCTACCTCTTAGGAATCACCCCATCATCTCAGAAAACAGATTAAGTTGTAGCTTACTCAAAGTATCCACAAGTGTCCAGCAAATGGCATCTACAACTGTGTGGGTCTAATAATGCAGCCATTGTGGTTCAGCTGGGGCCCCCCACTCCTTCCCTGCACCAAGAACTTTCCACTGCATCTCTATTGTGTTTGGCAGGGAATGAAGATGCAGACACATAGGCATTACCTAAGTGATTTGATTGCTCGTAAAAGGATGTGTTTACTTTAGGACACTTAGTGGCATTTTAGGCTTAAAGTTGTGTTTGTCTTTCCAGCAGAGTCCAAACACAGAAGTCTACCTACCTGCTGCAGGTGTGCAGACTTGTGCACCTGCAGCCAGTCTTTAAATCCCTGCAGTCACTCATGTGAGGCTGACATTGACCTCTGACTACTCAGGGCTTTGACTGGATTTATCTGCAGACATCAATAACAAAAACCCATTTTTTATGATGCCTTCTGAAGTTTCTGTTTCTCTTCACAGTAAATGTAGCAGCGCTGTTGCCACTTGATTTTGAAAGGCTTGGGCTTGATTTATAGCTGCAGAGGTCTGGGTAATATCTCAGTCTGAGTTATTGCTGTTGAGTATATAATTTTGGCCCCTAAGGCAGGCGGGCTGGTCTTGTAAAGTGAATTAAAATGAACCTTTTCTAATTTGTTTTTGTGTGCATCTAGATGAAGTCGTTGCGTAATGTCTAGGCCACCTTATTATACATATTATCTGCTTTGTAATTTACCAGCAGTGTTTTGGTGTAAGTTTAATGTGTTTTTCACTCCTTTTTTTTCAAAAAGTGACCTTGTTTAACAGCACATTAAACATGCATATGGGGGGCCAGAACTAGACCATCAAAGGATCTACCTGGCTTTGCATAGTGTGGAAGTCTTTAATACTACAGTTTCTTGATGAAGCGCATTGTTAATCCTTTTGAGTAACATGTAGAGTTCGTGAAGGTTTTGTACCTTTCTGCTGTGAAGGTACATGTGCTGATATTAGACTCAATGAATGTGGAAAACCGAAATACAGTTTTAAACTTCATTTATATTTCTTAAGATATCTCAGGCTGTTTTCTGAATGGATTACTCATTGAATTAGAAAAAATATTTAACACGGAATTATGCCTTTTGTTCTATGAGACGTTTTTAAAGGGTTCACCGTTTCTTTAAAATCCCATTTGTGGCCTGGGTGAAGGCTTTAAAAATTAATTTGTTTACACCAAAGAAAGGGAAAAATTTGGAGTGACGCTTTCTTGTGCGGTGGTTTTACCTTTCTGGCCCACATGAGATCAGTTTGGACTGCATGTTGCCCATGAACTAAAGTGAGTTTGACAGTCTGACTCTAAATAGACTGAGCTGTAAAGATACAAGCAATGTGACTTAAAAATTTAGATGCTACAGATGAGTTAAATAAAACGTTGATCGACTTGTGAATTTCTTGAAATGTTATCATCAGTTCATGATGGTTAAGCTTGGCTTTCAAAGTTTCGTGTACCTATAAAACCGTGCTAATAAAGCAGCAAATTATATTATACGATATTGCAGCAGAATACACTGGGGGTAATATTGGGAAAGAAAGCATCTTTTCCTAATGGTTTTCTGAAGATTTAATTATTGAGTGTCTCTCCACTATCCAGATACAAAGCTGCACTGGAAGTAATCGGTCCACACACTGTATGCCAGTCCATACTCCCAACAGATGGTCTTGAATCGTAGAGGTTATTTGCTTGTTCAGAGATTTGTCATGACTGTGTTTGGGTTCAAGAGTCTCCTTCGTTGGATGAGGCTCTCGTCTGTTTTGCTTGATTTTTATCTTTTATTTTCTATTTTATTTTACTTTTTAGCCCCTTGAACAATGTTTGGTTGTCAGTTTCAACCTCTACACCTTCTTATAAGCATTGTTCAAGTGTAGCATGTCTTCAGGCTACATTTATAAAAACTCACTCCGTACACTCCAGCCTCAGACACCTAATATTGGAACACTTCAGGAAAGAATCGCTTTCAGCTTGCATTAAGCTTATGATCAGCCCTGTGCAGCAACATACGAATGACTAACCTCTTGCTACTGATAGGTTCATCTCAGATGTTCTCTTGGCTGAAGCTTTGTTCGTTTTCCACAGCTTCCTTCCTTCCTTCCTTCCTTCTTACCTTCCTTCCTTCCTTCCAACATCATTAGATTTGTCTCTGGGGAATTGCATGCACTTCTATTGAGAACAATTTCACCCTCATATTACACATTGCTTGTACTAAAGTGTATTACTCAGTAGTTAGACATAAGGTAGCGCATTACTGTATGCCAGCCAGCCCTTTGGACGTCTTTGTTTACATCCAAAGGTACAGCGGTGTTGTAAATTCCAGTTTGTTAGAAATACTTAAGTGAGAACATTGCATATCATTTTTAGTTTTTAACTGTCAATCCAACACAGTGTCAACTTGAAACTTTGCTAAACCGCAAAAATCCTCTTTTTCATGGATGCCTGGACATACACCTTATTGTAACACTTATGAGAACACACACACTAATCATTTTAATGGAGATGGAAGGCTTTGGATACAGGGCCTCAGTGTTTGTTTGCTGAACTGAAGGAACGTTTAGGCCTGGCTAATGATGTCAGCCTTAACAAGCAGATTTGGGGCAGACAGTTACAATTAAGTAAATATAAATTCACGACTGCTTACAAAGCAAAAGACGACCGCCGATAACAAAAATCGAACTAAAAACGATGTGACTTTGAGTCAGCGTCCTTCACAAAATGTTGCACTGAAACTAACTGAAACTGAACATTTTCAAAAAAGAGTGGGTTTGCAGATATGAGCAACTCCACCCTGGAAACTAACTGAAAAGCAAATTAAAAACTCTAAAGAAAATACAAATAAAAAGTAAAACTGTAATAGCTCTCAGACTGGAATTTGAATATCCTCTTGCTGAAAGGTGATTTGCTTGGCGGTAGTTTTGTCTGTTGGTCCTAAAATGCCACTTGAGGGCTGGTAACTGTAACGCAATTTGTCATCCTGCGCAGCACAACAGAAATGATGGATTTTCGCTGACGAGCTTGTGCATTATAGTGGTAGAAATCTAAATAATTAAATACGACGAGACTGTATAAAAGTGTTGACCAATGCGGAGCCTGCTGCAGTCAGAGGAACAAACAGATGAATTATGCAGCAGCTATTGCTGTCACCATTACACCACCTTTTTAGGTTACAAAGAGCAAACAATTAAGCTTTTCAAATCAAGTCAAATCAAATCACTTTTATTGTCACATCACATGTGCAGGTACATTGGTACAGTACATGTGAGTGAAATTCTTGTGTGCGAGCTTTCACTTCACTTGGCTTTGTGTACACTCTTATCCGCCTGCTTCGGGGGAAATTTCTTTCAAGCATCCATCTCAGTGTTGGATTGGATCACCTTCCGTGCTTCCAGGTTGATGGCCTGTGCTGCTGCTGCTCTTGGATCAAGTATTTTCCAGCCTCATGGCTCCATATCCACTTCCACTGTTTTGCTCAGTCATGCGTCTGCTCAGCAGCGTTTCTTTCAGTTGTTTTTATGAGAGCCTGAGCACACTCCCCACCCTTCAGTTTTATATTTTAATCACCACTGTGCATCAGGCAGGCTTCCATCTAGAAAGGGCAGCCCTCTGCCAGGCTTACCACCTAATCCATCAGCAGCCTGTCCGTCAGCCCCCTCTGTGCTGCACACTCGCCAGTCTTGGCCACCACGTGCAGCCCCACTCCTTGTCACTCTTCTCCGCTGTGCTGTGGAAACATCCGAGATCCCTGCCAGCCTGTTCCTCGTGTGTTGCCAAAACAACCTTATCTAAGACAGTTGGGATGCAGGTGACATTAGTGCTTATCAGCACGTTTAATGTATGATTCTACAGAGACAGACAGCCACTGGCAAGGCAGCCAGGGAATACTTAATTATATATAGAAAAGCCAGCACTTTCTATAAGCCCAGATAAGTGACATTAATATTTGTGAGGATTTACTTTCAAGTTCTTTCCTAATTTGTTTAGTGTTAATAACCATGTCAATAATAAATCTGTGTCTATGGAAGAGACAGCTAAAAACATTCATCAAAATGTAATTTTATTATTTATGAGCTTTTGTCTTAAAATCTCAGAAAATCCAGCATCATGTAGTGCCCATGAGGGGCAGCACAAAATTTGTTGGAGCTTTTATTTTGAAGGTCGAACAAAGCTTCCTGTAAAGCTCGATGGTCATCAAAACTTTGATATTTGTATAATAAAGCATCAATTCTAAGGCTATTAAGGTGTGCTGAATGGGTTCACAGCTGCTGTTTGAATGGCCTCTGACTCCACGCACTGACCCCGATACACAACCACAGGTTCAACCATTATGAGGTTTACTGAATATTTATGTTCTGTCACGAAACTATGTTGTTAGCACAAACCCCTCTGAAACCCTACGATGTAACCTGACCTTTACCGCTGTAGAAATGTAACTGCATGTCATGTTGATGCAGCCTGTAACCATAGCGATTGCCATTTTCAGTACTAGCAATTCCTCCTGTGCATCTCCTGCTACTTTCTCAATATTTTTTATATTTGTTGGAAAGACAAGAACAACGATTGTCTCAATATAAGGAGCCTGGCATCCTTAGAAGTCAGCAACATCCTGTAGGAACATTGCCAAAACTGTCTGAATGGATGTGAGGGAATGTACAAAGGAGTGGAAAAAATTGAAAGACTCTGGGGGGGAGACCACAACAAAGAATGGAGACCCAGAAGTGAGTTTCTATCGGCTGGCACTGCGTATAAAATGCTGGGACATGACCACAAGGTAACACATAATGCACCACGCACAAGCATAAATGCCGGTAGTGACATCGGCCACTTGGTAGGCTCTACAAAGATTCACAGCAGAAGTCTAAATCAGGCCTTAACCAAGATTTATGGTCCAGCAGAAGTAGCAGGTTCGCTGACGGTTTGTTGTCAGACGGAGGCAGTGCACAAAGTTGTACAGCTGGTCTGTGGGCCACTCCTGCTTGTGCTGTTGGTTTCTCGACCAGCTGTGCAGAGGTGCGAAGTTTTAACATACAAAGAGGTGAAGTGAAATCAGGTGTTAGAAACAATAAGAAGTGTCCACTGCAGCCACTGCTGTGCATTTCATGGTGTATTTTTTTGATCTTTAAAGGGTTTTTGGCAGTTCTGCTGCCTCTTTTTTATTTGAGCCATTTGTCAGTATGTTGACATTCTGAAGATGTTTACATCATCCACTTCCAGCAACGTGCAGTCAGGAATTTTTTCATTAAATTCGCCGCGAGTGGCAGGAGCTTCCCAAGTAAAAATGCTCATTTGAAATGTTAGTAGGTGAAATTCAACATTCGTTTCAAGGTATTTATCACACACACAGAACAAAAGGTGATTTTGTGGTTGTTTTTGTTGTTTTTTGTTTTTTTAGCAAAACAAACATAAACCTTTTTTTTTTAATGTGTTCCAGGCTCAGAATTCAGAGTGATGTGATCACTGATGGTAACATTTCCAGGAAAAAATCAAAGTGCAAAAACTGTAAAACATGAAGACGTGGATGAGCTGATGTAAGTTTTGTGGGGATTTCCCCAAAGCTGTGAGTCAAGTAACTCATCAAAATTTTGGGGGGAGAAGGAGAATAATAGTTCTTCAACTCTCATTACCTTAGTAACTACTAGGTAAGAGTGAGACATTATAGCCTACTTCTTCTATAATCAAGCTATCTCTACCTCACTGGCATTATCCACATTTTTTTCAAGCATATGTGGAGCAGGCTGTGCGCCCTGTAGCATTTTAATAAGACTAGCTGAACCTCGGTCTGTCTGAATAGTTGTAATAGCATGGGGAGGGAGACTGGAGGGATTGAAAGCTGCCAGTGTGCCTGGTGAATCACTGGCTGATAATAATGTGGCACAACACGCCACTAAATCCCCTTCCTGGGTTTGCTGGTGTGTCATATCAAGTTCCCTCTGGCTTCTCTACCCTATGTGACTTCACGGGACACATCCCGTTCTCCATTTTCCACTTCACGTCCTGCCTCCATCACTAACCTGCAGCCAGCCTAATATGTGTTTCTTCAGATACTCAATTTCCCTCACCTCAATGATTCCTCTCTGTCTGCAAGGCAAAGTGGATGTGGCAGGTCACCGTGAGGAGGAACGTGCAAATGCATGTTCCCACTAAGAGATAGATTCAGAGACTAAGAACTTAGAGTTGGGTCTTCATGCAGAGACGCAGACTGTTGTACTGTTTGCTATATTTGTTGTTATGTTGATGTCAGGCAAGGGAAACTCATGATCATGATTTTGGTGTGAAGGCTATCAAAACCGTGGCTCTATGCAATGCAGTAAACTAGTGTTTTTTCTACTTGGCATAGAAACATGTGAATGTGACGGTCTTTATTCAGGTAGAAAAATTCAATAAACTCAGTTGTGCATTTTAAAAGCAAAAATCAATGCAGTACTGACCAAACTAAATATTTAGTTTAATGTTTTGTGCTTATATTACCCTTGGACTCTGTCAGAGTACCTTGGTGTGATAGACCAAAATAATGTTTATTTATCTTCTCATCTTATTCTAAAATTAAAGCCTCTGTTCACCAAGCTACTGACTTTAAACAGCAGGTGGGTGGAGCTTCTGTGCTCACAGCTGTGTACTTTAGATGACAGGGATTACTTGCACATACACTGACCTCATAATTTGAAAATGGTCATTTTTGATGTGAACGTCCACCACCGTAATAGTATTTGTATGACTAAAAATAATAAAAAAGCACAATAGGTTCAATTATAAGACCAACTTGGATTCAGTGTAAAAGCCACTAAATCCTTGATTTTATGGTCCCTAATCGAACCATCTGCTGAAATTGATTAGATCATTTGATGAGCAGGTTAGCTGACATCCTGGTTGAGTCTTATTTACAACCCACTGCAAGCCTGCATTGTAAATTTATGCTTGTAGAGATCCTCCATTCGTCTCAATTTTTCCATCAGCTATAGATGGGCAGCAAATCCTGAAACATGAAATAATCTCAGATACCTAAAAAAAGGAAAAAAAGAAGAAGAACCCATAAACTGTGTCTGTTTTTCTGTCATCGTAAGTTTTTGCTGCTGAGCAGAATTTTGTGCCCCCGGTGTGTGAAAGTGTGATGCACACTCAGCTGAAACAGCAGGAAAATTGCAGCTAGCGTGCGTGTGCCAGGAGACAGCCAGTGTGACAGTGTCACAGTGGGATGACGAGGTCAGATGAAGAGGTGTCAGCGGGCACTCCACAGGAAAGCAACACCATCAGTGGCTGGGAAGATGAAATTCTCGCTGCCCTCGCGCCCCGCTCAACCATCCCCCACACCCTCCTCCCATCCCCGAGAGCGTGTTCATTATACGACAATGATCCCGTCTCAGCTAGGTTTACGTTCAGCTAGGTCACAGTCATGCATTTGCACATTTATGGTCAGTTTTAAAAGTATATGTAAAAATGTACTGTTTTATAATGCATCTGACGGATCCATCAAGGTTATCCTTGAAATCAGCCCAAAGACAATCACTGCTCATATTATTGGACTGTGGTGCGAATAATGCATGAAGTCATCGTTTCATGAATTTAATAAAAGCAGTGAGATGTGAATAAATAACAGACAATAACTTGCATCTACCTACGTTATCATTTCCTCAGTCAGACTGAGAACAGTTGATATGTTTTGGACATGCGTGACTTACTCTGTGCACTCGATGATGGAGGTGCCGGTTTAGGCCCATCTCACTGGCACATCAAACATGTCACATCAGGTCAAATGGCAGCGCTGGAACACTGGCACAGATTAGTTGTCATTACTCAGCCATTTGTAGATTAAAGCTATTTTTAGAGAACATGTGGCAGAAATTGTGTGGTTGTTGTTGCCTGTTTTAAAATCTGAGCCATGAACTAAATGTCTCATTATTTTGTAGGAGTTTCATTAAAATTTAAAATTGATTTTACATTTGTTCAACTTTCATGTTTGGGCCCCTGAAATCACATTCAGTCTGTGAACACAAAGCTTAAAGTGTGTCTTTGGATAATGCTAACTGCGCTGAGAGTCGTAATAAGCAGCCATTCACGTTGTTTATCTTTAAGGAGTGTCCCATTAAACCTGACATACGACCCATGACACTACAGCTGTCGACTAATCCATCTGGTTTTGCAACATTAACATGAGCCAAAACTTGCCAGATCCCATTACAGCTTGTTGTTCCTGTTCTTGCAAAAAACCAAAAGGTTGAAGTACAGAAGAGCTCTAGTTATGGGGCGATCGTGGCTCAAGAGTTGGGCGTTCGCCTTGTAATCGGAAGGTTGCCGGTTCGAGCCCCGGCTTGGACAGTCTCGGTCGTTGTGTCCTTGGGCAAGACACTTCACCCGTTGCCTACTGGTGGTGGTCAGAGGGCCCGGTGGCGCCAGTGTCCGGCAGCCTCGCCTCTGTCAGTGCGCCCCAGGGTGGCTGTGGCTACAATGTAGCTGCCATCACCAGTGTGTGAATGGGTGGATGACTGGATGTGTAAAGCGCTTTGGGGTCCTTAGGGACTAGAAAAGCGCTATATAAATACAGGCCATTTACCATATAGTTAAGAATATGTAAAGTGTTTTAGCCCTTACAATTGATCAGACTACAAAAGGAAATATTAGGTTTATGCTTTCACTGTTTACCATTAAGTTTTGGCATCCGCCCCTAAAGAACAGGCTGTCATGTTTTTAACCATTTAATTGAGTTCAAGTTGAGTTACTCAAGCATACGACACCGTTTATTTGTCAAATAGCCAGAAATACCACAAAAAAGGCATCGACACACTCTTTTTTTGAATTTCCTAAATAAGTGGCCCACTCATGCTTACACGGACAGCCATTTTGAGCTTGTTAGTGTGTTAATGTTCACACTTTGCTTAATACAGCAAAGAGAGAGAGATGGCACACAAAATCAGCAACAAGAGTGAAAACCTTTTTGTTTCCGCCTTAATCAACAACGAGTATAATAGGCATATCTACCCACCAGCAAATGGTGGTTAGATTGTTATCATATTTAGTTGGAGACCCTACTGTAAATGCATTCTTTATGCATTGGCCACTGAAATTTAAGTCTTTCCAAAGTATAAGTCTAGACTCTCCAAATAACTGTTTTGTTGCTTGCAGAGATGACAAAAAGGAAAAACGTTTAACCTGTGTGTGTTAACATTTTACAGTTATTCATTGTGATATTGGTTTATTGTCAAATGCCTGAATATAACTTTGGTTATTTGCTAGCGGTTGTTCAGTGAAGGTCTAAATCAGGGGTGGGGAACTCCAGGCCTTGAGGGCCGGTGTCCTGCAGGTTTTAGATGTGTCCTTGAAGAATACTGTAACTGAGTGACTGACATTCACAAAGTCTGTTTCCTGTGTCCATTCCTTTAAATTTCATGGCATATGCCTCTCTCTTTTATCATTCATAAAGTCATACACAGTGGAAAGGTTTCTCTCTCTGCAGATCCTCGCTAAGCCGAGCAGGGCCAGCCCTCTGATGTCAGTGCAAGCCCCAGCTGCCTCTGTTGTCCCTGCACTATCCGCCCTACTGTAGCCCTCCTGAGCCTATGAGGAGCCAGACGGAGCCAAACAGGGAGGGGGGATTAAATCTGCAGCTGCCCTGTTGTTGTTGTGAGTGCCGGTTACAGCATTGTGATCTGATAAGCGACTTATGGATGTTGCTGTTGCTTAGATTGAGGCAGTATCTATATTCCCCTCCAGCTCTTCTCCTCATTCACAAATGGCAGGTGATCGGGAGGGAGGGGGGCTTTCATCTCGGGGGCCTTGGTTCCCATGAATAGACTGTAGCCGCTCTGTCTGCTGAAATATTTATGTGGCATAAATGAATCATGTTGAGATCTGTCTTTGGTGGCGATGAGCTGATATAAATGGCGCATTAGGCTCACTGAGTTATGAGACTGAGACATCCTGAAGTCCAGCGGTTTGGAACTAATTTGAGCCTAATAACAATGGTAAATAGCCTCGGGTTAAGGTGAACAACGTGCAGACTGAGAAGGCTGAATGTTCTGCCTCACTCCTCTAGCTGACTTATTTGGGTACTTGTTAACACGGTAGTTCTGCATGTGTAAAGACAGAAGCAAACAGAAGCAAAGCCAGTCATTTGTGTGTATCCTGTGCTGCTTTTCTTAACAGAGTTTCTTGACTGTTTAGCTGCTATTTGTCTGTCTGTATGGGATCAATATCCGTAGCCCCCAGCTGCCTGCCCCCACCTACCCCGGGTGTGATTGAATATTTGCTTGGGAGCCGTGTTCTGGCCAGGTCACGTGCCTTCTCGGCTACACTTTATTGACAAGCCTTCAAGTCTCTTGCGCTCATTATTCTTTTAGAAGCTATTTCTGGACGAACAAAAAGCCTTTTTACGTTTTCATTTACCTCTAGACTTGCAGTGCACTCTAGCTGATTGACTAATGGGCCTTTCTGAAGAATAAGTCATGGATCCTCGTGAGTCATCACTGTGTAATTAAGTATATAATAGATGCTGGCCCAAAGAAGTTCCACGATGTAGCAAAACTGTGATATGATATCTTGATAATATCTGGGCTACAAGAGATTCGTTTGACGTCAAACATTAATAAGATACTGTTGCTAAAAATACATTTACTCCACAATAACTATTTCCATTTGATCATCTACTTGAAAACATGGATTAGTGCTATTTCTGTGCTATAATGTGCCTGACTGTCACAAGATGCAGTACTGGCTAATATACTTGACTATCAGGTCATTATGGTTCCTGTCACTGGGGCCATTATGTGCATTTTATCTTTTTTTTGTGTTGACAGTCATGCCAGGAATAATTTTCCACGCCCAGCACTCTTGCCTGACCTGAGCTAATATAGTACCATCGGGAGGATGGTAAATCAGCAGGGGTTGGGCTTATCGTTAACCTATCGTTAACAATGAGCTTCATTTGAAAAGACCCGGGATAAAAATGAGCTCATATTCAAGTGTGAAAGTTGTATAGACGTATAGAAAATAATTAGTCTTTCCATGCTTTTAGTATCTTAAACATGCAGAGGCGATTGAAGAGGGGTTTTCCTTGCCTGTCGGTTTCTCGGTGTCTCTGTGACCTGCAGCGTTTAGCAACAGGAATACAGAAACAGACGGGGGAAGACCAGCGTGTCTTGGCCAAGCCTTTCTGGGCCCAGTTTTTTCCCACTGGGCACCCTCTCCAAAATACGTGCGCCCTTGTGACTATTGTTCCACCCGTCTGTCTGTTGGCTGACACAAGCAATAATCCTGGCATCTGGCCTGCATCCAAAGTCATTACGACACTCGGTGGCATTGATCCTTCCTCTGGAGGCTTCCCCTCCAGAGCTGTGTGCGAATCTCCTCCCACTGAGCTTTAAATAGCTCTTTGTTACTTTTTTCGCCCTCTTTTCTTTCCAGGCCTCTTACATTATTTTTATGTTCAGTGCTATGTGTAATATGGGGCTTCAATTAATAGTTGAAAGGTGCTGTTATAAACACAGATTAAGAATGATGCCCACAGTGAATATCCACCAAGTTCACTATTTATGGTCTCTGTATTAATGTCAGGGTAGTTGAGCCGTGACATGCCTGCAGTTAATGACATTAGTGCTGAGAAAAAGCACGGTGTCCACCAGGGAATATTAAGAGCAGATCCCACTGAGACGTGCGGCTGTGGTTCAGTACATTATCTGCAGAGTGTGTGTGAACATAAGGAAAGAAAATGAACTGGATATGGTGGGGGAGGGAGACCATGCGGAGGCCTCTGTGGAGTAGCTGGGAAAAGTTATTTTAATGACCTCCTCAAATTCTCATCCCCAGCTCCTCTGGATGGTACTGTTGGCCTGGTGTGCTACTTTTAAATTTGTCCATGGTTACAGTTCCAGTGCCACTGTAGTAAAATTTTAACGTTTCCATTGTTAATTTGACCCTTGACCTTTAATTAAAATCCCCATTTCAAGTATAGTTTTTGCTCCTGATGTGATTAAAAGCTGCATATCTTCTGATTGGACCCAGTTTTCGCTCTATATAGAGCCAGCTCCTTGCAACATCACCTCAAGTTGCAGTATGTTTTAATGTCCCTGCAAGAGCGAAAACTGCAACAGTTTCCTATGAGCAGCACTGACAGTGAAGGAAGAAGAGACCTCTGCAGAACCAGACTCAGGGAGGGGCAGCCATCTAATAAGGCTGTGCAGAGACACAATGACATAACACAAATTATGAAACAGAGAAGTTGAAAGTTACTGACATTCAGTAGTGGCATATAAATGCATCAGGAGTGCTTGATAGGCCAAAGTATTTAGTTTACCTCCCAGTTTGTCGAGCCCACCCCACCACTTTCTCGCTCTTGAGCTGCTTTTGCTCTTAAAGCCAATTAAAGTGTTCAACATGTAGCCTTTAATTGGATCAGGTGTGCAAGAATAGTAGCCGTATCAAACCTCTTAAGGCTCGACAAGAACAAATCTTAACTCTTCTTAAGACTATGAAACATTCGTGGAACAAACTGGCTGTCATGTAGGGCTGCCACAAACGATTATTTTGATAGTCGACTAGTCACCGATTATTTTTGCGATTAGTCGACTAATCAGATCATCATCCATTAGACGTAAAACTACAGCTTATTGCACCAGCAGCATCTGCTCTTATATAACTATCATTAGCTTACAGCTTTAAGTGTTTAAGGTCTGTGCTAACTAAAAATAAAGACAAGATGATAGTTTATTGAATTTTAATGAAATTTGCAGATTGTTTCGGTGAAGTTTAATAAACTCCTTGCTATCTAAAATATAACAGGACACCGGAGTATATTCTGGAGCATCTCACACTTCTGATAATCAGCTGTCTGCTTGAGGTTTATTCAGCTGTGTAAAAACTATAACTTTAATCTCAGACAAACTGATTTACTCAGGAACAAATAAAATACTAAAAAAAAAAAGCCAAACAATAACATTTTAAGTTATCTAAGTGACTCATATATATTTAACCTGAGTAGCGAAAGACGGCGGTGGGTTTGAAAACGATTTGCGGGGAGTCCGGTGTTCTCGCGGCGCTAGTGAGCCTAGCCCCCGGCTCGCTAACGAGCTAG
Organism: Diplotaxodon limnothrissa; assembly: GCF_057381915.1. Taxonomy (NCBI): domain Eukaryota; kingdom Metazoa; phylum Chordata; class Actinopteri; order Cichliformes; family Cichlidae; genus Diplotaxodon; species Diplotaxodon limnothrissa. The sequence goes on along the minus strand of NC_140597.1, from coordinate 39,707,531 downwards.
TGGGTAACAGACGTCTCCGAAAACGTCGGAGCGCTTTTGAAAATATGCGGTGTCCTGATAAACTGAGCAGATATTTGAGGTTTACACAGCTACATTCTCGCCTGAAAATATGTTAAACGTTTATTTTGTGACCCAGAAAGAATAATAAGAGTAACATTAAAACTAACTAGCTGCCGCCATTGTTGGAAACTGCGCTGGGCCGCGCTATGAATTCTGGGACACAGCTTCTTCTTCTTCTTCTTCTTCGGGGTTTAACGGTAGCTGACATCCTTGTACATGCAATGCTGCCATCTTCTGTTTCAGTCCGTTATTACACTCTTAAATCCTGCCACTTATTCCTGCGTCTTTTGTGATCGTACAAAGTTTCAAACGACGCGTCGACTATTAAATCAGTCGTCGACGATTTTGATAGTCGACGTAATCGTGACTAGTCGACAAATCGTGGCAGCCCTACTGTCATGAGAAACCAATCTGGTAATAATCAAGCGACAACTGAGAGTCCAAGTCTAACCTTCTCTGTCGATTTACCCTGATATTATTAGGAAGATGAGACAAATTCATTCGTATCGCCCATAGGTGTTGAGAAAAGAAATACTTTGTCTAGATTTGGGAAATAATTTCTAATGAGGCTTGATTTTTTTTCTTTCTGGTATTCATCTGACACTGGAAGCAGAGGACACGTCAGCTCATGATGCAAACCTTGGTTGCTTAAGTGTTTGACATATTAGTGATGTATTTTGGATTAAAAGCTTGATTCATCTAACAGGGCAGCAAATAGCACACTGTCCTGGCTTTAGTCTAAATGATGGTGATGTTGACATTACACACCTTTACTGCACCAAGTAAAATACAGAATAGGTGTTCTTAGCTTCCTGTACAGTTGCTTGTGTCACAGTGGCTCAAAGGAGAGAGGAAGAGGACTTGGTTAAACAGCAGCATCACCAGCTGCAACTGGTGCATTGCAGCACCTGGTCTACCCCAGCACACCGGCTCCTGCTGCGAAGGCTCGTTCAGATACAGAGACGCAGCATCAATCACAGCTGCTCAGCCAGCTCCTCCGGCCTGTTATTCCACACAGGCCTTATGCTGCACTTAGCAGCTATACTATCCCTGTCGTTTTCACTCTGTTGCCAGTGTAGAAGGTAATTCCTTGATAACCCAAGCTGCTTAAAGACTTAGCTTCTTCACTAACTTTTTTTTCTTGGTTGGATTTGTTCCCTGGTGTGTAGGCCATCTCTTTTTGGCATTGGTTATCGTTGAAATGCCATTGAGCAGACTTCCTGATGAAACTGAGCAACATTAGTGTGGGATTAGTTCTACAAAAAGACACAAAATAAAGGATGTTGTAGCCATCCATCAAAGGCAAATATTTATATGATCAACAGTAACTACAGAAAACTCTTTGACTAAAGCATGGTTCATTTTACTCACACTTAGACCAACTTAGACTTGGACCAGCTATATTTGTGTGCATAGTTTTGGTCCCCAAAGGCCGCTTTGAACCAGGAAAAACATGATCACAAGTTAGCTGTGCTGTGATTTCTTTCCCTGGTAGTCTCTGACACTGAGAATTATTTTTATGACTTTACAGGTGGTGATATAAACCCATAAACCTACAGTGCTATCTTCTAGCTACACTCTGCAAGCAGTATTATCTTAACTACAGCATAGTAAACTTCCAGAAAGTCCTCCCGTGCTGAAATTGCTTAATAATGTCAAAGTGCATAGAAATGGTTCCTTATGCAGACTAACATATAACAGGAAGAAATTTGCTGTAGTTTTTGCCAGTAGCTCTCTTCTCATCCAGCCCAGACTCAGTGAAGCAGCAGGCCTTTAAGTCAATGTCCTTTCCTTCACCTTTACTCAGTGTTGTTACTCACTGCTAAGTACCTGTCGTCCCAGTGTCACCAGGTGAGCTCTTGGCTGCAAATTCAGTTTTAGTTTTGGACCGAAGAGGCGAGGCCTACTTTCCTGAAAGAGGGATGAACGCACATGCTCTTAAAGAGGAACCACCAAACCGTAAAGTCCGTACAGGATCAATGAATCAACTGTTCAGCAATATTATGTAATGCTGTGGTGTTGCAGGTCTTTCAGTGATTCTTTACATCACCCATTCTCTGAAACGATGTTCTTTGTGTAACACGTAGAAGCGTGAAAACATATTTCAACAGGTGCTCTAAGTCTTTGTTGAGCTGACCATATAATTCTGGGAACAAAGGTCATTTTGGTAAAAGAGTATACAGTGTGTTCTTGAGTAAATAGAACCTTTAATAAAACATGGCTTTAAAAGATAACAAAATATAATACTGGTGTTTTTCAGGGTGCCAATTTTTTTAGTATGCAGGAAAAACCCTTTTCTTCTTCTTGGTGCACAAAGAATGAACTACGAGAAATCGTTAGCTTATTGCAATATTGTTTACACTGTTCATACAAACCGCTTAATAATAAACAGGAAGAGCATTTACTGACTTAGTTGGTGTCACTCTTAAACCTCCTGTTGCTGTGTCCATCCATGGTTTGTCACCTCACTAATCCAATATACTACCTATGCAGATCTGTTGCCTCGTGTAACAAGGCTGTGATGGTGAACTCCCAGCCATGTAAACAACTACGGGGCATTTATTTTTAGCCCAGAGCACATGCTAAGGACAAAGTATAAGGAGGCGATGCTAGCAGTCACTCCTCAATAATCTATGTAAAGCCAAGTGGATCATTAAAATAACAAGTAGCTGTAATCTAAGATTCATGGTTTGTGTAACATGAGTGAGAAAGTGCTAAGTGAAAGGTGAGAGCAGAAAGGAAAATTAAGAGTGGTGACAGCGTGAAGTGTGACTTTGGAGAATGTGTTAGCGTTCTTTGTTTTGACTTGACATTATAAGAAAGACATACTGCAGGCAGGGGCTTTAGCAGCAGGCTGCAGCTGGGGCATATCCAGGCAGGGCTCTGGTTACAGCCCCTCCTGACACTGGGTTTTGTTGTTCGTGCTTCCTGCCAGCTTTCCTCCCTCCTACGTTTGTGCCTGAGAATGGTCCTTCTTTCCATTTTAAACACTGCGGCTCACCTTATCTATAGTTGTGAAAGCTTTGCTGTCTCCCTTTTTGCCTCCCTCTAACACCAACACACTGTATGCTAGGGAAGACTAGCCAGCATCCAGTGGATCACATGCATGCAATCTGAGTAGGAGTACTGTTGACTTTGAAGTTTTACATTAGCGCTGCCCTGTGAGCATTGCTCACGTCATTAATCCAGACATATCAATTAAAAATTAAGTATAGGGAAATGTGAACCCCAGAAACCTTAAAGTGGACATTTACAGCTCCGTGTTTATGTTTGTTTGGGTCTGCCGGAGCTACTGGAGACTTTCGGTTCAAAATAATCCAGGTTGCTGGTTGCTGTGGCATCTGCGCTCATGACAAGAACTGAGATGACCATATTAAAGATGTCCCCTGATACTCATACAGAAAAGGCTGATAAGAAACGTTTAACGCAGTCTGAATTTTGGCTGTTTAGGGTTACATAACCATATGTTGACCTCATTCATTATTTGAAGCCTCGTTCTTGTCCAGTTTTATGATCAAAAGCTATAACAGCAAATATGTAGGACAGGAAGTAAGGAGAAGTATAATAGGTTCCTTTTTATGTCTCAGCTTTTTCCCCTTTCAGCAGAATTAAGCAAAAATACATATTTGATTTTCTCTTCTTATCTTCCAGGCTACATGATTCCTGTCAAATATTCTTCTGTACTACTCTCCAGTGTTTCAGTTTAAAAGGATCTTTACCTCAGCAGGACATTTGTTGTTTTTTTTAGTGTGTTTACCTTATCAGGAAGGGGGCACTTTAAACGTCAACTGCTGCAAGTATAAAGTTCAGGACTAAACCTCACTTCTATTTGCATGTGTGAGAGGAGATGAGAGATGTGTACTTCCCATTTCCAGTTCTGCACTAAGCAGTTTCATGCTTTGTGCTTGATGTTGCTGGCAAGTTCCAGGCTGCAACGTCCCTAGACGCATGACGCAGCATCTGCCTCCTGCATAGAAAGCATGCATTTTAAAGGCCTAAGCATTATACCCGTCTGCATCTGCAATGTGTTAGTCCTTGTTTTTAGTGGCAAAGTAAGATGCAAAAATGCCTTTTACAAATCAAATATTTAGTCAGGGTTTTAAAAACAACAAGGAAAAATGTGTTACACGCATAAGCATCTCTGCGACCCACATACAGCGCTCACGAGGCCTCGCTAGTTTTGTTTTAGCCAACAGAGCTCCATCCCACTTTGCTGAACTCGGTACTTGGTGGGAGTCAAACAGTGCCTCGTTTTTCCAAAGGAGTGGAAAGAAGAATTGCATCCATGTGGGGACAGATTTTTCAGCACTAAATGTACCAAATCTGCTAACAACCTTCTTTTCTTTTCCTTGCAGAATAGTGTGTGATGATTAACTGAACAATGAATGGAGTTTCTGCTGTTCATAATTGAAAAAGTTTTCAAAGAATTTGAATTATATTGTATATTTTTTGTTGCACTTAAGTGTCTCAGATCGTCAGATACGACTGAAATGCTGTTTTAAAATGATAATTTCATTATTAAAGGAAAAAGGTCAATAGAAATATACCTGTGGTATGCCAGTGCTGCCCTTCTTCCTGTGTAGGTGAGTCACACTGTCCACACAGAGTAGGTGATTTCCTTTTCGGTGTATAATAGGGTTTTTCTCCAAGTTGGTGTTTTACTGTGAAGGTAGTAATACAAGATGTACTCTCAGTGACATGTCATTTGGCAAGCCTATTGTCTTTCCGAGGTACCTTCTCACTCCATTAGGATAACAACTTGACCGTATAGTGGCATCAGATCATCACGCCCGAGCTGAGGCAAGCTTAGCATACGTCACTTACAAACATCTTCTCAGTGATTGTGCAGACTGCAGTGATTGTAGCCTACAGTAATAACAGTTTGGCTAATGTATTGTGGATTGTGTGCTAGGAAAACACTTTGCAGAGCATAATGCATTATTTTGAATTCAGAGTGCAAAAATACTTTGCTTTTGTTAATAAATCTGAAAGAAAAGCTGTTGTATATGAGTCTAAAACCTCTAAAGCGCCAAGGTCAGCTGAGCTCTCTATTGATTTAGTTTGAGTTGGACTTTTCCTTTTCCTGACTCCGAAGGGTCCTTTGGGTGCGTTTCGACACGCACTAACTCAAACACTTCAAAACCCCTTTTGATCTCACTTTTATTTGTGCTCAAAGCAGACTTTTTGAACTTATCAAATGTCTTTCCCCCCATGCTGCAGGATATGAAAAGACAGAGGACGCATCAGAAAAGACATCCTTAGCTGACCAAGAAGATGCCCGGCTCATATATCTCAACCAACCACAGTTCACCAAATTTTGCAGCAATCGAGTCAGGTAAGGAGATGTTGAGTTTCTAATAATCATGGCTGCATCTAGCCTGCAGTCTTAGAGCATACTTGTTGAAATAGGTAGTGGGCAACTTGAGCAGTAAGTAGAACCTAAGTTTGTGTGGTTTTAGATTCTGCAGTTTCATTTTTAGCTGCGAGCATGGTGATTTTCTTCAACACATTGGCTTTTTCAGCTTTTTTTTTTTCAACGATGCATGAGCACTCAGGTGGAGTCCTGGGTGGCATCCGTGTTTGGACGGTGGAAAGGTTTGGCTATGTCAGCAATGGTTTCATTCGCTACACTTTTAGGGATACTGGTCACCTGTGGTTGTTGTGTCATTACTTGTGTCAGAGGATTGTTGGTAAAAATGATGGCTAGTGTTGCGTACCCTGGACGGGTGGATTCAATCTACCTGAGGAACTTAGATGCCATGGAGTGGGCCGAGGAGTGATACAACACGAGGTGTGGTGACATTCCTTTTTTGGAATGTCAAAAGAGGGAATGTGGAGATACAGAAATTCTTTTATTGCTGCCATATAATCTGCATCATTATACCTGCATTAATAACATTCTTCACAGCATTATTTCATCTAATAATATTTCTCACAGTATTGATACTGCATTACAGCTGTTTATTGAAGATGTCCATTTGAGGATCCTTCCATTATGTTAACTTTTATTACAAGTACGGTCAGAAGTATTTTATACACATTGCATATTTGTGCCTATTTTGAGTTGATGTTCAGTTCATTAAGGGTCTTAAGCTTCACTGGCGTGACTGTCCAGGTGATCCATGCTGAGGGAAACTAGAACATAGAAGGATAGCTGCATGCTCACAGTACATATAATACATATAATCTAGGAATGTGTCCGGCCTGAGGCCTCAACTCATTTGGTGTCTCACTATATTTTATTCTACTTGGTAACAGACGATCAGAGTCAATAATTAGCCTCAGAGACCCTGAGGGCTTGAAGTTTATTACCTTGTATGGACGGTGTTATAGAAAAGAGAAGTTCTATGTCTGCTTATAGCTATTAAAGATGTACGATTAACTGTGACTAATGTCTGGAACCTATTTTAATCTGTCATTGACGCCATGGGGGGCGTGTACCCCACTGCTTTATAAGTGTCCACAACATGTATTTTGGTCAGAAGACATATGTTGATGTTTTCTCTGGGCTGTTAATAAACTCATCGTTTGATTGCACTTTTCTGGGGCCTCCGTGGTTTGTGACACTGCTCTACATTGATCGATTTCGCGACAACATGTATCGCCTGCTCATGCTTCATGATGAACCAGCAGCCAAACATGCTTTAACCCTAAATTAACCTGCAGATTTACAATCACATGATTTGATCATTTCCAAGTAGCAAACATTTAGAAGAGTTTTCAGATCTTTGTAGCAGATACTGTGGAAATTTGGAGCAGAAATAGTTTCAGTCTCTTTGCGATCCCTTTTCTGGTGTGATTGCAAAGTAGAGGTGAGAAATAAAGCCTCAAAATATCACAATATTTCTAGAAAAATGGAACCCTATTCCTGATGATATTTCTGAAAATACCAAACATTTTATTGACATTTACACCCTCCAGGCAGCAGCACTTGTAAATGTAAGTATACGAAGGGCATTTTCCATTCTTCTTTTCCCATGATCTGCTGTCAGGCAGTGATGACACACTACTTAATTCAAAGTATGAATCTATTACCACAAGGTTCCAGCAGCAGTAGCATGACACTGCAGTAGTAGTGACACAATATTATATCTAATGACACAGCAGTACCCTGCTGCACAGACTAAATAGCAGGCTAGTCTGTGGTACCTAAAAATCTTGCTTTCAGACTTCTAATATTGACTTCTGAATAAGCCATAGCTGAAACACTGTACAGATCACCTGCTCTTGTGCTGTAGAGAGAGTTCAGGTACAGCCATGACAGCACCCTTAGCCATATGATATTTGATACCTGCAAGATTTGTAATGCTGGTGCTGCATCAGTGCATATACCCAGACTGGCCTGTTTATCATCTTGCGTATCTTGGAGAAGTGGAGTGCTTTTAGCTTTAAAGGTCAAGATTGTTGGGTCAGGCCTCCCTCTGTCAAGGAGTGTTACGGTTACCATTCCTGCCTCACAAACAGCGTGCTTACACAGAGACCGCTACAAACTGAGCTGGATTAGTAAATAGAAAGAAGCAAACTAGGATGGAGCCCATTGTTACCTCAGCTTCATGAGTTTACAACATAAATCAGACAACAGTAAATATGAGGTATATTTTTTATTAGCACAGTTTGTTTTACTCTGTGAGTAGAGCAGGGCGATATGGCCAAAAATATTTATCACGATATATATTGGAAAATTTGCGATAACGATATAACCGACGATATAATTGATGCGAGACAAAATACAACTCCACAACATTACTAGTGCAAAAAGACAACCTTCCATTTATTTTCACTTAAACAAGAAGCTGGTTTTTATGTACATTAAAGCTTTATAAAAATGTAACAGTGCAAATGCAAATTCCTTGCTGAAAGTTTAACCAAAAGGCATTTCCAGTAGAAATGGGCTGACATATCCTGAGCATAACCATGTATAATATCCACTGAAGTTAAAAAGAGGTGCTTTGCAACATTAAACTGCAGTGTGCAGTACGCATTTTTCGGACCATAAGGTGCACGGGATTATAAGGCACATTAAGCGAAACAAAGCAGTCAGATAAATCAAACTTTATTAAACTCATTCTTCTTGCTTCCTCCACTTCTGTACCATTGATTCATTAATGTTGAATTCTCTGCAGCTGCTCTATTCCCATGTTGTTGCAGTATATTAATGACTAACCTCGTATTGTGGATGGATTATCTCAGTTGTTCTCCTGACTGAAGTTTGGTCCGTTTACAGCATCCTGCCATGCGATTGCATTTGTCTCTAATCATGAAGAACCTTCACGTTAACTTTTATAAGTGGAAAAGTGTTAGTGTTCGTCCTCCAGCTTCACTGTTTATGTTATGCTAACATAGCTGTGTCGCTAGCGATCACGTAGCACATCATTATATACCAGCTAGCCCAACTTCAGTAACCCTACAAACGTCACTGCTGTTTAGTTTCCTGTCTTCATTTATGTTGGAAGTGATAGCAGAGCTGTACGTTTGAATTTTTTCAGAAATCTCTCAGTCAGAACATGCTATATCATGCTTAGGTAACTAGCGAAACTAGCGAGCTAACTTCCGCTAGCTTCCTGCTAACTTCTAACTCCGTTAAATGTAATAACTTTTGTTTTCATGGATGCCTGGAAGTTAAACTTTATAGTTACACCTGGTAAAGCAGCAATGCTGATCGTTTTATTAAAGATGAAAGAATTTAGACAGTTTTTAACTCTCAGTGATGCTGCAGTGTTGTTTGACCTGAAACATACGGAGTTTAGGACCCAGATTACTCCCAGATTTAAGAGCATCTTAGTCCGACAAATACGACAATAACAACGGCCGCTTGCATGTTCTGCAAAAAAAATGTGCTTTGTTGTGTATCTGACGGACAAACACCAAACCAGTTCCACATCACGGAAGTTGCACCATTTTTACAAACCAATTCTGGTTCATCTGTTTCACTCAACAATCGGCCATGTGCGTATGAAAACAAAGGCACTGCGCATGCGCGTTTTACTCCCATTCGATCGCGATATTTCATTTTCCTATCGTTGCCTAACATTATACCGGTATTACCGTGAACGGTATAATATGGCCCAGCCCTATCTGTGAGGCCGATTCTCAGCTTCACAGTCAAAAATATGCGTTTAGTTTTTTAACTTTTATTAGTTAATTTTATTAATATCTCCATTACTTTAGTTTTGTTATTACTTATAAAGACCATCGTCAGTGAGACAAAATACATATTAAAATCTGCTTGGAGTACCATATGATTGATATTTGAATAACAGTAAAAAGCACTGGAGGTTTAAGAAATATGGCTTTTAAGATTGCATCAAACATTTGCTGAAGGCAGTGGCCTGATGTGTGCTGTGTCACACCAACTCTAAGCCGTCTAAGTGTTCAAAGACAGTAGTGATGATATGAACATACTTTGGTTAAAATAGGTTAGATGTTAATAATAATAAATATGGCATTATCTCAGCATTGAACAGCTTGCAGATTGACTCTGTGTTCATGAAGGTTCGCCTTTGGCGGGTTTAGAAAAATATTTATTTGTGCTTTAAAGCGGAGACCTGATTTGTTGCTGTCTCCAATGTTGCATGGTCTTTGACACATCTTCCCACTGCTTACATGTCATTGTCCACCATCACATGCATATTTCTCCTGTTAGCTAATGGATCTGCATCATGGGTCTGCGTCCTGTGTTAGGGTTTTAGTGAATTGTTTGTTCAGCTGCACAGTTTGTCGTGCAGATCTGGTCGTAATGGAAAGGCGAATAATTGCTGGGATGTTGACAGGCAAAGAGGAGTGGCTGTGCAAACCATTTTCCTGTTGAGCATTCAGGAAATGCTGCTCTCTCTTTTGAGGAAAACGAGGAACATATGAATAGACGCACACTGACGTGGGTCCAAACACACAGTGACCCAGACATGCAAATTACTTTAATTGTTTTGGTATGTGTAGCTTATTTTGTCTCACTTACTGAATCACAGCAACTAATCTTTACTGCGTAGGATTTATTCTTGATATATTTGGTGTTCTGTTAAATAAAATTTGAAGTTTTGTGAATAATGAGTCAAGTTAATTATATAATGCATGCGATGCCCGCCATGCCCGATTCACTAATACTTTAATGTAAAGGTACTGATGTGGCGTAGACACTGAACATCTCAAGGATCTGAGAGGACATTGAGACATAATGGCTCAATGTCCTAAAGTGTCTAAGCCAAGTCGAACATTATCAAAGCATCCTGTCTGAGAGTGCATTCATCCTAAAGAAATGATGTATTCATTATTATGAATGTAAGATATATAAGAAGGAGATGGAGAGATTTTATTAACCTGAAAAAAGTTCTATAAAAAACTTTTCAGAATAAAATGTTGGGTTGTTTCCTGCAGCCACTTTATTCAAAAAAGAGTTTTTGCTGACATGAAAGAGAGACCTACTTATAAAAACGTGTGAGCTGGAAAACCAGCGAAGGTTTCACTGCATGCTGATGGACTGAGGGGCTAGGCAGCTTCAGTGCTGTCACAAATCTGCTGACAAGTAGGACCACACAGACTGTGGTGAATTTAAATAACTCAGAATTTGTACAATTACATGAAACTTGCTTTAAGGAAATGTAGAACACATCACTATACTAGCAGTAAATATGGGAATGCCAAATATAAAAGGTAGAACCAAGCAACCAAGACCCAAGACACGAGCTTCTGGTTTCTGGGGAAGAGAGTGAGAGGGTTAGTGCACTAGCTCTCTTTTTTTTATCAGTCGGCTGCTGACAGGCGTGCTGCTCTCTGGACCCGCATCCACCACAAAACCAGGAAGAAAATGCAGATAAAAAAAATAAGCAGAGTGGGAGGGGTTATCACAGTGCATGACAGCAATGCTGAACAAAGGGAGATGGGCTCAATGTGCTGTTGCTCAAAGCTATACACGAATTATGAAAATATAAGAACACAGATAAGGGGCCCAAAAACTTTGCACATGTCCCGATCAGTTGTTACACAAATTACCTGCAGTCAGACACACAGTCCAGGGCAGCGTGTGGTTCCGCTGACGGTGGAATCCCAAGGCCGAAAAGCTAAAGTTTCTGTTGACAAGAAAGTCAACACCTTTGCAGCAGTTTTATTTGACACAATCTTCACTGAGATCTTTAGACTTTAAACTAAAACTCAACATGTCTGACTCTAATTCCTGTATGGTTATTCTCTGCTTAAAAGCTATGTGAACGTCTGAAAAAGGCAGAAAGTGCATCTTTTAATCCAGAATAACATCAGTCCAGATCAGACTGTGTCATAACTGTAATGCAGCTTGTACACATGAATGCTGAAGAACGAATGTTAGGATTTAGAAAAAGTTTTCAGTCAGACTCAAATGCAATATGGCAGAGAGGCAGGGTCGCGATTAGGCTTTTAAGCTTATTTACTGAGTGTCATCATCTGGTCTCTCCGGTCTGAGTCCACAGCTGGTTAACCTTGTTCCTGTTTGTGGTCCCTGGAAACACGCATGGCTGAAAACTCCATAATGTGCTCATAGTGGCACTCATTAGAGGTTGTAATGCAGCAGGAGACATTAATCATCTGCTGGCTGTTCTTCAGGGTTGCCCTCCTATGCTTGTGTGTTAGTAAAACAATACGAGCCATATACTGTAAATAATACTGCAAATGATGGTTAAACATGCTAAACACTCACTATACACAATACAGCCGCCATGATGTCAACTTATTTTCAGATGTCTTTGTTTTGCTTGTCATGTTTTTCAATAATCAAATACTGATTTTCAGAATAATAAAAACAAAAATTCTTTAACAATTCTTCTGTAATTTTTATATTCATTGACAGCCTTGTTAACGATCTGAAGCATACCCTGCTTTACTATTCTGATCTACACTAATGGGGAATCTATTGAAAAATCAAATAAATTAAAACTAACCGTGCCATTGTGTTAACTAAGACTTGAAACTAGCAGTTCAGACTATGAATCACAGAGCAAGTGAGTTGAGTACGACTAACATTTAAAGAGACAAACGTCTTTTTTCAAACCAGAGGAGTCGCCCTGTCGAGTTATAAAGGTGAGTACAGGTTTATGTCCTCATTGGCTTTTTAGACTCAGAAGCATTATTCATCTTTCATATCCACTCTATGGTGTTTGCCAACGAGCAGTGGTGAAAAGTAACTTAAGCCCACGTGAGCTACGATGTGAAGAAATAGTGGTTTGCTGGAAGTCTCTTCCTGTGAACATGGGGTTCTTCCTTTCCACTGTCACCAAATGTTGGTCACTGTTTTCTCTTTAATACTGCAGGATCTGAGCCAACTATTGTTATTAATTAGCACTCTTTAATGAAATATGATATTATGTTTAAATAAATGGCAGAGGCATGGTTGAAAATGTTTAGCTGTCTCTTTGTTTCTTTTAACTAGCACACTAATCTTATTCAAAGATTAAACAAACAAAATAGGCTTTCATAATAACATTATACTCTGATTTGTGAGTAAGTGGAGGAAGTGCTCCTCTCATATCTTCTTGATCTCAGCTTACTCCCAGGAAACAAAATGAAGGATCCATAATCATCCATTAAGATGTATTATTGGAAGTGATTCTGTGTACAAAGGTAACCAGAGATGATTGGGCATATGCTCTGCAGCTTACCCCCATGAGATCAGAAGGCTTGAAGAAAATAAATCACAGAGAGCATGATGCATCCCCAGCCACACGTTCTTTGTATCTCAGGGGCAGACTGTATAACTATACACCACAGTGCTTAGATGTTTAATATCCAAGGGACTTGCCATTTATTAATTTAAAGGTACTCGTGGTAATCTTTTAGCTGTATGATGTATGGCAAAATATTTAATAAAGGAGTGCAAGTGTGTGATCAATGGGTAAAATACAGTTAAAATTTTCACTAAGCAGTAAACCTGATCCTTTTAAACTGTTTTACTTAAAAAACAAACCCTGACATTACAGAAATTCAGCAAATCAGATGACGAGGACAGACGCAACAGAATATGGTGTGTAAGCAAAACCCAGGTCTTTCTTTCTCAACCAATCAGACAAACAAAGGGACACAGAAAATATTCTTCCTCCTTCCTTGTATTTGCATGTCTGACTTGTTGGTTGACTTTTTAGTCTTAGTTTCCTCTGATGATGATTGTAATTATGTATAATTATTCTACCCGAATAAAGCGACTTGGTTTCAGTTTTGCTTCAGTGTACAGTTGTTGTTTTAGCCTGTTTGTTGTGTTTTAAGGAAGTAGGAATGTGCAAATCTAGCTTTTTCCTGTTCTGATCTTTATACTAAGAGTTTGGCTTTGACTGCTGCATGCTGTCACTTGGAGTCGTAATAGTTTGTTTCTTGTGTGCTGACAGAAGCAGGTGAAGTGAGATAATAATTAATCGAGTTGAAGATGACATTATGTTACCAAATGTGTCATAAAAACGAACGTCTTCCACTCCTCTTTGCACGAGTCTCTCTGAGTAAGCATAATGAGAGGGGAATTTGAGAGACACTGAAGCCTCATCATCTGAACTTTGGGTAAAAAAGGAAAAGCGGGCGGCTTTGAAATGCCTCTGAAATGCTGCTGTTTGCCTCTTAGCTTCCAACTTGTTGTGTTAGCTCTCCAGCTAACTTGCTGCTGCTGTGGCATTGTGAGTGAACATGGAACACCTGCTCAAAACCCCACCTACAGGTTACCCAGAGATTTTAATTATTACACAAATTGAACGAAGTATATGCAGTCCAAGACCAAGTATCAATGAAAGTAAGAGTTGTTCTGATGGGTCTTTGTGAGGCTGGTATCACACTGTACTGCTGTCAGAACAATGCCTTCATGTTGCTCTCTTGCTTTGCCAGACAGATGCAGTGTGTACCAGGCCGGCATGATGACAGTTACTGTGTTTATTTTCTTCATTCCTCCGTGCTGCAATTCAAAGCTTGTCCGCTTTTCTGCGACTACATTGTGCTTCTGGATGTGCTACAAGTGAAATTGCAAAAAATATGCTTGTCATCTATGATTCAGACTAACAGGAGGGAAACAATGATATCACTGATGTTGAACTGCATATGCTCGTTGCACTGTACTTGCTGATATTCTGCATGTGTATGTCTAAAGGCTCTGGTCTGCGTGTGAGTAAGCAAAGCCCTGCCAGTGGCTTGGCATCCTTCTATGGTATAAATCTTCTCCCAAAGTGGCTGCTCTGACTGACCCTTTAACACAGCTGTAAATCAGACTGCTGGAGGCCTGACTTTGGGGCTGCTGATGGCTCCACCAGCCTAGCACCAACAGATCTGCCAGGAGGTCTTTATGACCCGACTGCCAGCTAACTTCCTGCTCCTAATTATTCTTTACGATCACTGAGTCCACTGGGCTCTGCTGTTCATCAGTCGCACATCCAGACAAGTCTTTGCATCGCAAAAGACCTCGTAGAATGGGTGGGCGGAGGGGCAAGGAGCTGCTTAATGCTATGCAATTATATGTCCAGGGTGATCTAAATATATGGCTTCACAACAAGTACAGCTAGAGCATCACCATAATGCATTTTACATCAAACAATCAATGTGACTGAAGCACAGTGTTTAACAAAAGTATCGTATTGTCTGTTTAGGAATTATAGTTACATAGATCCCTGTTTTAGAGGCTCAAAGGTAACTGGATCATTGAGTGAGTTTCATGGCCAGGTGAGGCCTGCTGGGTTTTTAGAGTTGGACTTGTATTTGTTAGCTATTCGTTGGAATTTTCAAATACATTTTCAAAGTGATGTTAAGGAAAGTCTGGGGCGCCATCATTAGACAGAAAAACAAAGTAAACATATTATTGAGATAGCAAAATCTTTAGCAATGGCCAGATCAACACTGGTACGTTCTTAAAAGTAAAAGGAGTGCACTGGCCATTTCAGCAATACCAGAAGACCTGAAAGAGGATGGACGACAACTAAAATATATGGTTGTTATAGCATCAGCATGTATGGCTACCACTGAAATTGGGTAACTTGGGTAACTAGTGTGATGATGTTACTGTTGGTAAACGTAGCAGGGTCAGTTGTGATCTGTGGTCAGCTTCTGCCAAATGCTCTCTGAGTTACTGGATTATTACAATTAACCAATGTTTACTTTGTCTTCTCTCTCTTTCATATCCATGCTGGCTCCCTTTACCCATGGCCTTGTTTTCTACTTGATCTGGTCTTCAGCACAGCAAAATATAATGTCCTCACCTTCCTCCCTCGATTCCTGTACTCACAGTTCAGGAGGGCAGCCAATGCCTTTTTCCTCTTCATTGCACTCCTTCAGGTAAGATGTGTTTTTGTTGTTAAGCTAAAATGTTACATCACCTCTCATCACTTTCCTTTCTTTCCACTGAACTTTTTTAATTCATTTTTTTTCATGTTTTTTTTAAGCGTACACCATGACCTAGACTCCATTTCTCTCGGTCACGTCTGTAATTTCATATGCACTCAGTCACACAAACATACATGCAGATGCAGTGCTTTATATAGATCCTGATCATGAATAATACATGTAATACTGTGTGTGTCTGCTTGAAAAGGAAAAGAGATTTATCTACGGGCTCGTCACAATAGGCCTCGTTCACTAATGTGGTCATGGAAATGTTCTTACAGGGGAACACAAAGTAAGTTCTTAGACGTTATTATCAGGTTCATGAAACCTGCTCAGCAGCATAGTAGTGAATCAGAATCGATAGGGCTGGTGCTAGCTGTCTGCATACGTCCGCGCTTCCATCGTTTTCCGCTATATTTAGAAATAATGAAGCTGAACAAAGCATTGCACCTATTATTTTTACAAACGGAAAAAACAGGAAAAATAGAAGAGGGGAAAAAGCAATGGTTTGATATGCTGATATGTTGATTAGAAAAATATGAATAAAAGATGAGCAGAAACACCAGGAGTGCCAGGTCTTTTAAGCTAAGAGTAACTCACTGCAGTTACTGGAGAAACATCAATAACTGGGATGTTGCCAAGAAATTTGAGTGTAAGTGACGTCCAGCAAAAATGCAAGCCTGCTTTTAATGAATGCAAAAGTGAGTATACACACACTGAGTAATGGCAACGTTTAATGTGGCAAACTGTTGCAACATTACCAGCTGGTTGTTACCCCGACCGCACACAGACTAATCTGCAGAACAATGTAAAATTAGTTTTACTGCCGTAACTATTACATTAAAACAAACAAGGAGACTGTTGGTATATTTGGTTATGAAATGAAGCTTTTTAGAATTCAAATGTGACCCTACTCTGCTGTGCTAAGCATTAAAACTGTGTGTGATCTCTGTGTTGTGTGTGAGTATTTCATTTCTTTTTTTCCCAATTGTGTTTTGTTACTGTTGTGTGTTTTCATACACCAGGAATTTGTGTGTGAAAGTTTCGTACGTTTTATTAGGTTCAAACAGATTTGTGTGTACACGCTTTGTGAATGGGGTGCAGCGATACTACAGGTTGGTGATGTTTTGGACTGGGCCTTGGGTGACTCTGCACTGTGCCGCTAGGAAGTGCAGGAACTGCGTTGTGCGTTGACTTACACACACAAGTAGTGAATGAGAGCCACACTGGAAAATGGGTCAGGGATGATATGCAAATCTTTAGCCATTAAATTTGTTTAAAGAAACGAGCTTCTCCTGGGAAGAGGGTTTCACTTTCTTTCTCATTATCAGCTGTGGTCATGTTTTGATTATTTCCCAACAGTAGCCACAGATCTCAGCATTGCTGGCACTGCTTTTGATTTAGCAGAACAAAGGATTTCTTGCCCAGAGAACTTTATAGTGGATTGCTGCATAAGACAACATTAATCCCTTTTGAGAACTTAAAGCCTCGACCGCCAATTATCGCTACATGATTCAAAGAAGCTGAAATCCATATCTCAGGTGTTCAGAGCTTACCAGGAAAGATATAAAAAAGTGGACCAAAGGAAAGCTCAATAGCACTCCTTTTCTGTCTTTGCTGATATTCATCCTGACAGACTATCTCTTGTTAATGAGAGCTCTAAGGATGGGAAAGGACTCATTCCAGTGACCTTGAAGTAGCTGCTTTGAACAGCAGCCAGTGCGAGTCTTCGTTACCTGCCCTG
Organism: Diplotaxodon limnothrissa; assembly: GCF_057381915.1. Classification (NCBI taxonomy): domain Eukaryota; kingdom Metazoa; phylum Chordata; class Actinopteri; order Cichliformes; family Cichlidae; genus Diplotaxodon; species Diplotaxodon limnothrissa. The sequence continues at coordinate 39,690,418 of NC_140597.1, read as the reverse complement.
TCGATGCTGCGACCTTGAATAAAACATCCATGCAGATGAGAGAGACGAGAGATCTGTTTCATGCAAGTTTCCTTCTAGCGGTGTAACAGGGGCTGTCTCACGAGGCCCGGCTTGGCTCTAATTTTGCTGATGTTTGGCTGTTAATGTCGAAAGACTTGGGTAGCCAAAAGAATTAAACATTCAGGGGTAATGAGAGAATTATAAAGGTACTAAGAGAGTTGTTTGTGCTGGATGTGACCCAGAATTTGCATCTTTTTTCTTTTGAGTGTGTTAAATAATAAGTCAAGCTAATAAAACATGAATTCTGATGCTAATGTTGATATCAATATCTGTTTTTCTGTAACATGCACATATCCAGTCTGAGAGAGTAACAAAAATGATCACAATTTATTTAATTGAAGTTGTAGTTTAGGGCGACTCTTTTTCTCCTGTTGAGTCACCTAGCTGAGACGTGATAAGATAAGCTTTTATTTTCAGTTACTAAATTTGGCTATCACTGATTACTAAAGTTGAGATGAAATGGTTGCTGTGCCTTTCCTGGTTGGCAGTAATGCTTTTTGTCTTTCAGCGCCGTTCAAGAAAGTTCAGTTAAATAAAAAGTTTCTTCTTTTTCAACATTTAGCGAAACCACTATTTTTACAACGACTGCTAACTAATCGTGTTAAATAGTCATCATGTCATTACTGACCAAAATCCTTGTGACTTTTTTGATAGTCGAGCTTCAACTGAGTTTCTTCTTTTTGTGTCTCTTTTAGCAAATCCCAGATGTGTCTCCCACTGGTCGCTGGACCACTCTGGTGCCGCTACTATTTATCCTGGTGGTGGCTGCTGTCAAGGAGATCATTGAGGATCTGGTAAGACTGGCTTGGAATACTACACCGGCCTGGACCCAGTCCGGCCCACTGCATGGCTTTGGAAAATGTGGAAATGACAAAGATAAAGGGTGCAAAGTTTAGACTTTTAAGTCTAAAACCATGGGCTATCATACATATACACTCACTTTTTTTGCAGTAGGTCCACAATTTAAAAAGTCTGGTTTCCAATTAATGAGCTGGCAGTAGGTTTTTGGTAATTTGACCTATTTATTTCTTAAAGTGAAAGCCCGAAGAGCCATGCTTATGTGTTTCATTGATTTTGTGCAGCAGCGTTTCTTAATAAAGTCTAAAAACTGAGGTGTATTATTGAAATGGCTTAAATCACTACAGCTCCAAACGCATGGCTTTAGAATGGTATTCCACAAAGCAGTGACTCGGGTCACAGTCACAGTGGTTAACGTCCATTATTTGTATGCAGTCGTTGCTTGAGAGCCATCACCCACCCGGCCTAGAAAAGCATCATTAATGCAGGAATTAATAAATGCACATCAGCAAGACCCTGATTAAAAAAAATCATGCTGTCAGCAACTATCAAAAGGCAATCAACATACTTCTGAAGGCCAAATTTGCATTCGGTTTGAAGCAGCATGTGCAAATCAGGTATCATATGGAGCTCCCCATACAATCCAGACAGTACAGACAAAACTATAGTGTAGTGGGTTTTTTAAAAAATGTTGTATTATGCAGTTTGTGCACAGAATTTTAAAGCTTTTCTACATGCATGCCTTAATATATTGCACCACAAAAATGTGCTAACACAACCTATCAAAGTTCAGTTGCCTCAGTAAATGAAATTCATCGAGCAAAATCCAAATTAACCCTGGAGAACCCATGGGGTCAGAGCCGACCCCATGGGTTCTCCAGGGTTAAAATAGTCCAGTCCCCTTTGCAGGAGTTTGTGATCGTCTTTCGCTTTATGTCATCTGTTTTCTTTGAAGCATGAATCAGGCAGTGATGGTTATGTGACCACAGCAGGAAACACCCCAACATGTGTACACACACACGATTGGACATCTCCGTGCACACACACTCACTCACTTCAGAGGTCACAGCTGTGCCTTCTGCACCCTGAGTACTCATTCAGTCAATTAACCTAGATACTGAATGCTCGTGTACAGAGGCAGCTAGTAGCAACAAAACAAAACAGCGGTCTGCCTAAAGCAAGCCGGAGCTGTTGAACAGATGCTTGATATGTATGTAGGAGGAAGATTGATTTGAATAGTTGCTTTTGTGTGGTTTAATCTTTTTCGAGTTGAAGTTGGAAGCTTCAGCGTTCGCGTACTGTGGTGTAGTAACGTGATGCGCGCAATTCCGAACAAAGTGAGAGAATGTTGCATTTTACTGTATTGCAGTGACCCTGCAATGCGATCCTCTGTGCAGGTCCCAGCGGAGTTTTCTCTATACTATTAGCTGCTATCTCATGCTGAGGGAAACCAGCGCAGCACTTTCTCTCCTGGCCTGTTGTGAAAAACATGGGAACAGAGTGGTGATGACTCCGTCTTTATCGCTGAAGGTCACCTGCGCACGCGTCTGCTCCCTGTGCTGCGCTGTCTCTCACAAGTTGACCTGACAGGGCAACATCGACCCCTGACTTCATGAATCATGCACTATGGACACACACTGCACAGCACGTACTTTACCTTGTTGCTGGCAGCCTCCTCTGCAGCAGCAGACTCGGGCTGTACTTCAGCTGGCTGAAAAATGGTAGAGAAACAGAAATATAATACCTTGATGTATTTAACAATAGTGTGTGGTGCAGTTTTACACAGCAGTGTAGTTTCCTATTGCTCTCATAGTCACCTAAAACAAGCAGCTGAAAGAGCAAAGACAATCTTGTTTCTGTCCTTGTGGTTAAACGTCCTTCGCTGCTACTTAATGTCTCATTAGGTCCATGTTGAAGCAGGTTAATCAAGGTAACACTGCAGTAGCTGCTTTTATCTTTCACTGCTTTCTGTATCTCCCCTCTGTGGCTGTGGTCTACAGAGACCTAATACTGCAGTAGTTACGCATAACCTCTGTGCGCTGCTTGCCTTCTACTGCACTATGATTATACACATCATCTAAATACCGTGCAGATCCTTTTTTTCGTGTCCACGGGGACACAAAGTGCAAAGGAGGCAAGGACAGTGGATTTGAGAAAAGGCAGTATAAGTTGTGAAGTAGCTACAAATACAGCTCAGCTCCTCCTACACGTCTCTGAATAGAAGAGGGTCTGTGCAGCCGGACCTAATAGTGTGTGGATGAATCAAATTAGCTGACAGCTCTCGCACAAGGGATGATGAATGAGCTTTCCAAAGGTCTCTACTAGTAATTCTTTTTTTCCTGGGCATAGTGAGGGTGGTGAAGGCCGCGTGACACAGCAGGCTTTTTAATTATACACTACAAGCATGTTGCAGGAATTTTAAAACGACGTTGTTTTAAATTGAACAAACGCACATATGGGAAGAACGAGGGGATATACACAATAGTCTAAAAGCCTTTCATTCCTGGTGACACGACTCACTTCACCTTTACTGTCAGTGTTTTAAAGTAGCTCAAATGACTCAAAAAAGTTAAATTAGCTTAAATGAGAAAAGACCTCCTCCTCTTGTAAACACGTTTTCCTTGTTAATTAAGTAAGACACAGGCTGCTTTTAGAGCTGCGTTTTAAAACACTGTGATCATTTATATGAGATTGATGCAGAAACGCATTATTACTCACCGTGATGCTAGCTGACAAGCTGTCTGTTGGAATCAGCTGTTAAAGTCACAGCATGTTGCATGACTGTTCAGCCAACAAGAAGGGAAGTAATGCTGATGAGTTGAACTTTGATGTGGTCACAGGCAGTATGGTTTGTTTCGAACGAAGGGAGAAGCTACGTGAATGTGAAGCAGCTGATGGGTTTGTTTGTTTGTTTCACATCAGCTGATCTCTGAATTTTTAGGATCAATTCATTACTTTAAAAGATTCGAGAAATAGCTGGTTGTTGCATATCAGCAGCACAAAATGTATAGTTATTCATTTTAGAGTCAAACATCCACCTGCCAGCTGTGTGCATTTGTTATTAGTGCAGCAATTATACTTTAGGCCACTTTGGGTAAAACACTGCGTGACACAAGGGTTTGTACTGTAGTTCTAGTGTCTCTGCAGGAACTGTAAATAGCAGTCTCCTTCTCTCTTACTGTGATATGGACAGTGTCAGCTTCTTCAGTACATTTCTGTCAGCAAATTTTAGGGCGTTCACTTGTAATCCACGACTGTATGATTAAGATAACCTTTATTAGTCCCACACGTGGGAAATTTGTTAATTAGGGTTTGTTTTTGCATACGTGTAGATTACTAAGACATGATTTTCCCCAAGTGTTGTTCTCTGACTTCTTTCAGATCATTATTTTTAAATAGTATGTATCAGAGCATGTGTGTTGTTCTTTTTTCCTTACAGAAACGTCACAATGCTGACAGTGTTGTCAACAAAAAGGAATGTCAAGGTATTCAAAACTCTTTTCCTCTTGTAGACAACTTGACCCTTTATTTAGTGTCGTATAAACGGATTCATGTTGCCAGGAAGCAAGTATGTCTCAATGAGACCTAATAAGACTTACCACATCTCTCTCCTTACTCATCACAGTACTGAGGAATGGTGCCTGGGAGATCGTGCACTGGGAGAAGGTATGTTTCCACAGTGTGCCGTTATTAGTCACAATCCTCCAGTGTCATTTCAAATTCTTCATTCTGTTTTTAGCTGCGACTCGAACAACATTCTGTTGGTGGATGTGAAGTTACGGAAAACACGGCATTCATGCATTTGCAGAGGGATACTGAGATTAGCACAGTGTGCTGGATTTTTAAAAACAAAAACACATGTTAATAATCTCTGTATGCATGATGATGTTCGTGCAAAGTTTTGTTTTAGATCCACCCGTTAGGGAGGAGGTGAATACAGGCATATATAGATAGATCATTATTGTAAGATTCTAACCAGTCAAATTTCATTCAACCGGAGCATCGAGCCTGTCATCCATCCAGCAAGCTCACCCCCCCAAAACTATCCTGCCTAAACTAATTAATCCAGCATTTCCATGTGGGCGGCCATTAGAAGGCAATGCTGGAGGACGGTGAGAATCCTTCATAATGAAACTTTTCTATTAATGTGGCTGGGGCCGTTCGGCAGACGGTGTGGAGAAAACACACCAGACAGTTTAATAAATGGTGATGCTGCTTCCTCCATTAAAAGCTCCAATCAGCATGTACCGGTGCAACATTAGCCAAATCTCTCCTTGCTGCTGTCTGTGATATGAGACGTAATGCATTTTTTAATTTGTTGTTGAGAACTGAAATAACAACAGGATGTGAATGGTCTGTGTAAACATGTTGCTGTCCCAAATCGCAGATTCATAAGTGAACAACATTAGAAAAGAAATGTTAACATTAATTTGACACATCCACAGATGGATGAGTGGGTAAGTGCAACTGTTATTGTTGCAGAGACGACTGAACTACATCTCATACAGATGCATACAAACAGTCACCGCTGGAATAATCTCATACATATGAAGTGGTGGCCCTTCCTGATTTCCTTTTTTTTGTATGTGTGTATGTTTGTCACACTTAAATGTTTCAGATCCTGAAACAGATTTAAATATTAGACAAAGATAATCCAAGTAAACACAAAGTTCCTAAATGAAGGTTTTTATTATTAAGGGGAAAAAATCCAAATAATATGCAAAACACTAGGAAATCAGGAAGGGGGCAAACACGTTTTCACACCACTGTAGTTTGTGTTATGGGAGTTTTTGGATGTATGCAGTGTCACTGTATCTAATACAACATGTGATTCATGCAATAAATTATCAGCAGGGAGGAAATCTCAGTGCTCAGTTGGTATGTAACTGTCCCTTTGCTTTACCCACACGAAAGATTCTCTAAAAAGCTATGTTTTGAATAATTAATGCTTTTAGCGTCTTCATCATGCATATTGTAAAAGCTGCTTCTGTGCCAAACTTCTTTTTTGGTGCCCAATCTTTCAGGGCAACTTGAATGAGGTCAAAATGATGACAAAATTATAAATTATGCCAACAAAGTCATAATTTATAATGATGTGGATCTTCGTGGGTTTTAGGTTTATTTTTGTATGTTTTTATGTAATATTGTTTCTTCAAATGTCCTAAAATTTTAACCATAAAAGATATTAAATGATTTTTTTGATTGCTGGATGGAATCTTAGTTAACTGCTAAAAGTCTTTAAGCGTGTTTCACTGTAATGTAAGCTTGTTACCCTGACACCTGAATACAAGGCCAGCCTTCAAATTAAAGTAGTGTGATTAGCTAGCTAGACAGGTCCACACTGCAGGTTTATGATCACTCTACATGTAAAGGAAATGGATCCATGTGCTGTCTTCTTCACCAAACTTTCCATGCTGCTTTTTCAAATGCAGCATTTCCTGATAACTATGAAAACACAGCTTCCTTCTCAGATCAGTTCTTAGTTCTTGAATAGTTGTGAAGCTGTAAGCATATATTAATCTTTTTATTGCTAAGAATTTCTGAGCCTAGATAGCTTCCAGCCCTTATTTCCCTAAAGGGTCGCCTAACTGTGCCAAATCAAACATGCAAGCATGATCTGCGTTTCATGCAAGCCCGGGGGTATGACTAGGAAAACACTAGCTTGTGACCTCCTGAGGCCGAGTTTGTGTCTCCTCCCGGTGTCAAACTGGAGCTCCATGGTGTAGTGCTGACCACTACACCATGGAGCCACTGAGGATCTGGCTTAGACACACACAATCTGTTTTTTGCATCACAGAGTCATTTGCTGTAAAGTGTGCAGGTCTCAGTAGTATTTGAAATGTAAAATTGTTGCTTTGTTTTCCGGTGAATGTTTTGGTGCTCCTGTTTGGCTCTAATGGAATGAGGACTCCAGCTGTTTCTCCACTGTGTTTTATTCTAGGGCTTTAATGTGCTTACAGTCTACTCTTTCAAGCTGTGAAGTTTTTGCACCTAATGTTGAGCTCATGTTTTCTTTTACGCTGTTTTATTGGCGTCCCACAGCATAATCAGTTTCTTTTCACAGGTTGAAGTGGGCGATATTATTAAAGTAAATGGCAGTGATTTCGTTCCTGCGGATGCTGTCATTTTATCATCCAGGTATACGAGCCTGCCAGACTGTGGGGAACTTCTCTCTCTTTCTTCTTCTTGCTCTATCTCCGCTCTGCCTAAGGAAGTGATGGTTAGATAATTTACTGAATCCACATTGTCAAAATGCTTTTGAAGGTATGTAAAAGATGCTAAATATGATCAAATGCTCTGCAGTCTGGCAGGATAACCATCATTTGCTTAGGTGGGGTAATGGTAATGTGACTTTTGATTAGATTTGATCAATCATGAGGCTACCCACCTCCTTCACCTTTTCAAAAACCATTTGGACCTGCTGTGAATAGAACTTCTGAGTGTTTTTCTACCCTCTTAAAATCTATTGAATATTGTTCCGAAGTTCTTCTTAAAAAGATAAGGAAGTCTCATTTGTGTTAAAACATGTCCTCTGGTGGGACAGCATCCAAGTGCTGCCAGCTGTTTTGCTGTTTCTAAATGGTTTGCCGAAAAGGGGAACAGAACCTCTGACCACACAGGACTGATGGTTGTGCTCTTCTCATCTACCAAAAACTGAAACCGTTGTCTCTCTCCCCTTATGTGTTTGCTGTTTGTCTCTTTATTTATTTTTTTCCTTTCCATTTCTACTTTTCGATCCTCATCCTCTCTTACCCTCCCCTCCCCTCCTGTGTGAACAACTGCCACACTTTCTCTCTCTCGCCCCCTGCTGGTGCGTGGTTGGTAATATCAGGTGGCTGTTGGGGAAGTAATCAGAGCGGCAAATGGGGATCACCTCCCGGCTGACCTCGTCATTCTGTCATCCAGGTCAGGAAACAAGCAACACTGAGAACAAAACAGCAGTGGGAGAGATAGGGGCTGTGTGTACGGACCGGAATGAGAGATCCTCCTGAAACAGTGAGATAGATTTTATTTTCCAAACTCGTGGAAGGACGAGGCCTGCAATCATGCTGGCAACAACCAGATATTTAAGCGCCTCGGTCAAAGAGCACCACGCTTTGAAGTTTAGCAGCCATGGCATTGGCAGTTATTGTGTTACAATTTATGTTACAGTTATGTGACACGTTTAAATGTTTGGCTGAAACTTCTAACAGTGCTCAGAGTGAATGAAGCATCTAGACATAAAGGATCATGTTTTCCTTTTTGTAGATTCTTTCTTTGGGTCTTGAATATGTTATCCTTGCATGGCTTGTAAGGCACCCTGAATGCAGCAGTTTGTTTTAATGTTGCAGGTTGCATGCAGTCGCATTCCAAGATGAAATCATCTCGGATTCATAGTTTTGTCAACTTTGCATGTTCCGTACCGAAGCGGTAGTTTGCACAGAGTCTTACTCTAGAAGTCACTTCCTGACAATTGCAATAGACTTTTGCTCATTTCCATGAAACAAAACTTATTTGATGGCTAAAACAGCTGACCAGTTGAGTAAAGCGTCACTGTCTTAAGTGTAAATACATTGGTAATTTAAGACAGTAGCTAACTGGCGACCCAGCTCACCTTAACAACTGGCATGCTCCAACGCTGTCCCTGTGCCCAGAGTCTGTCAGAGTCTGTATGTCTGCTTTGTTCGTTGTGCTGGGTATGCTTGCTCGCTCAGATCGCCCCACTCTGATGTGTTTTCTCTCTTTTTACTCTTGTCCCTTTGCAATGTACTTTCACTTTTCTTGAAAGACAGTTAAGCTTAGTGGCAGCACCAAACAAAGATGTTGTCTCTCCTAAGAGTGTTACTGTACGATTAAATGGCTAACTTCACTAAAACATTGATATAGTTCCCGAGTTGCCTCTACAGCAGGGGTGTCAAACTCAAACACACAGTGGGCCAAAATTCAAAACTGGAACCAAGTCGCGGGCTAACGTTAATATTTATTGAAATATATTTATTCCTCCAGATATAAGAATGAATCTCTTCTTATGGACTCAAACACGTTTTGCTGAAAAACTGAATATGGAACAAGCAAAGCTTAATACTAAACAATATATATATTAGCTGTGTAATACCAGTAGGCCAGCTCTGATAGTAATTTGGTATGGCTTCGCGGGCCAAATGTAATTAGGCTGCGGGCCAAATTTGGCCCGCGGGCCAGAGTTTGACACCTATGCTCTATAGCATCTTTGTTTGCAGTGCTTTAATCTTCTGCTGCTATTCTGTGATAGCCATTTTCTATCTCATACTTACTTTATTGTCTAATAGTTACTAAATAATCAGTACTATTTTGCATATTGATTTTAATATATAGTTATAATCATATAAAACAAGAGCAGGTTGAATATAGTGTAATATATGGTTGAATTTAGAGTTTTACTCTTATATTCTCGTACCACAAATGTCTAAACCCTCTCCCCCCACAACAGTGAACCACAGGGTATGTGCTACATTGAAACATCTAACCTGGATGGAGAAACAAACCTCAAAATCAGACAGGTGACTATCTCCTTATTAGTCTTTCTTAAGTTCTCATTGTATGCAGTGTGTTTTAATGCTGCTGTAACTACACCAACAGGGACTCCAAGTGACTGCAGACATAAAAGAAATTGACAGCCTGATGCGTCTGTCCGGGCGGATGGAGTGCGAAAGCCCAAACCGACATCTGTATGAGTTTGTTGGGAACATCCGCTTGGATGGACACAGGTGGGCTCAGCTGCAGAGCTCTGTGACTGGCTCGCTGCTCCTCTCACTAACTTAATAGTCCATTAGCTAGGAACAGAGCCAGAATAATTATGAGGTTTCAGGGCATCTTTTATCTTTCTGCTGAATAAATGAAAGACGTTGTTGCAGTGATATTTAATTATGAATCTGTTTCCATTGTAGAGAAAATGCATTGGATGGATGCTTTTAGGATATCTAGGATAACATATCTTCATTCTGGGAGTCTGTTCCAATAAAGCTCTTTTTACATGAATATTATTAGTGGAAATCAAGGGTTTTCCTGTTGATGGGAATTGTTTTGAAACAAAGATAAGCCATGTCATTTTCAAATGATGATTTCATTCTTTGTCTTATGCTAAAATGTGTTTGATGATCTGAAAGATGTAAATGTGACAAATATGCAGAAAAAAACAAGAAAGTGGAAAATGCTTGTGCACAGCACCGTACATTTCAGTTATTGAGTACGCTTATTGTTTGCATGGTCTGAAAGGGTAATATGAATTCACTAGTTGTATGTAAAAGCAACAATTATTGACTGAGGGTGAGATAGGGTGAGATATTTAAACAGAAAAATGTCAGCCGTGCTTCTCAATACAGCACGGTACCACTGGGTCCAGACCAGATCTTACTGAGAGGAGCCCAGCTGAGGAACACACAATGGATCCACGGCGTGGTAGTCTACACAGGACATGACACAAAGCTCATGCAGGTGAAGCACATTTGTGGATTATTTGTGTAGAAATAGTAAAACAATCACTGTTGTGAGCAGAAGTGACGTATTTATACATGTTACAGGGCCAAAGCTGTTAAACTGACTGATTAATTAATATATGCTGTACAAACTGTATGCCAGGCTGCTTCTACTGGTGCTTCTCAAGCGTTAGTACTCACATGCTCATAAGTGGTTTGTCATTATGACTCAGATCATGTTTTTTGGGTTTCATATTGTCATCAACAACAGAGAAACACTATTGTTTGTTCTACTTCTGGTTTTTTTTACCACATCTCTTTTTTCACGTTTTACCCAGAATTCCACGCGGCCTCCTCTGAAGCTGTCCAACGTGGAGCGTATCACCAACTTTCAGATCCTTGTGCTGTTTGGATGCCTGCTGGCCATCTCTCTGGTCTGCTCCATTGGCCAAACCATTTGGAAGGGCCAGTATGGCAACGATGCTTGGTACATGGATCTCAACTGTAAGAGTCCCGACAGCCTACGCTGCACATCTAATTCCACATATTTTGTCTCACTTGTTCATATCAGCTTATTTCTTTGTCATTTTAAGTTCCTAAATGCTGGTATGTGTCGTGGCGTTTTTGTGTTGCCTCAGTTTAAAACTGTGTTTCGCTTTACAAGTGAAATATGTGGCAATGTGGGAATAAGAGAATTCCCTGTTAATGAGAAAAGTCGTGACGTGCATAAATGTGTCGTGAATGAGTGTGATTGGGAAAAAATGGTTGAATATCACTGCGCTGCTGTACTTTTTTGTTCCTTTCTAATGTTCTGTTTGATTTTGTTGTTTTCTTTGTTGTCGTTTTTTTAACAGCTCCAGGTAACAACCATTTAAAAGCCTTGGCCATCCGTGAATGACCCTCCCTTACTAATCCCTTACTGAAGCTCTGCCTTTGCTAAGCAAATGAAGCCCCCTACCCTCGCCCCCTATATGGTTGCCCTACTTTGTACGGGCCCATGCCATGGACAAGCACATACCAGGGATCCAACGATAGGTTTTCCCCTCCAGCTCTCTTATACCTTCGTCTAGTTTTTTTTCCTTTGTCTTTTTTTCAGTGCCTGATTAAAAACAGTGTCTCACTTTTCTTTCATTTTTTGTGTCACGTTAAACGCTTTGCAGCTCCCAAGCTTCAGACTATCATTTGTTCCCACCTCATTTTTCACCAGAAATAAAGAGCAGCATTTACTTTGACTGCGAGGGAGATGAGGTTGTGTTCGGGAAGCTTCTCGTGGCAGGAGGCTTATACGTGTTTATTGCCTGAACACAACATGTGGTGCAGCCCAAGGGACGAGAACTGACATTTTCTAAATGCTTCTGCAGCGATCTTTCCTTGTGTGGATTTTTCAAAGAATAGATAGAGTGGGGAGGGATAGAAGTGAAAAGCTGCTCAGTTTTTACTTCTGTTCTCAAACCATAATAGAAGATGGCTCAATTTTAATGTTGACATTACAGACGTTATTGCAGTTCAGAATTTGTGCTGCTCAGTTCCTTAACGCGGCAGCTGCTGCGATGAAGCTCTGAACCTGGTCTGCAAAGTGATTATCGTGACCCTCTGGCCATTACTCTGTACCCTGATAGGCCTGTGTAGGAGAGGTTGTGCCCTGGTCAGTTCAAGCTTACATTATGACTTACACTGACCCTTTTGATGAGGTGTTCCATTGGCTTTCATTGGTTTTCTCAGGGTTTTGTCCTCAGTGGCATTAAAACCCACTCTTAAAAGATTCCATATCAAAGTGTTGAGGGGAGTGTAAATTATAAGGCAAGCATCCATCTTGAGACTGATTTGATTTCCATAAGGAGTTGTTGAGGCTCTGTCCAGTGCATATTATCCAACCTGTGGTAAAAGAGAGAGGTGGGGAAACTGCCACGTCGTAAACATGCAATTTCACCACGCTGCCTTGTTGTCTTAAATTATTGTAACTTCACCCACTCAACAGCATTACAAGAGTAAATGCAAAGATCCCGACACACATCACAAACAGAAAGCTGTGATTGTGCATGTTGTTTAACTAATACAAGTTTTCAGATCCAGAATGTATGGTTACTGATTCTTACACTCTTTCTGGAGGTAGTCATGCTGACTGTTCTTCCAAATGTTGCAATGCTAACTGACACTTTGTCACTTCTGCTTGCAGCATGATGAGGGGGAAAGGCTTTCTCGCTCTTGCATAGACACGCCATTTAAAACAACGTAATTAGAATGATGCAACCAAACAGTTTACAGTGAACTTTGTGCCAGTTTCTTCACTTCAGCTGGTTAGAACATATTACTTTCACATACAAGTGACATCAGATTGGTTTGTGACCTATGCATGTCCTGTTTGCTAAGGTTTTAATGCTGCTCTGCTGGTCCGATCCAGTGTCACTCTGTTGTTCGATAGCAGCATTTCTGCGTGACATAATAAGACGACTACTGAAGTGAGGTGATGGTCATTAACACCCAAACTATTGTGCTGGCATAATCCACCCACTCTTTTCCACTCCTTCTTGGTTGAGAATGTGCTATGGACTGAATCTCCCTCCTTTGTCTTGAGAGCATCTGTTTGTCCCCCCCCACTTCTGAAAACATTTTCCCACCTACATGTGTTGTTGTAGCAATAGCTTCCATTCTGCCACTGCCACTCTTTGTGCCATTCAGTTTTTTTGTTTTGTTTTGGAATCGTTCTTTCATGGGGAAGGGCTCGCCCCTCTCAACCGCAATGCTAAGATCAAGGCTTGGGTTTAGGAAGGTAACATTTGCACCTCCTGCAAGCTGAGGAAAGGTAAATCACATCCCTCCTGTTTTCATATTTGGTGTCAATGGGATTACATGTTGATCATTGCCAATTGTTCGGGGCTCTCGGGGGAACCGGCATCATTTTGCATAGTGCTTTGTGGAATCATTGCCTGGATCATGCTGGATGCCAAGGCTGCTGCTGCTGCGACACTAATGACATTTGAGATATTTCAGTCCCTGTTCGCTACTTTCAATCTTTGGGACATTAAATTGGATTGCTAATCGGTTGAGTTGTAAGAGGATGAGGTTGGGTGGAAGAAATAGTTAATTCCAGCTAATGGACGATATTAACCCAAAACATTCTCCAGATTGGGATAATGTTGATCATTGGCTGGAAGTAGCTTTGGGCATATTGATTTAACTAACAGATAATAATGAACCAACACTGATGAGTCTTCTGTGTATTACTTCTTTTTTTTTTGTCTAAAACTCTTCCCCTTGTAGATGGTGGGGCAGCTAACTTTGGCCTTAACTTCCTCACCTTCATCATCCTGTTCAACAACCTCATCCCCATCAGTCTTCTGGTCACGCTGGAGGTCATCAAGTTCACCCAAGCCTTTTTTATCAACTGGGTGAGTTCAAGTCCAGATAGATGTGCTGTTTTTCAGACAGTGTTTCTGCATAGGCAGTTACCTGCAATTCAACTTTCACTACTTAATCTTGGATCAGATTGCTGCGTCTTTTGTAAAAGGGAATATTGGAGCGATGAACGCTGACAAATCATGAGGAGTTTTCTTCACAGCAACTCTTAGCAGTGTTGATGTCGTTTAGTGACTCTCATCAGCATTCTTTCTGGAAAAACTACAAGAAGCATCAAATAAAAGATTAACATAGCAGCCGGCGAGTACGTGCCAGACTTTTCCTTTATAGCTGGTAGAAACCAAAAAGAGCTAAAAGAGAATGAAGGTTGGACTGAAGTCTGTCAGGTCAGCACATGACTCCAGATGAATGTTGATGTTGCTGTGCATCGATTTGTTAGGAAGACAACTGTTGAAGTCTTTTCCTCTATGTCTGCTATATAAGGTGATGTGACTGTTTCAGCTTGACAAGAAGCTGAAGGTGGTAACATGGGGTCATCAAAATAATTTTAAACACCATTACTATATTTACATCTGCACATAGCACTGCAAAGGGAAAACACATCTAAAAGTCGATGTTAACCGTTTGGTTTAGCATCATGAGTGTCTGTAGTAAGTAGGTCAACTTCACTGAATGTCTTGACTGAGGCATCCATGTTTCCTTTATTTTGGAAAAGTTATTTTGAGCAACTTTTAAGTTTAAATGAAACCCTAGCGAGTAAATTTTAGTAACATTTAGGACACTTCTGTTGGTTTCCCTTTGGTTCAGTATTTTCTCCGGGGAAACTTGACTGTCAGGCTTGAAGTAAAGCACCAGTTTTTGGGAGACTTTGTTCATATTTTCTAAATTGATGTGAAGATTGTTAAGCAAACATGTTGTTTGTTCAGTAACGTTACATTTTAAGTTCTTCCATGATTGTTTTCAGGACACTGATATGCTATATGAGCCCACAAACACACCTGCCATGGCCCGCACCTCCAATCTGAATGAAGAATTAGGCCAGGTATATATATATATATATATATATTTTATATTGTGCACTTATTTGAAAGAGATTTCTTTTAAAGTGTTCTGTTTCTCTTTCCTTTCAGGTGAAGTACATTTTCTCAGACAAGACAGGAACTCTCACCTGCAACGTGATGCAGTTCAAGAAATGCACTATTGCCGGTGTGGCTTATGGGTATGTTGAGCTTTCCTCCCTGTTTTTCCATTTTCCCTGCCTTCGTCCTCATATCCTCTGGCCTTCATTAAGTGCCGAGTGTGCATCATAGTGCATCTGGCGTTTCATTCTCCCTCCCTACCTTCTCATTAGCAGGTACATCAGTGCTCCTCTCGACATAAACTAAAAATAAAAAGTGGGCAGGCATTTGCAAGCAAAGGCACTTTACACTCTCCGCTGCGGGTGTTTGTTCGTTGTTTGTCATGTTGGAGATGTTTGTGAAGGCTGGCTATGCCTCTTTGTACTTTCCGAGTGTGGTGCGAGCTCGATGTTGTTTTGATATAACTTGGTAACTCACAGTATCGGATTATAAACACAGGGTTTTAACCAAAATGAATTTATTTTTCCTCCACTCCTGTAGCTTACAAATTCTTTTAGCTAGAGTTCAACATTAAACATTAAATCACTCCTAAATGCCTTTTTCCTCCTGCTCATTTCATTTTCATGCATAGATAATGAGCCTCAGTGTTCACAGAATCAAAGAAAGTGCAGGCGTGACAGTACATGTTTAATCCCATTAGGATTCAATTAAAAGCGTGATTGATGAAGTGCAAGCTGAGGACAAAAGAGTATTTTATTTGGAGTTCTCTGTACTCTCATTAGGCTGTGATTGTGAGTCCAGTGGGAGCACTGACAGTTTGTCACTGTCGATCCCTGGGTCAGCAGCGTAAAGCCCGTTTAAGTGTTGCACGTGCTGGTGATGTGAAGCCTCCGAATCATTGCTGATATTTGTGTCGTAACCATTGCTGGTGTGGATTAAAGGTTTGTATGATGTTCTTGGTATGTAATGTTTTTTTGTTTCATGGTTATATTGGTGGTTAAACTTGCTGGTCATCAGAGACTTGCACTCACTCCTCCTTTAAAAGGCTCGAGATTTTTCTTTGATTCTCTGAAAGACGCACTCCCTGTTACGCAACTGATAAATATGGATGAGAGTTTCATAGCAGGAGGGAAGACAACCAGTTCTAATAAGTCGAGAATTTTCAAGATGCCATCGTTTGGACATTGCTTCCCCATCTTTTTTTCTTACGCGTTTCCAAAATTAGACGGCTCAGAAACGGTTGACTCTAAAAGTTCACTCTTCTGGATTCATTGTCCAACATACTACAACAATGTCAGCTGTACTACTACGTTCTAGCTCTGCCCAAGCCAATTCATTTAATTTACAAAGTCAAAAAAATAACTTTTTATCTCACATTTATTTTTCTTTTCAAAGATGATTGTGTCAGCAAGTTTGTGCTGGGAGGTTTTGATTTGTTCTTTTAAATGTGTCCATAAGACTTGAGTCATTGTTACCAGTCACCATTTTAGAGGCCAGATCAAACAGGTTGGTGTGTGCTGTAGTAAAAAAACTTATTTAATGAAGGACTTTAGTCATACAGAGCAGTAATACTGAGCAATATTTAATAATATAAACACCCAACACGGGCCAATAGTAAAAGAGCGTGGCATACTTGAGTCTGTTTTGGATATTGTTATATAATATGAATAACTGGAACTTCCTCCTTTCCTGTTATAGATGCTTTCAACTGTCTGTTAATCATGAAATATGGATGAAGTAGTTCAGAGGCAGCTCTTGCTTAATTAAACTTTAAATTCTCAAATTAACATACTTGCATCCTTTTTAACCTTTATTTTAATTTCAGAAGAACAGCTTTTAAATATCAAGCAGTAAGTAATAACATATTGTGCAAAAGGGATAATACGAGTAAAGCAAAGATAAAATGAGGCATGTTTTTGTTCAAATGAATGAACAAGCATGTGTATAGATCTTAGTTTGTAGCGTGACTTGTAATTTAGTGCCAGAACACGCACACAAAGCCCCCCCGACGCTGCCGCCCGCATGTGTTCCTCTACACAAATTAAGTGCTGCTGTAATTAATAAAGACATCCCCAAGGGTGTAGACATTAATTAATTCCACTGGATTGGAGTCCCAATCTGAGGGAGGCTCCCAGAATCCTCCTGGCTTTTTATTTAAGGCTAGAGTGAAAGCACAATTATGTAAAGATGTGCTCAAATGACAGAACTCTTCTTTATTTTATTTAAAAGTGTCTTAACGAAGCATAGAAGCATATAGTAGAGGATATGTGGTTGTAAGTCTTATACAAACGTATTGTTGATTCAAATAGTCCCATTGTTTCATTGTTGTAGGTAAAAGAGTGAAGCTTGGATCTAATGGAATAATGCTGGAATGCTCTTTGGCCACATTCAGTTTGTAATGTTCTACTACGTTCATTGGTGACCTTGAAAATATGCACCGAACTGTGGTAGCCTGCTGACAGCTGCTACAATTATAAAATGATTTCTATTCATTTCTATTTTTACTACTTTGTCTTTCTTGGATTGTTTTCTCCTTTGATTTTGTTGACTTCTCTTTAGACATTTGAGTAAAATGTCTCCACTGTAACACCTTTTAATGATCTTATTTTGTAGTTGTTCAGTTTTTACGTACACTCAGTTTTTTGTTATCAACCTTACAACATCTACTGGGTGAATCCAGCACTTTATTTAGTTAGAATCAACCATACAGCTTACTGATGTCATATATACCAGTCACTCTAGCAAGTGTTACAAACTAAATCGAGTAATGAAGAAGGGGAGACTACCTCTGAATTCTTCACGTTCAGTTGAAGCTTTGACACAAGTAGGCCTCCAAACAAGACAATGATCCCCAAAACACATCATTAATCATTATGGGATGGACACATGAGGCTAACAATAAGCTTCTGGACTTGCCTTACCAAAGCCCCAAACTCAAACTTATTAAAAATCTTCGGTTTGGCTTTAAAAGCTGTTTTTGTGCCAGGATGCCAACCAATTTAAACGAACTACCAATTCTGCCCAGAAGACCAAAATTGTGCCAGAAGCAACTTCATTAAGCAACATTTAACCAAATACGAGTGGGGTTGTGTGTATACTTTTGTCCCTGTGCAGACTGGAGAAAATCCAAAACAAACTTGTGCAGCCAGTTCTTGGTTTTACAGTAATTCCACCCTTGACAAATAACAGTACAAAGAAATCTAAAAACCCCAAATTACCATGACATTCACTTCTGACCACAACCGCATATAAAATGAAAATAATAGGGGAAGAACGGTCCGTCAAATCATGCACAATTTGAATAGATATACAAAAGCATGGTACTGAAAGCTGTCTCCTTTTTTGTTTACTTTTGCTTCTTAATGATCACAGCTAAAATAACACCTGTAATGTACGGAAATAACAATTTTCATTTTCCACATTTACTAAGGTAAATGATGACTAGTGGAAAAAAGCACAGTTGGGCTTCTTTCCAAAGTATTTTCTTTAATTAATTGTTGCAAAAAATCAAAGAAGGATGGGTTTTGTAATTGGACGGGTTCTCATATAGTGCTTTTCTACCCTTTTTGGGCGGTCAGTATGAATTCAATGCCTCACTGACCCATTCACATAAGCACTTTTCTCTCAATGCATCGGGGTGCATCTTGGGGTTCAGTGTGTTGCCCATGGATATTCAGGCATGCAGGCTGGAAACATTCAGGGATCAACACATCAAACTTCTCATTAGCTGATGGCTTGCACTACAGCAACCCCAAAAAAGAAGAAAACTTGGAGTTTTAGCATGTTGCCAGACTGTTTCTTGAGAACAAAGAGACGATGTATAATGTAAAGATATATCATTAAGTTACCCGTGAACATTGCTGGAATAGGTGTTTCTGTGTTTCCGGTCTTAAATGGCTAAGATATGTGACTGCTGGTTGTATGTAGTTCCTGGTAAAAAGTGTCAAGTATGAATATTTTGCACAACTGTAAAAAAATCTGGAAACAAATAAGTGATTAGAGGACACGCTATAATCAACGCTATCATCCTAACCACAGAACCTTAGCTAAGCTGCCACGCTCCAACTCCTCCTAAACGATCCCATTTTAACAAAAATCCTTGCGCCTGCACTTACCAACAGCATGTTCACGTAATGCTTTGTCAACAAGATGCTTTTTGTTCTCACTTTCGCTCCAACAGTCACGTCCCTGAGGCTGAGGAGGGTAGTTTTGCAGAGGACGACTGGTAAGACGATGGGTGTGAAATGGTGGTTGTTTTTATTCGCTCCCTGCTTTTGTGATGTATTAGTGCTGCCTTGCCTTGTGGAAATGGTGACTTTGAACACAATACCTCAGTGTGTGTTTGTTTTGTTGTTTTCTCTGTCCGTTCAGTAATTATGGGACGTGCTGTATGTGACTGTGGCTCCCGAATCAAAATATGTATCTGCTGTCGTAAATGTGCAGCTTCAAACATAGTAGCAGTCGTAGTATTTATAATGAACTGTATGAGTATTTCAGAATTGTGGCTTTCTCACAGGCAAGTTTAGAAAAGCAGGTTGATAGACAAAGCCTTCCAGCGTTTACCGTGTGCTGTGTGGAGGCTGAAGCTGTGCACCATATTCTCCTTTTCCCCAGTTGACATCAAACTTTTCAGCTGGAAGCGACACACCCACTTATTCTCTCTCTTTCTCACACACACACACACACACACACACACACACACACACACACACACACACACACACACACACACACACACACACACAGCTCTGCTTCTGAGATCCATCTGCTCTAGAGTTGAGCTCTGCAGTAACAGCATGGGCGTGTCTCATCCATTTTGCATGGGGGATTGGAGCCTGTTTGTTAATAGCTATTATGCCAAAATATTGAGTCTTGCTACTTTACATCATGTTGCAGCTTCAGTGAAAGCATGTCTCATTATATTGTTATGTTTCCCCTCACTAAAGAGAGACTCTTTATTATTATGTGCTGCTAGATTAGAGAAACAAGGATTCCGACGCCTCTGATGCACCTCAAGCTTTATTATTTCCTCCTCCTGACGGTAACGGGTCAGCTCGATGTGCCGCAGGTTTGATCTGGAACTGGTCCCTGGTTATTGACTGCGAATAGCCAGCACCCTTGTTCCCATAGTGACAGGATCTCTGTGTGCTGGCAGATAATCAATAGCTGACTGTCCCGCTCACCCGGCCTTGTGCCTCGCAAATTTCATCAAGACAATCGACATTGCGAGATATACTATAGAGAAAGGTTGCGGCTTTCTTACCTATATAGGCTTAAAAATAATAATAATGGCACAAAAAATAATGCATTTGGGCTTCATGTGAATGTGCGTGTTTTATGTCATTTACAGATATAAAGGGGTGCTGAATAGCTCCCGTACATTCATTTGTAATTGGTTGTGTATTTGTAATATAAGAGTTCAAACTTAAACCTTTTTAGCTGAAATGGCTTCAGTCCTCTGTTTATATTCATGGAGGTTTTTAAAAACGCAGACTTTGTTTTCCTATTTCTCCATGACAGATTTTAATAAAGATGCAAGTGTGATACGTTTCCCTGCCTCCAGTGCATCTATGTAGGGGTAACACAATATCGACTCCTGCCCGGCTGTTTAATTGCATTTCTGTCTTTTCCCCATATTTCCTTCCCCCCAAAGCTCTATTTTCTGTGCAGTGGATGGAGTATTACTAGCTGGCGGGCTGCTGGCTCTTTGGGATCTGAACAGCATATCCTGTGGGATTAAAAAGAATTATGGTTGCTAATGGCATTCTCGGCAACATTTCTATCAAACCCCAGTGCCATGGCTAAAGCTGCTGTCTCCACGATCTATAGGTGTATTTATCACAGAAGCATAAATTGATCCCTGCTGGAGAGCCAGCGAGTGGCTGGTGGCTACATAATCACTGCCCTAAGCCACTGTTACAGGGATAAAAATACATCCTTTCCTCTCATTTATCAGAAATGATTTTTTGAAGTTTTGCTTGACTTGTTGATTATTTTCTATCTTGCCAGAAATAAAAAAAAAAAAAAGCACTTCTGGCTTGAGACTAATTGGGTTTCCAGTAATTCATTAGAGCCTGATTAGTGTTTGAGTAATGCGGTCTTTTTTAGCTGCCAGAAATTCAGCCTGTCTGCTATCACTGTAAGCAGCTCCTCATGTGCTGTTTAATTTCTAAATTAAATTAAAATAAAAGGGGGACAGCATTTCTTATTTATGCAAATGACGAAAGAGGATCAGATTTACAAACAGAATAATGAATAAATGTATGCGCGTGGATTCCTTGGGAAATGATATTTCAGGGCACTGCTTTGTCAAAGCACGATCTGTGTCTGCCAGCATGGACAACATCCCAAATAGTGCCACTGTACATCCCATGGCTGAAGCCCGGGAGACCAGCATTTGCATTCTGGCTGCACTGTGTTTAATATTTTATTCAGCAAATGTCTATATTGTTGGCACAAAGCACTGGCTGTGAGATCTGTTGTGTGCTGCCAGTATACGTGTAAATTTGTTTTTCTAGAGCTGAAAAGATGAGTTGGTTAAAAAAAAATTATAATTTCACTTATTGGCCAAATTATTAGGTATACCTCTAAACTCCTACGCCTTAAGCTTCAGACTGCTCTAAACACTCAGATTAAGGGTTCTTTGTTCCTCTCACCTCTGTGATGTCCCTGCTATGGATATTACATCATGTCCCACAGCTTTAGCTGTGAGCGCAGAACTTCCACAACCTTCTGTTTGCAAGGGGCAGCCCGTAAGAAGACTTTAAGAAGTAAAAGGGTGTACTTAATGGAGAGGAACTCCAAGCCACAATCATGCAAAGCTACTTTAGTAGAGTCCAAGAATAAAATATGTGGTGGTGGAAAGGATGTGATGCTGTAGGTCCACTTTGTGCATGTATTGTCCAGACACACGTCACTCAATTTACTGGACTTAGATTTTGAAGGTGGCTCTTAAAGTTGCCAGTGAGTGTATTTTGATGGGTGTGATTTTTATTTTTTAAATATCTATCATGCTGAATATTTTGTGTTATATTGAAAATGTCCCAGGACCCTGTGGGGACATTTAATATGTATACTTTTTACTCAGTTAAAACTAGACTAAATGATGATACAGTAATTAGTTATTATTAGTTAGTCCAGTTTTTAGGTTTTTGCAACAACACTGTTAGTGCTCGATGTAACGTTCAGGAACTCTGAGAGGCTGCACAGTGGTTGGCAGCTCAGAGCATTTCTTCTAAATGTTAATGAAAACCGTGGATTGTATGCAGTCTCACCAAGGCTCTAGCACATAAGAGTGGTACACAAGCACTGTTCAGTCTGCCTCCTTTTTATCTTAAGTTTTGACAGAATATCTTTTGATCACTAAGCAGAATCCTTGTTTTGTTTTTTGTTGTTTTGCTAGTCGTGCCTGCTCTGAGGACAGCATGCTGTACTTTAGTGCTGTACAGTGTTGCTCTCAAGGATGCCAGCGTGTTCTGTTGTTTTGACTTCAGTGTCTCCTTTTTCCAGGCACAGCACACACTCATCAGACGAGGCAGGATTTAATGACCCGAGCTTACTGGAAAACCTCCAGAGTAATCACGTAAGTAATGTCAAGGTTCTCCGTCACCCGCTGCTGCCGTTTAGGACAGAATTAAGACGGATTTTGGATCTAATTGTGTGTGCTTGCATAATATCGTCTTTTGCATTTTAAGTAGCCTCTTTTTAGCTTTATTTTGTGCCTTTAAAATGGTGACGCATGCCTCATGTTATTATCTCACGAGACAAATTTGGCAACTGATGGATTTAATTGTTTTTAATATCAGTTTGACTAAAATCATGCTGAGGGGTGGATTACTGTTTCTTTGCATCAAGATTAGCCAATTCTGACAAAGCAGTGAGGTGCACTACTATCTTGCCATCCTTTGCAGGATTTTAAAGGGAGCTCTAATGACCACCTGTAGTCATGCAGTGGGTGAAAACGGTGATTGATTGGCTGTTTGAGTCACTGAGCTGCAGAGTGGTGTGGAGGAGGCAAAATGTCACATCCAATTAGGTGCAGTAGTACCGCCCAGGGAAAGTAGTAATCCCACTGTGATGTTTGCTTTGTTATGACAGCAGAATCTCTCCACACATTGAGTTTGTCTAAGATCTGCTTCAGTCTCACATTGATAGCCTCTCGCCAGTTTGTAATTATGGTTCATAACTGACTGCTGCTTGGAAACCAGGGTTTGCATGCATTTTGGTAACGATTTAGCCCGAATAATCTGGACGGTAATAAATCATAGATGTATGTTTTTTCTTTTTCCCCAGTCATTTTTTTCAAGGTAACTTCTAGCATATAGAAGACTGTCCTTTGAACTGATACGTTGTAGGCATGCTCAAAATTATGAAGGTTTTTGGTAGAAGCAAATCATCAACATTAAAGTTGATATATATGCTCATGGCTATTTTATTAGGTATGCGTGTTCAGCTCCTCATTAACAAATGTTTAATATCTAATATCGGCCAATCACATGGCAAATTTGCTTTTAGGCATGTAGACTCAAGACAACCTGCTGAAGTACAAACTGAGCATCAGAATGGGGAAGAAAGGCGATTTAAGAGACTATTCCAATATGGACCAAAATCTTAGGGAAATGTTTCCAGTTCCTCGCTCTGAATGCAAAAGGGCTCCAACCCTCTACCTGACAGAATGGTCAGTGAGTGTATAGCTATTCAAAATAAGGTTTTTTGCGACTCTCGCTAGGTGGCAGCACATGCTTGCTTCTAGAAGGACTTCAACAATACTAACCCCACGTAACCCTCAGTAATAGTGAGCTGAATTACCAAAGCGATATCAAGGTTTTTAAACATCACCTCAAACTTTCAAGACGTTGGTTTAATTAATGCACAATCAGTGCTTCACTTTCACTTAGATATCGCTGCTGGAGCTGCTGAATGAAGCGATGCATTTGACGTAACAGTCGATATTCTCCTGGTACAAGCGCTTCTTCTTATGGCCTTCAGAGTGCTTCTTGCATGAACATTACTAAGGAGAGGGGAATTAAGAGTGTTGACAGAAATAAGCACCCCCTCTGGTGCTTTTCATCTTCCCTGGACATGGTCCTCACCCACAGAGTTTCAATGGCTTCTTCATTTTCTCCTCCCCCTTAAACTTTTTCCCACACGGGCTGTGTCTGAAGCGATGAGTGTCTATCACTGCTGCTGTGACACAGGTTACCCAGAAGTTATTTGGGGTGGTAGCTGGCAGCACAGTATTTCCTGTCACATCTAATTGTGTCAGCAGAACAAAGTTCAGATGTCTGTACTGTCTGCCTAGTTTACCACCACCCTCGATGTCTTGCTGTCAGACGTGTGCTTTTCTTCTGAGAGGAGGAGTCGGTGTCATGAACTTTACCCAATCAAACGTCTGTCTGCTAGCATCTTTAAAGCAGGCCGGGAGGGAAGTGTAAATGCAGCATGTTGGGGTTTTACAGTGATTATTGGCTGGACTTGGTGTGGCACAGTAACCTCCCAATGACAATCCCATTATTGTCATTGGGTTTCCATGACAGCAGTCTTAATGAAAAGATCCCATCCCTTAAAGAGCAATTAACAAAGACCTGCTTTTAGCCTTAAACCTGCATCAGACATTAACCCTCATCCCAGTAAGGGTGTGAGAGCTGTCCAAAATACCTGCTCTTTAAAAGAAAACATGTCCTCACTCAATCACACACAGGTGTACGCACTCACACACATACTGTCCTGTCTTTCAGAGGATACCCGTCAACCCAGGCCAGATTATCATGCTGCTTGGAGGCAGGGAGGCCTCTCTTAGCCACCTGGACTGTAATAGACTCGATGTGTTGGAAGAGGCACTTTTAATTTGTCACCCCTCCCCCCTTCATTCATGTGATCCTTTGTTCCTCTCTTCACAACAGAAAGAACAAATTTAATAATACTCTGCGTGAGGCTGCAGCCTTTTGTTTGAGATGGGAGTGAAAACATGCACTTTTGAGCTATCTTACACCAGTACTCCAGTATTATTTAAACCTGCATCTGATATTAACCCTCAGATTTCCCATTAAGGAGGTGAGAGAGTGCAAAATCTCTGCACTTGAAAAGAAAGCATGTCCTCACTCTTAGGCTTTTATGTTCTTTGTGTTACTACAGGTTCGTGAGACCTATATTCATAATTCATTGGCTGGTATTAAACTCACTGCTAACAAACGTTTGCCGCCAGGCTGCTGTGTGTGCTGTTGCTGTATTATACAGGTCTGCTGCAGCCCTGCAGGCTGCTTATATTACTGTCTTGGCTGTAGTCGGTCACTGCAAGCCGGTGGTCCTCCAGCCTCAGCAGATGCCTGTCTAGGTCTGTCCCGTGGCAAGTTAGTCATACTGTTCCCTTCATTAATGTACAATGCCTCAGTGTATAGGTTAGGCCTTCTTTCATTAAATGAAGCACATTTCTACTGGATGAGGAGGCATGAGTCTGTCAGCAGCTGGCAGTTTCTGTGGGATCCTCTTGGCTCGTTATCCACAGTCATTAGCCTCTCCACGCTTGACTACTGAGTACTGAAGCCACATGTATTTCAGAGTTTGACAAAGCTTAGACTGGCTTTGAAACAAATGGAGTCATAAATCTTTGGGCGCTACACGAAGTGAAGGAAATTCATCAAGTGTCAGAGCTGCAATTAATAATGGTACCTGTTCAGGATTAGAGTTCTCCTGTGTAAGTTGCAGTCTTTGTGTTTAGATATAATTCTGCCAGCAGTTAAGTGTAGATTTGTGATTATAGTTTGCAAACAGGAATGTACCTGAACGGCAGTTCAAAAGAACTGAGAGTAAAGTTGTTTTTTGTGCTCTATTGTGCTCATAATGCAGCAAACTTATTTGGTCTGGTTTTATAAAACTTTAAATAAATGCTCCAGCAGACAGGTCACTGGAGTCTGCAGTGCATACTAGTATTAATAGAAGCTGTCTGTCACATTTGTAGCGGCTGCTGTAGCAGGTTGTGTACGTCGGCTGCAGGTTGATTATGCTCTGTCGGTGTGCACTCTCTGTCCTTGCTGTCTCTTCCTACAATACCGTAGCTGTTTTGCTTCTGTTACATGTTTTATGAAAGAACATTAAAAGTCAAAGTGCCCCTTCTTCTTCCTGTAGCCTACAGCTGCTGTTATCCTGGAGTTCATGACCATGATGGCCATCTGTCACACTGCAGTCCCTGAACGCATGGATGGAAAAATCATCTACCAAGCTGCATCTCCAGGTATATCCCACTTTTAAGTGGAATACACAATGTTATTACAGTGTGTGTCTGTTCACACACAGTAATTTAAGATCGTCAAAATTTACCAGACTTCTTCTTGATTCTGACGTTGTTTGTGACGTAGCATGTTGTCAGATTTTCATTTTCAACGTTTGTAGTCGTTAATCATCAAACTGTAAAACCAATGAAAAAAATGAAGCTACAGATTCTGCAGAATGAATCTACAGTGATAATCATTACAACTGAAGACATGGACAAAGGATTTCACTAAGACAGTGCAAATATACAAATAATTCTTTAATACCAAAATCTATTGTTCACTGATATATAATGGGACAGCACGCCTGCGCCCTTTGATGGCACAGTGTAAGCTTAGCTGTCGTCTTAACACATGCATCCTAACAGCAGCTAAAAATAGAAAAGAACTAGCTCTCGCAACACATGTTGCTGTGATTTAACGGTGTCAAAGACGAGTGTGAGAGTTGCAAAACTTCTCCTTTCCTTCCTTTGATTTTGCCCAGTGACACGTTTCTGTGTAATGCTACACCTCTCCTGTACAAGTAGGTTCAAAACTGCATGTCGAAAAGAGCAGATTTTAAATGGCTAGTTGTGCAGCTGTGTCTGGATCTGGTTCCAGGTGCTCTGCATAAATGGTCTTGTGTGTCCTTGATATTTCTCTTTGTTGTAGTATTTAATTTTCCATCTAGCGACCTTTGTGTCACAGCAAATGGAACACACCACTACAGCCTCCGGGCTCCAGTATTTCATAAAGACGTTTATGTAATCATCAGCGCACACACGAGCCAGGAATCATATTATAAAATGAAATCAGCTGTTTACAAAATGCATTCTTCAGTCTATCACATCCACGGGTGAACTTAACAGACTGAGACAGCTGTCAATCAGGAAGTTAAACACATAAAATATTTCTAAACATCAAAGTTGCCACCATGACAAACATCAGATGAGGTGAAATCCACCACAGAGACTCTAAGAATAGGTTTTAGCGTTAATGCATAGAGATTGCTCTTAACAGCAGTAGTTATGTGTCCTGAAAATAATGCAGATTTCTGAAGAGACCAGCAGGTTTAACCTCCTAAGACCCGAACTCTTCCACGGCAGCATTTTTAATTTCTCTTTGATATTTGGGCTGATTGGGGCCCGATGAATGTAAAAACAAAGAATGACCAGATTTTTTATTTTTACCTTATTTTTGTTTCTAAGAAAAATGAGAGCCACATCTGAGGATATTTGTTTAAAATGTTGATAGAACAGTAGCAGCATAACGTCCTCGTAAGTGGATATCAGGCCCTTGTAGAGCAAAATTGAGTATTTTGGTCTAAATAACCCAAACTGTGATGTCCACATATGTGGACGCAGGTCCTAGGAGGTTAAAGGAAAAAGCATTTGACGTCAGTTTATAATGTACAAACATACGGCTGCAGTTTGTCAAATAGGTTGACATATCCCGATCGTTTTAAATATGTTTATTAGAGAACTGATGAACACTTTGATTCGAAAATAAGCTTTGCATCTTCATTTTGCTAATGACTTTTTGGGGGGCTTGGATTGCTTCAAACAGTCGTGTTCATGTGAAGCTTTGAGGTTTTTAGAGTGGTTGCAAAGAGCTGCTGGTGAAGTGAACTATAAAGAACAGTAGAGAGCTCTTTCTTGCCCTGCAGCATCCCCATGCACACGGTAGCTGGATCACAGGTTTCAGTCACTGTACTGAACCAGGTTCATGCAGCAACTGTGAAACATGGCTGCTGTGGTAAATACCAGGCTCAAATGTAATGTTACCTTGGATATTTGTAAAGGTGTTTTTATCTGTAACATTTTTCTTTGCTCCCCAGATGAAGGCGCTTTAGTGAGAGCAGCACAAAACCTTGGCTTCGTGTTCTCTGGTCGAACCCCAGACAGCGTCATTGTGGAAATTGTAAGTTGGACAAAACAAGTTAAAGAAAGGCAAACAGCCTTACAGGTCTGCTTAATCTATAATACTGGCATCATCGTGCTCCAGTCGGCATCTAAATAAGTCCCATCTGTAGGCTAGTTCATTTCCAAAAAACACTAAACTATCCCCTTGTCTATTTCACAGTACTTCATGAAATTTGTCAGATGTTTTGAAACAGAACTAAAACAAATACACTAAAAGTGGTTTTCCACTTGGATCACAGTGATGGAAAAACACAACATTTGCCGTGATTATATCCTGAGTTGATGCAGTGTGTCCTCTCCAACGCTCGGGTCACTCCTCCTGTTGTTCTCCTAATTGGCTAACCTGATGATTGCACTCAAAGAGCCTGAGGCTGAAAGGCCAGAGCCATTTCCTCTCTTTTTTTCGCCCCTTTTTGGTCGAACATCTCGTCTCCTAGACGTTTGTCCAATTTCTTAATCTTTATTAGACCTTCTAAAGCTCTCAGCATCTACTTTAATCACTCTGTCTTGTACCTAGCAGTGTCCACAATTAAGAAAGTTAATTGAATTTTACCTTGTTATTCTCCTTCCATCGGCTCAGTGCAAGCAACTGATAAACACATTTAAGTGCAATTAAAGCTGATTGGAGGAGGATGGCAGGCTTGGCTGTGCTACTTAAGATAACTTGTCTCAGAAGACTGAGGTTGAAGTGTCTCCTTCTGAATTACGTTAACGCTCACGTCTCTTTCAATTCAGGTTGGAACAGAGGAACGATATGAACTGCTTCATGTGCTGGAGTTTACAAGGTACAGTTATTATGTTTTTATTATGCATATACACCATCAGCATGCCTTATTTAACAGTCTTTTACTATAGAGTTTTCTGTTTGAGCCTCAGTAGCATCATCATTAATTAACTAATTAATCCTAGTTAACCCCACTGTGGTCACATGGTTATCTTGTTACCCACTCTTTGTTTTCAGTAATCATGTGCTAGCTCAAACCATGCATTACTTTAGCATTGTGGTAACACACTGCTGTTATTTCTCTCCTTATTCCACCTCCTTCTGCCCTCTCACTCTCTCTTGGCTTTTTTTATCGCTTAGCGCAAGGAAGAGGATGTCAGTCATCATGCGCACCCCATCTGGGAAGATCCGCCTCTACTGCAAAGGAGCTGTGAGTGTCTGTCTCTCTCCATAGCAACGCGTGACAGGTCATCACCATCATCGCCGAAACGCTCTTCTCTCCTTATTGCCTCTCGCTCATGTCAGGAAATCTTTTCATTGGGTGACAGGATGAAGCAAGATCACCACATTTCACACATCTCTGCCAAATAACAAATAAACGTTATGGCCAGACTACATTTAATCCTCAGTAAGATTTAATCGGATCTACAATTTCCTGGATTGCAACAATTTTGTGCTGTGAATATAATACAAAAGTGAGAGCAGAAGTACAAATTGCACAGTATAACACAACATCAATATTTTATTTTTAAATGTTACATGGTTATTGCAGCACCCCTAATCTGTGGAGAAGGGACGAGATAGCGGAAGCGTTCTGGTGTCTGTTTGTAGTCAGCGCTCTATTGGCTATTTGGGTTTGAGTAGGTTTTGGTCACAAGAAAACTGGATTGTACTGAACCACCAGACGACAGAAAGCATTTGTTTTCATCCGATGATGATTCATCTTTTAACGAGCTTTTTTCCATTCATCTATAAACAATAACCCGTGGATGGAACTGGTTACTCTTAGTCCAGATATATGGCTGCACCAAAAGTCTTGAGTTCCCAGATCAGGCTTCTCCAAATGTATATCTCTTTTTTAATACAAATAGCTAGAGTTATCTGAGTAGGAACATGAAGTGCTTCTACATGGGCCGCATACAGCCTTAGACCCACATTTGCAAAGCAGCACAAGTCCAGGTGGTTCCTTTCTTTCCTCTCTGGGTGTCAGTAACCAGTGAGTGTTTGTTTCCCTTCAGGACACAGTGATCTATGACCGCCTGGCAGACAGCTCTAGGTACAAAGAGATCACATTGAAGCACCTGGAGCAGTTTGCCACTGAAGGTGAGTGGACTAACATCGCCCCCTGTCTGCCAACAATAATGTGTCTTTTCAGGATGCTGTACATCCCTGCGTCATCTCTGGACAGAAGTAAACAAACTTCCTCTTCCTGAGAGCCTTTCCTCTCATGCATTATTTAATGGAAATTTCCTTCTAGTGGGAATATTCTGCTGTAATTTTAACACAAGGCTGTTGACCTGAAGGAAACTGCACCACATACTCTGCTTCTTGTTCTACGATCATACTGCCCCCTTGTGAGACACCAGCAAAATGATGTCATTAGGAATATTTGATGTGTGCTAAATTTAGCATCCAGGACAGATTGTGAGGATCTTCAGGCCCAATAATTCCCAGTCCAAGTGGAGATACTACAGATGAAAACCTACTTTATCTGCTGCTCGCTTTTGCCATTTTGATCCCATAACATCTTTCAGACTAGAATTCTTTAGTCAGTGTCTTGGACATTTGTCTCATTTAAAGTGCAAATTAATCCAAATGAGACAATACCTCAATCAAATATTTAGACATAAAACATGTCTTAATGTGGGTAACCAACTGTGGAAATGTCATTCTGCCATCTATTAGTTATTCTTATTAAATTCTAGTAAAAATATCTGGAACGTATCGAGTCACAACTCTCCCAAGCATCTGTTCTTTCCTGTACATTAAAGGTTTTTACAGAGTACTTTATTCATGCATCTGTGTAGGTTCTCAGTCAACCAGGTCAAGGTACTCTTAAGTGCTGGAAATGAAGGCAACTGGACTCCTTTGTGGTTCACAGAGATTTTCACCTCCCATTCTAGAGGCTTCTTCAGTTCTGTAAATTGCTGGACAGTCATTTTACAGACCTGGTGGTGTTATGTGCTCGAAAGTGGTCGTGGGAGTCACTGAACCACCCTGTAATGTGAGTTGTTAAGAGTCACATGAGCCGAGGTGTGAATTTAGGTGTGGGTCATTACCCTCCTGTCAGAGGCCAAGGTCCTGAGACCCCGCCCCCTATCATGTGATTTGTTCAGGTCACATGGTTCAAGGTGTGAACAGGGATTTCATGAAGTGATAAAGGGAGCTGGTGCCAGTTGCCACCACCTTTGTTCAATGATAGTCGTTCATATTTGGTGTCGATGACCTCCTTTGCGCTTCTCCCAAACAGCCTGAAAGAGTGACCTTTCTCCTTTAGGATGCATACGTACAGCTGAGTGTCCTGTCGAGATGATTCTCCTAGATTGTGTTCCTCACTGAATTGCGCTTCATATTTGGTATTTGGGTCTTGTCAACCCAAGTGAACCTTTGTGACCTTAATAAATCACATGATGAAAAGGGCCCTTTTGCACAATGAGCCACGCCTTGATTCAGACTTTTGCTTACATGATCCTTTATGTCTCACGTGATTACAAGGTGGGTCAGTGACTCCAGGGGGCAATCCCACCAGTGGGGTCTCGCCATCAGTTTATAGAGCTGAAGAAGCTTCTTAAATTAGAGGTAAAACATCTTCATGGACCAAAAGGGTCTGTTCGCCTTCATTTCCAATTTTTAAGGCAGGGGTGTCAGACGTATAGCCGGCGAGCCGGAATTGGACTGTATTATCAAAAGTTTTATAGCTTCTCCTCCTGACATGGCCATTCATACTACAGTAAATAAGTAATAGATAAACATTTCAATAACAGAACATTTCAGAAAATAAAAACTGAAACGTTTTGTTGGAAATGCTCTTATTTTTTCGTATGCTAAGATAGCTGATCTGAATTTTGAATTTAATTGACTTTTATGACATTTTTAAACATAATTTTATTAAATGTAATACATAAAAATAACTGTTAATCAAAGTTTGTAACTGGGGAAGTTACCATGACGTTATCAGTTGATTCGAAAATTGACCGTACTAAGCTGAAGCGCTTTGTTCAACAAAGACAGCTGCTGCTTTTCTCAGCTCCTATTTAGCGTATGTCAGTAACCCTTTAGTACCTTTTATTTACCCCCCAAAATATGAAGAATGGACTTTAAGCAAATTTATACTCTGAATAGGTAAAGTAATACAGTAATGGTGTCTGAATAACCTGCTTCGGATGCAAGATTCAAATCTAAATCCGATGGTTATTTTGCTGGAGTTACCGTTCATGCTGCGTATTGTATTGATTAATATGGTCAGAAATATAGCTGACTTAAGTAGCAGTGTTTTCATTGGACTGGGTCTATCTGTGTAACACGTTTAACAGTGATTGCAGAGCACAAGCTTTGTTTTGTAATGTTAAACAGTCAGAACTATGACATTTGACCCAAATGTTGCGATGCTGCTTTTAATCTTGTAGGCCTGCGCACTCTGTGCTTTGCGGTGGCAGACATCAGTGAATCGTCCTATCAGCAGTGGTTGGAGATCCACCACAGAGCCTGCACCTCCCTGCAGAACAGAGCCTTAAAACTGGAGGAGAGCTACGAACTGATAGAGAAGGTTTGTTAAGCGACATCCTGTTTGTGTGCACTGTGTCGGTTTTTCTGAAAGGGCTATTTTTTATTGCAGAATCCAGTTTGACTGACAAGCAGCACAAAGCTTTTCATCTGGTTAAATGCGGCAATTTCTTAATGCGGAGGATTTTATAGGAACAAAACTTGTGAAAAGTCAGACTGGCCTTGAGCTGAAGTGTAACTAGTGGGGAAAATGAAATAACGTCTGGAAACCTGCAAAAGTTCAAACTCGTGTGTGTTTTTATACGTTTCACCAGCAGGTAGAGTTGGTTTTCTGTGAGGTGGGTCTGTGTGGAAGCGTTAGTCAAACACAGGAAGCCACAGAGTAAATCAGCCACTTGGCAGGTTCGTCATGGCTGCTCCTGGCTGCCCAAAACAAATGGGGGCAATCAATCATGAAATAAACATAAAGAGAGAAAAATTTAATGCGCGTTGCCAAATGAGCAGAGCGTGGCACTGCGGCCCAACCCCAATTCCCTTCCCTCGGTCCCACCCCTCTGTTTCTGCAGTTAGGGGAGGTAAGGTCTCCTGTTTCTTTTGGGATGAAGAGGTAGCCTTTGGAGGACTAGATGACCAAAGGGTGATTGTGATTGGGCCAGGGTTAGGGCCACCCACACTTAAAAATGCACACAGTAATGCCACAGGGGGGCACAGTGGAGTTATAGTGAAATGTTAAGGATGGAGGCATTCCTGCAGTGTGTCCGAAGTTTCTCCTTCTCATCATTTCTTAACTAAAATGCTGATTACATATTATGTGGGAAAATCTTCCTATTTGATCCTGATTGTTCTTTTAAAAAACAATTGTTTTGTATTGATACGCTGTTTTAGCTGTTTAATATCTAATTCTTCATTATTTTTCCCCATTTATTTCTCGCTGGTCTATTGCAGGGGATACTTTTTATGATCCCTGACTAATCTAAGTACAAGTGTATTTATTGTTTACTGTTTGTCAGTGCAAAGTAAGCTGCTCTAGCTCCACTGTGGAAATTCAGAACTTTATTTCCCCTTTTTAACATATTAGAAGCAGTAGTGGTGAATTCATACGAGTCTTTGTCCCAGTGGAAACTTAAGCTACATATACTGGACAGACTCTACCAGCAACATACTGACTATGATCCCGTTTCTCCCTGATTCAACTGGTACTTGTATCATAATTTACAAAGAGTGCTTTTAACAGCAGCCATAGAAAGAAATGAAAGGCTTACGATGAAAAGGCAAAAGAAAGTTTGGCACATCCAGTCATGGTCTTTCCCAGGCATAGTTTTCCGGGCTGTGTGGTTCCCAGTGATTAGCGTGGACAGACCTACAGACGTCCAGGCAGTAAGGCTCAGGTCACAACTTAAAGAGCTTCCAGAGCCTTTCCTCTGCTGCTGGCTCCTGTCTCCCCTCTACCCCTGGCTCTTGTCAAACCTTTGGCCCTGTGATGTGCCCATACAAGCCCACAGCCAGCCACAGAGCAACACAGAGTTTCCTGGGGAAAAAACAGCAGCTGCATTTTGTGGGTGTGCTTGTGTGGCAGAGAGCGTGTCTATAGATGCAAACACAGATGCAGGGGCACAGTAACGGATCCAAAACCCCTTAAGTCCACCGCCGCGGTTTTTACTTGGTGATAAACAAGAGCGGCTGATGAGGGGAAAAACTCGACTGAGTGAGTGACACTATCCCGGCTCAGATGTTTGCCTGACACATGACGATTTAAAGGCCTTCCTGTGTTATGATCCTCACTAACTGACTTGTTTACTGACTTTCTTTGGGGCAGAACCTGCAGCTCCTGGGCGCCACCGCGATAGAGGATAAGCTCCAGGATAAAGTGCCGGAGACCATCGAGACTCTAATGAAGGCCGACATAAAGATCTGGATCCTGACTGGGGACAAACAGGAAACAGCCATCAATATTGGTAAGCAGCAGCATTTATGACCGGATGCTTTCCGAGCTTTATTTCTATGTGAATTCTGCTGTGTCGTGTGGTTTTATTGGTACAATTATTAGTATTTTTACCAGAAATGGGGCACAACATAAAGGTCAGATATCAGTCACACCAAAGGAAGCCTACTTCAAGGCTGCCAAACTGCCAAAAAGCAGACTGATGCAGCTGACATTGCTAAGATTGAGTTCCCCTGTTATGCAAAAGCAACAATAGCTATTTTCCTTCTTGTTTGTGCTTCACGATGCACTTTAACCTTATTTGTGTACGAGGTCTCATACCAAAAGGAAAGTCCCTGGCAAGCCTGATGTTTTTTTCTGTGCTAAAGTGCATGCCAGCCTCTTACAGGTACTCCAGTCATCCTTCACCCAGA
Organism: Diplotaxodon limnothrissa; assembly: GCF_057381915.1. Taxonomy (NCBI): domain Eukaryota; kingdom Metazoa; phylum Chordata; class Actinopteri; order Cichliformes; family Cichlidae; genus Diplotaxodon; species Diplotaxodon limnothrissa. The sequence goes on along the minus strand of NC_140597.1, from coordinate 39,655,720 downwards.
AAGACAAACAGCTGACAAGCTGAATGTTTCTCTGTCACACATATCTAGTGAAAGCATGCGTCGCAGAATGCCAGATGATGTATGAGCACCCTGCACTGACATGAAATAAATAACACGCATATGTACACAAGCAGGCACGTCTCACGTATCTAGGTGCCCCAGAGGCAGATATTATCAGAAAGGTGAATGCCTAACGCTGGTTGTCCGTTTGGGTTTGTATTCTTCTTCGTTCTGCGCTAGACGTGGGCAAATCAAACAAATGGATCGACCTTGAATACAGTCAGCCAGGTAACACGGAGGTCAGAAAAAACAGATATCAAAAGTACCTCCGTTTGTGGCTGCTCCTGCTGCTCCTGCTGCTCACTGAATCAGCCCTTTGTACCCACTGTGCCCAGATGTGAGGCAGCAGAAGCCCATGCTCACTGGAAGTATTTTTACAGGTTCGCCTTTTGACTGGGTTGCTCTGTAAAAATTCTGCTTAATATTTACTTTATTTTTTTACTACTTTCCTCACTGAAAGATGATACCAGTTGGCAGAGTTTATGGTGCACCTTTAGCCAAATCAGACACCTGAATTCAGGCCAGGACATTATTTAACATTTGGAGGTGGCCGAAACCACCCAAGTGCCACTTTTGGCACATAATACTGGCATGCTCATTAAATGAAATCTTTGTTAATGCAATAATATTCTTATTTGTAAAGCATACAGGTGTGCTGATTTGAAGCTCTGAAGTGATTGTCCTAAATCTAGTGTGTCCCTAAACCTGAAGTATAATGACATACGATAAAGAAACGACTCTGATGCTTTTAGGCTGTCTGACAAAAGAGCAATGTTTGCTCTTAACACGCTCTCGCTGCTATGAGCTGCTAGCTGAGAGGAGTCTGTGTGCACGTAACTCTCAAGGCAGGTAAGAGCCAGAATTTACTAAAAGGAAAGAGCCAGCCGATCAGTTAGGGAAACAGTGTTCGCTTTGCTAACATTCAGTTAAGTGTGGCTGGAGGGTGCATTGTGTCCTTAAGCAGAGAGGGACCAAAACGTAAACACCATCCCTTATCTGAGCCCCTGAGCCCCCATTATGTTGACCTGTTCCTCTTCCTGTCATTTTACAATAATTTCAAGCCCCATTCTTCTTCTCAAAATCCCAGTCAGCATGTTACCCCCTTTGAGTGGCTTTCGCGGCTAAAGTTTGTATTTCTAATTGTTGCTCCCGAGGCGAAATTCCAGATTAGCCTGACACAAGTGTCATTGTTACACATTCCTCAAATCCTGTGGGAGCGGTGTTTGGTTCTGCCTGAGATGGGAAAGCCAGGAATTTAACTTTGGTGACATTAAAAAAAAGAGAGAGAAAAGTCAAACGAGCTAAAGGTAAACATATTAAACGGAAGGCAGTATTGACAAGGGGGAAGGGAGTGACCGAGAGAGGCTGCGTCCAGATGGGGAGACGTTTTGCACACATTGGCAAATCTTTGCACCTTTGCACTTAACAATCTGCCAGACCCCAGCCCTGTTTGGTTTTGACTCTGGAGGTGAAATTTGCTCATTTCCTCTGTACGTACATATGTGTGTGCGTTTGTGCATATTGTGGGTGCACTATTCTTCGGCTATGTGTTTTGTGTTGTCTAAGTTTCACCACCCATATGTTCACAAAACAGAGGCTTTGTGGTAACCCCCTTAAAGAAACTAAAATCCCTTTCCAGACAGAAGCAAAGTGCAGAAGCCCACAAATATTTATGTGGTTATGGCCGCAGATGGCAGCCCTTTTCATACAGCCACAGCACTGAACTGAAGGCTTCAGTCTTGGTTCATGAAATATTTCTGTTTTCCCCAATGGGAGGCGCCCTCTACCACCTTGCTGGTGACCCCGAGCATCTGTCCCCGCCAAAAGCTGAGGGAAACGCTCCCTAGAGAGCCATGTTGGGTAACTCGGAGTTGTAACTGCCTATTAAAACAGGAAACTGACAAACTCTTGTAAACCAAACTCATTAGTCATGTGCTGAGACACTTGCTTTGAGCTGTAAAATTTTAATTGGATCCCTTTAAACGTTGTTTATTTGATTCTTCTGGGTTTTATATATTTAATATTTGCATGTGGATGCAGGTTTGGGATGAGCTAACTGGACTCTTTACATTTAAGGCAACTATAATTTTATGAGAGTAAAATTGGATTAATTAAAAGTTTTATGTATTTTATCTGCTCTATATTTTTGCAGTGCTTAAGATTTTTTTTTTGTTTTGTTTTTTTGCAGGACATTCCTGCAAATTGCTGACGAAGAACATGGGCATGATTGTGATCAATGAAGACACTTTGGATGTAAGTATACGAGATTTTGTTTATCCATAAATCAAACTTCTCTGGAACGGGGAATCAGAACACATAAAACTCACAGTTGTTTCACAAAACCCATGAGCACGGCTGTTCTAAAACGACTTCATTCAAAATGTAATTTAAAGCATGATTTCGTTTTTCCATTACTGTGTTAAAAATAATACTAATGTATTTGCCATTTGGCTCGTGACTCTAATTCCAGCATATCAGTATGAGTGTTGGATACATCTAGTAAAGCAGTGTTATTGTCAGAGATCAACATGAACTAAAAGCCTTTAAAGTATGTTTTTATGAAGTGAAATAACAAATATGGATCATTTGGGCTTCAGATTTATCAGAATATCGGACAGTAACCAACACTGATCAACAGTTCTTGTACGTGGAAAACAGTACAGAAGTTAAAGAACTTACTAAGATAAAAACATCTGTCCCTCATGACCTCACCCCGTCCCCATGAAAACCAGAAAATCTCCAAACTAAAATGATGAGGCTACAGGGAGTCTTCCTCATAAAGTCCTCACAACTTCCCAGATTCTGCATTTAACCTCTTTAAGACACCCAACAGAGAAGTCTGTCGACCCCACAGCAGGAGAGCCTTGTCTGTTGTTTCTAAGACTGAAAAGGGCAAGTCCCTGCACTTCCAACAGGAGAAAGCTGCCGAGCACAGGAGCCACAGATGGAGGAGAAACGTGCTGTGTTTAGCTTGTCGGACACAGAAGGGGGGGGGATGGCGAGAAGGAGGGAATGAAGGAGTGGAAAGCGGGGCGGGGGGCTGTTTGGGGGTGATGACGGACGGCCTTCACTCTGTCAGCCGGTCGTTAGGCGTGATAAATGAAGTTGAGGCAGAAAGTCGGGGTTGGTGCATTCATAAAGCTCACGAACCAGCACTTTGAAATGTCAGCTCCCATTCTGCTGTGCTTGAGCAGATGCTTACATAAGGCAGTTTGTTAAAAATCTCTCCAACAACACTGAGGAGGAACAGTGAACAGAGGACCAGGCAGCAGAGCTGGTAGTTCTGAGTCCTTGAGGCATGTCTTGCTTCTTTGCAGTGTTTAGAAACAATTATCAAAGGAAGGACACAGTTTCTGACATATCCTGTGTTAAATGTTACATGAAGTGAAATCCTTGCAGTAAAATGCTGTCTCTAAGTTAGGATTAGGTCATTCTGAAAAGCTTTGCCTTCTAGTCAGGGTGTTTAATCATTTTGAGAGCATAGCATTGGCATATTAATCTTATTCATCTTACAGCTACAGACGAATGAGGTTCATTATTTTCACGTTTATAAGACTAAAATAGGATTTCTAAACACTCTATCTTAACTGCTCATAGGTAGTTTCTCCAGTGACATATTGGTCAAAAGTATGTGTCCATATTCTTCTCACTAAGATGGAACATGCCCCGTTTGGATGCCTCCAAGTCTAAGAGAGACGATGACATTAGGTCCATACAAACGTCCAGATTCCACGTAATGAGTGTCTCATTCTTTTGGCTGTATCACTTAAGGCGTATATAAACAATGGAGCTCCACAGGCTCTTGTGGATTTCTGAATGGACGGTACATACACTTCCAAAAACCAAACACTAGCTTGTCACATAGGCCAAACTGGTCATTAGAGCCACAACAAAAGAGGCTTTAGGAGGAGACATGTAGCATTAGTGCAAAAATTCCTTAGTGGGGAATTGGGAGTTGGGGGGGGTGAATGGCCGCCCTCCTTAAGGAAATGGTAAACTTTGCTTATCACGCTGGGGTGGATACATTGTACCCGAACAAAGCAAATTCTTTCACATACATGTTTCCAGCACACACATGCTCTCACACTGAGATGTCATCTGGAAAGTCAGAATGTGCAGTTGTAGTTGAATGTAGATATAACAACGTATGACTTTTCCGGCCTGCACGCGCGCGCTCACACACACACACACACACACACACACACACACACACACACACACACACACACGCACACACGGACGCTCACACACACACACACACACACACGCACACACGGACGCTCACACACACACACACACACACACACACACACGGACGCTCACACACACACACGCACACACACACACACACACACACACACACACACACACACACACACACACACACGCACACACGCACGCACACACGGACGCTCACACGCACGCACACACGGACGCTCACACACACACACACACACACACACACACACGCACACACGGACGCACACACACACACGCGCACACACACACACACACACTTGCCTACCCGCTGCTCATCTCGTGCTGTTTTACAGACCCCATCGGGGATGGCCAAGTCCTCGCAGCTGCTCTCTGCTTGTATCCTCGTGCTCAGTTTCTCTCTTCTGTTAATCCATCATCTCGCTCTCTGTGCGTGTCTCGCTCTCCTCCTCTCGCTTTGTGAAACGTAAAGCCACTTTCTCCAAATATTTCCTTTAAGCTGAGGTTTCAGAGTTTTGTTATGCCAAGCGAACATTGCGTGGTCCCCCTGCTACAATCTGACCGCTTTGACATATTTGACCTCCACACCAGCACCCACCCCGCCCTTTAACTGCCATAATTCTTTTTTAATGTTTTCAGCTTTTGGGGCATCAGGAAATTACATTGTCTCCGTGCAGTTTGTCTGCCTGGTTATTATTTGTCAGTCTTTTTATTTGTTTGCATGAATATAACCTCTTTCACTTGCACTTCAGTTGAATGCAACAACATAATAATTTAAACTGTTGGTTACTTGTGCAGTAAAAGTTCTACCAAGTGTGTTTAGCAGTATGCTGTCACACAGATAATGGTTACCCACAGAGAGTGGTTTTATTTGCTAATGACTTCACCATCTGTGGTGAGGATGATTTAATGAGTACTACAATGAAGATCTCACCACTCTGTCATCCAGTCCACATGCCCATAGACCACCACAGTTAATCCTCTTGTCAGTGTCATATTTATAGCTTTTCATCAACACCACAGATATATATACTGTAAAAGCAAACAGAATATAATCACAGAACTCATCTGTGTTATTACATCATAGCTAAGGCCTCAGTGTAATAAATAGGAGAATTATAATAAATATTCAAGATATCAAGAGCAGCTGCTCTGGAGCAGTCAGGGATTAGAAGCCAGAGTGGACAGATCTGTCTGTTTGAAAGTAATGCAAATGGAGAATAAAGTTATATTAGTTATATTAAAGTTATATTACTTGTTGGTCGTATGTATGTATATAGATATAGATATATAGATATATATCAAGTGTATATATGACAATAAATGTTTATAATTAAAACGTTCTCAGTAGGAATCAGTTCAAACTGTGTGAGTGGCGAGAATCTAATATATGTAAACATTGTTACAGTTTGGGTTGAGATTTAGGCATTGATCATTCATGAAAGCTTTACAATAATATAAAGGTACTTTTTGGTGGAAATTAAGATGCTAAGATAATTTTTTGTCTTTAGAGATTCTTTAAACCAAATGTTGTCATTTCCAGTGAAGTGTGGACTTGTTTGTTAATTCTGTTTTTAAAGCTCATTATAGCGATTTTTCATTTTATTGTGCTTTTTTTAATCTATTCTTTTTCATTATTTCGCCATCACGTTCAAAAATTCTTTTTGTTTGTTTTATTTTATTCCCTTGTCTGTGAGAAAGTTACTCCAAAATTAAGATAAATGTCATGAAACCTCAGAGGAGTAATATGGGTAATTAAGCAAGTCATTAAATGTGTCAAAATCCTGATCGCCTTCTTTCTTCATTGAGGATCTGCTCTACAGACACCCTTAAAGTGTTATTATACCATAGTTTGGTAATTAATCAGAAACATCATGAGAAGCAAAACCCAAAAACAACATTAAAATATCAAATTCTTTGCTTTTTCCCCTCTTTTAGAGAACAAGAGAAACCCTCAGCCACCACTGTGGAATGCTGGGAGATTCCCTCTACAAGGAAAACGACTTTGCTCTCATTATTGATGGAAAGACTCTAAAATACGCTCTTACATTTGGAGTGCGCCAGTACTTCCTGGACCTCGCCTTGTCCTGTAAAGCTGTCATATGCTGCAGGTAAAATTTAAACCCGAAACAATAAAATAAGCTGGGAACAAGCAAGACATTAAATGTCGTGTCTAAAAGAATCAGGCAGTAAATAACCCGAAAGCCCAAGCTGTTGTCTTGAAGTTTATTTTTCTATTAGAGCCAAATGTTAAAAATGACCCAAGTGAAATTTCAAACTATGTCCTAAATCTACATATTATTATTTCTCCACCATAAAGGTCATTTAGACTTTTTATGGCACCGTAATATAACATGAAGGTGCGCTGTTGACCTGCCCAGGCCACATAAGTGAGAGGAAGCACTTAAGTACTCAAGCAGCCATGACAGGATCTGGGGCCAGAACTCAGCACCATGTTTTCAGAACAACAGCGACCCTTTAGATGCCACGCTATTACTCCGTGCAGTACGTCAAATTTGTATTTATTTTTTTGCCCCCACCTCCACCTGCCTTTGCCTTGTGCACACTCTGTGGGCACTAAGATACACCGCGAGATGAATGAGGCCCCTTAAACCATGGAGAACATAAACATTAACAGTTTCACAGTTAAAGACAGACGTGCAGTTTACAACATCATCATCTCCAGAGAATTTCTTTACTGTATGCTACGCTGAGTTTGGTGCACAAAGAAGAAGCCACTGTTGGGGAGGCTAGAGGCTGGCAGTGAGGGCATAAAGCTAAGATTGAAGTCTTGAGGAAGAGGATGGGTTTTACTTAGTAAATTAAGAAGATGTTTATCTATTCTATAAAGCTGCTTTGCCACCTTTTCACACCCAGCCAGCAGCAGTTTGTATCTTACGGTTTATATTTGTTACTCTTTAAGAGATCCTGTCAAAAAGTAAACAAATTCTATGTAACTTTATATGAGCTGCTGTTTTACCCAGGTTATGTTTGTTCTTACTGTTATTATCCCAGATTTGGACTTAACTCACGTGTGTTATCAATCACTTCCTTTCAGAGTATCGCCTCTTCAGAAGTCAGAAGTGGTTGAGATGGTGAAAAAACAGGTGAAGGTGATCACGCTGGCCATCGGCGATGGTGCTAACGACGTAGGAATGATCCAAACAGCTCATGTCGGTGTGGGAATCTCAGGCAACGAGGGTCTGCAGGCGGCAAACTCCTCAGACTACTCGATTGCTCAGGTGAGGAGTCAGAGATTGAAAGCACAAATAAATAAAGTGGGAACTTTTACCTAGTATTGAAGTTCAAAGAAGATCTATTATGCTCACATTAACTAATAACATCTGCATTTGTACAAGTGCTTCCTGTGAGCTAAAGGCTCATGCTTCTTTAAAATTGTAAATCATCACCTTTGTGATGGGTTTGATGGCTTTTCAGTAACTTCACCTCAATAAAGGAATTTGAGAGTCAGAGAAATATTAAAATATTACCAGGATCCAATCTGTCAGTCTAGTAATAAAAGATCAGCGACTGCAAAAATGAAGATACCAGGTAGGTTATGATATTTAATTTGGCTCAAGCAAAGTGAAAATCATAATAATACACGACTCGATAAACACGTCAAAGTTGCAAATGCTTATCCATACAGTACTTTATCAGTAATACTGTTTTCCATGCCTTGTGACAGCCTTGTCGCTGTTTTCATGTATTACATGTTACTGATAGCTTGGTACATTGTTCTGAGGAACAATAGGTCACATATCTGAAAGGGCTTCAACTTATACAGTAAAGTAGCATCTCCTATAAAACAGGCTGTGGTGAAACCCAACTCCCAACACAGCTACAGGGAACGCATCCTGGCAAACTGCTTCTTAAACCCATACTCATGTCCCAGCAACCAGTTTGTCTGAAACGCTGCATACATATGACACCCGTTGACACAAAATCCATGGCGTTTGTGAGTCTGTTACACAGCACACCACTTAGTTCATTGTGTTAGTACAGCCAAGAGGCTTGGGGGTATGAGGAACTAAGAGTTGACTAAGGCACAGTGCATTTTCTGTGCTTCAGTATGAAATTACTAATCAAGAGACTTGGGTTTGTCTGAAGTTCCCCATTTAGTCCGCATGACATGTAGAAAGTGTATGTTCTTCAAAGACAGGAGGCCTCTTGTAATCGATTTGTGTCAAATTAAATTACACCTCCAGACTTCCAGTGGTACTTTCCGCATCTTGGCGCAACGGTACATTAACTGTAATCTGCTGACTACAAACTGAAATCAATCAAGGGGAAGTTGTATAACTTTCTACTCCTATACATGATTTAGATTAATGTCTGCGAGTGTCAGATGAGCATCTTGCTGCTATAGATTACTACACAGCTAGATTTGATACTTGAACAGTGTTATCTGTTAAAGTAAGTGGAGAGTAAAGAGCTTCAGGCCAAGGCATCTCTGCTGACTGTCTGTCATCAGCTTGGCTCTGTGTTAACTGATGTTTGATCCAGCCCTCCGAGGGGTCACGCAAACTGGGAGCTGCGACTGTTCTTTCATATCACAGAGGAGTTCTGTGTAGATGCTGAAAGACAAGACCCCAAAATAAATAAAGCTGTGTTCAAAATGTCAAGCTCTCACTACTCACAATACAACTGGGATATATAGCAAGCCATGTTTTAGTGCTATCCAAATGTAAGAGGAGTTTTATGTACTGCGCTAAAAGTATGACACAACTGCTCACAAAAGTGTGTAAAACCCACAATCATTACCCAAACATAAAGAATTTCAACTACTAAAAAATATGTATATTTATTATGTTTGTAAAAGCTAGTATATGCCCACGCTGACAGAAGAAAAGAGAAAAATAAGGGTTGATGTAATTTATGTCAGCCTCTTGCTAGCTATGTGTAATTCAACTTCTGTGCATATAAATGAGAAGATATTGCTGTGAAATAAAAAATTATACAATGGCTTTACAAGGTGTCAAAGTGCATTAAAATATATATATTTAAGCCTGTTGCCAGGTGATTGCTGGGCAACATGATGACATCATCTCATATAGATGAGTATAGCTAAGTGTAACGAGTCTGGCTCCCCGGCTCTTGATGGTCTTTGAGGAGTTCACAGACCAAAAACAAACACTGACAGAGATTTTGTGCGTTACAGGACAACATGCTGGGTGTCTTTTCTTTTATCATTAAAAAAAATCTGTCTGTAATTATTTTGTTAGCTGGTGTTGATGTATCACTTTTTAATTGTGCAACAGCAATAATGTAATTAATGAACCCATGAAAATGACCCGAGCACTGTCCGAAAGCGGCTTTTCCTTTTTGCCGATGGGCTCACTAATTTGGAGCAAAGAGGGAGAAGTGATTAAGTGAATGATTTTGGACACAAGCTACCCCTTCTAGATGGTAAGAAGGTGTGATGAAACACTTGTTCTGCTCCAGTGCTATCACACTCATCAGCCAAAATTGCAGTGTGATTGAAAGTCCACCACAGGCCTTAAATAGTGGTATAATTATGAAGCCATTTAACTATTATGTTAGGCCCTTGGAGACTAATACCCCCATATGAACCCCTCCAATTTCTTGCAGTCTTTGTCTACACACTTTGTGGAATGTGTTAGCGAGAGCTTTGGCCACAAGCTCTCATCAGAGGCTTTCTGCCCGGGAATGACAATCTTGAAGTTCTGTAACTCTTTTAGTGCTCCAGCCCTGATCTCTGATTACAAGGAGCCATTAGAGACAAACATTAGACACAGAGTTCTGCTATCCATTCATTTTGTCGTGTTCCTCCATTCATTTCCCTCCCACACAGTTCAAATACTTAAAGAATCTGCTGCTGGTTCACGGAGCCTGGAATTACAACCGCGTAGCCAAGTGCATCCTATACTGCTTCTACAAGAATATTGTCCTGTACATCATCGAGGTAAGACTCACACAGAAGCTCTCAGCACTGAAAGTCATGCAAAAAGCCAGATGTGAATGCACAGCTTTGAGATTCTTTTTTTCAAAGATGCAAATGGCACAACTACGTGAAGGCAAAGATTCCCTGTTAGAGTTTCCATGTTTGTATTTCTGTTGACTGGCCCCTCACAGTACCTGCCAGGTTGTGCAGCTGCTGGATGAAGGGTTTGAGTTTTGACATATCGGAGCAGAATATGCCCACGAGAAGGCTCGCAGACATACACACTCTATCATACGTGGTATAATCAACAGGAAGTCTGCCTTTAGTCCTTGCCAGTTGTTCAGTCCTCAGAATATTAATCTGCAGTTCATCTGAGTTAGTGAGAAGTCGAACCAGTTCACTAGTGACTCCACATATTTTATGTCCTAACATTTAGGTATTAATTGTTATGCGAATAACATTGGACATGCCAAGAAATAAAATGCAGATGATTAGTGGCCAATCATGTTATGCTCTAACTTGGGCTGTGATAATGGTGAAATGTTAGGATTAACTTTATTTTTCATGTATTTTATCAAATGGCTTTCTTGTGATGTTCCTACATATTTTTATGCATTTTTTTTTCCTTGGCAAGTTCAACTTCTTTCCTGAAATAATGCTTAATAACATTTTCCCATCACTGTGATTTTTACTGCACTGATGGGCCTTGTTGGGAAATGTTCACAGACACTCGAACACTCTCCCTGTTTATCAGTGGATAAGGATTAGATAGTTTCACGTGTCTCTGCCGGCATCGGTCAGTTGTTGTGTGGTGGGTTTGATGGCATCTGACAGATACCAGACCCAGTGCAGATTGCAGCCTCAGATCTATAACCAAGGGTGGCCAGACACGTGAAGTGCTTCCTATCATCGGCAGCTTTATCACTAGTAGTGCTCAGATGTTTTGATCAACAGGCCGTGCACTTGTGTGACAAAAGTAGCAAGTTTGGCTTTGCACCGTCCCAAAAATCCAGAAGTGGAAACTGCTGAGTGTTTGATCTTTGAGCTTTACCAGTCGCTTTGTGCCAAAGTGACCACGCAGCGTAACCGAAAACACGACATGAAACGATTTCCATGAAGTAGGTAACATCTGGGAGCAGAACAGGAGAAAAATACATTATTTGGCCACTTAAAAGACCACCTCTCTTTCCTTATGTTGCTTGACAAGATTTGAGAATACTGCTTTATTTGCTCACAAAATGTTGGCGTTTTGAGAGCGCTCCCTGCTGAAGCGTCAGGTTTTTAGAACCTCATAATCACATGACCTTTTGTGGAAATATGACCACTTAAAAAATTGCTTTTGTTGATCCTCTTTCTGTGACACTTGACCTCTGATCCCCCCTTTTTAAATCCTCATTTTAGTTTATGTGCCATGAAAAATCCGTCGTGTATTTAAAACATTCCAGCGTGTCTGCCTCTGACTTATTGTGACCTGGGTAACGGCTCTCTTTCCAGGCTGTAACTGCAGTTATAAATTCATTGTGACCATTCGATCCCGCTGCCCTTTTCCACATATGCCGTAACAGTTCAGAGAACAAGTTCAAAGTAAAATTCAATTTTCAGCAAATGTAATTTTCTGTTGGCACGATCCATTACATTTGACATTTACATCTTAAAATTGGATTACGCTTGTTTGTCTCTGTTTTTAATCATGGGTAAACGTTAGCTTCTCAATCACTAGGAATTTGATTTTTAAGTTTAAAAGAACATCAAAACCTGGTCAGTGTTCTTCTCGGCATCCTTTTCTTCTTTTTCCTTGTGCCACCAAATACTGCTTCCCTTTGAAACATACCAGGTCCATTTTCAAAGGCCCTTTTCCAGCGACTGGAACATAACATCGATAGTTTTGTCTGCAGGGCGAGCTTCTTTCCAGTACACCTTTTGTTGCTTTCTGAAAACATAAGTCCCCTCCCCCTCTCATGCTCGGCTCCTTCAGGGGAATGAAGTAGATAATAGGACATTTCTTCACGATTTGGCTGGTATTTGAAATGTCCCCGTGTTGTAAGACCTTGACATCTAACACAGCGGCAACCCCGGGGTATGAGTCAAAGCAGCGTTTGTTGCACTAATAGGTTTACTTTTGAGCTCGCATGTTTTCCCCTCGACTCTCGGGATGCCTTGCAAGAACAGAATCGAGGATGTTGACGGGAATTTTAACTTTTTGTTCGCAGCACCATTGTCCCATACAGTGTGGGTTACAATTTGAATGCCAGGGCAGGAAGACCCTGTGTTTAAGCCTCTTTTCATCTCCCTCTGCTTCCACGGGGTCTTTGGTTTCTTATAAGACACATGGAGTAAGAGGGCGAAGGATTCTCGGCCTATTGTGGAAGACGTGAATGTGAGCACAACTTAGTCTGAAGCTCTTGGAGCGGTTCAAGATTTTCTGTGGCTCACAGAGGGTTAATTGTGAGTCAGAATGTAAGGCTGTCACTCCAGCGGATGATTGACTGACATGCAGTGTTTCTTTTTACTTTTTAGAGGCTGCTGGTTGTGATTGGCATTTCTTTTCCTAATCGGTTAGAGAGCACTTTAAGCACATTCATGCTTGAGCTATGAATTTTCATTTGATTTAAAAGAAGGAGGAAAAAAAGGCGGCAACATGTAGCCATACATTTTTAAACAATGTGTCCAGTAACTAAAGTTCGGGAATAATTTATAACCTCGAGTGATTGAAGAACAGCAGCAAAAAAGTGGAATTGAGCCACATTAAAGCTAAGAGACCCTTTTTAAAAGAAACCATAGAAACTCCGTTCACATGGGCGAGCCAGCTGGCCTCTCAGCTTTGATTGACACATTGCCAGGGTGCTACAGAGGGGGCTGATGGACAAGTGGCATTTATGAGGCAATTACATGAAAGCTCATTCAGTGGAGCTCAGTTTAGTCAGAGACGGCTCAGAGTAGCAGAGCAAAGCTTGCCGACCAGTAGCTCCGAATTAATCCACGGAGGCCATGCCTGGCATTGTGAGACTGCTTCTGTTTGTAGCTCCACATATTTCCAGCATATTTATCAGCTCCCTCTTTATGCGACTCTTTATTCTGTGCTTGCTTTGTGTATGAATTCCATTAACAATCCTGCAGGGCTGAGCTTAAGAGTGTCAGGACTCGCATTGTTGGGGACAAATGTCATACCCTCACCCCCCCACCCTCCAGCCACTTGGAGACAGCAGTGAAGCAACACTGGAATCAATGATTTTTCATTTGCTGATGAATATGCAAGTCTTCTTATCTCCTAGCCCTTGCCCAATCCTCCTTTTTTCTACAGCTCCCGTTTCCCTCTATCCCTGTTTTTCATGATGTGCAGTGAGGGAGAGAGGCCAGCCACACCCCTTCGCTGAGTGGCACTCAAAGAGGAGAAGAAAAGGGGAAGGAAAAATCCGGCCTGGTACTTCCCCTAATGAGCAAATCAATGCATCTGTCCCTGAAGAGACGGAGAGAGTGAGAAAGAGAGAGGGAAGCTATTGGGACCTGAGAGACCAGGCCAAAACACTCACACAGAAGCAGTTACCTCAAGCTATGAATAGGAGTCTTTTTTAACTTAGCACAACAATATATCAGCCCAGACCCTCATTGAGCAGAGCTGTAATTAATTCAGCAGTTTGACCTACCCGCTAGCCTCTCGTTACCGTCGCTTGAGCTAATGGATGAACCTGGCTCATAGCTCGGGCTCCGTCTACCCACAACCCACAGCACTGGCATCTGAATATATTTCTCTGTGCTTTGCCAGGGGTTGTACTGTTCATCTTTTGGTCTTGGTCTAGCCATATGTAGTCCCACATTCAGCTGAGGTTGAAACCAGACCCCCTCTTTTAAAAGACACAGCATCATGGTAGAGTGCACCTGATGGCGGGATCTGGGATGGGTGGGTGAGGCAGAGAGGGGAAGGTGAGGGGCAGGGTAGGGGCGAACAGAGGATTCGTCTACATCCCCCCCTCACCATTTGTTTTCATGCCTATGCTTTCACGAGTAAATGGGAAGGACCAGTGGCAGATTATTATTGGTCGTGTAGACAGTGGCAGCGGCAGGCGGGGCTCCGAAACAGGCTTTGTCTCAATCTGAGAATTTGTAGCAGTTCATGCCTTCATAATGAAGTTAAATGAAGCGAGGAAATGCTGGTTGGCCATGGCCAAAACGCAGCACCCCTGATGTTCTCTTGACAGTTTTGGCATGAGTCTGTCCAGGACCGCAACATTGCAAACTGTAACTCTGTAAGGTGCAGTTGCTGATTTACAATCTGCAAACAATTTTCAGGGTGTGCAGTCAGATTTACTCGATGTCAGATAAATCCGCTTTACACCAATAAAAATTCGACGTATGTGCCATTTCCCTACCAGATTGGAGCTATTGCTCTGCTTTCATCTTAGAGGCATTATTTTGCTCAAATAAGCGTGGCTAATCAAAATACGGTGATAAGCCTCGTTTCCACTCAGCACATGGTTCACATTACCTCTGTCTGCCTTTCCTGACACAATATATCAAAGTTCTGCAGTCCTGACTTTGGCCTTAGAACTAACCTCATCTGTCACCCACATGTCATCAGGTAGATCATGGAGGAAAACAGTGGGTAAGATATATGTTAGAAGTTAATCGTGTGATGAATCCAGTGGAGACTTTGCATCTCCGAGGTGCCACCTGGAGGTCCTGGCTTTCCCGCTGTCTCTCATTTTTTCTCATTTGGCCCTTCTGCCTGTTTTTTTTTTTTTTAAAGTTAAAATTGTGTCTGAATTAAACTAATGACGCAGGTTGATCACAGGTCAGCACTTTAAAACCAAACCACTTTAATTTAAGGATCATTCGGTTATTTATTTTTTCCCTTACACTAAAGGGAAACATACTTTTTCTTTTCTATTATCTATAATTGCAATCTCAGCGGAGGCTGCGTTCCCTTTGATCTGATGGTAGGATAAGATAAGATAAGATAAGATAAGATAGAACTTTATTAATCCCTCGGGTGGGTTCCTCTGGGAAATTCGACTTCCAAAAAAAGCACAGCAACGACCGAAGTTACAGTTACAGAACTGTTATATATATATATATATATATATATATATATATATATATATACACACACACACACACACACACACACACACACACACACACACACATATATAAATACAGAGACAAATATAAATAAAATATACAAAGGGGATAAATAGAATAAATAGGAATAAAAAATAAAAATACAAGTGAATTGCACATTTCAAGTATTGAGTCTATTGCACTGCTAATGCTAATGCTGTGTGGATCGTTAGTTTGTAGATGCAGTGATCCTGTCTCAAATCTGATCATGTCACTTATCTTTGCAATCACTAATGAAAAGCTTACACCGAAAGAGCAAATGGCTGCTTGCATGTAAATGTGGCAGCGTCTTCTATGATTAAAGCTTTCAATATCAAAACTGAGAGCAAATGGCTTTCAGCGTAAAATGACAGTGCTCATTGAAAGATGTTTCAAATGTTACAACACTTCGACTTCATTGTTTGCCACTAAAGTTGATGGCTTCTTAAAAAAGATTGTATTATAAATCTCTGATTGTATTTCTTCTGTTCGTATGTTGCTGTTTTGACTCATTTTATGATTTTTTTGTCTTTCTTAGATCTGGTTTGCATTCGTCAATGGCTTCTCTGGTCAGATTCTGTTCGAACGCTGGTGCATCGGCTTGTACAATGTGGTGAGTGTTTAGAAACATGTGCCTCTATAGAGACCACTTTACTCCTCTACCTCTGTCCCCTCTTTGACACAGAACGTATTAGCTGTGGTGCCTCAAGCCTGATCCCTTTATTGCGTGACTACGTCATCAGCATCCTGAAAAAGTTCTCCTTTATTTATGACCCGTTGTCAAGCCCGTATTCCCTGTGTGCCCTAAACTATGTACTGAATGCGAAAGAACAACAGCTTCGCTTGCCCCAAAGAGTATAGTTAGTAAGAGCAGCTACGTTTCAACGATAATAAGAATAGGAAGACTGGAGCAGAGCCGGCCGCTGATGTAGGGAGTCCCTCAGAGCGCCGTAACAGGACCACTCCTAATGAACTCATATTTCATATCTGTCATGAATTAAGCAGGAGGGAAAAAAGTGCATCTGTAGTCTGAGGTTTAAGAGTATACTGTTAAGACCACAATGAGTCAACATGTAACTTTAAACTGTTTATAAAAATGAACTCGATTCAATCAACAAAAATGAATGAGAGAAGTGTGAAGTGAAGTTTCCCCACAATCCCAATCGGCCTCAAGCGCAAGTCATTTATGGCAGGTACAAACTGAGATTTGAGCCCTGCCTTTTGCCCTGGTTCATAATATCCTCCCTTTGCCCCACACTCCCACACTTTGTAACCAGCGCTGTTTTGGTTGTGGGAAAAAGCTTCATTCTTTCACTTTATCAAAAACTGAGGGAATTCCATTGGCTCAGTGGGAGTCTGTTAGAGGCAGTGGGCTGAATCTGCCCCTCAAAGGAGGTCTTCCTCAGCCTGGCTCTGAATAAGAAAAGAAGCCAGTGGAGCATGTCCTGTAGCCCACTGGTCCTGCCGACTGAGGCCTGAAGACTTCCACTCCAGATGGGCCTGTAGGGAACTCACACCAACTGAATCACTTGAGCTACACAAATAGCATCCTTCCTCTCTCAGCAGCTGCTATACAGAACATTACAACACCACCACGAAATGATGCTGTAAATGCCTGCTCCTCAGTCAAGAAGACCACAGATGCTCATTGGAGATGGTTTTTGCATATGAACAGACTTAAAGCATGACAAATCAAAATAAGGTCAGCCAGTCTTCAGTGAAGTAAAATTAAGAGTGGAGCAAGTGGAGAACAAAATGAAACAGAGCTTTGACAGGATGTTGGAGGTCAGATTTACTGTGGCAGCTTTAAAGGGAGATATTTTTAGCAAAATCATATTATTTCATATCAGATTCATCACTGTGTGTTTGTGCACGTCTGCGGGTGTGTTTTTTTCGTAGATCTTCACTGCCTTGCCTCCTCTCACTCTGGGAATATTTGAGCGCTCCTGCAGGAAAGAGAATATGCTGAAATACCCAGAGCTCTACAAAACCTCCCAGAATGCCATGGGCTTCAATACCAAGGTAATTTGATCCTCTTATCACATGTATGTTATCTATGTGGATGTTTCCTGTAACACGTAAACAGATTTCAGTACTTTTAGATTAATTATTTTTCTCAGTTTGCTCTTCATTGCAGTCCTAAGTATAAGTATCATGTTCTGTGAATATATTTCATGTAAAGTCTAACAGTATGTGGGTGTAACAGTATTTTCCATAGACGTAGTATGTCATTAATACTGTTAGCTTTACTGACATGCTTCAACAGCCCAGTGTCGGTAACAGCCATTTCTTTAATTCTGCTCAAATTAAGTGACAACAACAACAAACTTATACTAAAGTATGTTATGTTCCTTTTTATTGTACCTTTTATGATTGGGAATTAATTTTGTTCTCCACTAAATTAAAAGGTTAAAAGTCCCAGTAATGAAATCACATTAATAACGGGACAGCGATCTGTTGTGTTGACGTCTCAGTGACCTGGCAGCTGCAGTTTGTGGGTATCCGGTCGTAGCCTGGTTTGGCCTGGCTTGACCTGTTCTGTCTGGTTGCGGGGGCTGTCTGTTAGCTTCCCCCTTCAACTGGTAATAAAGTCGTCTCGTCCTTTCTCCATGCTGAGCCAGAGACTCCTGGACCCTCCTCACAGGCGTGGTGACCTGGTTAGCACCACATGGAGGTGGATTAAAAGCAGATTGGCCATGGTGGTCACGGGCATGGAAGCTCAGATCTGTTGGGAGATGGCAGCAGAAAAGGAGGGAGTAGAGAGAGTGTGCTGTCACTGTGTAATGGCATTTGTCGCAGAAAATTATGCAATTTGTTTAAGTGAGGTGTTTTTTTGTTCTCTTAGAAGCCTATCAGATCGCATTTAAGCCACACAATACCAGACTGCACGGATCAGACGACGATGGTCCGATCCCGAGTTCGAGAAATACTCACTTCTGTTTTTAAAAAAGCCATTTTAAAATGCGTCCCAATGAACATGAGCGTTTAGCTCATTTGTTCTGATTTGTGATGAATTGTTACAGATAATAAATAAATAGATAAAATTTAAATGTAGCATCTGATCCTACTATTAAAAAACAGCTGGTTAGTCCATAGGAGGCTCTAGTATATTAGCATCTTAATATTACACCTAACAGCTGGATCGCCAGTCTGCTCTGCATGATATCAGAGTACAAATACACAGGAAGAGGTTGTTTACCAAGTATAACAAGTATACCTTAGTACTTGTCTTGCATGTGGTTTCTATTTTTTTCAAGAACACGTGTAAAGGATAAAGTTGCTTTGATAACACATTCGTTTTAAAATATCTGACACTTGCTGACGCAGGCAGACGCATCCATCTGTCACTGACTCCATGATCACACTGGTTAGAACTGGCACTAACAACACCTCCTGCTTTATCTTTGGCACAATTTGTACTTCTAAGTATGTAAATTTTTCTACCACATTAAATTATAACCTTTCAGAAGTTTGTTTCTTAGCTACACACTTAAAAGTGACAGAAGGCAACGTTAAGATTGAAACGTCTCGTAAAGTTGTAGCTTTGAATCTTGTGTTTTTGTAAATATACATGATATGATTAATCAGTAAGTGTCTGTAGAGCAGCTGTTGCACACAATTAGCCTTTGTTTAATTAAGAAAAACATATCGTGAACATTAGGTGTAGCCCTGCTAATGTCACACATTTTTAATACAGCAAAAAGCTTTTCCCAGCAGTGTGAAATACATATATAACATTTAAAGGCTGTAATGTCACAGTTGATAAATTGGCATAACAGCAGTGAGTGGATGTGTGCTGACTATCTAAATGAAATGGAAAAAATAGGTCATTTCACAGAAAAACAAATAGACTAAATGTGAACCAAGCGCCCTGTGTTCTTTGCACATCACTTCAGATTTTATGATTCACAATTGTTTTATTATTAATCATACTTTAATGATTTATGACCACTTCATAAATCGTATGACATTTTCTGTGAATCCTGTTGTATGATGGATTTCCCTTTAATTAGCTTTTTGCAAAGACTTCATTAAGTTTCTGGTGCCAAAAAAAGGAATCATTAAAAATATTCATGTGATAGTTAGAAGCAAATGAACCTCCATTTTTGTTTGGGCCACATTTTCCAAGACTCATAAATGATGACTTGGCCAGGTCAGCAGGTTGTTTTTGCTGGCTTGTCCACTCTATTCCCGAGATATTTTCCTTGCAGCTGGCCCGAGGCGAGGCGAGAAAATCCAGCAGGAATTTGGCCCCTCGAAACCTGTCTTTCTGCTCGCCCGGCTCTTTTGTACACAACAGATACTGTCTTTGTGAATTAAAGCTGTTTGTGTTGAGGTGCGAGAAGGGAGAGACGGAGGGTGTTAGAAACTTCAGGCGTGGCTTCAGCTGTGTCGCTCATTCACTTTTAATTACAAATTCTAGACACCTAAACCGCCCTAATAAACCGCGTTCCCCTTCGTGCGGCCTCGGTGATCGCAGCAGTTTACCAGAAGCTATCACCTCCTACATAGCACCATTACTTCTCTTGCATACGGTTTTCCTCAAAACTGAAACAGGAAGCGTGGGAGCAACTCTGGAAATATTTGGCTCGATATTAATTACTGGCCTTCGTGTGGTTTAGGTTCTTTTTCTTATTTTTGTTTTTGGCAATTAGGATTCTGACAAAGGGCCGAATATTTGCAGGACAGACGAGGCATTCATTCGGAGCGCCAGCCCCAGCAACTTGCTGCGTAACAAGAAAGAAAAGAGCCTGGTGGCTGGAGGGGCGAAAGGGAGGATCCTACTGTGACAAATGATTATGAGCATTTATTGATTTCATTAGCATTCATTATGGTAGAGCGGAAACTGGGGCTGGCTTACACTCCCACAGAGTTTGGGATTGAGATAGCTGGGGAGGAGGCTGGTAGAGAGCTGAGCCTGCCAGTGGGAGGCTAATTGGCATAAACATGTGATTGTAACATTGGTGATAATTTAATACACATTTGACCACAGAGATAGAGGAGTGGGGGTTTGCTTTGGCTGGCCCTCACTCAGTGTATTGGGTTTTGTGTACACAGTGGGAGAGTGAGGTAATCCAGGATTGGGGGTGGCTGCTAAAGGACTTTAGATGAGGAGGTTGTGCTACAGCGACCAAAAACAAGCCCGTGGCGTAGATTAGAGCAGGACTTGTTCCTTCACTGTGCCCATTCATTTTCCAGCCAGATGATCTCGAGTAACCCTACACAGTAAAATAGTGCGAATAGCTGTTCTGAAGACCACAACATACAGAAAGTGAGTTTCCAGGATGTGTAATTCATCTTGTATAAGTAGTGTTTAATATTTCACTGACAGGTTTGCTGTTGTTGAAAAGCGAGCCTTTTTAAAACAAGCCAGATACTAAAACGTGATGCTTTCCCCCGTTTGCTTTTGATTTTTTAATGCCCTGCTCCATCTGCCCTTTAATCTCGACAAATTTTCTCAGGATTCACAGCAGCGTCTGTGTTAGCACAGCGGGGGAAAGGCGGCACAAATATGGAGTGTTTTTTGGCAGAAAGGATTTTCACGGCTGTTTCATGGTACATCACCCATTAGTGTTTTGTTTGGCCATCGCGTCGCATAATGTGAATTTGAAGCACCGCGGCTTTGGAGAGAGAGAGAGAGACAGTATGGATGTAAACGATTCAAGTCTACATGCTTGCGTAGACAGACGCACACGCAGACTGCGGTCCACGGTTTTCCAGCAGGCTCTCAATAATTACCGTGAAAACAGTTTAATCTCTGTCAGGCCTGTCAGTCTCCCTGTGTGTGTTTCTAGATTTATTTTTGCTTTTTTAAACTCTGCTGTCATTTATTACTACACCAGTTAAAATCCTCACATGAAAGGGCCGAAGCCTAATGAAATATAATGAGAGGAAACCCTCACACTGGCAGCTCATACATTAATGTTATACAGTGTTTGTGTTGTTGAGATGAGTATGTGTATTTTTCTTACACCCACTGATTCGTTTTGTTTTAATTTATTCTTGACTACAGGGAAAATGTGCAAACTTGTATTAGCTTTAACTGCCCATGAACACATTCAGCAACCTCTTTCTCCCCCATAACACACACAGAGGATATACAACGTGTCTGTCAGCGGGGCGGCCATTCAGCATGGAGGCCCCGACAAAACCGCCACTTAGCCTAGCGCCTGGCTGGCACAAAGGGCCCAGGTCAGGGGTCACTTGGAAAGCTGGAGCTCCCAACACCCTTTTCTCATGCTTTTTTTCCACTCTCTCTCCCTCTCACCCTCTTATTGGAATCTCTTGCTGTCCAACCTCCCCCTCCCCTGTCCTCCCCCTCCTATACATCCTTTCCCTCCATCCCTCTTCCCTCTTTTTTGCAGGTCTTCTGGGCCCATTGTCTGAACGGCCTCTTCCACTCCGTCATCCTCTTCTGGTTCCCCCTTAAAGCCTTCCAGCATGGTAAGTAGCTCCCAGAGACTCCTCCACGGCTCTCGGTGGACCTGGCGCATAAATAAGGAGGACAGTCAAAGACACGTATTTTGTCTTAATTAGTTCTCTTTTCAACCATCCAGTCATGAATTGCAAACATGTGTGTGCTCCAGTCCGAGGGACACGCAATAACAAGCTCATGTTCATGTTTGCCCTAATGACTGCTGAAATGCTTTAGCGTGCAGTTATTGGCACTTACTTAGCTTTGATAGATAACATAGACCCAATCAGGTGCTTTCTCTGCGGCCAAAATGATGTTTTTATTCAAACAGAGAGCTTCGTGAGTGCAAATAACTTTATTGATCCATAGAAGGTCAATTGTGCATGTTTGGCACGTTGAGATGGTCTCTGTGTGTGTGGGTGTATGTGCAGAGAGAATAGGGATCTTTGAGCCGGTAAGTCTTGGCTGGCTGGAGCTAAGGACCACACAAGCTTGGGCCTGCTCTCCAAACAAAAGGCGCCAAGCCCCTCACTGTGACTGACAGGCTGTCAGCAAAGCCTCAGCGCACACAAGACATGTGACCAGCCGGAAGTAAAGGGAAAGGGAGCCTCTCTTTCTTTACTGGCAGTGCACACTGTTGATATTTTAGCCAGAGCCCAGGCCCACTTGGGCGGTATGAAGCAATATGTCTGTGTGACTCACAGCTTATTTCAGTCTTATTAATTTAGGAAGTTATACGAAAAGCATCGGATTCCTTTTTAATGGCAGAATTAATTAAAATGTTGCCAGAAAAATAATTTTACCCTCTCTTTCAGCACTAAATTAGCCAGAACTTTTCGTTTTTGAATATGATTAATGGACACCAATTCTGCTGGATTTGCATACACATACTGCCTTGAAATTAACATTCCAGGCTCTCTCAAGGACAGTAATGGAAGCAGCGTTTGACTGTGGTTTCTACTTTTAGTTCCCTGCTCCACTCCAAGCACTTTATGACAAAACTCACATTGATGTACCTAAAGTGTTACCCTATGTGAAACCTAAGAGCTGAAGAAGGACAGCTTAAAAGCCTCTGCTGCTGATTCCCTTCACAGATACAGTTTTTGGCAATGGAAGAACTCCGGACTATCTCCTCTTAGGCAACATGGTTTACACGGTAAGTGCACCGGTCTTCTTCCCTGGCAGTGTTTCTGCTGTGTTACAGACTTCGGGTGTGTGAGCCAAGTGTTCTTAAATGCCAGCGAATAAACATCAGCTATATTTCCTTGTCTTCTTCTCTTCAATTGTCTGATGATCTTTTCCAGTTTCGTTTTTTCCAGTAAAATGCTTTCTTATTGCGAATTCAGGTATGTGGGATGAACTTCACATGATCCTCTTTGCTGAACGAACATGTGGTTTGTGTCTCCGCAGTTTGTCGTCATCACAGTTTGTCTTAAAGCCGGCCTGGAAACCTCGTCTTGGACCATGGTAAGTTGAGTCCTCCTTCTCTTTTGCTATGCTTCTGTTATCTCTTTTCACTTTTACGTGGCCGCTGATACCTGTGACTAATTTTACATCCTCTTCTTATCGCTAAATCCCTTTATGGTATGTTCTCGCTAGGCTTGTAAATGTAAACCAAGTGAAATGTACGGTACCTCTTTTAAGTTACCAGAGAGCATTCAGTGTTTTAAGCCCAAGGAAGCATGATTAAAATGGCTCGAGTAAATTGTAGCAGTGCTCAAATCACAAAACCTTTTGTGATACTTACTGTCCTCTGGTTGCTCCTAACAGTTCAGTCACATCGCCATCTGGGGAAGCATCGGCCTGTGGGTGGTGTTTTTCGCTATCTATTCCTCCTTGTGGCCCCTCATCCCTCTGGCACCTGACATGTCAGGCGAGGTAAACACACATGCCGGCGTGCACACGTACACATGCTTCCCCCAGTCCCAAAAGAAACTGCTGATATAATCAGCTATTATAGACACATCTGTAGCTCCTTATGATTCATTTTCTGTAGAAAGGAGCTGGTGGGAAAACCTTAAAAAAGATCTTTGTAAGTAGAGCCAGAGGAGTGTAAACTGTCAGACCTCTGGCTTGTGTTGCCTAATGACTTAATTGGGCCAATTTGCCCTGTGTTTGTGTTAAAATTTCTCCCTCAGCTCTGAGTATCCACAGGTGAAACTGAAACAGTGAGGCCGTCTAGAAGCTAAGCAAAGAGAGACACGGGTGACTGATAGCCTAAAAATGTACCCGACAATCATTCAACCCCTTGAACATCAATCACATCCGTCCTATTATCCTTCCACTCATTTTCTTTCGTGTTGGATGCTCGTATTGAACATCACTATGAGACAAAGGCTTAAGGCTGCTTTAGCCATCAGGTTTCATTCAGTGTTTCTCTGCTCTTGGATATCAAAGATGTCAAAGAGCTCTGGCTGTGGTTTCAGCAGATACACCTGCGGTTAAAACCTTCTGTTTATGTGGGACAACAACTTGGAAGAAAGTTGTCTTAAAGACAGAGGAGGTAAAATTGCTTTTTGTCAGACGGAGAAAGAAATGAGGGACTACACCAAGGCCCAGAAAAGTTTTAATTATTCAAATATTTTCTTTACTTTTTTCCTTTCAGGACCCGGTATTTACGTGTGAATGTAACTACTGTAACTGTCACCACAGGTGGTTAATGGGAACCTATTAAACAGGTGAAATTTCCCAGTACATTGTGGGCAGGAGACTGAGGCATCTTTTCATTGCGTAACAATAACACTGCAGGAAACCATTCAAAGAAAAGAGGAAAATAACATCTTACAACAAATGTTGTCTTTGCAGAGGTGCTGTGTAGAGATCCCTCTACAATTCACCTAATGTGAAACTGTTCCTTAAAAACAAAAGTGGGTTTTAGTCTTGTTGACAAGTAAGAAAAACTTGGGGTTTTATTACTTAAACAAAGCTTTATTCGTCCTGTGTGCCCAATTTGAGATGAATACTTTATGCATCTGAGGCCTCAGCTAACATGTAAAATGTAACACATTCATCACTGTTTGATTATTTGTGGGCATTTCAGACCGCTTGAGATTGTTCAGGGAAATGTAGAAATAAAAGGAAGAAAATGGCTTGTGAAACTCAGTCCGGGTATATTTTATGTGGACACGCTGAGTTAGTGGATTAAAATCCTCTGAACATATTGTCTCATAATAAACAGCTACAGTGTACTGCCTTATGTGAAGCTGAATAGAAGTGAAAAATATCTGCGCACAGTTATATTTTGGTAAATGACCATGAACTTCAGAAACGGCAGGCTGCGTCTGCCTGAGGAGAAAAGCCTTATTTTTTGTTTCTCAGATTGAGGATTGGGTCTTTTTTCATGTATTATTGCTCAGTAAATTATTATTTTTGGAAAGAGTTTGACATTTAATTAAATGGTGAAAATGAGTAACGTCTGTTAGATATAATAATACAGCCAGCAGACAGTTGGCTTAGTCTAGCAGTAAGACTGGTTGCAGGCTGCAGCTTTGTTTGCCAGTAACAGGATCCACCTACTAGCACCTACAAAGCTCACTGATTAACACGATATGTCCTGTTTGTTTAATCGGTATAAAATCCAAACACGTCTCTTTTTTTTACAGAGTGTGCGTGCTTAATGTTATTTTGGCTCACAGAGCAATAATCCTGCACATATGAAAGCAGTAAAATATTATTTTTACACTTTGGTTTTTGTACAGATCAAACAAATGAGATGGAGCATGTTAAGTGGTGATTTTTGGATAGCCCCTGCTTCCAGTCTCTATATTTGGCCAGATTAACCTCCGGCTTGTGTACATTCATATATACCACAGAGATATAAGAATGGTATCAATCTTCTCTTCAAACATTCTGCCAGAAAGCAGAGGATTTTTCCCAAAATGTCACGCAATCCCTGTAGGAGCTATAATTCTGAGTCAGATCTCCTTCATCTCTGATCAGTTCTGTTGGGGAGGTGATTGCAGGTTTTGCTTTTGGAAAGGAAGATCTCTGTGGCAGATTTTCTTTGTTAACCTTTGGACTGAAGAAAGAATTTCTATGTTGCGTCTAGTTGCATGTAGTATTCTCATCTGGCAGAGGTTTTACTACTGCAACAGTATGTTTGGCGTACAATAACTCCACATGTTTTGGGTACGTGTTTGTGCGTAACACTGTAAATAACATAAGTAGGTGCACATGTACAGAAATGCTGACTGCTATACCCTCACTGGGCTCAGTGTACTACTCACTCAGTAGTACACACACACACACACACACACACACACACACACACACACACAGGGAGTAGGTATATTAGCTTAATTCTATCCCCTGTCTGTGAAGCCTGCTGCTTTCATCCGTACCCTGCAGCACTTGACTGAAGACAGTAATGGTGTCCTCTGGGTAGTGGGTAACTCTATGCCCAGCCCTAACTCAGGGATGCCAGTATATCATCAAACAGGGACACATCTCTGAAACTCGAGAAGGAGTCAGAGACACAGGCACCACTTCCAAGACCTTGTAGCCTCTGAAGAGTAGGATTATTCACAACCCTGATGAAGCCCCGCATATTTCACCATAGCCTCCCTAATGTGTACTTGAAGGTAAAAAGAAGAAGAAGAAAAAGCGCTCTCTGTCCTTTATATCTACTTTCTTTTATGCTCTCGGCTTTTTTCCTGCGTTCTCCTTTTGTTCACCCCACCCCATCTCTGCCAGCTGAAAAACTGCCCGAGGGCCTACAGCATAACAGACACCAGAACTCCCTTCCACTCCTGCCTCGGCTCTCACACACAACCACCTTTAACATGTTAAGCAGCACTCGGCTTCACAAGAACCCATTCATCAATGTCAGGCAAAATATTCCTTGGACGTACGACCGGGCAGGTGCCGGATCAATCGTCCAAACACCCCGAAACAGCTCGTATGGTTTTCACAGGTACTCCCTGAGAATGGCTTTGTCCCAAATGATCACCTCACTGAAGTCTGAAACAAATATCAAAAGAAAATGTCAGATTATTCTGTTCAGGCAGCGTAATCTGCCACACTAAGCGGCTTAGCCTCACCTCAGGAGATGTCTCATGCACACTCTGTCGCACTGACCTGTTGCCTGCTGACATGCCTGTGCTATCAATGCAGCTGTCTCCCTGCACACTTTGTCCCCCGCTCTCTGCTCACACCTCTGCTGTTTTCCAATTTCTGCTGCAAGCTGCAGCGGAGCATCTATCACTCACTCAGACTCGAGTGCTTGTCATCAGCATATGGATTGTACACTGCAACGGCTTCTTCACAGTTTCTGCTCAGAGACTCTTATTTTTCAAAAAGGAATAGCTTTGCAAAGATGTTTGTTGATGTGTAGCAGGCCAGGAATACACAGGGCTTTCTGTGACAGCCTGTGTGACATGGACAAGAATGAAAACAATTTCTAGAGAAACAGATCAGCTTAGTGACTATTATGAATGATTTTTATTCAGGACTGCTTTTATTTAGTTTAACGTTAGTTGAACTCTTCTACCAAACCACTACATCGCTCCTGTCTTCAGTCGTCTGTTAGCCACTTTATTCCCCCTCAGAGTACGCCTCCTGAAATATCTGCTCTATTTTGAAGCAGTGAAGCAACTTGTAAACAGAAAATATTAATGCAGTAATGGAGGAAAATGGAAGAGCTGCAAGAGTTCAAGCTATCAGTAAGTGTGAATCAGTGTCATTTATCTAAACTACGCTCCATAAAATGCGCATCAGCGTGCTGCGTGCATCCCAGCCAGAAGGTTGTGGGTTTGAATTGGGAACTTTCTTCGGACTTGTCTGTGTGGGATCTCTCTGGGTACCAAACACATCCACTTTAGGTCAAATTGGTGACTCTAAATTGGCCATAGGTGTGAATGCTTGCCTGTGGTTGCCTGTTACTCTGTGGTAGCTCTGCAATAGGTTTGCAGTCTCTGTGGTAGACTCGACAGCTGTGAATCGGATAAGTGGGAGAAAATGGACGGATGGATGGTTGGATGTCATATTAAAAACACAGACATGGATTTTCTAAAAAATTCAGTTATTTATTTTTAGTAGCTTTAAAAAGTGCTTACTGCTTTCATAAACGACAGTACCAGTAACTTATTTTACTCTGTCATTGTATTTTGTGCATTTGAACTTGCAGCGAATCACTCATATCTGCTTATTTCAGCATAGGGTGGAGGAAAAAACCCTACCTCAGCGAAAGCTGAAACCTGTCTGAAACCGCTAATCCATCATCTGTCATATTTAGCTTTCAGTTACAGTTGTTTATTATTGTTTGTAGCATACCTGAAAAGGAATCTAAGATTTGAGTGTTCACTGCCAAATTTCCTCCAAGCGCCAAAAGTCCTGCCCGTGATGAATGCTCTTGTCTGTGAAATAAAAGTCCTAATGAGCTTTTCTTTACAAAACAAACACACAACAGAGCAAAGAAACACGGCAGGTTATCAGATCTGACTGCAAAGTCTGTTCACGGATTAGAATTATTGTCACAATCCCCCCAAAACCTGCCCTATAATTGGTATATCTTCCTGACTATTTAACTTTTTTGAAATATTAGAAATATTATTCCACATCGTTGAGGCTGCCTTTGTCCCTTAATTCTTATAATCCTCCTCCAAGACTGAAGAGTGTTCTTGTCTAAGATTGACAAGCACCACAACACACATTTAGTGTAATTACCTAATTAAATGTACAGTAAGAGTAAAGAGTTATTATTAATGCCACATGTGGAGTTGGCTGTGAGACTGCTGACTTGTGTTTATAAAAGTCATAAGTTATATGTTTCTCTGCTTTTCCTGCTGTCTTTATTAAGCAACACAAAAATAACATGGAGTCGATGAAAAATACAACAGAGGAAGTTGTTTGTTTTCCATATTCTGCATTTTTTGGGTGGGTGTGTGTCTCTGCTGATGACATATGTAGAAGTAGTGGACTTGTCTTGTCTTACTAAGGCTCCCTGTTCGCCGTTTTACTGCCTTTGTTGGACGATTTTTGCGTTTCATACCCTTCTGTTATCGGATTGCTAGCTATGCTTCCATAACAAGTCTGAACTTTGTATTTGCACAAGAAAGGCCGCTGAGGGTTGAAACCACACTTGGCCAAATATATACTTTCATCTTCAATTTCCCTTCTCTCCTTGAAGCCGACATGCACATTGGTGTCCGGTCAAGCCAGTTGAGGGAAAAAACATAGATGCAGACTGAAGTCGAAGACAGGATGTAGCATATTAGTCTAACCGTCTCCTCTCAGCCTACCTGAAAGCAAAAAGAAAACGTCAAACACAGAAGCTCTGTGTACTCAAACTGCCACTGTCTGAATATTAGCATCTCTTGGATGCAGCTGCTAAGTGTTATGAAGTTGCCTTTTCACAGTCTTGTTTGCAGAATCCAGAGCATATCTTGGGCCTGTGGAGTGAATAGTGGAGCAGTGGACAAACGCAGCTCACATTTACCATTACAATGGCAGGTATTAGCATAATTCAAGCTGCTGAGACTATGGGCTTTCTTAGGCATGAGCACCTGGCTGCTCATGCCTAGGCTCAAGGATCAAGTCTTGATGGAAAAACAATCCTAAAATACTTTTGAGTTTTCCCTTGAAGCTTTTTTCTGAAGTTAAAGGATTTACGTCTTTCAATAAAATGACATTTTTGATGTTCTGTATGTTTAAACTTTTATTCAAACCAGGTAGATTTGCAGATCACAAATTACTTTTTTTCCTGGAACCTCTTCATTCAGATTCCACCTTGATAAACAGACACAGCTCTGTTATCAATACATTTTTCAAAAATGCCTCTCTGTGCAAAATGGGTTTAAAAACATAAACAGCTGTGGGATCCTGTTAGTCTGTGATTTGAACAGGAGGAACAAATCGTGGCAGGATCAGCCTGATGTTATTTGTATCCTGCTGCAACTTTACTGTATAAAGAGCAAATATCTCCAACATGTCAGGAGTAGTTAGTCATTACAACAAGTGTTTGTAAAGTAAAAATCACGAATCTGGGATCCTGTTTGTCTGTGATTTGAACAGCCCAGCGCTGCTCCTGATGCAGGGGAAACCAATCCTGCAGGGAGACCTACCTCAGCAACTGTGCAGGTGAAGCCAAAGGGCAGATTTGCTTCACCGTATTTTCTAGTCTTTGGCTTAGAATGAAGTTGGGTTGGAAACATATTCAGTGATGCTTCATCTCCTGCTTTGCGTTTGTGTGGGCGCCCCGTGCTAGCAGTGTCCAAGCGGTTTCTTTTTTCCCCTCTTCATACCGCGCCCCCCCTGCAATGGCTCTACGCCCCCCCTAGGGGGTGGGCACCACACTTTGACAGTGTGAGAAGGATGAGTTAGGATGACCATCTCATCGCAACAACCAACCAATTTCTAACCCATTATTAGGAAATGTAGCATGAATTTATCAACCCAACACTGGCGCCATTGCTGAAACCAAAACAGATTTCATGGACTAGAGGTAAAACATGCAAAATATATTGTTGTTGTGCTGTTTCAGCAGACACCCTGTTGTATGATTGCCCTCTGTCTATTACCATGACTGGACCACAAGGACATAACCTAAAAAGAAAGAGCAGAGGAAATGCAAACGTGCCATGTAGCATATGATTCACTGCATATTTATCATATAAGGCTGAATACCTCAAACCAAGTTTGACACAGTGTGGCTCAAAGTAAATAACAGCAGTGTTTGCACTGCTCAGCATTTTGTGTGTGTCAACATATGTGTGTGTGTGATTGCTTCTGTGTGTCTAGTCTGTCTGTGTGTGGGTGTGTGGCCACGAGGGGGTCAATGCCTGTCAAAACACACCCTTCCATGCCAGCAGACACTACTGTCTGTCCAGCCAGACAAGTTTATTGGTTTGTCCTAAAAATACAGCCCTGCTCCCCGGACCTCTCTCACCCTGTCCAGCTCCCAGGGGGCCCCTGGAATGAGACATTGCTAGCATCTACCAACTCTGATGGCCCCGCTTGTAGTATTGGAGCCTTTCCAGATGCCTGAAGGCAAACATTTGTTGTTTGCAACTGGTCAGATCTGTTTGGATTTTTAAAATTTGGTGCAAAAATAACAAACTGAGAATGATTAATGCTGTTTGTTTACGTCTGGCATTGCTATGTTGCTTTCTCAGCATGCAGTAGAAATTATTATATCAAATGTCATCATCAGAATAATTGAATTTTAGGGTAAACTTGAGATTGGAAGCATCAGGCCTTTGTGTGTTTACATTGCTCAGATTTAAATACGGAGAAGTATAAATATTGTTCGGTTTGAGAACGACTAAAAGGTTTATTTTTCTAAACTCTTTGATACGTCTCAGGACAGCTTAAACACCCCCATCAAAAGGCACGATACAGCGGATGAAAACAAAAATAATTAAACTGACTTAACACAAAAAAACAGTAAATGTTTCCACCGGGGTGCGTAATTTCAAAATTGATGTGAAAATATCTCGTGCTTCACAGCAATTTTCCCTCATCTTGTGCATTTTCAGCCTCCAGGTGACACAGAAAAGCTCTATTCATCCGTGTCCCATCTCACACTGTAGGGGAAAAAACATTTTTGATTTCCTGTCATTTGGGGTTTCCTCTCCCCTGGTGTTTTGTCAGACATCAAAGTCAATTTGCAGGTAATGGCGAACAGATTAGCTCATTTGAGCAAACCTGAGCGCTTTGATAGTTCTGACACTGATCGGTGTGTATGTGTGTGTATGTGTGTGCGTGCCTGTGCATCCTTAGGGCCATGTCTGTGTCATGTTACAGGAAGGACACTGTCGAGGGGGCCTTAGCAGTTTAAACAAGCGGCGCATTACAATGCAAGGGCCGCCAGTTTTGCAGTTTGACATGTAATGACAGATAGTCTCACTGCAGTGGGCCAAAGCAAACATCATCCTCACACTCATAGCTTAAAGGTTGTTGCCCCCACCAGAACGACCCACTGCCTTCCCGGCACCCTGGACACAGAAAGTAACCCCATTACTCAAACATGAACATTTCTAACTTACTGTGTTTAAATATCATTTGAAGGATTTATGTGAAAACGGAGGGAATGATTTCTGTCTGAACTTTTATTCAACTCAAAATTTATGATATGTTGGAGACAATGAACCTTTTTTTTTTTTTTTGCATGTAATGGGGATTTCACATAATTGTCTGACATTAAGGCCAAACAGTTAATCAAGACAACTATTTGCAAATTATTCTACAATAACAACGACTGTTCGTGCAGCTGTACAAGAAAACATAAGAAATGAGCCAAACATTATAAACTAGCTTTCGGTAACCCATTTAAAGCCGCTGAACAAGACATCTTTAACTGCTTTTGGTTTTCTGGAGTGATAAACTGCCAACATTAAACCTGAACTCACATAATTACATACATTACACTTCATCAACACTCACTTAGATTGAGTGGCTGCTGCAGTCGACGCACCGCAGAAGGCGTTTCTGTGTCTGCGCTGACGCACCGACGGGAGCTCTCAGCACGGCTCACATCTGAGCTGTTTTCCTTTGAAAGAGATACCGCTGTCTAAATAGATCACAGGTACTTCCTCCGCCCTGTGGAGGGGGATGCAAACAAAAACATGGTATCATTTAGTCATGGAGGATTAACCCACACTGAGTCGGTTATTTAGACCCATCTTCTCTCTGTTTCCACAATAAAACCGCTGCTGTTGTTATGTATGTGTTTGGATATGTGGCGCTGTAGAGGATGGTAGTGGTTGTGGAGCTCTTGTGTTTCTATCTGATCTGATTTCTATTGTGTGTGTGTGTGTGTGTGTGTGTGTGTGTGTGTGTGTGTGGCAGGCGGACATGATGTTCAATTCAGGGGTCTTCTGGATGGGCCTGTTCTTCATCCCAGTCACCTCGCTGATTTTCGACGTGGCCTACAAAGTGTGAGTCTTCTCCCCGCTCTCCTCGCTCATCATCGCTCTAATGCACATCCAGTTCAGGAAATTCCTGCAGAATCTCTCATATCTCCTGAAGCAATTCCCGCCCAAGTTTTTGTCCAGACTTCCAAACGTTTCTAGCGTTTCCATTCTGCAAGTCGAAATATTGCATTTCTGGTCTGGTTGACATCAGCCTGTTGCAGATTCGAGGTGTCAGGAGCAATTTGTAATGTCAGGGTTTTTATATTTTCTCATTCACTCCGACCAGCTTGAATTGGTCGAACTGGTTTTAAATATCAGCCTGTGGAGGTTCAGTCGTGTTCAGACATCTGCTGTATGATTCTGGTTTTACAAACCTTTGTTTCATTTACAGTGTGAAGAAGGCGTTCTTTAAGACCCTGGTGGATGAGGTGCAGGAGCTGGAGGCGCTATCTAAAGACCCTGGAGCAGTAGTGCATGGAAAGAGGTACTGTTACACCACATTACCGCTCCTCCACTCTTGCCTTTACAGCAGGATTTTGTCTGAAAGTAGATCAAATTTATGTTTAATAAAAAGTAGATGAAAATTTATGTCCCTACAAAAACATTAAGCAGTGAGAAAAGGTGATAAAATCTGTGTAATATTATAATAGTTTAAAAAAAATCTTTTTCTCTAGAAAAGTGTTTGTTTGTGTTTGTATGTGAAGCGAATAAATTGTGCATTATCATTCTCTTTACTGTGCATGTACCACACATGTAGGCGAGGAAGATTTACAGTCTTTGCTCGAGATAAATAAAGTGCTCAGCAGCACTTGTTTTTGATTTGTTTTTATATCTTTCTTTGTACCTTGTAGTCTTGGAGTCATTAGACATCCGAGAACATTTATCAATTATCTAAATAATGACACTCGTAATTGTCAGGTTGTAATTCTCACTGGCAATGTCAGATTTTGGCAAGTGATAACACAGAAGTGCCTAAAACCAAGTAAAATGAATGCCCGGCACTAGCCGAAGTCAGTTGCTTCTCCGATCAATACCATATGACGTGAAAACAACAATTCCTTCAAGTGCCAAAAACCAAAATTTCTGTCCTAAAATGACTTTATTTGTTTTGTTGAGTGAGTACAGAGCGTTCAAGAAGGTAAAATACTTTGCACTTTGGATCATCAACAACTGCATCTTTGCATTGTTGCTTTTGTGCAACACAATACCTTGTGTTATTTATGCCGTGAAAGAAAATTGGCAGCAAATTTTGCATTCCGGCGATTAAACATTGCAAGCAGGAATATGTATGAAACGTTCTGTCATCAAATTTGCAACTTTGTTTTGATATAAGCGATTAGTCTTTCTTTATTAGCGGATAAAACAACCAGATAACAGCCTTTGTTTTAGCTCATCTATCATATATAAATGACAGATTGGTAGTCTTTGTAACATCGATGCAACTCCTATGAAATCAAATCCTGGGTTAAAGCACTCTTTATTGATTTGTAGTGTTACTCACATGGCTCAGATTAACAGAACGGCAAAATGACGAATTTATGTTGTCTCGGGCTGTCATATCTCCCAACGCTGTCGAGACTACATAGTTAATGCCTCGGCTATTATTGCTCTTTTCACAAAATGTGAACCATTCCCCAGAATTTTGAAGATTATCCGGGAGGAAGAGTCATCTCTGTCCTCCCAAATCCCTCAAAATGCTGTTAATACCCCGGTTCTGCTGCCAGCAGTATTCCTGTGTGAAGGAAAGAAATCTTCAAATTGCTGCTAAATTGCGGGAGTTTGACTGTGATGTCAGTAATCGTGTCATTGTCTCGTTTTTGGTTTTGTTTTTTTTTCTCCCCCTCCAACGGTCCTGCTATATTAAAGCCATACATTATATTTTGTATCAGCTGAAGCAGGTCCGCTCTGCTCTCTCTGGGGCCTGAGTCCGGCAGCAGCCAGCAACACAGAGCAGATCAGTGTGAGATCTGTGGCTGACTGAAAGCGATCCTCCTGCCTGGACGCTATCCCAGACCCAGCAGGCTGCAGACACACACACACGTCCGGATGCGTACAGAAGCAAACTTATAGTGATAACCGCTCAAATATATAAATGAACTTTTGCACGTAATGCTTGTAGGCAGCCACGTGCGTGCACACGCAGGCATCTGTTGTTGCAAACATTTGTTAGCTGTACAGGAATGCCTTTTGGCCAAGCTGCTGCTTCAGATATTCCTCTCACAAAATCGCTTTGTTCTTCTGCGTCTGCACAGCAATGTTTCCCTACATGGTGTTTGTACCAGCAGGTATAGCAGTTGGCAGGTCCCTGCACTCTGGAGGGGCTTGGACAGCCTTGATGTATGGGTCATTAAATCTGCCTGTGGTGCTCAGCAGGCTGCTAACACACTGAATATTGCTCTGTGTGTGTGTAGTTTGACAGAGAGAGCCCAGCTCCTGAAGAACGTCTTCAAGAAGAGCACAGTGAGTCTGTACCGGTCTGACTCCATGCAGCAGAACCTGCTCCGTAAGTTACCCTCAAACCTTTTCTTTCTTTGCTTCGTTCTTTCTCATCCTTACTCGAGCTAGCTTAGATTTATTTCCTCCCAAATATGTTCTCTGTCAGGTAGGACAGATCACAGTTCGTAATTCCTCCTCTGACACATGCTACATCTCCAGAGTGTCTTCTCTTTCATCCATTGGGACACAGCAACACTCTGCTCTTTCCACTTCTTTTCACATGTAGTGTAACCAGGTGCAGATCAGTAATCGTGCCTGCAAATGGCCCCAACGTTCCCAATGTCTTGAATTAAACTTGTTTTCCAGTTGAGTTGAACTGCGCATAATATTAAATGTCACTTCTTTTTTCAATCATCTGAAAAGCTATTAGTGAAGTTGCCATTTAAAATTGGCTGTTAGTCTGCTATTAATTTACAGATTCATGGCTTCAGTTCAGTGTATTTGTTTCTCTTATGCTGGACATGAACAGTAAGTCAACATTAACATATCTATAGAAGTAAACTCAGCTGACGTTGACCTTGAAGCCCGTGTGCTTCAAGACTGAATCCACATGCCTGAATTATCCAAATATCAGGTGGTAATGACGGTGAAAATTCATCACACCGTCTTACCGACCCACAAAAAGCCTGTTTACGTGGTGCTTAAGATTTATTAACAATTTTGAAATTTTAAGGTATTGGAAAAGAGAGGCAGAAAACGGATGATAATGAAAAAGTACCAGAAACTGGTGTGGCAGATTTGCAGTGACTCTCTAAGTGTGGGTTTGTGTTTTGTTCTTTTCTGTCTTTTGTCTGATCAGTTTGTTTTTTGTTTGTCTCATAGGTGGGGATGAGACCGTTGTTGTGTGATACCTTTTTAAATTCATTAATCAAACCTCGCCCTGTTTACACCTCCTGCCCCTCCGTAGCTTCCCGATAGACACCGCTCTTCTTCCTTTTCGTTGTGTACTTCCTGTCCCGCCCCTCGTGTGCCTTCGTGTGTCCTCAGTAGCTCAGTAGAATGAGATAACGATGAAATGATGAAATGTTATTCCTCCCCCACCCCACTATGCACTCGTCACAGCGGGTTCCTTTGAACTTTCCCGCTGGCCTCCAGGTACTGAGCGGGTCATTTGACACCTGAAGGTGAGTCAGGGATCAGAGGTCAGAGGAGATCCTGTAGGAGAGTTTAGCACAGTGCTGCTTTTACACAGAGGATAAAACTTTTGGGGGAGATGTAAACTCTCATCCTGTGTTTCCTTTTTGTCACGTGATTAATTTTAAGTCTGATGTTGTGGGAAATGTGCTTATTTGAAGCTTGTGGCAGCTCTCATATCTGTCTCTTCACTTGGTGCCTGTTGCTGACAACCATCAAGGCATTGTGCTTTTTAATTCATCTGTAAACTATTTCCAGCTGCTGCACAGTGGACGTAACCACCGTGACGCCACCCACTAGTCCCCTACTGAGGCCTTCATTTTGGCATTTTGGTCATTATGTTGGTTTTTGAAAAGGCAAATTGTCAGAAGTGCGTTAAACACAGTCAAGTTTGAGTTTAGGGACAATTAGTGGTGAGGAGACCGAGCAGAGTGCTTCACCCTCACCTCACTGGATGGGTGAGTTCTCTAAAGATTCACCTCCAGCACCGTTGTAATGTCAAAGTGGAAAATATATAGTGCATCCTGAAAGTATTCACAGCGCTTCCACATTTTGACATGGTACAACCTTAGATGGATTCATTCTTTTTTGCAGAACTTTGTAAGCTCTATTAACTTCTTTGAGATCCAGAGATGCTCAGACATTCACAGAGGGGTCCCAAAGCCACATTGTAGTCTTGGCTTTGTGCTCAGGGTCTTTGTCTGGTTGAAAGATGAACCTTCATCCCAGTCCCAGGTCCACAGTGCTCTGGAGCAGGTTATCATCAAGGACGTCTCTGCACATTGCTGTATTGATCTTCCCCTCAATCCTGACTGGTCCTCACAGCATGATGCTGCCACCACCATGCTTCCCTGTAAGGACGGTATTGGCTAGGTGATGAGCGGTGCCAGGTTTCCTCCGGACATGGCGCTTGGCATTCAGGCCATAGAGTTCAATCATTGTTTCATCAGACCAGAGAATTTGCTTCTAATGGTCTGAGAGTCCATCATTTGGCAAAGTCCTGGTTGGTGGAGTTCTGTTTTTTTCTTGTGGAAGGTTCTTTTCTCTCCACACAGCAATGCTGGAGCTCTTTCGGAGCAACCACATTGGTCTGGCTAAAGCCCTTCTGCTCGTTCACATTGGCCGAGGGGCCAGCTCTAGGAAGTGTCCCAGCCTCAATGCAATCCTGTCTTAGGATGTACAAACAATTCCTTGGACTTTATAGCTTGCTTTGTGCTCTGATATGGACTATCCACTATGATTGTATATATTATAGACAGACGTGTGCATTTCCAAATCATGTTCAATCAACTGAATTTACCACAGGTGGTCTTCAGTCAAGTTGTAGAAACATCTGAGAGATGATCAGTGCAAACAAGATACACCTGATGTAATCTGTGAGTGCCATGGCAAAGGCTGTGCATGCTTATATACATGTTACGTTTTTGCCTTTTAGCTTAAAAACATTTCAAGAATTTCGGGCAAACTTTATTTCACTGCATCGTTTTGGATTGCGTGTAGAATTTTGAGGTGAAAATGATCCTTTTTTGGAATGATGTAACAAAATGTGGAACAAGTGGAGCTCTGTGAATACTTTCCTGTTAACAGGCTATAAATTTGGGCCGTTTAAAGAGGAATGATTCGCTTTTGAGTTTAGAACAGCAGCTGACTTCATTTTCAGCCCTGGAGGTTTCCAGAGGTTCCTGGTCACAACGTAGGAAACAACTTAGAAACTGTTTATCGTGCCTTGCAGAAATCTAAACAGATATTTACCACAGTGACTCTAATGTGAGAGAAGCTCAAATTGGAGCTGGCTACAGCCAGAAGCTTCTTAACTCAGCATAAAGACTGCAAACAGGATCCAAAGCTTGCCTGGCAGACAGGTCAGATGTCATGTCGTTGGGCCTTGGTCACACAGAGACCAGTGTTCCAACCTGTGGCAAACACAAGTTTCATTACCAGCTGGAAGTTGATTGAGTAGTTGGCACGTGATTGCAGAGAAAGCAGGGTCTTCCATACAAGCTGACAGGACCTGGGACAAACTGTTAGCAATCAAAGCAAACACAAGGAAGTTTTCAATTTTGGGCTGTATATCTCTTTGCAAACAGTTTCCCTTAGCAACTGCCAATACCTTCTAGCAACCACTTGCCAACCAGTCAGGGAAAAACCATTTTGCCTTGAAGTCTGTGGTTGTCAGGTTACACCAAGTAGTTTCTAGGTGTGTGTGCTTGTATGTTCCACGGGGCAGGAGAGATGATTTTCTTTTTGTTTGGTTATCAGATTGATAAAAGCCAGCGTCTTCATCAGGATCTAACATCACTTTAAGTCTATATTGGTTGTAGCCGAGCTAACAATGCAGACGTGAGGCCTGTACTGATTTTCAGCAAGAAAGCAACCATAAGCATATTTCCCAAATTTTAAGACTTTAGATTTTGTTTGTTGATTCATGTGTGTCATATGTGTGTTTTTTTTTATGTATATATATGTTTTAATTCAATGAATTACTGATCTGTACAGCCTTTGTTTGAATTTTATTCATTATGTTCACAGATGGCTACGCCTTCTCTCAAGATGAGAACGGAGTGGTGTCTCAGTCCGAGGTCATCAGAGCGTACGACACCACCAAGCAGAGGACCAACACGTGGTGAGGCGTCGGCCTTCTTGTTCACGGCCGGCCTGCTCGGAGCCACGGCGGCCGTTTCCAGTGGCGATATTTGAAGCTTAACGGGGAGAAGCGGTGGTGTGTGCGTGTGCCTCCGGCGCTGAGGGGAAGGGGGGTTTGGAAAGAGACAGAAGAAAGGGACATTGTGTCGTCTTTGGAAAAAAGGGATTTAAAAGAAAAAAACAAGGAACAAAACAAGTCACGTTCACTGTCAGCTGTAGTTGTGTGTCGCGCAGACATGATACGAGCACTGTGCTTTCTTAGCAGTCTGTGGTCTGAAGTTCTTCACTGTTCGTTTGTCTCCTTTCTGTTGATTTGAGCCAAAAGCCTAAAAATCCTTTTAGTAAATCGAAATCAAACACCGGACAGCGATTGGTTTCAGACGCTTTTGCACTCGTGAAAGATTGCCAAGGAGCAGTCGTATATACAATCGTCCAAGTACTAGTGAATCTGAGAAAAAACCTTAAAGCAAATGTAATTAAACTCCTGTGTGTGTCCAGCGCGACACAGACCACATCAGAGCAGATGTTTGGACATGTTCGTTTTGTTTTTGCACTCGAGGAAGCATCTGTTGTGTGAAGCCTTACATTTTATTATGCCTTTTCTTTCCGTCGGTTTCTTTTCAAATGCATTTTATACACATGTAGATACTGTGCCTCGTTCTTGCCTCTTCATTTATTTATGTTTTTTCTGAAGAAGTTGCCTCCTGCAACCTACCGTAGTCCTGTGTCCACTGTTTTCGCAGCAGACGTATTGCTCTCGACTTAAAATTGCATTCCACGCATCCGCTCCCGTTTCAACAATCACAACGGTGCCTACGTCAAACTGTTCCCTCTTAGAAGAAACAGATCGCTTAGACCAGTGCGCCGCACACACACCTACTGTCTCCCCACCACAGAATTGCACTCCTACAATGTGAAAACTACAGATTTGTTCCTGCAGAGGTGAAGAGGAGGCTCTCTGATGGGTTTTTCGTTGAAGCTTACAGTGGCAGCAGTGGTTCCCTTCAAATGGAGATTTTATCCCTCTAACATAAGTGCCATTAGCTTAAGGGAGAGAGAGAGAGAGAGATTAGCCAGGAAACTCCACGACAGTATCAAAACTGCTCTGTCTCTATAGTTATTTTGTGGATTTGTATTTTTATATTGGAGACGTATGAATTTTGCATCGACCGGCTTTGTAATGAATCGTCTGTAACGTTTCGTTTTTTCTTCCTCGGATGAACTGCGGGATAGATTAGACGTGACGAGGAAACCGAGCTTTCTTAAATGTCTTGTTATTATTAATATTAATATTGTTACAGCTTGATTTATTTATAATTGACTAATGTCTGTGTGATTGCTTTCTTCTCCCTATGGGAGATCAGATTTCTGATGGTGCGAGTGTGTGTATACGTGTGTGTCGGTTTTTTGCTTGCATGTGCATGTGCCGTACGAGTGTGTGTGGGTGCGTGTGTGTGTGTACCTCTACTGTGGATAATTTCTGTGTATGCACTGCATGTCTGTGTCCTCTATGAAAGACTGGGAGGTTTCTGGCACCTCAGTCCTCCTGGTGTGTTTCTTTTATTGTATATTTGTGTGCGCGCGCGTGTGTAGTGACGCTTGCTCAAGTTGTCCGTCTGCACGACTCCAGGTATAGCTATGGTGTACTAACGTGTGCCGATGCATGGCCTGTATGGGAACGCGAGGCTGCCGGCGTGCGGGTGTTCGCGGTGAAACGCTCGACCTCGACTGTGAGAGTTTCTGACGCACCGCTCGCTTCGACAGATGTTTGCACAATGCACTCGATGTACCTTTCCAGTTGTGGATATCTGGTATTTTCTGGTTTCGGTGTAGATTTCTCTTGAGTGTACACGTTTGTGACCTTTTTTCCACGCAGTGTACCTCCTGCTTTACAGGAAAGCTCATTTGTGTTTTGTGTTTCTGATTATTTTTCTCTGCTGGTCTTTGGCGTGAAAACTTAATCGGCTGTCATCTTGTCAGAAACTTTCCAAACAGCAGAATGTGGTTGTCGTCGTTGTGGAAGGTTTGGACTTTTGCTTTCTTCTCTTTCTTTTCTTCCCAGAAAACATAAAACACACGTCGTTGTCTGTGAAGGTCGTGGGCTGCATGAATGGAAAACAAAAACTGTTCTCCGAAGTGTTAACCGTACTACTTTACTTCTCCCTCAAGTGTTGATCACTTTACAAAAGCGGAAACAAAAAAGGCGCACCTTCTAACTTTTCTTTTCGATGATTCGTTTCCTTTCTGTCTTTTTGTTCGATGATTGTTCTGCATGTTGGGACTGCAAACTTATAAGTGTTGTCTTTACTGCCACGAAGGACTACTGAAATAAACTTTACAATCACTGACGAACAATGTGGAAGTCTGTTATTGCTTTTGTGTTATTTGCAAATTTGTAATCAGCGTGTGTGGCGACAAACTGGAGAGAAAATCCAAACAGGAAAAGGAGGGACGGCCATCGGCCTGCGAGCACGACAAACAAATTATATCAATAGACTTCTCATTTGTTATGATTGCGGGGTTTACTCGAACTTCTCGTGTGATCCCACACAGGCTAAGTCCTGTTTGGCTTTTCAAATTCTTATTGTTATAATCAAGGTCCAAAAACCTCCCTTCATTAGTTGATTGACAGAACATTTTTTTATACATAAACACTAACAATTCTCTGGTTACAGCTTCTAAATGTGGGTTTATTATTGTAAACTGTAACAGGATATCGTTGCATTTTTGCACGATGATCATTGGAAGCGTTGTAAGACGCCAGCCTAAGCCTTCATTTCTGTGACTGCTTTGCTATTTGCAGATATTTTACGGACTGAAAAACAAACAAATAAATAAAACATTAGTGTGGGGAGATTAGGTAATGAAATAAATACCGGGTACGTCTGAACTATAATTATTTTTTCAAGCTGGAGAGTGCAAGCTTTTGCTGTTGGTTGATGAGGTGACACCTGTGGTTACTGGTGGTGGGAGCAAGTGTGATTTTATTACATTCAGAAGAGGGTTTTTTGAGCAGCTGCTTTTTTCTACATTTTCTGTACAACTGCTATCGACACCAGGACTCTACTAGACTCTACTAGACTCTACTAGAGTGACTTTACATGTTTCATTGTTTAAAATGGTCTTTATGTATCTTATACTGGAGGGTAACCCCTCAGTTTACACGACTGAAAGCCAGTTTTCTCAAATAGGTTTGAGTAGCAGGTGGGTTGGGATGCTGCCGACTGGAGATGCCAATATTAACCCTTTAAAGCCTGAACCATGAAATAAATGCCAAGAAATTCTAATCTTTTGAAGATGGAGTGTTTATTAAACCCTCATTATTTTAAATTAATTAAAAATACTTTGAATATATTTTTGTTAATTGTGATTTATTGCTTAAAAACGTATTGTACAGTTGTTAAAGGATTAAGAAAATCCCCTCTCAAAACATCATACAGAGCCAGGGATTACTTGTATATGCTTGGACAAGTTTAATGGCGATATCTGTAATGTTAACTGTGTATTTGTGGTGCATCTGTTAAAAATATAATAAAGCAGAAGTCTACAAAGATCTACAGAAGTCTGGTGGTTTAAAAAAAAAAGTCAGAGGATTCAAAAGTTTAGGCCCTGAGAACAAATACAAAACTTGAATTGTTATAAAATCCACACGATTGTTTTAAATAAAAACATTCACTGTGTGGAGAATTGGGTTCCTACCTTCAAGGATAACTTGGAAAAGAAGTCGGAAACTTTTCTGAGCCTGGCAAAAACAGAGGATTCGATGTATCCAAAAGGTTTAGGAAATATCATGAAGACATGTTCGCGACTTCTGTTTTCCTTTCATAAGCAGAAGGTGATATAGAGGTTTGAACTGACAGCTGCAAGTTCAAACAAGACAGGATGGAGGTAACACTCCGACAGACGTTATTCATGAGAGCCGTATTCTGTGATAAAAGACTTAACGGATACCTGAACGCAGCAGCAAACATCCTGAAGCCGAACAGCTTTCGGGTTTCGTGACAAACCGGTTGCCAAGTGTGTTTCACAGTCAGGTAGCCGGGTAACAGAGCAGTCTTTGTGGAGGTTTTTCCATACCTGCTGGTGCAACCCAAACCTCTATTTCTGGGGTGAGTTGTTTTTAACACTGTGACCACGCCATGCTCATTGAGCACTGACAATGACTGATCTCAGCGCTGCATTCCTGCTGTGAAGTCTGGCGCGAGAATGAGCGACAGGTAGGGAGATGATGTGCCGGCCTGACCTCTCTGGTTTCCTTTTTGTCTCAGTGATGATGATGATGATGATGAAGCCCCGTCTTTCTGGACAAAACTGTTACTTAATAAGCTTTACATCAAACAGCACACAAGTTACTATGAGACAACATTTATTTGCTGAAGTTTAAGCAATCAATCAATCAGAAGAGCTGTAAAATCCTTTATATAACATAACATTTCCTCCAAAATAAAACGTCTCTCATTCCCAAGTCCTTCCGATTGTCAGAAAAAGGAATTCTCTGGTTTCCCAAGTCTGTTATACCTCTGTTAATGCTTAGCAGAATCTGGTGACGGCAACATCTGTTTTTCAGGAAGATCGCTGATACATTTCCATCTTGAAACGTCAACAAATGGAAACCATGGAGATCTGTTCACAAAGTAAAAGTGCATACATTTTACAAATGGTGTCAGATCTGCTGATGTGTCCTGTGCTGCAGACAGGGAGTACCTCGGGCCATGCTGGTCAACCACAGCAGCTCTGTCACGCTTTGTGCCTACCCTCCAGCAACTCGCTCTGCAGCCAATTGGCCGGGCCTCATGCATAGCTTCTCTGGCACCAGCCTCGTCTGGCGTGTTTCTGTCTGTGACAGGTCGCATCCTGCCCACTAAAAATTGTGTAATCCTCTATTTCTCGTGCTGAGAGCCCTGTCAGCTCTGTCCAAAGTCAGCGAAGCCCTTGGTTGCCGCGAAGGCGTCAGGCTGCAGAGGGAAGAAGTACTGCTGGGGAAGAAGGAAGCTGGTGTTCTGGGACGAGTGAGTGGCCATCGGGGGCTGATGGAGCTGCAACTGGGTGTGGGATGAAGGCAGCGGGTGCTGGATCCCTCCTGCCATGGGTGCTGGTGGGGATGTGTAAGGGGGAGGTGGAAGAAGAGTCTGTGGGGTCTGGGTGGGAGTGGAGGCTGACGATGAGACGGTGGCTGATACCAGGCAGCCATGCTGCTGCTGCCC
This sequence comes from Diplotaxodon limnothrissa, assembly GCF_057381915.1. NCBI lineage: Eukaryota > Metazoa > Chordata > Actinopteri > Cichliformes > Cichlidae > Diplotaxodon > Diplotaxodon limnothrissa. The sequence continues at coordinate 39,611,698 of NC_140597.1, read as the reverse complement.
CTGACCTCCGAGAGAAAACCTCCGCATGGAGCTACCTCCTCCGGCTGAACTGGAGCTGGTGGTAGCCGTGCTGGACTGCCGCGATGGGGCTCGCAGGCTTGGGGGAGCCGTGGTAAGGATCATGGGGATCGTTTCCCCCTGGCAGCTGCGTAAAGAGAAGCGAATGGGCTGCTGGGTCGGCTGCTTGGGCCTGAGACACGTGCAGCAGTAGACAGCCACCAGTGAGCCAACTATGATAAAGGCGATGAAGATGCTCCCCACCATCAGGAAGGGTACGTAGATGGGCTCTGTGGGGAAGGAAACATGGGCAATTTTTAAAAAACAAATCTGTAATATTAAACCATTTATCATACATTTCATCAGTGACATCAGCTTATTTGGGTTTAACACAACTTACTATGTAATGTGCATACACCAGCCTCAAAATGTTTGCATAAGAGGAAATAAAGTCAGCAGCTCCATTACAAAGTCCTTATAAGTTTCACATAAAGTCTTACCTTGTGATAAACTAAGAAGCATGACTGTAGCTGTTAATAGTGGGAAAAATTGTGCTAAACGTTTCTAATCATGACATCTCTTTTAGGTTCTCCACAACGTTACGAACAAACAAAAGTCACATTCCTGCTGAAAACACAAACATCTCAAGTTACGCTTCATGAAGCCTTTTCACCAAAGAAATCCACATTAGTGTTTATTTATTTTTAAATGGGAAAACTGGGAAATTGTGAGCATACGATCCACTCAATTAAAGGCTTATAAGCTTATCCGTTGGGGAAATTTAAAGAAAACTGATAAAACCTCCCCCAACAGCAGGTCAGTCTAACACTCAAACGCCTCATAAAGAAGCCACAGAAAGGACTCGCCGTCTCCTGATGTTGTGATTACTTTAGTTTAGAAATTAGTGAGCTGTCAAAGCTAATGTGCTTTATTTCTGGGCAGCATAATAGACCTGTCTGTGTGAGAAGGGTTACACTCTTCAAAACATTCCTGGACTGCAAACCTGCGCCGCTTGATCAAATTTCCAACTAATTTCTGCTTACAAATTTTTGACAGGAATTTGTTTAAAGAGGTTTTAGCGGAGTGACTGGCGGGGTGGGTCATCGAAAACGTGTCCAGGTTTCCACTTTGCACTGATAATAATTTGGAGTGTGATGGAAACTGAAGGGAGCTGGATAAGAGCAGGTGGAACCTTAATGCTTCAAACAGCAAAGGATGTAAACCTCATATAAGAAAGCTGCAGTGGAAAAAGGTCTTACAAAACGCATTTTATACTCATTTCATATTTGAAATTCATATCAGAGTGCATTAGTGTCCTTCAGCCAAGGCACTGAACCTCTGAGTGCTCTGTGCTGTCTTAATTGTTCAGCTGACCTCTGACCTCTCTAGGAGGATCCGCTATAACTTAAATAGGCAAGTCCTTCTCACAGCGTCTCCGTGTTTACCTTTTAAACACTACAGGGTTAAATAAAGTAAACAGAGTTTAGTCATGTGTGTTTTTCTCCATTCAACGAATTAAACTCTAATAAATTTGGATTTTTCTGAGGTCTTGCTTAAATTACGCACATGACGAAGACCCGAGGAAATCGACACCACAATCTTGGACCTAAATTAGCTTAAAATCAGTGAACCTACGCGCTGCAAACTCGGTGTTATCCACCTCCCTGTCGTTGGTGCAGATGCCCTGGTCCAGCCGTGCGTCCGCTGCGGCGCAGCAGTAGCGCAGCGCGCAGGAGCCGCAGCAAACTGTGGCGTCCATGGTGTCAAAATCCTCCGGACACTGGAAACCCTCGTGATAATTTCCATTTGAGTCCAGCCACCCGTGGCAGTACTCTCCCTGAGCATCCGATATCCTGAGATTCCAGGTCAGATATCCCAGCAGCAGGCAGCTCAACAGGCGCACCATCCCGACGAGCCGCTGGGGTTCACGTTCCCTGCGTCCAGTGGGCTTCAGCTCAGAGCCTCAGTCCAAGTTTACACACTTTTCATTTGTGTTAATTCACCAAAAAAGAAACTAAACGATTGGATCCTAAGACGTGAAGTTAGGTCACCGTCATCTTCCCAGCGCTGGAATCGCTCTCAGTCTGCAGCTGCTCAAAGAGGGGGGAATCCTTAATTGAATGCTCTCCGGGTTTCTTTTAAAAATCTCATTACGGAACTTCACTCTCATTCAAACGGGCTTCAATCACCAGCTGATGCTGAACAACTTGCTTTGGAGTGTCGCTCCAAACTCTCCCGTAACGCGCCTGTGCGTTAAAGTGTGAGCAGAAGTTGTGCGCCCACCTCACTGCAGTTTTGCTGTTTTTGTGGTTGGGGCTGGGGATGTGTGTGGGGGGGGACTAAGCGCGCACGCAACCTCTATTAACCGGACGTTGGGGATCACGTGGTGCAGAGGGAGCCCGGCGTGACTCTAAACGCTTCATTCCAATAAAGCCGCTCAAACAAGGCGCACGAGCTGGGCCACGCTTGTGTTCCAACTCTGCGGCTGTGCTTTAAAACAGGTGAACGCGGAGATATGTGACTCCAGCTCGTCAGCATTTTATGTTGCAGTGCTGCACACAGATGAGCGTTTTAATTCTTCTTATTCCAGCAGCTTCTAGCAGCTGCCGAGCCTTTCTCATTTTATCATTCACCTCACGTGTAATTATCACGGCCACGTTCGCCCTGCTGTTGTTTCATATTAGAGAGAAGTAAGAAGAAGTCTCCGCTAAAAGCAGAGAAAAACAGGTCCGTCTATTAAAAGCTCCGTTAAAAGGTATCGAGGCGGCGCCCCCGCGTGGCGCTGCGAACTTTTAGCCCCGTGGGCTGTTGGACAGCTGCTGGCCTGCCTTTGACGGACATCAGGTAAAGGGACTAAAATGATCACAGACACGTGATTTTGTTTCCCAGTGAGTAGGTGTGCGGCTGGCAGTGCCCTTCAGCTTACCTGTTTATTGTAATCAGCAGTCGGGTCAAATCAGGGACAGTGATTGGGCCAATAATGCTTTCTTTACATTCTCATTTATCAACTCATTCGTTTTTATTTGTTAGTAATTTTCCATTTCAATTTAAAAAAACAATACTTTGATATTGTCTTTTGGCCTGTTTGATTTTTGCCCTCAGGTTCGGTTATGTGTGGAAACATTTTCCTTCCATCTATGCCCGCGCTTTGAGCTCAGTAGCAAAATGGCCTCTGCCTTTTCTTCCTTTCTCCATTCTGTTTCATTATTTATTTATTTCTCTCTCTTTTTTCAAATTTTCAGATTGTAGGCTAACTGCTACAGCGCCCCGTTGTTCTCGCTGAGGATGTTGGCTACAAAAGGAGGCAGCCAGTGGCGCACAAGTCCCGCCTGTATTTCCCTCTGGAGGAGTCTCGGTATCGGCGCCCCCGACTGGGGATTGGAGCGGCGACTTGTCAGTAAATTAGCCCACCCTTCACAGTGTTTGTGAGGGAAACCGAGACAGTGACGGTCTGATCCCTCGCTTATCAGCTGCCTGTCACACCAGCACGCTAAGACACCGACCCGCAGCCATCCGCCGCGCTGTGACACCTGGCCGGTATGGAGGGAGAGATGCAGCCCGCAGATGAAGGGCCGTGCGCCCCGAAGATGTGCCGACAGCAGCGAGGTCCGTACAGCACCCTAAAAACCTTCCAGAGCAAGCGCTCTGCGGGCAAGTCGCGCTTTGACCGGTCCGCTGTGGTCGAGATGCCCCTGTTTGGAGACGGGCATCATTTCACTTTTCACCCCGAACAGCCTCATCCTTTCCAGCCGCACCATCATCAGCAACAGCGTCTGCAGCAGCAGCAGCTCCACCAAACCGGCGTTTCTATCAGCAGCAGCCAGCAGCATCACCGGACGACTCAGCAGCAGCAGCAACGTTTCCCATGTGAGACCAGGCCCAGCAGCAGGGTTCCGACATCCACCTCAGCGGCAGCATCTCTCGGTAGCCAGCAGCGGCACGGCAGCAGCGGCGGAGCAGAGCCCAGATTTTCTCCGGACTGCACCTACGGTATCAGCACAGGTGGGTTTTAAACTTGCCCAGAGTGTGGCACGAAAGTCACTTCTCTTAACGTCTAGGATATTCAGACTTTTACAGTCGTTGAGTCCAGATTAGTGAAACGCTGGAACAGTTGTTTTTCTTTCTTTTGGTTCGCCTCTTAGATGAATGAGTGCAAAGCTTCCAGAGTCAATAAACTTAAGCCAACATGTCTTTTGTTTGTCTCACATCACCTTCATGTTTTTGTTCCCATTTCTTGCTCCTGTCAGCAGTGATTGATGTGCTGTTGTGATGAGAGCAGTCATGATTGAATCTCTAGTGTGCATGTGCTAAAAATTACACCGGGTAATCTGTCTCCTGTTGTAACACATTGTTCCCTGCTCATTTTCTTCTCAGCTGCTGTTCATTAGAGGGGTGCACAGGAAGAAATGTGTTCCCCATGTGGAGGGCGGGTCCATGGGAACCAGCATTAAGATGAAAGCAATGAACCTAACCCTGGCATTACCAAGATTAAATATTAGACATCTCCTCCCTTAATCAGATAATAATCTCGTTATCACTGCTGGCAGCAAAGACTCAATTTGCTGCTGCTTATTGTTGCTTTGGAGACAATCAAGTGCTCAGCCAGAGCTCCGGTCTCACTGCAAGCCCTGTATTAACTAACTTAGATGTGAAATGGCAAATTTGTGCATCAGGTAGGGCATATTTAACTTTTAAGTGATCGTTTATCTTTGACCAGCTCGCATCTGTGAAACCTGGGTCTCTTTGTTGTTTGCATCTATTTTGGCATGCACATGATCCTGATATCACTAATGAAACAGTCACATAAAACTGTGTTTCCCCTGCTCTAGTGAATCAGCCTATAATACACAAGATGTATCGTCCAATCAGAGCTAAAGCGTGCCATGCATTTCTTGCTGATAATGACACATCAAAGTGCTTCTATCTACACCACAGAAACAACTTAATGTTCCTCTTATGGCTCGGAAAAAGAAGAAACTTGATGTCCTTTCTTTCACCGGAGGGCCTGGGATTCAGCAATCAGTTCAGCACACAATAACACAAATTGCATTGAAAAGCCTCTCCCAAAGAGTTGTGATTAAAATAAATGGGTCTCATAAATTTTCCCTCTGCCGACCGTGTTGTTTTTAATGAAATTTTATGAGACTCTCAGCTCGCAGTGCCACGGAATTGGTGAGAGAAGGAGACGAGAGTGGGGGCGGGGTGCACGGTGAAGGCGAATGATATCAGATACATCTCGACGGGTAAACAGAGACGGCACGCATATTAATAAATGCGACACATCTGCGCCAGGCTGATAGACACGTCTGAGCGAGTGGGAACGCAGCAATGGCCGCCTAGAATTCATTGTGTGTGTGTGTGTGTGTGTGTGTGTGTGTGTGTGTGTGTGTGTGTGTGTGTGTGTGTGTGTAATGATTATGAGTCCACTGGCCTCATAATCATTACAGAGAGGTGTGTGTGAGATCATCTCATTAGGACGTGCCTAGACTACCAGGGAAACTATCCACTGAGGCTTGTTTCTGGACAATAGCTCCATGCTCATTTTGTGAAACTGTGACTTTAGAGTTTATTGACATCTGAATAAATCTGTATAATCAAGCTGACATTTCCATGAGCAGAGGAGCCAAGTGTCTGCTGCTCTACTGGAACACTTTGCCACAATAAGACGTGGCAGAGAGCAAAAGAGAGCAAAGAGTAAAGGCAGGCGGAAAGAGTACAAACTACAACCCCAAGAAACCCAATGCACACAATCACTCATGTTGTTGCCAGAACTGTAGCAGCTTAGAGCCTCATGTTTCAGCACTGGTGAAAAGTACAATATGTTTCATCAGGTAAGAACCTCAAACCTGATTTTACAAGCGAGGGTTCCTGCTTCAGTGCATTTCAGAACTTGGACATCTGTCAGCAGAAGTTATTGGTTACTCTGCTGTTTAAGACTTCAGCTAAAAAAACAAACACGAAGCCAAACTGAAGATTAAACCAGGGGGCTTAACACAGCATGTCGCTTTAGCTGAGGCATCGTCCTGTTTTAGGTTTCTATGCAATTCAAGCAAAACCGTTTCCCTCTAAACACCTTCGTGTTATGGATGTATTAGTTAGATCCACCAATTTGGAGAGAGAACACAGGAGACACAGATGCAACGTAAAACAATATAGATATACTTATTTTCTTCTTATTGCATCAGGTAGAACCATCCCTATTCCGACAGCTGACCTTTTAAAACCAGACAGTTTCTCTACATTTATCCCTCCTTCTGGATCAGATGTCATCAACTCAGCTGCCTCTAGTTTGTCTTTCAGGCATTTATGTTTCCTGTACCCAGGCAGACCCTGTATAGGTGACACCAGAGTGAAGATGTAAGACCACACGCCCTTTCATCAAATTTAAAGTAGCAAACACAGACCTCGCTGTAATAAGGAGAGGTGATCAAATCTGTCTCACACAGTGCAAGAAGATCAGATTCTTAAACTCAGGCACAACAATGCTTTGTTTAAAATCTTACTAAGAGAAGTGAAATCACAGAAATCTGTGAGTTATACTGTCCTGGCTTCACTAATGCTGCATGTCACACCGTACATGACATTATTAGATTGTTCACATTTTGGAGGGATTTTACAGTTGTAGCTTTTCAAGGTGTTTTAATAATTGCAGCACTTAAACTGTTTAGTCCACTGGTTCGTTACGCAACGTTTGATACAGGAAGTGTAAAGTGTGCTCATCTCTGAGGTATGAATGGTGTAGGCTATACTTTGCATGTGTGTCTCCTGAAGGATTACTGCTGCACAGCGGAAAAGCCAGATAGAAGCCAACAAAGAAATTATTTCAAGCCTCAAACTCCTCAAGGACTTGTCTGCAGCTTTTGAGCTTATCACTACATCCTCAGCAGTGACTTGAGTTTGCTCACTTGTCCTGAAATCCTGTCACTGTAGGACTGTCTGCCTGTGTTAACTGATTGCATTGGTTAGTGGGTCAGCAGGGAGCATGTGAAAAAAGCCAAAAGCTCCAGCGAGTCTTATAAATGGACCTTGAGGGCAATGTTTGCTTGAGTGACTCTGCAAACACAAGCAGCTCATCTTAAATCCAATGACTGGCTGCTAATGTGAATGTCTGTTGTCTGCTTCAGAGAACCGTCTCATCTTAGATGCCTTCGCCCAGCAGTGCAGCCGAGTCCTCAGCCTCCTCAACAACGGGCGTCTCCTGGAGCCCTCCTCCTCCTCCTCCTCCATCACCTCTAACATTAAGCTGGAAGACGGGCCAGGGGACACTCAGGGGCTTCATTGCTCCTCACAGGGGAAGTCTAAATCCGAGGAGAGCTCTTCCACCACAGACCCTGAGGAGGAGGCTCAACAAAGCCATTTGAACCAACAACAGACCTCTGCAGTTCTCCGCATCTTCACAGACTCCCTGCAGAACTATCTGCTCTCAGGACCTCAACAACAGCACCAGCAGCAGCAACATCTGTCTGCTAGTCTGGAGGACGAGCAGTGCCCAGCACCTGAGTCTGGTTCAGGAGTGTCTCCTCCAAGACACAACCTGGGAGGATGGGGCTCCCCGACTCCATCAGAATCATACGGCCACCCCTCGTCCACACTGCCTGAGGAGGAGGAGGAGGAGAACTGCTGTCCTCGCTGCCTGGAATTAGAGCAGGAGGTGTTGTCTCTGCAGCAGGAGAACGAGGAGCTCCGCAACAAGTTGGAGAACATCCCAGGTGCAGTAATAACAGCCAGGACACAGTGATGACTGCTTTAATCCTCACTCAACTGGGGACAGGAAATCTCTTCATCCCACAAATCTTTTTTTTATATGCTGCCATCTGACTTTTGATTTCATGTGCACGGCATTAATCGGTACCGATGATACACATCAATGCTATTTACAAAGCGTGTTATCGAGGGCTTCTGGGTAGTTGGTTTGCTTTATACTCTTATCTACTCGTATACACGTAACATGCATAGCATTTGTGTTGACATCATCACTGGAAGGACAGCAGAATCAAAGTCGGATTCTGATATAAACATTTAAAGTCCATGTAGTCAAATCCATACGTGTCATCTTTCTTACAGCGTTTATATGAGTGTTTGTTTTCATCTGTGAAAAATACTGAGCACAAAATGTGCTTGTGAGATCAACAAATTATTAGGAAGTGCTTCATTTTCTTCCTCATGCTTTTGCAATCTAAATGCATCCCACAGTTTAAAAAGTGTGTTCAAAGCATCTATTTTTGTTAACTTGTCTGCTCTCCCCAAAGCATCCTGAGCTCCCTGTTGTCACACTAGCCTAGTTTGCACTAAAACAACTTATTTTAACTGCACATAAAATTCTGTGTACAGTGTCTGATCGGGAAAAACCAGGTTGTAAAGATTTGTTAAAAAGGAAGAAAACATAGCAGGGTGTCAGTGTTTAAATGCAGCAGATGGGTTGTTCTTTGCTGCGATTTTGACCCTGGGCTTCTCTTTATGGTAACGTTCGCTTGTTTTTACACAGTTCCCTGTCAAAATGTTCTTGACTACTTCAAGACTGTTCTCGAGTTCCACAACCAGCTGGCCCAGCCGATGCCAGAGGAGCAGCTCACAGAGGTGAGGAAGCAGCCCCCTCTTCATTATTCAGAGCAGATGTCATCAGTAGCATATCTTAAGGTGGGGAAATATCACATCAGGTCAACAGTGCATTAGAAATGTCTTCATGCGGATAACTGTGAATGTAAGTGATGTGAAATTAAAAGCTCTGTCTATACAGGAAGAAGAGCGGCAAACAGTCTTTGAGGTTTGTGTCTTAACTTCTTGTTTGTTTGTTTTTAATTACATGATAGAAATGTCATGGAAAGCAACATCTTTAGTTTTCTCCTCCTCCTCCTCCTCACAGGGCAGTAAACAGCTCCTGGAGAACTATCCGCTCTTCATCACCAATAAGCAGTGGGACGAAGCTGTCAACTCCTCTAAGAAAGATGGCAGACGGCTGCTGCGCTATCTGATTCGCTATGTCTTCACCACAGATGAGCTCAAGTTCTCCTGTGGTTTAGGCAAAAGGAAGCGGTCAGTCCACTCAGGAGAGGCAGGCCTGGAAAGACGACCGCTCAACCCTGTTAAAGTCAGCTGCCTCAGAGGTAAAACTACAAAACATTATAGTTCAAGACATATTTTAAATAGGAGGAAAACATTACAGGTTATTACTGTTTAAATACAGAAGATGTGGCCAGTTTCTATTTACGGGTCTATTTGCTCAAAAGGTCTTTTTACAAATTGCTTCACTCAAGGCTTGAATCAAGTGTGTGAAATATCCTGAGACCTTTATTGACACAGTTGTATGACTTTTAATTATAAAATATGTTATTAGTGTTGCTTGATTGCCATAAGTGGCTTTCTCATTAGAGTGCTCCACTTCTTTAAACCACTGACAGACCTTAAAAGCAGCAGCAGCTATCTACAGTCTAAGATCTGATACATATGGGGTTTGTGGTCATGTGATGCAGATTATAGCAGCTTAAATTAAAGTTGTCTTAACTCCGGTTGCTAGGCAAAACCAGGAAAGTTTATGTGCGTTGCTATTTACATCTTACATCCAGAAAGCATTCACATTTTGCTCTGGATTTAGTTTTAATGGATAAAAGTGCCCTTGTCCTCATGTTTGCCTTGTGGCAGTGTGGATGGTGGAACCTTACACACATGGGTTTGCTTTTCCGAAACTGTCCCATATGTTCATTTTGCCACATATGGACTCCAATCAAGGTTAATTAGCTCCTTAAGTCGTTGCCTTTTTTAATTCGATTTCCACCTGAAAAAACATCCCTGACTTTCATCGGTGAAAGCTCAAAGCTGTGAGGACTAAACGAGCAACTGTGGGAGAATTTTGAAATTTGAATTTTCTGCATACTCATTTCTCACTGTATACAAAATGTTATGTGACCGCAGTGAAGCACAACAATGCTATATCCATTTAGACTTTTGAACATTGAGTTGAAATCTATACGGCTGTGTGTGGTAGAAGGGATTCTAATAAACTGGATGCATCTGCTTATCTTAGAGAGCCACAGCAAAGAGTCACACTACTTGTAAATGAAGGATTTCAGTTTATGCTTTTAGTAAGTTTGCAAAAAAGAAACTTGAAACACATTTTTGTGTCTTTTTGGTTATTTGAGCATAGACTGATGGGAGAAAGTGGGCATTTTTAACCATTTAAAATTCAATACAGTGGCTTGGGTCTAAAAATGTTATTCAATAGACGGACAGATAGTATTTAGCAAAATAAAATACATCTCTGGATATGAAACACAAACTCATGATGGTGTAAATAAATATTTATAAGTTTCAAAGGGGATAGGTAGAAGTCTAACACTTACCGTTATAAAAACAACCAAACAGAAAACTGAGCTTTATACGAGCTACCGTCATTCTCATGGCTACAGTTATATGTGCGTTACAATAATAATGGAGTGTAACAGCTAGATGAGCAATATTCCCTGAATGAAGCAGAAAAACCAAACCACTTATTTACCGATTTAATCCATCCTCATAGCAGGAGTCTGTAATGAGTTTTTTTGTTCTGTTTTACTCTTGTATAGTATTAAAACTAATGTAAATATTACATTTTTAATATAGTTGATATGTGGCTTCCAGCATAGTTTAATATTTATTATCAACCATGGAAATTTAATTTGTATTTTTTAAATTCAATATTATTTATCATAATCATCTCACTGCTATAGATCCAGCAGTTTCCAAATATCATATATTTAGTTTTACTTAAGTTAAATATTAATTTGTTATTATCAACCCAGATTTTTAATGTATTTAATTTTTACATTCTGAAGTTGTTCCAAGTCATTACCACAGCACCTTAGCCTGTTGTTATCTGTTGTTTGTAATGTTCTTCTAATTTTACGCATATTATTCATGTTCAAAATGAACTTCAGTGGTCCTAACACAGATCCCTGAGGAACTCCACGTCGCAGTTTTAAATTGTGAGTCGATATCAGTCGATCATCAAAGATTGAACTTTTTTGGTTATTTCCTTCCTCTTTTGAGCTAAACACCCAAACACCACCCAGTAAGCCCAGGATGTCCTCTGTTTAGCACGTCCTGTCTTAGTAAGGTAGCTCAAATAAGTTGAAAGGTACAGACCAAAAAAAAAAATTAATTTTTTAAATTCCTAATCTTGCCAGAGTTTATCCGGATGCACTGTGCTTCAAACCCAGACTGGTGGATGCCCTCTGAGGAGCAGATCAACAAAGTGTTCAGCGATGCCGTCGGTCACGCTCGTCAGGGCCGAGCAGTCGGCACCTTTTTGGGCAGCAGCGGCAGCAGCACCAGCAGCCTGTACATGGACGGCTTTGACGGACATCTTTCACAGGATGAACTGTATTTAAAAAGCTGCCAGAACGGTCAGTCGGATTGAAGTTTAAGGAGAAGTTAAAGACAAATGCCTGAAATGTAGCTGTACAACAACATATCCCAAAACTCTGACCTTGTCACTTTACACAGTGAAGAAAACATTCCAGAAGACGTTTAACATATAGACTACAGTCCTCCTTTTCAAATAGTTTTATAGTTTTCCCCATTTTTATACCTAAACCCTTTGTTTAGTGAAAATTGGACTCTTGGAGGTTTTAAATTGAACAGGTTGAGTCTTCCATATGCTCCTTTTTTAAAGTTTGAGCAGTTACATCACTGCCAGTGGAAAGAAGTCACTTCAAGGAGGCTGATTTCTTTTTCTTTTCTTTGTTTTTACTTGATTTTTTACAATCTACATGTGCATTTAGAGTTCATATGGAAGTTATTTATGTTAATGACCCAGTTAGAGACTTGTATGTATGTACCATTGACACCACTTATAAACTTTACCATGGAAAGTAGCACTTAATATATATTTTTTGTCACTGGTGAAGCACCTTTACTTGCAGCCCTTCAACAGGAGTGCCTCTGAGAAAATCATGTTTTGTTATTTGTAGTTTTGCACTTTGAATCTCTTTATTTTTCCCTCATTTAATGGAAGGAAAAGTGCATTTAAAAAGAGAAAAGTTTGTGAAATGACTTTGAATCCAGCCTCCTTTGGCTGGAAAATGTTTCAGTCAATGCTGCGTTGCTCCTAATCTTCATGTTAGGAAGAATATCGCAAGTTAATCAAAAGCACTATATTGGAAATTGCTAAAATGTAAAAAGTCAGTTTGGTTTTGACCCAACTTCCATTTTTGGCTTGTAAGAATTCCTCACGTCTGCAGAGGACACATGACATTTCTTGTTTGAATTACTGTGTGTAGCAGTGATATAATACTGATGTTTTTTCCACATAATAAACAAAAATTGCAGATTTAAGGAAAAAATGGAAGCCTGGGAAATGTTAATCAGGCTGTATCTTTTTATTTGAATGTTTGCATTTTTTACATCAATGTTTTTTTTCCTTTGCATTCTGAAAATTTGGAATTCAGCTAAAAGAGAATTTGCGGTATTTCGCGAGCATTCCCTTATTACAGTGTTGCCGTACTCGAGCATTTCATGTCGGCATTGATCAAGACATCTGGTTTAAGGCAGCTGCCATATAATAATGCCTTAAACTCGTTTGGAGACCACCACAGTGTAAAGTGTTAAAGATGTGTGTCAGAAATCCTGTAATGTGTTTCGTTTGTGTGTCGGTCTAAAGTTTCTTTAAACGTCAATCCAAGTGGAAAAAATGTGATCACTTCATCGTTTTCCTGCAACTTCTCCAATTTGCACCTTTAAGTGTCTTACTGTAGGCAAGGCAATCCTAAAGTGAGAAGTCCACGTGCAGGATTCAACCACTTTTATTCTTTTGTGCTTATTTGACGCTCATTGACTTCACCTCATGACACTGTTTTCTGCGTTTGAATGTACCAGATTTCTTAGGTCAGTCCGCCAAGTTGACAGTGCTGTGTAAATGTGTAATATAAAGTACAGTTATTGTGTGAGGTGTCTTTGAAATACCACTTCTCCCTCTTTAAAAAGCCAAGTAGAAAAGTGCCACAGAAACCTTAAACCAGTTGGATTCTGTTGTTGTGTTGCTGTTCTGAATGTGAGCGTTGGTTTGTATTTACTCCTTTACCCTCAAAGTGGCTGTTATCAACACTGTGAAACATCAGTTGGGTTTTTACAGATATAGTTTCTGTTGTTTTTTATTTATAATAAATAAAATAATACCTGAATCCTATCTCTCTATGAAACAGTATTATCTTTGTGACATTAAAGTTTGTCAAATCCATTTTCTAATAGAGTGATCCATCTGCTGGATTAATACTGTATGTACTTGTTAAAGACGGCCTTTTGTGCCGGCTGGGATCTTGGCAAGAAAAGCAAACATTATACATTTAATCCAATCACAGGTCATTTCACTGTACCAAAGCAACAAAGAAGGAGACTAAGAGCATTCATCTTCAGTATTAACTTCTTATGTTCTGCCAATCAGAGATCTATCATTGACAAATACAGCTATTGTTAACAAATGTTAATGTTTACCACATAACTAATAATAAACCAGCTGGTACATAATTTAAATACATAAATTATCCTAAAAAATGTTGAAAGCATTATAAATGTTTGACATTAGTGTTTTTCATATGTGGGTCGGAGACTGTAAAATTTCTTAGGCAGGCTGCTTTTTACTTGTTTAAAAAAAAGACTGAATGAATAATAGAAACACCTGTTACTGTCCCGCTCCTTAAGCTATAACACTACATCATATTTTATATCTTAATTTTATGAATCGGCAGTGTAATTAGCTGTAATATATGTGTAGTAGAAGAAAAGGTGCATAATTCAGACGAGGGATGAAATAGAAGTCTTGTAAAATGGAAATGTTTAAACAAGCCACAAAATCCTGTGGGAGATACTACAGAAATACAAAACTGCAGGGACTTCATGAAAATGATTTGGCTGAAAGGGAGTCGCTTAAAAAAATACAAAAAACAAACAGTACGTGTGCACAATAGAGTGGTAAGCTTAAAAACATCATCATAGCTAATCTGAAGAAAAAGAGAGGATGACAGGATGTGTTGTGTGCTTGTGCACAGCAAAACCAATGTGTGATTAATTAATAATCTAGGTAGGGAATGAAGGCAGGGTGGGCAGGTAATTTTTCCAAAGTGTCAGGTGAGAATCTAGGGAACCACGTCAGCTGTCATTGACTGTATGGCAGAAATGTCCTTTTAGTCCGTTTAGGTGTTTGCCAGGTGACTTCATATCATCTTATTACACCAGATATATCATAACATTCATGTTTTGTTTTAAATTTCTTTGCTGTCAAATTAAAATATCCTTTCCTAAGGTGGGGGACGTTGAAGTTCATAAACTTCAGACTTACTCAGCAAGGAAGCAAAAAAACCTCCTTGGACAGTCACGAACATTTGGCTATTGTTAAACAGCCTATATGTTAATATTTAAATCAGTCATTTGTGATTCAATGGTTTATTGTAGCTTAAGGGACATGATCACCTAACGTAATATTATATTAACTTTTTTTCTAGGCACAGTAAGCCAGGTAAACTTCAGCTGCATAAATATGAGAGCATTTTTACAACAATTAAATAATGTAACCGAGATATCAAGGAATCCGTTTGTGGTAAACAGCGCATAAAATTAGAAAGTCTACAGCGTCTGAGTTGTGTAAACTGCATGTATGACTGACCTGTCTCTGAAGTCCACTAGATGGCGCTGCAGCTCCAGGATAATGTCCTCGGGAAAGGATTTTTTTATCCCAACTAATATCATTTTTTTTTATTATTGTTGTTGTTTTTTATTTTTGATATTAGGAAGTAGAGCTCTCACAGGAAAAGCAGCTAGCAATATATTTTCATACATTAAAAAAATGTTTGATCACTTTTAGGAGTATAAATAGTTAAAATTATACGGATCAGTTTTCATTTGCCATTTACAAAACCCGAGTAATTTGTGACCTGGAGGCCCATATAACTGGTTTTACATTACTCAAATTAGACCTGAAGTCTGGTTGGAAACAACAGGCGAACACACTAAAAGACAGAAAAACAGGATGAGCTGCAGAATATTTGGCTTTGACAGAAGGTTCCGCCCAGAAAC
Organism: Diplotaxodon limnothrissa; assembly: GCF_057381915.1. Taxonomy (NCBI): domain Eukaryota; kingdom Metazoa; phylum Chordata; class Actinopteri; order Cichliformes; family Cichlidae; genus Diplotaxodon; species Diplotaxodon limnothrissa. The sequence continues at coordinate 39,596,659 of NC_140597.1, read as the reverse complement.
TTCAGTAAATCCATTTCCCGCATATTAAGCGAAGCTGCTGAAGCTGGTCTTTCTGGCTCAAACGCACTGACGTCGGCTCTGAGCAGAGCTTCTGCGCGTCGGTGGATCTGATGAAGCTTTGTTGGGTGTTCCTCTTTAATTCTGCGGCATCTCTCTGGTTGTCTGTGGGCCCGTGGAGGAGGGCGGGCCGTAAACGCTGGGCAGATCTGTGGACTGTAAACTAACTGATGCGACGTGAGCCGAGCATGGATGATTTGAGCACGCAGCTCACCTAACGGGATTTGCATTTATTGAGTCATGGTAGTATGCGAAGCTGGAAGTTGAGGAGAAGCCGAGTCTGCTGTCTGGAAAGTGACCTCGGATAAACCCTCGGAGGCTTGGCCGACTTTGGACATTTTCTGCAGAGGGTTTTTTTGCGCAGCGCGGAAACTCCAGCACAGCGTGAAGGGGGATGATCTCCTAATCGACTGATAAAACACGCCACTAAGTAAATTAACGACTGCTGTCGCACACGCAGGGCCCCTTTGTAGCGGTGCAAGATGATGTCACTGATAGATCTGGACGATGATCAGAGATGGGTGCCCACTCATGTGAATGTCACCGTCCTCCGCGCAAAGGGACTGCGAACCAAGGGCAAGCATGGCAGCCGCTACCTCTACACCATCATCCAGGTGGGGAAGGAGAAGTACACCACCGGCCTCGTGGAGAAGGCGGAGGTGCCCGTGTGGAACGAGGAGTGCTGCTTCGAGCTGCTTCCCGGGATCCTAGAGGATGGCGGCCGGAGCGCCTACCCCCCGGGGAGCGGGGACCTGGTCCTCACGGTCATGCACCGAGTGCTTATCGGGCTGGATGTGTTTCTCGGTCAAACCATTATACCTCTTGATAAGATATTTCATGATGGAGTGTGTCCAAGAGATGAGTAGGTTGGCTTTTTATTAGTGCAACTTGCCTGCCAAACGTGTTGTTGTTTTCAGTTTAGTGCCACAAAGAAGTGATGTGTCTTTTTCTTTTTTTGTCAGACTATGACAAGATTATGTTAAATATGTTTTCCAGGAGAATGATGTGCAACTTTCAGGTCTTCATTAAAAGCATGTAGTTCATGAAAGATCTTGGGAATAGTTCCCATCTCACGCAGCAGTGATTATCAGTCATGTGCAACATTACAGCCCAAAAGGCAGCAGCTCCTTCCACGGGAGACTTTAGCAGTGGAATCAAATGTGCTGTTTTTGCAGGATGACGAAGAGGTTAGAAAGCTGCCAAGCCTTTAAAACTCGTTACACGCTGGCTCTTTGGCCCCCTGTCCCAATACAGAGATACTCCAGCAGCAGTTCCCACAATGCACCGCAGAAATATGAGATGAGATGCAGTTTTCACTGAGATCCATTGTAGCCAGAAGACCTCCATCTTTATCCCACATCATTTCAAAGGAGACATTTTCTCCAACTTGTAGGAGAATAAAAACATGACCTGTAAATAGGTTCCCATTAAAGAAACCCATTAATGCTTATATTCAGGATAAGATAAGAACCAGTTGAAGTAAAAGGCCAAAATATTGGCCAAACAAGACTACAGTTGCTCTAAATGAAGTGTATCGCACTAAGCGCATTTGTTATAATCAAACCCACTGTCTTTCCTGGCCAAGCTGGAGAATCTCTGCAGGACTTCTGCATCCAGTTGTTGGCTGTCAAGTTGTCACAAAAGCTCCAGTATTATTTTATTTTAATGCTTTTTGCAGATTATTAACTCTGGCTTCCTTTTTTAAAACAAAAGCTGTTTATCTTTACTTTTTGTTTTTCAGTAATACAGTTGAAGAAAAGACACCAACAAAATGTTACAGGCTAGCTTCTCCTCCCAATCCAAAGGGCTCTGGTTTTACTTTAAATTTAACCATGTGAGCAGAAGAAGGTTCTTATCTTTAGGTGTTACCCACCTTCATCTTTATATTCCGTCATTCGAGAGCTCTGCTGTGGCACAGGTGGCATAACTGGATGCATGACATTGGTGTGATACTCTTCCACTATTAACACTGAAGAGCAGAATGGAGTAAAGCAATACAGCACATCTGGCTTTAATTGTGGCTTCTCCGCCCTCTCGCCTCTCTCTCTCTACGCTCTGTGAAACTCATGCTGGATTCCTGCTGTTAGTTTTGGCTCTGTAACATCTTCTCTGGTCAAGTCTCAAGACTTTAGGAGGCATGAACAGAGGAAGGATTTTATTAGTTGACCTCTCATGTTGTCCATGTCTTTTTGTCCATACGTGCATACCAGGTGTAGGTGGGTAGATCTGGAGGAATTTGAGTGGTGATCTGCTGTCTGAGGCTTACAAAACAGTTTTTCCCAGGCAGTTTGACACAATCCCTGAACCAGTATTTTCAGGTTATGTAATATTTCGAAGGGCTTGTTTTGTTTTTTTGTTGTTGTTGCTAAAGTTCTGATTTCACCTTTAACCAGATATGGTAACAGTATCCTGCTCACGTGCTGTATTGTATTTCTGTTTCTTTTACTTCTGCAGGTGGTTCAAGCTCAACTCGAAGGCAGGAAGAAAGGAGAAGGAACGTGGCCAGCTCCAGATAACAGTCCAGTTCACCCGCAACAACATGACAGCCAGCATGTTCGACCTCACCATGAAGGACAAACCTCGCTCTGCGTTTGGAAAGCTCAAGGATCGTGTCACAGGGAGGAAGAGGGGGGACGTGGAGTCTTCATCGGCCATCGTGCCGGGCCGTTACGCCGCCCTTTCGGGATCCCTGGGGCAGCCGTTTGGAGAACAGAGCGTAGGGGTGGTGGAATCGCGTGATGTGGAGGTAGCAGAGGAGAAGAGGAGCAAGATGAAGGATTTCTTCAAAGGCAAGCTGCGGAAGTCGTCGGACACCAGGTCGTGTTCGTCTCTGGCTTCAGAGAGTAGTTTGTCTTCCATGGCCAGTGATAACCTTGGCCCTCCACCCAGTCTGGATCTGCTGTCAGACCCTCCCAGTTCCCCCATCTACACTAGCAAAGTGAGGGTTGACTCTCACTATGGGGAGACAGATTTAGCAAAAAAAGGTAGGCTTTGAAATAGTTCAAGAGCATAACGCAGAGTTAAAGAAAAAACCAAACCTTTTTTTCTGTTTTCTAGCAGCCATGCTACACAAATTCCACCTACTCTAACATCACAAACATTTTATTTTTATTGAATAAAAGTCAGATGAAAAAAATCACATTTATATGAAATATACAGCATATTTAGCAAACACGGATTTTCTTTAGATTTGTGTGCAGCGGCTGTACTGATCAGGACATAGGAGACATCAGGATCTGAAAATAGTTTTGTTTTGAATGACCTCCATATCTCATCATGCATCTTAGTAATCTTTATCTCTCCTCATAAACGCGGCTGTTTCTTTGATAAAAAAGCACAAAAAAGGGAACAGACAGTTATCTCTATGCCATCGCTACTTAGAAGCTACACAGCCCAAAGTTTCCCTGAATAATGGTGCAAACGCAAAACTTAAGATATTTGTTGACTGGCTTCAAAGGCAACTCCAACTATGTATGGACCATCGTCTAGATATGAGTAATGCCCGATATCAGCATATGATTAAATACAAATAAGTATTTGATACATTTTTTGTATTTTTCAGTCTGGATTGTGAAAAACAATCTAGCTGTCATTAAAATGCAACCTTAAAATTAATTGAAAACCTGACTGAATTTTAAATATAACAGTTATTTTTAATAAGTGGAAATAGTGCAAATAGTGACCCCCTTAAGTCCAATACCAACTGATGTCACTAAGTGCTGCGTTTCCTCCCTTGAAAGGCTCTGCTGGGCCTTTACTGGAGCTGCCTTTAATCACTGCTGGTTTGTGGGTCTGTCTGCATTCAGCTCTGCATTTGTTTATCAAACTGTATTCAAGAAATATTCAGTTTCTTTGCCTTGAGAAACTCTTGGGCTCCTGCTCTTCTATCAGCAGTCACATCATCAATAAACAACAGTGACACAGTCCCAGTGGCCAAAATACATGCCTGTTTAACAGGTGATGGTATGCTTCAGATCACGAGTCCTCTCCATATTTTTCTCTGTCCTTGGGTTTTCTTTTCACTCTCTCTGATAGGTTTATTTAAGTTTTTCAACCAAATGATCATTTCCTTCGCATTCATCAATATCTCAATCGAATTCATGATGAGAGTTCCAGTTGAAATTATACCAAATGCACGTTCAACACTTGGAATTAACTCCGGATTTCTTATCTGCTCAATTTATGATAAAATAACAAGAGAACAGGCCTCAATCGGTCATGTAACTGCTTGTCAATCAACTGTCCAATTACTTTTAGGCCTCAGCTGTATCAGGAAGTAAGAAGGCATTTACCATTCTGCTTACAGTTTTTTCTGATTGCTTAAGCACATTTTTTGTAACTATTGGCTAATTTTGCAAAACTCTTCACACAAATAAGAAAACCTGTCACCCAATCATCAAAACATTGTAGTTCTCTTGCAAAAGCAAACACAGCTAGATTAACTCCTCACACCTTCGTAAAAATGGTGTTTCCGTATCAAACAGTACACACAAGCCATCATCTACTAAGCACACAATGCGCCAACTGCACACTGATGGTATGAATACAAAACACATCTGGCTTTTGCTTTCTCTGTGCACAAGGTAGGCTATGTCAGTGTGAGCTCATACTTCTGTCATAGATCCATAAGCATAGAGGGATCCAAACTTCAAGTACATCAAAACAAACACAAGTGTTTATTTCCAAGTATAGGATTATTTGCAGTCGCCATAATGACTATATGGGTTACTTGGTCTGCAGTGAACATGCTTCCTCTGCCCCAGCATCTGGTCATCTAGCAATTCTGTAAAGTAACAATTTCAGTATTTTTACATCAATGGTATTGGTGTGTTTCTCATTGGCATATGGCAGTGCTACAAATCTTTGTGCGAAGTGACTGTACTAACCGATTCTCATTTCAAGATGTCCTTATGGTACTTGCTACAGTGTAGCGGCTCGAGTTAGGCTGGACCCGTTGGCCAGCTACCCTCAGGGTCATTCCACGGTTGATTACATGGTCCACTATTGTAGCTCTGATGTCATCAGCAATTCTATTTCTTCCTCTTCCTACCCTTCCTCTTCCCCCTCCTCATCTTCCTCTCCCTCCTTCTCGTCTTCCTCTTGCTCCTCCTTGTCCTTGTCGTCCTCTTCATCCTACTTCTTCACCTCCACGTCCTCTTCCTCGGCTTCCTCTACTTCTCACTCTTTCTGCTCCCTCCATTGTACTCCGCACACACAGCTTACCTGTATTATAGTGCTTAGGCTGATTGCAAAGTGAACTAATTATCTAAAAAAGTTTTCACATGTGAAAGTGTGCCAGACAGTTGGCAAATTAGTGTTAATGATAGCCATACATGTGTATACTTTTGCTAGGAGTGTGTTGGAAATTTGGTAATTGAGTGTTGTGCAGTGAATTGTGCCTACAGTTTTGCAAAGTGTGTGTTACAAAATTGCAAACTGAGTGCAAAGCAGTTTTTGTGCTTTTAGTTTTGCAAACTCAGTGAGTGGTTTTGCTATAAGTCTGAATAGTTTTAGAGATTGTGCTACAGGAATCACAGTTAGGGTTTAAGCATTCAGAAAAAACTGTAAATGTTCAGAAATAGTGTGATCTTTGCTGCCCCTAGTGGCAAAAACTCAAACATTACCGCTTCAAACCAAAAAAGAAAAAAAAAGAACCAAGGATCCTCCTCAAAATACAGATTCAGATACATAGCCTTATACAGACACAAAGCTTTGTTTGTCTTCAAATAAAAACAAAGATGTATGAAAGAAGTCCTTATTTAGTTTTATTAACCTGTTTTTCCCATCTTTTCAACAGTGCTCACCAGTCAGCACACCACAAAAGTTCTCACTCACAAGCGCGCCTTCAGCGATGAAGCTAGTAAGATCACAACGGCCTTCCCTCGAGCCAATCCTGCAGTCGAGTCACTCAAGGGACAGACCATGACTCAGTCCCAGTCATCCTTGTGTATAAATGGAAGCCATGTCTATGACTCTGAGCCATCGACCCCAAAGGGTTCTGGAGCGCTCTCGTCCAAACTGGTTCTGCTGGAAAAATGCTCCCCGCTCTCTCGCTCACTGCAGAATCTCACCAAAAGAAGCGAGGACAAAGCTTCCTTTGCAGAGGGCCGACGCTGGTCCTTTGACAAACTGAAGAAAGAGGAAAAAGAGGAAGAAAAGGATGCTCAGGCATCGTCTACTTCTATTCAAGAAGCTCAGATAGGGGGTTGCCCTGTGCAGGCAATGACGGTCTCGTCAGCTGCTGAATCAGCTGACAAAGGAAAGAAGCTAAGAAAGACGTTCTTTTCTGGAGGGAGGAGTGATTCTCTCCCATCTAAGTCAGAACTCAGCCATGCTGGTTCCACATCAGAGGGGAGGCTCAGAGGCTGGTTTGGCTCTAGTGAATCCCAGAACAAACCAAGGTGAGTTGGGCTCATTTACGACCTCGTGTCTGCGCTTCAGACACTTTGATGATCCAGGCGCAACAGAGGCCTGTGCTCAGTTGGGTGTCCTGGGTTCAGCCTTCACTCTTCTGCCTGCTCATTTGAAAATGGAATTGATTTAAATCATAATTTTTTCCATCTTACAACCATGCTGTGCCATCACCTCATGCTATATTTTCCACAAACAGCACTCCTGCATTGCCAGTTTTTCTACCCAGAGTGTGTTTCTTTCTGTGAGTGGTTTTGAAAAAGGATGTGAAGAATATCATTCCATGTTGACACGAGCTCACCCAACAGAATAGCTGCCAGTGCAGTTGGTGCTTGAATGGCTAAGTGCGATAGTTACTTTTCGTTGCTTGATTATTTTGCAGATGTGCTTTGCTTCTTTGTTTTATTTTACGTTACTCTTTCCATAAGTCTGTCATGAACCTCGTGAAGTTTAAAGACTGACGTTAAGCGGGAATATCCCTCTTTTGTTGAGGAATATCAGCTTGTATTCTGGTTATCTTTTCTGTTTTTGTACCAACAATGTTCCCCATCTGGTTACCTGGCACATCATTAACTAAGAGGACTATTGTGCCCTATTTCCTTCACAGGCTGGAAGTTTCTCCTAAGGTAGAACGCAGCTCAGATGTACCCCCTCCCCTCCCTCCTCGTTCCCCTGTTCCTCCTCAGTGCTCCTCTCCCTCTGCCTCTCTCTCCGGTCATGTCTCACCCGATGACTGCAGTCACATCAATGTCTTCACCCCTTCTTCCTCTCCCTCCTCAACCCCCATCTCCCCTTCCAATCCTTTCCTCCCACGTATGCAGCGCAATCCCTTTTTTGAGGAGCTCATAGCAGGAGAGTTGCAGAAGTCTCCTCCTTTTGAACCTTGCTCCTCTGCTGGCTCATCCCCCTTTCATTACACCACTCTACCTGCCCAGCCCCACACACCCACTGCTCCTCATGAAGTTAGCGCCACAAATATGGCTTCCATAAAGCGGGAGCGCCCAAGGGCAGTAGCTAGGCAGATATCACTTCCTGCATTATCGCCCAAAGTGGCCTCACCAAATTCTCCTAATCACTCCGCCCCTTGCTCCAGGTCAGAGAGTACAGGAGAATGGGAGGACTCATTTGATGCCTTTGCCTCTAGCAGGCTCAATTCCCCAAAAGTTTGTCCTCCCCAAAAAAAGCTGACAACCTGCCCGGGTTCATCTCGTAAACGTAGTTATCCCCTGGCCAATAACAGTAACTATGCACAAGAACTGCAAACATGTAATGAGGAGCCTCCACCTTTGCCTCCAAGGAGACTTTTAAGAACATCAGTGAATGAGATTTATTCTGATGGCTGGCTGCATAGAGGTCAGGAGCTAGCTGTCCATAAAGAAGCCTACCTCCTCTCTCAGACCGGTGTGGCCTCACTACAGCGTGGAAGAGAAGGAGAATGTAAAAGAAACAACATATCTCCTGACCCGCACACGAGCAGCGAGACCAGCGAGTCCCTCAGCCTGAACTCCCAGTCGCACACAAACGTTACTTCTCCGGGGCTCACGCCAGAAGACAAGCTCAAAAAGTTCAAATATGAACCTCTGGAAGACGAGACTGATTGCTGGGGGGGGATGTTGTTCGAGCAAGACTTGTACGGACGTGTGTGTAGAAGAAATTATGGACAATGCAAAGTAAACAGTCATCGTTTATCGCTGAACGCCGAGGAAACTACTGGAATTGAGATCACGTCTAAGAGCTCGGGGCCTAAAATGCTTCTTGATAGTGAGATATCCGTTGCAGAGCTTTTGAAAATGTCGCCCACTACTCTCTCACATGCAGATGCCAAGGCGCTAGGTATTTCTCCCACTCCAGGAGAAGACATACTGGAAACGAACCTAGCAGAAACTCCCTGCACCAACAATAACATCTCTTTCTCGCTAACTTTAGGAGATCTGAACATGAATGTGAATAATACAGACTTTGGTTTTATTGATTCTGATGGGTCTTCGCACTCGGAGGTTGGCGATAAAAGTGGGACTTTACAGCAACCGCTTGAAAATTCACAGGTGGCCGTGTACCATTTGGAAACCAAACCTGAGGAAATATTTACTTTGAAGGACACTTACATCCCCGAGATGAATTCGTCATTTGAAATATCTTCCAATAAGCTGTGCAAAGTAGCTCCAGTCAGCCAAGACAATTGCCGTGATTATCGAAACGAACTGAACAATGTAGCACCGCTTGGTCACTCCAGGGTAACAAGCCGAGAAATGACTGCTTTGATGTCTCAAAATCAGACCAGTGTTTCACCAGCTGCTGAATGCAGAGAAGAAAGAAGAAATGACTATGATGATTTTAACCAGACGCAGAAGGACTTTGATGAAAATTGCAATATTCAAGCAGAGATGGGTAAACCTAACCAGCCGGAGTCATTTTCAGGGGTAGTTAGTGCACGTTTTAGACCAAAGGCAGTGTCCCGACAGAGCAGCAGCGACAGCCCGAACAGCCAAAGCAAAAGTGGAGACAGAGAGTTTGAACAGTTTTTATGTCTTGTGCAAAACATTTCAGAAATCAGTGAAGGACCGTCATCATATCAGCCCTCTAAATCAATTCTTTCTTCCTCGTTTGATTTCGATAAACAGGCAGGTTTGCTTGAATGTAGCAACAATGAGCAAACGTGTCACAGAGACTCAAACACAACATCGGCTCTATCTCTAAAAGGAAAAACAGCAGCGTGTCTTAAAGAAAACAGCGTTACAGGAAAACCTTCTGAGATCAGTTTTGAAGACCTCCACGCAAAAGTAGCGCCAAACTCGAGAAACCCTTGTGAGGCAAAGATTGGGCAATCTTTGCACGAACCCCCTTTTTCTCCCTCCATCTTGTCTGCACTCTCCCTGTCAGCTGATACACCTGTCTGCTGTCCGTCCATACATCCCTCAAGCATGGGGCCAAGTGCTGGAGCCAGCACTACGCTGGCCGTGGCCCCCTACACCTCCTCCTACTCTACCACCTTCACCACTGACCAGCCCCTGGTCGCTGCACGGCACTCACTTTTGCCTGAGGAGACACAGACAGCTAGCAACCTGCCCCGTCAGGAGAGCAGGTGAGAATCCTCACACTAGGACATCACCTGTGTAGCTATTTACAAGCTGTACTAAATTAGAAGACCTGACAATAGCCATGATTTGCACATATGTAACTGGGATGTGTTGTTGTTTTTAACTCTTTGGTTGCTGTGATAGTTTTGTTTCCTGCTGGTCCGGCTTGCTTCTCGTTGAATGCACTTGCATATATAAGTTCTGCCTTCTCATCCAAAGCGATTGGATGATTACTGCTGTAGTGCTCTTGGCTTTGCTGCACATTTATGTTATTCATCTCATGTTTCAGTTTGTGGTTGCCTATTGTATTTCTTTATTTCTTTATTCTCTTTTTGCTTTCTCACACTTTGCTGTGCCTAAATTTAGCCAGTTTTTCTGCTAAAGAGTCACATATGTAAACAGCACCAAAAAAGTGGTAAAATATGCATTTTTTCTAACCTTATTCACAAAAGTATTACATTTTTGTACTTTTGTCATGTACAAAAGTAAGGCAGGCAGCCAGAATCGTCATTGGTGTTGAGCATTAAACGTTTATGAGACTCAGAAATCAAAAGTCTGTTTTGTGTCCCAGCTGTTTTGGGGGTGAGGTTAGAATTTTCAGCGGGACTCAATGGAGCTCAAAGAAATTACACTGAAACTCGATCTGGACAGCTGCAGCTTTTCATGCTGTGCTCCAACCTTTATGTTAAATGTTCACATGCTGCATATCTTTCCTTCAAAGAGTGAGGTCTCAGATGTGTTAAACCTCTCTAGGAAATGCCAAGCTATCATTTGACTTGGACTTGGAAAACAGTTAGAAGCAGTTATGCTGAACCGGTGTGGAAATGCTAGTGCTCACCCCTTTGTTTTTCAGGCCTCACCCAGTGAAGCCAATAACCTCTAGCCAATCAGAGAAGAAGGAGGGTCGTTCAGTTCTGGAGAAGCTCAAGTCGACTATTAACCCTGGACGCAGCACTCATCAAGTGACAGCTGAACCTGAGAAGAGTCAGGTACTGTGAAAAATACTTTGTAATCTTACTTTGTCCAGTGATGATTATTAATTAAATAAATTCTCTGTCATATTGGGATGAGGAACTCTATAGCAGCGGTCTCCAACCTTTTTTCCGCCACGGACCGGTTAATGCCCGACAATATTTTCCTGGACCGGCCTTTAAGGTGTTGCGGATAAATACAACAAAATAAAACCAGTACCGATACCAAAAAAAAGATTATTCATAACACACGGGAAAAGACCCAGGGAAACCGAATTAAAGATAAAAACGATAAAAAATAATGCTAAAAATTGATAAAACCCCTAAAAACCATAAATTTCACACCTGAGCCTCAACTCTCGCGGCCCGGTACCAAACGACTCACGGACCGGTACCGGTCCGAGGCCCGGGGGTTGGGGACCGCTGCTCTAGACCGTTTGAATAACACATCAGGGCAACACAGGAACAGTGCACCAGCTGCTTCCTAACACCCCCCTGTTAAACTGAAATCGCCTTCAACACTAGGAGAGAAATACTGATCCCATTACGCCTTCTAGGTGTGGCATAATTCTTTGACCTAGATAAGCATTGCACTTGAAGACAAGTGTGGAATTAATTTCATATCTGTAACTACTTACACGAGCATATTATTTGTTTCTGCAGGAGAGCTGTTCTCTTTTACATTTCTGCATCCTGTTTAAGTAAATATGAAATGTTTCAAACTGCAGAGGATTTAAAATCACAGTTGTACTCAAGCATTTCTCGCATCGGTGAAACTTAACTAGCAAATCAGCAATATTGTTTTTCTTTTTTAATATAACACTGGATAATGTCGCCCCATGTGTGGTCAGTTGTTGGTCAGAACTTGGCTCATAACAGTTACATTAGTTTCTAATTCACCATTTCAATTTTCAAAACACTGCACGAGTCTGACTTTGTGCAAACAGTGGAAGAATTAAGTCATTAACCTGCCATAGTAAATCACAGAAAGCCATTAGGTTTGTGACTGTTTAACGCTTCCATGAGCATTTATTGGCACCAGCAGTGCACGTGGTGCTAATAACTGCACTGCAGGACTGTTGTGATGACCTCACTGTTTCCTGTGACTCATGTCATTTTTTTTAACCACCTGCAAATGAAAATGTCCCCACTTTAACTTTTTAACGCAGGGATCTGTCAATCATCAATCGTTTCAATCACATTTGGCACAGAAAGAATAGTTCGACTTTCTTTCTGAGATGCTTAGAGAGCGCTGCCTGGAAATGTTTAGGTTAACGTAAACACAGTGAATCAAGTTCAGACTCTGACTTTCACTCTTTATGCTAAGCTAAGGTAAACACATTTGCTGTCACGCCCAGAAAGAATGTGAATTAATATAGTTATTTCCTCTAAATATGATTGTTTACAGGTATTTTTCACATATGAAACCTTATTTTCCTTTGACCTGTCTTGCAGGAGGTGATGGTGGACAGGTCAGCCCAGTACCAGCACCTGACTAACATGGAGCTGATCTCCTTGCTGCTGCAGCAGGAGATGGACATGCAGAAGCAGCAAGCAGCCTCGGAGCAGCAGGAGGCGCAGCTGGAGAAATGCGAGGCCGAGCTGAAGAAGGTCAAGTCACAGGTTCGAGACCTGGAGGACTACATTGATAATCTGTTACTGCGGATCATGGAGCAGACGCCAACGCTGCTCCAAGTGCGTGCTAGGCACAAGTGAGGACAGTGCTAGTGTGTGATTGGTGTGTTTCAGGCCTCTAGGATATTGCATTATTGAAAGTTGTTATTTATGGATGAGAGTACGTAACTGTTCTGGAGGCAGATCTCCACCAAATCCGATCTCACAAACATCCAGGTCTTCTCACTGCTGATACTGCCCTGTTGATGTAGACACGATATTACCCAACATGCATGCTGGTTACTATCTCAATTTGGTACAAACAGAAAGCAGACAAAGCAGAAAAAAAGCTTTTATCAAAGCAGAAGCAAAAAATTCTTTTACTCATGCTTATGCATTAATGTAGTCAGCTGTTGTAAATTTAATCTTAAAGTCACTGCTTTCACATGTGCTTAAAAGAAAAGAAAATAGGATACAGAAAAAAATTCTGGAAATGTTTTTGATGTGCTCTGGTCAAATATGATGTTAGCTTAAGTAACACTTTAAAAATGTAGGATTTACAGCCAATTCAATTTTGACACAAGGCTGTTTTATCAGTCCCGTGAAAAAATGCATCCACAGAGGTTAACTTGAGCTAACACCATATTTTTAGATTGTATTTAAGAATAAAGGTTGTAGCAACACATAAACTGCTGCTTCGCAAAGTGGATTATATTAAAAAAATGACTGTTTCTGCATTAACATTGCTGTATGATGACCAAAAAAACAGCATTTATGTTTGTGTCAGAAAAGACTGAAGAGGATAAAGACTTACAGTTTGCATTTGCAATAAAATACTCTGTTTCTTCAGTGCTCTCCCCCTCTCCTGGAATTTTACAGGCTAAAATAGTCAGAATGTTTTAATATATTTTTAAGCTTTTGTTGTCTGTTTATGTTGAAATTATAACATTTTACTGTAGGGATAACAGAGTAAACATTCAGTAAATAAGAGTATTATAAGTTATTTCTATCAAATAAAGTTTGTCATAATAACATCATACCTAATGCCACTCTAGTGTGACTGTAGCTACTTGCAATGCTTTACACGACCGCAGTACTGTAATATAATAAAATAAAGTGCACATGAGCCGAACCTTCCACACTACTTATGTTGTTTTTGCTACTGATCAAACTGCAGTAGGTCTGCAGAGTGACAAATCAATGCCGTCCTGCAAACTGTGCTGTATGTGGTAAGTCATGCAGCAATGCTTTTTATCTCCGCTAGAGGGCACTCCTGACTTTACAGCTTTGGTGGAAACCTGCTGGTTCAACAGGGACCTCTGCTCTGCAACTTCATTAGAAAATTGCATCCATGACTCCACAGACCAGGCAAACACATCCCTTTGCAGGAGTGACGACGTAATTGTGCTTCTGGAAGTGTTGGTTTCAGGTGGCTGGATTATAGTAAAATAAGAAAGCAAAGACTTTATCAGGTTTGGCACAGTTCCCGTTTAGAAGGAACAGATCTGTACACACAGAAAGGGGCTCACAAAATTTAGCAGATAAAATGTAATTGCAGTCAGAGAAGGGGTATCCTTATCTTGTCCTTATGTAATAGTAGAAGATAGCATTTAAAATCTTATTTTGGGGGGTATCTGATGCATATTAACAGTGTTCATAATTAAGTAACCCCAAAGTAACACTATAGGGGAAAAAATGAATGCTTTGAAAGTGACGCTGGAAGTGTCATTTATCCGAATTTATCATGCACATTTCGCTCCATATGCCACAGTTGGCTTATTTATTATTTTTTCTCAGTTTCCTCTTATTTTTCTTCATATGTATCAGCGTTATAAGAGGAGAAAAAACTAAATCTCTTGTCTTTTTTCTTGGTGTTTTGAGATGGAAGTAATTTCCTAAGCGGCAGTGTCTTGCTTCTCTCCACAGAATGATAAGAGGTAATGAAAGTGTCCAATGCGCTGACTGATAACATAGATTGTCGCTGCTGGTTCTTTATTAAGTCGCTCCAGGCCGACCATTACTCCTTGCAGACATCCGGCCACGCCCCCTCACATTATGAGTAATTGGGTCTATCTGACACCTATGGTGGCATCAGCGGTTATCTCTCCCCAAGATCAATCCGAACAGTTATGCAATAGCGTTCACCTAATCGATTATTTGGGATGTGTAGTCATGCGCTTCAACTTTGCCAGCGTTAAAGCAAATGAGAAAACTACATCTCCCGGCAGGCTTAGCGGCACATTGCTTCACTAGTTACACATTGAGTGTAGTTCGCTGTACTTGGAAATCCGTTCATGATCCAGTTCATTAATAAATAAATAGTTGAGTGTCATGGCGGAATCCGCAGCGTGTCCTGCATTCCAGCTCGGGAGACCCCGATACGACCAGGTAAGCCCCCCCTCTACCCTCCGCTAACCATCCGTTAATGGGATTTTGTTTTCAGGCTTTTCGGTGGAAAACAGCTCCATCCTCCGCCCTGCAGCCGCTCCGTTCCGGATGCTGAGGCAGTTTGTGGGCACAAAGTTGGCTTTGATTTGTGATCCGATTCTTCGTTGCCTTTATTTAAACCGCAGTAACTTCCAGCTGCTAGTGAACTTGGTAGAGATGGATGAGTTTTGACTTTATTGCAGTTTTTATAGTGGAAATGATTTCTCGTCGGCAGTGCCATATCAGTGTTTTATGAGATTCCACGCCTCTTCGACGCACGGTTATATCACTGTTCGGATCTGCAGTCAACACACTGAGAGCTCGCCGTCGGTCGTTTTCTCTCAAATCTTCAACTGGCTGTCTGAGTTTGGCTTTTCCTATTTTCACTTTTAATCTAGGCTTCAAAATCTGTTGGAACATCTTGTACAATAATCCAGTCCAACCAAACTTTCTTTTTACCCCCAGGATGCTTCCTGCAGACTGCTGTTGCTCCCACTTTGTTTGACGTTACTGGACTTCCACGAATGTCTGAAGCTCATTACTGAATTTTCCCTCCGTTAGTTCATTTGCAGTGGTCAGGCCTGACAGATAACGTGTCCTTCACGTTGACTCCGATGGCACGTTGAGGACAAGTTAAACTCGCATCTAATTATTCTGTGGTCATTCCCATTTAACGAACAGCAGTATTAAGGGAGTTATTTACGCTGTAATGTCAATGCACAGAGTAAAGTCTTCATGCGTGGAGTGTAAATTAAAGTCACACTAAACTGCTTTAAATCTGATGTTCTCTCAACTCACACGAGCGACCAATACAGTTGTTATTATGCCACCATGACAGCAGAAAAAAATATTGGAAAATATGAAAATTTTCCCACAACTACTGAAGTGTTTTCGGGTCAAGTACATTTGATGTGACAGATCTTTACTGAAGAAATGCACAAAGAGACACAGAAATCATTCAAATATTATTCAGATATTATTCTATTATTCCATTCTATTTCTTAACTTGCTGTTCAGTTTAACCAAGAGGCACTGTGTTTTGCAGGAGTGACCTAACCTGGAGTGTTTTTCAGTACAGGCAGGAGCTGGCACTCTGACAGAGCACAAACACGAGGGGAACATGCAAACTCCACACCCAGTGGCCCTAAAACCAGGTTTAACCCCAGGACCCTCTTTCAGTGGTTCAGAAGTGCTATCGCTGCAAAAATTGTAACCCCCCCCCCCCCCCCCCCAAAAAAACAAACAAACAAAAAACAAAAAAAAGAAAACCCTGCAAAAATGACCACAAAAAGATATAAAGCAGCAAGTAAGAGTTACAAAAGGATAAGGAAGGGATGCAGCATTACACAAAATGACTACGGTGAGATGTAGAACAACACAAAGAGACACAAGATGACGTCAAAGAGACAAAAAGACCAAAAGAGACACAAATGAATGTTGTCTCTCGCAATCTGTCTCTCTTGATCTAATTTAGGAGGATTGAAGCACTGCATGCATGAGTGTGCCTCCAGATCTGTTTCATAATTCATTCATGGACGCACCAATTAGTACAGGATATTGCATTGTTCACAGACTGCCCAAGTGACAGCTTATTAACAGTCTTTGTCTCAGGATATTTATCATTTTTTTTAACTGATTACCATCACCAAGGCTCCCCAGCTCGGCCCCGCCATTAGTTTTTCATTGCTCTTTCCCCTCTGGTCCTCAAAAAGACGTTCGTTTTTCATCAGTAACCTGCAGTTCATGTTGGGCTGTTCAAGGTGCTGCAATACTTTTAGTTCTTTGCATCAAAGCATTAAAAATTAGGGCAGTCCTTGAATCAGCATGAATCTTGTTTCGTTTGTCTGTGCTCTGTGCCGCGCTCCATCTCTGCTAGCCTTGTTGTGTGTTCTCCAGGGAGCTGAAACTCATGCATAATTAACGCGGGCTCCTCACACAGATCCTCCCTTCGCCCCACTCTTACAAAACAGCACTGCAGCACATATGGCCTGTCAGAGGAGGAGACATGCGATGAGGGAACGAGGCAGTGACAGAAAACCCAGAGCAGTGATACGGATAGATTTATACACCTACGGTCTTTATAAGGACAGAAGGTTGTTTCCAGTCATTTCAATTTGAAACTGGTGCTAGAGAGGTAATGAAAATAGAGACGTGTCAGTTCCACTGTCTTTCTGCTGTGTTTCCCTCCCTTCATCTCTGATAAATGTCTCTGGCGGATTCTGATTGAAGCTGCCATGTTTTCACCCGTCTGGTTTGCCAGAGAGACTCTTGGCACAGGCTCCTGTTGGGCCTTTTCAGATTGCTGGCACACATACTTAGCAATTGGCATGCTGATGTAGAAACAGTGAAGGGAACAGAAAACAGGGCGCTTGACCAGCAGCTTCAAGTCTCACTTGGGAGGAACTTTTACTGGAGTAAATGTGCAGATTGCTGGTGCATTTCCCCCAAACTTTAATCTTAAAATACATAATTTGCTTTTACATCTCAGCATTATTTCCTTCCATATGATTATAAGAAAACTGCTACACAAAGAAGTTGTGAATTACATTTTGAAGTAGATTAACGTGATCATGTGTATTCATTTCAGTGTTTCTGAACCTTGGTTTTGACCTTGCAAATATTCTTCCGTCAATATAAAACAACAGGATGCAGACATGTGATGTTATGAAGCTATTGCTGACTCAGTGTAACTGTGAGGCAGATAAAACTGTTTGTTATGATCACGAACAAGTCGAATGGAATTGGTTCTGTGTATTTGAGTGAAAACATGTTTTCCTGCTATTTTTAAGGATTAACTCTGTCATGCTGTCTTTCCCAGGGTTCGTTCTTTGGTCGACTGAGACACTTTGTAGACATCATTGACCCGAGCACTCTGTTTGTCTCAGAGGTAACGTTTTCTCTAAAACATCTAGATGTACAGACAGGTGTCAAACTAAAGGAAAAACACAACAAAGTCTCTTTGTAAGATGCTCAGCCATCTCGGGCTGCCAGGACTGCTTCAGTGCAACTCTAGTCTCTAGTAGTGAATCTCCTATTTATGTTCCACTGTGTTGAGAGCGGATGATGGTGAAGATCATGTCATACGATTCACATCATTTTCGTACCCATCAGCCAATTCAGGGTAGACTTGCAGTCAAGACCGCCTAAACCAAGACCAAGACAATACCAAGACCAGAGGGTATCGAGACCAAGACAAAGACGAGATGAGACCGAGAACGAGACAAAAAAGTCTTTAAACTGCAGCCGGATGCTGCTTCGTTTACAGGTGTCGGGCATATTTATGTGTTCTTGCGATGCACTCGCACAGCCCTCCTCACCGCTGTCTACTGTCTCACTCACTCACTGAGAGGACAGACGGATGCTCCACTTGACTGTCGCGTCTCTCACCCTCTCTGTTTTTCACATAATGATATTATCCTATATCCTCGCATGTGATTATGGGATTGGAGCATAGCTGAGCCACTGTGTGAGAGCTGAAAGGAAATTAAGTGAGGAGCGGCTCTCGCTCAATGGGAGTCGACTCTTCTGATTCACTACAAAGCGCTCTGTAAGCACGGCTCGTAGAGCTGATGCTTTTGTGCATGACACATTATCGAACGTTACGCTGTGCGTCGTGGATACTGTTGACTCCAAATCTCCCGACCACTATGTCGATCTGAGACAGGAAGACCAAGACAAGACCGAGACCAAATCCGTCAAGGCCAAGACAAGACCAAGACCACGTAAAAGTGGTCTCGAGACCAAGACCGGTCTCGAGACATCCAACTCTAATTCAGGGACCCCTCGTGTTCTTTGGATGGTGACCCTGGTATCCTGAGACGCCACTCCCACGAGGACAGAAACATTTTATTAGAGGATAAAGTTGAACATGGGACAAGTGGATTTAAACCATTCCAGGAAAACCCCCCTTCCACATCATAACTGAGCCACCAGGTCCCCTCACTGTGTGGGCAAGGGGCTCAGGGTTTTTCTGCAATTTCTCACCCTCAGTTTGTACAATAAATAAAACTCCATATATCTGTATCTGTGTGTCATATTTCACAGTGATATTCCTGATTCATGAAAACATTTTGTATTTGAACATCTTAAAAGGTGTCACAGTGGAGTAATAAAAACTCAAGAATTCAACTATCAACTTGCTAAACATGCCATGTGCACATGATGGATAGGTTTCTCATAACTCTACAACAAATAATTGTTAAAATGCCAAATTAATTACAAGGTAAAGCTTTTTTTGCAGTCTTAAATATTTTCCTGTCAAATGCAAAGTGATGTTCAAGTGTATTTTCAGATGGAAAGGTGCTGTATTGTGGATAAATTTGTTTATATATGTTCAGGTACAGAATTCTATATTCTACACAATCTTGTTCCTGCAAAAGGATAATTTCATTCTTGTTCCAATTTTGACAGAAACGGCTAAACGAATGCATCAAACTCCTCGATGACTACAAACATGGCTCACTCCCACCTGGAGTGTCTGACGTTCAGGTGAATGTTACGACATAATATTACACAATCTGTTCCTGAGAGAAATCACAACATCCTGGCTACAGCAAAATGTACATTTTCACAATATAGAAAAGGCAAACTCAATAACATCTTCCATCCATTTAAGGAAAATTATAATAATACTTCATATTTAATTATAGTTCTTTTGTTTTATTGCATTGCTCACATGTTCAGCTGTGGGAAGCACAGAAGATCAAACAGGTAAGTATTATATCGGACGTAAGTCGGCCCACGTTTACTGCCCTTTCATACATTCAAGTCTCTGGGCTGCTGGCGGCATGAGGAAGCTTTCATGCTCTCTGCACGCAGGCCATCATTCATCCTGACACAGGAGAGAAGATCTTCATGCCATTTCGAATGTCAGGTACGGCCTCAGATGAAGATCTTTGCTGAACTTGTTTGAGTTGATCCATTGTATCATCATTGTCTACACTGAAAATCATGTTTTCACTGTGC
The DNA here is from genome assembly GCF_057381915.1 of Diplotaxodon limnothrissa. Lineage (NCBI taxonomy): Eukaryota > Metazoa > Chordata > Actinopteri > Cichliformes > Cichlidae > Diplotaxodon > Diplotaxodon limnothrissa. The sequence goes on along the minus strand of NC_140597.1, from coordinate 39,577,137 downwards.
AGGTTATGTACCATTTGGAACACCAATTGTAAGTCACATATGAAAGCCATGCATTTCATAGAACACGGTCAAATTTGGGGACAGATGAAAGGAGATTTTGAACTTATTTTGTCCAAAAATAAGCTCCTATTCCCTGATTTCATCTAGGTCATTGGCCTTCTTCTCCCAAATCAGACTGTGGTGTCTACCATTATATGGCAGGTACTGTAAATAACATGCTTATTGTAAATCATTGCATTTATTGTCCATTTTGAACATCTGGTAAGTGCACTTTTACTGGGTACATGCAAAGCTTTACCACCTGTTATACACTGGGACATTGTAAAATAAAGTGCTGCTGCTCTGTTTAACACTACTCGCTCATCCTTTAAGCCCGGCTCTTCCCTCATGTCCTCCCTTCCTTTTTTCTTCAGTGGTTGAACCAGAGTCACAATGCCTGTGTGAACTATGCGAATCGTAATGCGACAAAGGTAAAAATGCAAATAAATACAAACTAAACTAAAAAAACGCAAAAAAACCAACTATACAAATGTTGTGACACTGTTTGTTTTTCTTCAGCCTACACCAACATCCAAGTTTATTCAAGGCTACGCAGGAGCTGTGACGAGTGCTGTATCTATTGCAGTGAGTGGGTTTAACATTAATACAGTTCGTCTTGTGGAATAACTTTTATCATGTTGCAGATGTTTAACTGCAGCACTGTGGAGCTGTATAAAAAGCTGGTTTTACTTGGAATTACGAGATTTAACAGATATTTATTCCATATTTTATAGGTGGGACTGAATGTGCTGATTCAGAAGGCCAATAAATTGAGTCCTGCCACCAGAATGATAATACAGAGACTTGTCCCCTTTCCAGCTGTAGGTAGGTTTTCAAAGGAGCCTTTGTTATGATGAGGGTGGGTTTCATGTGGCCCTCTGCTGGTTGATCTTACATCTTGTTTAAAAATGATTTCAGAGTTTTGTAATTGTGCTAGGATATTTTATGTATTCCTTTTATTATTGAACTTGTTATTCTCATGAACATCAGCAGTTCTACAGATTAATCCACGACATGCTTCTATTTTCTTCTTCTTTGTCAGCTTCATGTCTGACTGAACACCCTGGTACTTTGTACAAATTGGTTAACATCATTTCAACATTTTAATATCAGGTCATGTTTAATTTTTGTATGTTTCCTGAATGTTTCTAGCTCTGAATAAAGCTGTATGGGAAAGGTTTCTCATAACTAAAAGACCAAAAAGTGCTGCATTAATTCATTTTATATCCTAGAATATTAGCTAGAAACTAACAATCACACTACCCGCTACAAGCAAGCACTTGACAACAGTGGGAACGAAAAACCCTCCTTTTAACAGAAAGAAACCAGATTCAGGGAGGGGCAGCCATCCGCCATGATTGATGAAGAAACAGTGCATCATTAGAAGCTCCCAGCAACCGGACATTTTTGCAGTATAACTAAAGGCTGGTGAAGGGTCATCTACACGAGTATGAACTGCAAGCTTAATCAAAAATGCACATTTTAGGTGTAATCTTAGCTGGCTCCATAGCAGAGAGACCTGATAGCTGAAGGTTGTATCTGATATTCTGCTTTTGATAATGCTGGGAACCACTCTGTACATTCACTCAATTCTATTCTTGTAATTTAACCAATCCGGAAAAAGTAACCGGAAATACATAAGAGGAATGAACAGTGCTGAATAGGCCAATCACAATAGGTGCAAGCTGCATCAACCTGAAATGTAGTTACATTTCCAAGGAAGTGCAGGTTGGGTTATGCCGTAGGTGTGGGGTTTCAAAGAGGTTTGCAGTTATGACATGCCAATGGTGTAGATTTCCCACTGAAGCATAAATCCCTGGTAAACCTTCAGTCACAGAGCGATGCTCTGTTAGGATAATACGGTACTATGTGGTCTTTAAGATAAGATGGAGGCTGATTATGTCTTTTATGAGAATTAAATTCTGATAACACGGAGCCAGTGAAGAGAAACTGAAAATGAAGAAATGTGATTTCTCTTTTAGTTTTAGTTAGCGCTCTCGCTGCAGTGTTCTGGATCAACTGAAAGTGTTTCAGGGACATTTAAAGTGACCTAATAATGCATTACAATAGTCATGCCTGGAATTGATACGTGCACGATCTTTTCAGCATCGTCATCACTCTGAGACAGGATTTGACAGTGATGGTAATGGAGAAAGTAATGGTAGTGTCCTGGTTTGGGCCACAGTGTTGTGGCTGCACAGACTACAGTCACAACGTCTGTGGCTGCAGTCGTTGTTTGTCAGTCTCTGCACAGATTCTGGTGAAAATGCATTATAATTTCTGAGCTGTCTCCCTCTCCCTTTCCAGCTAGTGCAAACATCTGTAACGTGGGCCTGATGAGACACAATGAGCTGTCCGAGGGCATCGATGTGCTTGACAACAACGGGAACATTGTGGGATCCTCCAGAATTGCTGCGAGACATGTGAGGGCTCTTTCATTTTTGCATGCATGATTCTCGTTTGAAATCCAAACGCCATCTGATTTCCTGAAAAATAAATAAATAAACTCAGTGTTTGAAATGGAGCATGTGCACAATGTTCTCTATCCCCAGGCAATCATGGAAACTGCCTTTACACGTGTGGTCCTCCCAATGCCAATCTTTGTCCTGCCCCCCATCATTATGTCCTACCTCGAGAGGTTTGTGCAGAAATACATTGTTAAGATTTTTTTCCTGTTAGGGTTGCAACTAGTGACTTACTTTTGTTGCTGTTAGTTGTTGTTAGTTGTTGGCCAGTTGGTCTAGAAAAGTACATAAAGCTGCTGCCAAAAGTTCCTAGAGCGATGTGGCACAGTTAAAACAGTAACAGCACAAACCTCAAACATGTAAAATGATCAGAATGTAAAATATAATGCAGTAAGTTTTCCAACAAAGCAAATCAAACAAAAAAGAAAAGCAAATGAAAAGAAACAAATGTACTCATATAGAATAATTACGTTTATGAATGCTGTTGTGGGTAATGATGCTTTTTATTCAACCTATAATACAAGAAAATGCAGCGACCACCCATTTAGTCAAAACTGAAGTAACACTAGTACTTAAGTATGACTGTGACTAAATCAAATCATGGCAAAAGAACAGTTGAAGCCTAAGTTAGCCTTTTAATTAAAGTACAATTTAATAATCTGGCAGGTGCAGGGCTTTGTATTATCAGCTTTGATGTTTTTGCCTCCTGATGGTTATCCAAAGTCAGACTCTAACACAATCAGCAATCAATAAATCCATTACAGTAGTTTGCTTTGTGTCATTGTGCAGCAAACTGGGCCTGCTTTACCATTGCTTTAATTGTGCTCTTTTTTAGTATTGGCTGCTTGAATTTGTTCTAAAAATGCACAGCAAATACTACAAGTACTACTTTGTGTGTACTGAACCAAAGCTGACATGTGTTGTGCCCCGAAGTGTTTACTAAACTATTCATTCAGTCAAAGGTCACAAGAGTAAAGGACAGACAATATAAGAAGAAATAGAAAAGTAAAGCAGATTTTGTGCCTTTAAAGAAGAATCTGCAGTCAGATTTATGATATTCTCTCACACACACATAAATCTCACACCCTCTAATCGTGCAGAAATAGCTCCCCTAAATCTGCACATGATGTTTTTCTCCAGATCCAAAAATAACTCATAGCTTTGCAGGAGTCATCTGGGATCGATCCACACAGCACGCTCACGTTTCTTTTTTATCTCTGCCTTGACTTGTGTAGGCTGCGATTTCTGCAGAGCAACCGCAGGCTGTTGCTGCCCATCCACAGCGTTGTGTGCCTGGTTACCTTTGGCCTCTCCTTACCCGTGGCCATCAGTCTGTTCCCCCAGATGTCTCAGGTACAGTACATACACTGTTAGACGGGCTGCTGCCTTCAAGGCCAGATGGCACAGGGAGCAGCTGTGCAAAAATTCAAATTACATGTACACAGCTTGACATGCAGAGCCCCGACCCACATCCTTTTATTCCAGCGTCTAATTAAAACTCTAAATGACTTTCAAGGCTAAAGGAAGGAGAGAAGAGCTCAATTCTTACATTTGGTTTCATGGTCTTTGTTTTGCTTTCTTTCACTCTCTTTTTTTTGTTGGCAGATCGAGGTGTCTTGCCTTGAGCCGGAGATTGCCATGGCAACAGATTGCAAGGTGGTGACCTACAACAAAGGTTTATGATGGATGGTGGTGGAGTGGGAGAGGAGAGCAAAGGGAGCCAGGAGGAAAAGGAGGCTGCAGTGTGAATAGCTGTCAGGGAGTCTCAGCTGTAGGGTTCCTCCTGTCGACAGGTTTGGGAACTATGTGCTGCATTTTTATCACAGGAAAGACTGCTTTTTAAACTGGTTTCTGCATTTATCAAGATCCCAGCAGTTATTAAATCATAGTTTTCTGAGAGGTTTTTTATTCTGTCGTCTCCTTTTTAAGAGCTCTTTGTACAGAAATGCTGATTTATTCTCTGCAAAGTCAGATTTAGCATCAGTTCATTATTTAATGCTGTATAAATAAGTGTTCCCTACAGATATGCTATTCTTTGTTGGTCCGACCGAGTACAGTTCTTCTCACTGCGTCATCCCTAACTTTGTCCGTCTCTGACTGGGGGACTGTGTATGCCGTGCAGAGCCAGTTTGTTTGAGCTTTTTGGTTTGAAACTGCTGCAAATGAACCAAAACAGTAAAAATATTCCTTCACTCTGTTTTGAATCTTGGGACAAACATTTGTAAAATATATTGAAAGCAAATGCAGTATTGATTATATGAGAGGAAATCAGCCCAAGGAGAGATGAACGTGTATAAGCTTATGAATCCAAAAATCGTTGGACAAACAGCGACGTGTATGTCCAGAGACTGTTCTGTGCACTGCTATTAAGCTGTAGCCACTTAATAGCAGTACAAAGACCAGTGTGCACAATTTCCACAGCCATTAATAAAGAAGAGCACACAGGTACCTAACTTCTTTAGTGGTGCATGCATGCATAAAGAGCAGCACCATAATCCAATAAAGTTAAAAAAGTTAAAGAAATGTTGCAGATGAAAGGTTTTCCCTGCCTGAAAGGAGGAATTAGATTTATTTCTAAAAAAGGAACCTTAATTTAAATTAAGTGATGTTTATTCACAGTCCTGAGTTGCTTGCGCTGTGATCAGATTTTAGTTAGATTTTTAAGAGATTTGCTGCAGCAACCTCCTAATTACAGCCCTCATATGGGAAACACAGTTCTCACAGTGCCCATGCTGAGCCACATATATTTAAAACATTTTTATTGTTTACTGACAGTAAGGAATATGGCCATGCAGAATAAGTCTTTTATATTGGATAAGACAAAACCCGATACCAATATATTAGGATCATTATGAGCCTCTTAATATAAAAATGTATTTATTTTTCCTTGTACTGGCTCCTATCCATCTGATGACTCTGTGGAGGTAGAGGCAAATATAAAATTATATATATATAAAATATAAAACTACAAGTAGTAAGTATTTTTCATCAGGTTCATTAAAGACATAAATCTACTGTATTGTGGCTGTGACATGTAGTGAGTGAGATGAAAACATCTTCTGAACTGCAGCTGATAATAATCTGATTATGGAGATGGAAAGGAGTCAGCTGCATGCAAACTAAGTTGTTCAGTGAGACTCACTCGGACGAGGGAAACTTTCACTATGAAACAATGTAAAAACGTGAAGCTCCTGTTAAGTAGCTGCACTCTCGATGTCTTATTGTTTATACAAGTTTTAAACTGGCAGTTGATACATGCCAGTGATTTTAACCCACACAATGTGAAAGAACTGCTAAAACATGGCATTACATTTTCTTGTATGAAGGTCATTTTGCTCCATTACTGACTGTTGTCAAGTTACTGTTTTATTATTAAAGAATTGCTTCTTTTGTACACAATTTGAAATAGAACCATAACATATACTACACAACTGACTGTTTTTAATTCTTTGTGTAAAACTTCCACTGATACTATTGCAAATGTTTGCCAGTCAAACAATGTAAACCTGATATTATTTTACTATATAGCCTGTAATAAATACTCTTACTGTATGTAAAGTGTCTGCACTCTTTACTTCATGTTGCTACAGGATGCTTTTCCACCCTTTACAGTAAGGCTTCTGTATTATGTTGGTTTCCCTGGTGAAAAAGTAATTGGCTGTTATAATATGAATGAACTCTGATTAACCATAACTTTTTGGAAACCTGAGTTCAGTTTCACTAGCTGTGCCCCAGCCTGATTACTGCCTGTTGAAGCAAGAAATCACTTAAATAGAACCTGTCTGACTAAGTGAAGTAGGCTAAAATGCCACAATCTAAAGAAACTCAAGAACGGATGAGAAACACATTAATTTGCATCTGTCCGTCTGGAAAGGGTTACACAGCCATTTCTAAAGCTTTGGGACTCCAGCAAACCACGGTGAGAGTCATTATCTATACATAAAGAAAAGTTGGCATAGTGGTGGACCTTCCCAGGAGGGCCAACCGACCAGAATTACCCAACGACGGGCGCTTTCCCGCGTCAACGAGGGTCGTTCAGGTTAACCCACTATGAGATCTTGCCTCACTCTATCATGTAATCTATTGGGGTCACCTGAAGCAAGAGGCGAGTGGGTGTTAAGGTTCCTGGGAAGGGATCCTAAGACTGCATTGTAGGTGGCAGACGGTGCTGCAAGCCATCCCCTCTGTTCAACATGGCCTTTTGCAGTGGACATAGATGGTTTCTTTCACTCCTCTTTCAAACCATCTGTCTTCTCAGTCCAAAACGTGGTAAGTGAGGAACAAGCCTGTCACTGGGGAAAGTACTACAGCTGTGGAAGACCTCCTGCGTGGTACCAGTACCAAAGACCTCCCATCCTAAGGACGCAAGCAGCTACAGTCCAGTAGCCCTGACATCACATCTGATGAAGACCCTCGAGAGGTTGGTTCTAAACCATCTGCGCCCCCTGGTGAGGTCTTCATTGGATCCGCTACAGTTTGCCTACCAGCCTGGCATCGGGGTGGAGGACGCCATCATCTACCTCCTGCACCGAGCTCTGACTCACCTGGAGAAGCCTGGAAGCTCTGTGAGGATCACGTTCTTTGATTTCTCCAGTGCTTTCAACACCATCCAGCTACGACTTCTGAGGGACAAGCTGGAGCTATCAGGAGTGGACAAACACATGTCCCAGTGGATACTGGACTACCTCACAGGCCGCCCACAGTATGTGAGGACACAGGGCTGTGTCTCTGACAGGCTGGTCTGCAGTACGGGGGCCCCACACTGTGCTGGCACCGTTCCTCTTCACCCTCTACACCGCAGACGTCTCCATCAACTGCCCACGCTGCCACCTACAGAAGTTCTCTGACGACTCTGCCATAGTCGCCTCATCACAGGTGAGGACGACTCAGAGTGCAGACAGTGGACTCTGGACTTTGTGGACCCACCACACTGACACCGGTGAACATCCAGGGAGTGGACATTGAGATAGTGGACTCCTATAGGTACCTGGGTGTTCACCTGAATAATAAACTGGACTGGAGCCACAACACTGATGCTCTTTACAGGAAGGGTCAGAGCAGACGCTACCTGCTGAGGCGGCTGAGGTCATTTGGAGTCCAGGGAGCGCTTTTAAAGACCTTCTATGACTCTGTGGTGACATCTGTCATTTTTTACAGTGTGGTGTGTTGGAGCAGCAGTTTATCTTCAGCTGAGAGGAAGAGGCTGGATAAACTCATCAGGAAGGCCAGCTCTGTTCTGGGATGCACCCTGGACCCAGTGCAGGTGGTGGGAGACAGAAGGACTCTGGCCAAAATAACATCTCTGATGGACAGAGTCTCCCAGCCCAATCTCCAATCTACCATTTCTCTCAAAAATCCTTGAAAAAATAGTTGCTTCACAAGTCCATCTTCACCTAACTGATAATAACCTTTACGAACAGTTCCAGTCTGGCTTTCGTCCTCTACATAGCACTGAAACTGCTCTTATAAAAATAACAAACGACCTTCTTATAGCAGCTGATTCTGGTCTCCTCTCCATCCTTATCCTTCTTGATCTGAGTGCAGCTTTTGACACCATCTCTCATCCCATTCTCCTTAGCAGATTAGCTTCTATTGGTCTCTCTCACACTCCACTAGCCTGGTTTAAATCATACCTATCTGACCGCACTCAGTTCATTCAATTAAAATCCTTCACTTCTCAGCTTTCTCCTTTATCCACTGGGGTGCCCCAGGGATCTGTCCTCGGGCCCCTTCTTTTCATCATCTACCTTCTTCCACTCGGACATATTTTTCGTAAATATAATATTCAGTTCCACTGCTACGCCGATGACACCCAGCTCTATCTCTCTACCAAACCTGACTCTACTCTTCCTCCACCCTCCCTCATCCTCTGTCTAGCTGAACTTAATTCTTGGTTCTCCTCCAACTTTCTTAAACTCAACAGCAATAAATCGGAACTTCTTCTGGTTGGCACTAAACGACTGCTATCCAGAATTAACAATTTCTCTCTCACCATCAATAACTCGCTGGTCCCTATCTCTCCCTCTGTGAAAAGCTTGGGTGTCATTCTCGATAGCACATTATCCTTTAACTCGCATATCAATAATATTACACGTGCAGCATATTTCCAACTCCGTAACATTAATCGCCTCCGCCCCTTCCTCACACCTCACGCCACTGCCATTCTCATCCATAATCTTGTTATCTCTAGAATTGACTACTGCAACTCATTATTATTTGGCCTCACACAAAAATCTATCAACAAGCTCCAACGTGTCCAGAACTCTGCTGCCCGTATTATTACTAGGACTTCTTCTACCCACCACATCTCCCCAATCCTGAAGCAACTTCACTGGCTCCCGGTCAAATTTCGCATCCATTTTAAAATAATTCTGTATACATTCAAGGCTATTCACTCTCTCTCTCCACCGTACCTCTCTGACTTATTACAGATGAAGCTCCCATCCCGCTGCCTCAGATCTTCATCTTCTCTTTCTCTCTCTGTTCCCTCTGCTCGTCTGATCACAATGGGAGGGAGGGCCTTTAGCTGCTCTGCCCCTCGACTTTGGAATTCCCTACCCCCGGACCTCAGAAATATTAGTTCATTCTCTCTTTTTAAGTCCACCCTCAAAACTCATCTGTTTAAAATTGCCTATTCTTAAATTTCTGTATGTTTTAACTTTTATCTTCTATTTTTATCATTGTGTATATTTCCAGTTTTTATCTGTTGTACAGTGTCCTTGGGTGCTTTGAAAGGCGCTATTTAAATAAAATGTATTATTATTATTATTATTATTATTATTATTATTATTATTATTATTATTATAACTTGCACATTACTTTTTTCAGTTTATATACACACTAACTTATTGAAAGTTACATATCTACTTTTTAATGCACAGATACAATCACACAATCTGCACTTTTCTAATTATTCTAAATATTCTCAACTATTTAAACATCTTTCAGTATCCTGCTCTGTTTGCACACTACAACCTGGGTTTGCCACGTATCTGTAATTTAATTTTAATAACTGTACAGTGCTCTGCTTTCGTAACTGTTGTCCATGATGTAAATATGTAAAAATTGTGTTTCTGTTCTGTGTCCTGCTCTGTTTGTATATGTGTGTTTTTTTTGTTTTGCTGCTGATACAACCAAATTTCCCCTTGTGGGAAAATTAAAGGATTATTCTATTCTATTCTATTCTATTCTATTCTATTCACTTGACTAATTTGTCCTTATGTCATCCGGGGGAAGGGTGGATTTAAAAAAAATTTTTTTTTATTTATTTGAAGTTGCATGTTTTGCTGTGTTCCCATGTTGAGTGTTTTATCTTTGCAGTATTGCATGCTTTTATTATATTTACTGTGGACTTGTCCCGGGGACACTTCTCCCCTCCCCCTCCTGATCACTAATTGGACACACTCGCTTTTTTTCGCTTCTAAAAAGTCGACACTTTAATTTTTTTTGCTTTTAGTGGCATCCAAAGTCCCCTCCATAAATCAAGAAGACAAAAAGGTTTTTGTCCGAATCAGTCTGCGCATCTAAGCTAACTTCATGGCCAGATATCATCAGTCCCAAACACCGTTAAAAACGTCCGTCTGTGTCAAGACTGCGTATTGTATCTGCTTAATTTCGACTGTTTTCAGATTATTTAATAAACAAACGAACAAAAACTCCCGTTAATTTCAAAGCGCATGATCTGAGCATGCGCGGAATGTCTTACAACAGCTACCCAATCGCAGACCCTTCTCAACATTTATGCAACTTTCTGTTCACCACCAGAGGTCGCTGCCGCCTGTCTCACAGATAAAACGTCAACGTCAGAGTTGAAAGGTCGTCTGAAACATGGCTGCTCCCGTGGATGACATGTTTTCCTTCTGCGTGGACCCCGGCAAAGTGTCCAGCTGTGTGGAAGTCAGATTTATCGACAATGTCAAGGTCAGAGTTGTCCGTGATTTTCATATTAAATGGATTTAGAAGAAATCTGCGGCTGAACACAGATTTAAAGCGGCGGTGCTGTAGTCGCATGTCGGCTGTCAGTGCGGATCACAGCCAGGCACGACTGGCTGATGTATGACACACAGTGGAGATTGAATGATTGTCTAAATCCTCCATGAAGGGTTTGATTTCTATGTTGCCTTCAGGAAAATTTAGGACAGCAGCTTCCAGAGACCAAAGCTTAGCTCGCTAATATCACAGTATAAGAACTACTAGCTGAAAATTACCCCTACTATTCATGTCCACTAATAATAATAACTGTGATAGAGTGCTAACAAGTTCACGTCTTTAACTTGGTCTTTCTGTGCGTGTGTGTGTGTTTTTTTTTCTCCTCTTCTTCTTCTTTTAAGGAAATTCTTAAATAGACAAATGTAATCAGTTCTCTTGACACGTGATGTTGCAGGCATCATGACGTTTTCCACAGCTTTCAGGTCACATCATCTGTGAATGAGAATGGAGCCCCTGGTGGACCTGCCTTCTCTGGTGTTCTCTGGAGGATGACAGCCTGTGAGCACAGGTCCCGCTAAACCATGTTGGGCTCTCATGGAGTCTTTTTATGGCACTTTAGTCAGTAACATGCACAGAATAGCCCTTGGGGGTCATTTTGTAGGCCTCTTCCATCGCTCCTCCTGTCCCTCCTTGCACAAAGAAGCAGTTTCTGGTCCGCTTTTCATTTGATGACCTTCTACGCCCTGTCCAGCTCACCTACTGTAACAGCCAGATATCTATCAATCTATCTATCTATCTAGAGATATCTCTCAGACACACAAAATTGAATGAATTTCTGTAGGACAAGCTAGAAAGGGCACTTCTGCCATCTCTTCTTTACTTTGTTACTCTTCATTAATCAGCTGTTATAAATGCAAATACCAGTGGATTGTTAATATAGTCGCATTAATAAACTGAGTGGACTCTAAATGGTGGTGCTTGTTTTTTAAGTGGTCTGTCTGGACTGAATGCAGCAGTATGTTATTCCTCCTCCTTACAGTTTTTACTCATGTTGATTGGTTGATGTGTGATTGGTGGATGAAAAAATGAAAACAACAACTTACAATTTCTGGGGAAAAACATGTTTGGGCTGCAGCAAGTTATGAGTTTTCTTAAACATAGTGATTAAGAAATGAATCATTTTAGGTCCCACTGTGATTTACATTTTAATTTCTTGTAAAATGTTCATAGTCTATAACTTTTCTGTAGTGACTGAAGGCTGCAGTAACAGTTAGTTATTCATGTTACAGGGCAAGGGTCTCTTTGCCAAAAGGAGCATAAAGAAGGGAGAAACCATTTTCATTGAGCGGCCTCTCGTCTCTGCCCAATTCCTGTGGAACACTTTGTATAAATATAAAGGTGAGATGTTTGATGCACATATAGAGAAGCACTTATAAGACTTATAATTGCATCTTTTCATTGATTATTGAGGTTTTGGACTAACTGGACAAAATAATCTGCATGTATACTGCATGTGGATCTACAATGAAACTTATCATCTCAATGCTGCCCTGCTGTGATGTCATCTCTGTTCACCGGCTCTACCATCATGCCCCCAACAGCCTGTGAATACTGCTTACGTGCTTTGGAGACTGCAGAGGGGAATGCGAGAAGACTTAGCGGCATCCCTGGACTCAGCCTTCCTCATCCTGAGCTGTGCCGTGTACGCCCAGAACAGCATCAAGCATGCCCTCAGTGCCAGGTAAATCTATTTTAGTACAGTCCACTACCAAAAAGTATAACTTGCAATTTTTTGTGAAAGTAAAACCCTCACAGCAACTGGTGAGGTCAATATAAGATACAAAACATTGATTTTAACCTGGCAGTGGTTAAGGAAGAGCTTCAGCTACATCAATGGTGGTTGCTTGCTAATCAATCTTTAGAGGCCACTACTAACACCCAGTCAATAAGCCAAGCTAAGGTCACATGAAAATGTAAATACATGCCCCCCCCCCCATTACTAGAAGAGCATACATTTAATCCTCTTTTGCAGTAGAGGATCAATGCCTGTTCGAGAAAGGGCTTGGTTATTATTTGGATGCGAGAATTTGACCACAAAAACTAAAAATTCACCAAAGGATGAGTCAAAAATACAAAAATGGAGGGTTTTTGAATGGTGTAGTTGGAGCACAGATTTGAATCTCTTAAGCGATAGAGCTGAGGAGTCCCGAGCACTTAATCCTGATCATGTCATTAATCTGTATGGGGGTGGTCACCTTGGAGGACAGAAGACAGATTGTAGTAACGTCACTTTTATATGACTTTGAATGTGGAAAGGTTTTTGGTGGCAGGTGGGTTGGTCTATTTCAGAAAGTGCTGATCTACTGGAATTTGCCCAGACAACCTTCTCTAGGCTTTACAGAGACTGGAAGCAAATGGGCTTCGGCAGCAGAAGACCACACCGGGTACCACTCGGGAAACTAAAGTTACAGTTTGAACAACAGAAGATTAGTCTGAGTCTCGGTTTCTGTTGAGGCATACAGATTGTAGCGTCACAATTTGGTATAAATGACATGAAAGCACGGATGCATCCGTATTACATTTAACAATTTAGGCTGCTGGTGAGGGTGTAATGGTGTTGGTGGTATGTTATGGCATTCCTTGAGCCCCTGAGTGTTGTTGCTGACCATGTCCAACCCCCTGTATGACCACAGTGCACCTTTTTAATCTTTACCACAAAGAGTTCAGGCAGTTTTGAGGCAAAAGGGAGTCTATCCCAGTACTAGCAAGGCGTACCTAATAAAGTGGCAAATGAGCCTGTACAGTACCTGCAACAAGCAAACAGGCAGGCAACGCTTAGACTATATTAAAGTGAACTAAACATAATTTCATGCCGTTCTGCTTTGGGGCTTTTGAAGCGCTACACCTTCACTTTTAATGCTCACTGCTTTCTCAGTATAACCGAGTGCTGGATGCAGATTTATCAGATCTGCTTTTCAGAATGGATGATGATGATGTTCCAGAAATGCTTTATGTCCTTTATTAACTTCAAAACTGGCTCCAGTAAATTTCATTCTCCAGAAAGTCATAACTTTCCTGATTTCTCCAAAGGAAACTTAAACTCATAAATGGGGATTAAAGAGTTCGGTGATGAATTTATCCCCGGAGTCACTGCGAACTTGGTAAAAGCAGTGATTTAAAAACACGAAGCCATAGTGCTTTACTCAGCCCCGCAGATTCAAGAAATTATAAACCATAAACCCAGTTTCCTCATTAGTTTAACATTTCGAATGTTTTTGTTTGGGGTCAATCCCCCGGCCTCTGCTCCCTCTGTAGGTGATGTACTGCAGCAGCGAGTGTCGACAGGCAGCGGCAGATCAGTACCATCAGGCTCTGTGTCTGGGTCCTTCTGAAGAAGATCCTGATCACCCCATCAACAAGCTCAAAGATGCATGGAGGTGAGGAAGCATTTTAAAAACGTTCATCTTCTGGGAGCGCTGACTTTCTAATTCACCCCAATAACCTACTGCTGCTTTCTTTCAGGAGTATGCATTATCCCCCTGAGACCTCCAGCATCATGCTTATGGCCAAAATGGTAGCTATGGTAAAACAGGTGAGACTTTTGATTTACAGCTTTGAAAATATTCAAGTGTTTGTACTTATGCTCAGTATTAGAGATGTAATACAAACGCTTCTCTGTAAAGGAACATGATATGCTGCACCTGATTAGATTTTCCTTTTTTTTAAAAAAAACTCTGTGTTGCTAATGTTTCACTTTTAAATGAAACTATATGAAATTATTGCTGGCTTGAAATGAACTTTGCTGCGATTCAGGTGCTGTAAACAAGAAAAGCTACATGTTAACTTTTGAAAGGTCACAGGGTCACTAGACTAATGTTTGCAGACTTTCCTCTTTTCACCAGACTGACAGAAAACAAATCACAGTGTGATGTATGTATTCATTTTAAAAGTCCTGGTTATTAGTTTCTGAAAACTCTAAAAAGTGTTGACTTCTGTTATAGGATGTTAAGATTACTCGTGCAGGTTTGAATGAGTACTATCGTTTAACCCTTTCAAAAAACACCCCCAAAAACAAACCATGCAAAACACAAGTAGGTGTGTGGGAGATATTCAGTAAGTCACAAAACATTATTTATGTTTTCCAGGCCAAAGATAAAGCACACTTGCAGAAGCTGTTTACTCACTTCTGCAGCCGGACAGCCAACGAGGAAGAGGAGATCGCCCATAAGCTCCTAGGAGAACAGTTCAGAGTGAGTTACCTTCTTCTTATTTCTGCCTGACGTGTGAATTCATTGAGGTACAAAAAGTCAAAAGTTCAAATTCAAACACAGTGTCATGCTGTTATGGTGATCTTAGCTCTTCACAGCTCGAGTAAGCAACACACGCCAGGCGTCAAACATACAAGTGATGTGTATTTTCTGTTATGTAAAATATTACATGAAGTTATTTCAACGTATTTTTGTAGGGGCAGTTGGCCTTGCTGCACAGCCTTTTTACAGAAGCACTTTATGACGACCGTCTCGGCCGGGTAAGTATGTTCTGTGAAGCCACAGCACACGTTGTTTCCTCTTGTTTTCAATCCAGCGTTCATTCATTTTTTTAGAGAATGCTGCCAAAAATATCACAGAAAGCGGTTGTTGCTCGAGACAGCTAATTAAAGCTGCTCACTGGTGGAATTAGAGCTGACAGCTCTGATTTATTTGGCCGCCTTTGCCTCCTTAATATTGTTCGACCTATTAAATCATTTTTACAGGTTATTTATTTATTTATTTAATTATTTTTTTGAACACATGAAAACCTAGTGCCCAGTGACTGTAATCATTATTATCTCACTTGGCAATCACAGGAAAATTGAGAAAAATGCCCTCACATGCTCCCAGAGCCCAGTATTGGTCCAGATGATGATGCTGGACAATACTTCAGCTGCTTAAGATATATGGATATTTTATTTAAGCTATAGGACAAGAAAATACTATTTATATCCTTGTAGTCTGATGTGGCACAAACACTTTCACCATAATACGATGCCAGTGTGCAGTACTGCCCGCCTTCATACTTGGCGAGACAATCCCATTCGCTTACAAGTTTTCCTGCAACACTGAGACACAACAGTGGTCCAACATTAAATAATAATAGTACATTAATTTGTGGAAACGACAAAAAGAGAAAGTAATGAACTATAAATACCTGCCTGTGTTTTTGGGTTCAAAATGTCTCAAAAGAACATGACAACAGTTTCAGCATGAAACGGCTCGTTTTCTGTTTAGACTTCATAATGAAATGCATAAAATAGTTTTGATACGTTTCCTCACGATTGACCTTTTTGCAGCTTTCCTTCTTGGCTTTAGCCAGAGCAGATTTGTTCCTTTCAACCAGCTTATTTGTCACAAATCTTCAATGACCATAGCATGGATAATCCTCCTGATGATTTACAGAATAGAATCAACTCTTTTATTGAATATGACCTGAAATGATAAAGCCCAACGTGTTTGCAGAGGTAGAAACAGAATGCTGTTTTTCACTTCTACAGGATCAGAAGTCCTTTTTTTGCAACCACAGCTGTCGCCATCTGTTAGCTTTGAGATAGAATGCAGGTTCAAGGCGCTTCCTGGGTTTGGCTTAACTTTTGCACCTTGAAGCTACCTTCATGTCTTTATACCGTCTTTGTTTGCGGCCTTTGTAAGAACTGTGAAGCTCCATGTTCACTATTGAGCAAACCCTTCCCTGTACAGGTAAACAATGCCATAGCAACAGAGTTAGGCTGGAAGAAAAGAACGTACTACTTGGTTTAGCAAGTTGATGGTTGAACTTTATCAAAAACAAGTAAATAAAACCATGTCCTTCACCCTACTTGTATGATATGAGTCAGTTTGCTTAGTTGAAAGAAAAAGACTTAAATTATGATTACGTCATAATTTCTGAGTAATCAAAATCTGGTTTATTCCAACGGACGCTCAGACTTTTTCTGGGAATTCTGTTCTTTGATCGCAGCTTGTCAAATGTGAGGGGTTTCTTCTTCTCCTCATTATAATTGTTTGTATTAGTTACCTTGGGCTTGAAGTGAAAATCTGACTGCTCTATTTTCTTACAGTTTCTTTGATTTGTATAATCAAAGAGGAAAAAAATGTATTAATTACCAAAAGAGTTACTAATTTGCCAGCTCCCTGCGTGGATGATTAACGGTGTGACTGTATTGCAGTGGTTTGTCCCTGAGGGTTTCCGTTCTCTGTTTGCTTTGGTGGGGACCAACGGACAAGGCATTGGCACCAGGTAAATATCACTGCAACCTTTAACCAGCTTAACACTGGGGCTCAATATGGTTCTAACACTCCACTGTCTTTATGTTCTGTTATCCAAACGTAGCTCTCTGAGCCAGTGGGTTCATGCCTGCGATGCACTTGAGCTTCCTGCCCAGCAGAGGGAGCATTTGGACTCTTTTATTGACCAGCTGTACAAGGACATTGAAAAAGGTCAGTTTTATCTCAGTATTGCAGTATTTTCTACAATAAATTCTTTTTGTCTCAACTGAGCAGATTTGCGACGGCTGAATTGTCTGAGTTAGTTTGTATATGTGTGTTGACCAATGCTGTGGTTGTTACATAAACCCGTGCGTATCCAAGCAAAGGTCAGAAATATGCATAATTTGTCTGTTCTGTGCAGAAACCGGAGACTTTCTAAACTGCGAGGGGTCTGGACTCTTTCTGCTTCAAAGCTCATGTAAGTGCTGATGATGTCTCTCTTATGAAAACTGTTACTTCAGATTAAAGATGCTGTTGGTCTGGGCTAAAAGGCCGTATGATAACCTCCCCTGACACACACACACACAACCATATGCTTCTTTGACCTCTGCAGGTAACCACAGCTGCATACCCAACGCAGAGGTGTCGTTCCCCGACAACAATTTCCTCCTTCACCTCAGTGCCCTCTGTGACATCAACCAGGGAGAGGTGAGCTGACACGTCTGGGTTTTGAGTGATAAATTCTGGCCTGAAATAGACTGCACAGAACATTTGTGTGCCCCCTTGTCAGGGGGCATTAAAAGGCTGAGACTTTAAGGATTGGAGCGGGTTAGTCAAGCTGTCAGAAAGATTGAGAAGCCTTGCATCCGCGCGGCACAGTAATGTCACAGCGGCCGTGCTACTTTCACAGCAAAGATCTCCTTTGAATGCTGGCGAAGACTGAAGCGTTTTGTACCAGGAGAGCGAGAGAGCAGGGCAGAGCGACCTCCTGCATGATGAAGCGACGGCATTTTGGGAAAATGTTTTGTGCAAAATCTGGAAAAATTGCAATACGAGTAGTTTGTAACTGTTATGGTACAGTAATATTATATTGATGTTGGGATTCTTCAGCCAGTTCAGGAGCGTGTATGTGTGTGTGTCTTTTCCATCTTCAGGAGATTTGCATCAGTTATTTGGACTGCTGTCAGCGGGACCGAAGCCGACATAGCAGACATAAGATTCTGAGGTAAACATCTGTAATCCCTGGGATACTTCACTTGAACGGGGTCATACTCTTATGAATTCCATCAGGATCAATAAAAAGCCTTCCAGGCAATAATAGGATGTCTCGAAGCAGATAGGCTAGTGGGTCTGATGGTTACTCCTGTGCTCACTCTGCTCATTGATTAGCATGATCCAACAGCTTTTTTTTTCTTTGCAAGTTTCTGAGATGCATGATGGTGTTAGAGCATCCTGTGTTAATTCTCAGTCTCGAGAAGGTGTCGTTTCATTACAGGATGCTGTTGTGGTCCGGAAGTATTAATTACAGTGTTGAACAGTCGGTTGCTTTTGTGCACAGAAGCCACTTAAAAAGCCAAGATTTTCTTAACAGCAAAGTGCAGAATGGTTCTAATTAAAAAGAGCTGTTATCAGAGGTGCAAACAATGTGACCAGTGGGACACTTTCTTCACAGGGAGAACTACCTGTTTGTCTGCTCGTGTCCAAAGTGCGTTTCCCAGATGGATGAATTGGATGTGACATCCGAGGAGGAAGAGGAAGAAGAAGGTGTGGCAGAAGGTGAAACAGAGGGAGATGAGATGGAAGATGAGATGACAGATGTCTGATGAAAGACTTGACCATATTGTTCTCAGCCGCCTCCCATTCCTGCCACCACGCTCAGCACCCATGAAGCCCGGAAGATTTAACGACCAGTCCAGACTATGATCTGCATTTCACTGGTGTCTCAATGTGTGTCGAAAATGGCCTGTTGGCACACAGCGCTTATTTTAGAGATCAGTCACAGAAATTGTGTGATGTACGCCTGTGTGTGTGTAAGACTGATGTTTGTTCTTTTTTTCACTTCAGCACACTGGTGGTTTACAGTGGAACAAAGAAAGTGCGTGCCATTCAAACACATGGGGACTTAAAACTGTCAAATTGATGTTTTGGAGCTCCTTTTAAAATTATTTGAACTGCACGGTGATGGCTTTTTATTAAGTGTTGAGTGAATAATGCTTGGCTAATTGTGCAAGCAGCAGTAGTGTAACATGAATATTTCCTGGATTTCTGGTTGTCCACAGGGAGGCAGAGAGAGAAGCCAGCGAGGGAACTCTCTCAAGCTATTTTATATGGACAACTTGTAAAAATACTACTACTCTCCAAGGATAACTATACCCAATCCCAAATATTCGTTCTACTTGAAGAAAAACGAGTAAAGATTGAAACCTTTTAGTTTTCTGGCATCACTCCAAATCAATACAAAGTTTTTCTGGGTGGTCACCTTTGTCCTTGGATTGCAATCCTGAAGTAGGTGATCTATTCCAAGGTGAAAATCTACCATCCTCAGGATGCAAGAGGCACATATTGCTGCCCTCACAATCAGCAGGTCTACACACACACACACACACAGGAGAGTTAGAGAGCACTTGTAAAACCATCATCAAAACACCAAATGATGGGATGCCGTTTGGAAGAATGGCTTATTTTCCTCCAGCAGATTTCCAGGAAGCTGGAGAATTGAACTGGAGTTCTGGCAAACATTCATTATCTGTTGTTGTCAGCACCGCTGTCACAATAGAAGTTTCATTCACCACCGATGTATACAGTAAGAGGATAAGAGCAGCTTTAGCACAAGGTCAGGTCTATATCCTATAGTGTAGGTATTTTGTCTGTAATCCGTTGTGTTGGGAGTAAAGAGCCAAAGAAAAACTGTTAAAATTGGC
This sequence comes from Diplotaxodon limnothrissa, assembly GCF_057381915.1. Taxonomy (NCBI): domain Eukaryota; kingdom Metazoa; phylum Chordata; class Actinopteri; order Cichliformes; family Cichlidae; genus Diplotaxodon; species Diplotaxodon limnothrissa. Next base: position 39,557,544 of record NC_140597.1, on the reverse strand, counting down.
GTTTGCAATGTGTTTGACATGTAAGTTCACTTAATGTAACATTTGTTTCTAAAGACTCTTAAAGAAAACAAAGCAGTTCAGCAAAAGTCAGTTGGTTCATAGGTGCTTCTGTTTTACCTAATATATGTTTCTTACATGACTATGCATACAGTGTTGTTCAGGCTTTTTATTTATAGGCCTAATTACAGCCTTGTCATATGGGAGACATCCAGCCGGTGAATATATAGTTTGGTTTCCACCTCTTGATCTATTGGGTTGAGTTAAACCTTACTTAATGCATTATGGAGACCTTGAGTGGAAAATTGCTTTGTCAGTAACTGTTTGCCCTTTGTTGAGAACTGTATTTCAGACCACGGTTCCATATGAGTGAAATCGCTGCTGCTGCTGCTGTACGTGAATCAATATTACAACAATGACTGTAATCACAAATCGCAGTGTTTTCAGCTGCTCAACAAAGATTGGAAATATTGAACGACAATTTTCTCAGTTAGCAATCAGCGCAGTGGCACAGGAGAACATGGCTTTGTAAGTCGCATGTAAAATTTCAATATAACAGGAGCCTAGCAGTTGTCATTTTTACTGCTCTGGCATAAAGCATTGAAATTGGATGTCTGTTGAGTCATTTATTTGTTTTACACGCCTCCTGTCTTTGCTGCTGAAAATTGTACTTGTAAAATATTTGTTCAGTCCTTTTGCATTAACTTAGTCAAATTGTCTTTCTCAAAGAGGTTAGGTCTTCAGCAGTTGTCTTTTTTTATTTTTTTATTTTATTTTGGGCCCTTTTATCCTCGACAAATTCCATTAAAGGTCCAAAAGCAATGAATTGATCCTTCTGCAAAGTATCTGCTATGTGTCTAACACCACATTTATCTTATTTCACCGTGGTTAGAGCTCTATTCTTGTCTAAAAACTATTGAAAACACATCAGTGAGCCACAGCAGCTCCAAAGACTAATAATGGCAATCGCTGTTACTGCCACTTGGAGATTTTTTTTAAAGGATTTTTTGACAATGAGAGAAATATAGCAAATGTTGTAGCAAATTATGTTCTCAAATTATCCTTCAAATAGTAGTAAAAACAAGCACAAAAACCCCCAGCAGTCAATTATGGTAATCTACTGCTGACTGCCTGTCACTCCATCACTATGAATATGGGCACTAAGAATCTAAGATGCTAAATAACAATGAATTTATTTGAAGTGTGTAGTTCTAAAGTTGACTATATTCTGTTCTTTCCTCTGTTGGTTGTACATGGTTGACATTTCTCCATTAACAGCCTGTGTTTACTCCAGTATCTGCTCTTTGCTGCACTTACATCAAGCGCTTATTCCCTACGGATGCATGTAAGAGAAATGGAAAATAATAGAACGCATTATGTCTGTGAAACGATGCACACCTGGGACCTAGCACCGTATGAAGTCGGACCTCTGGTCACATCCTTCAGTTGAAGCTCCCACACCATCAGCTGTCACCCTGTGAAGCGATTCCAGAAACGCTGCAGGAGCTTTGTAGCTGTGAAATGTCGTCTTTGCTGTGGCAGCCCGCTGCAACGGTCAATCCCACGCAGCCAGGCATGTAGTTGTAGGCCTCCACATCACAGAGCCTGGCTGTTTCAAGTAAAGAAAGAGAGGTCACAGTCTGCTGTGACAGAAGTTGGGCAGATAGAGGCTCATTTCAGGACTGAAGGAGTGGGAAGTGACAAAAGTGTTTGAGGAAAGGAAAAAAGGAAGTGGGAAAAGCTTTATGAAAGGCAATTGTTACTATTCAGAGAATGAGTCTCTTATTCTGACAAGTACAAAAAGCCCCTTCAAACTAAAGACTACAATGATATAAAAGCAACACATTTCTTTATCCTGCCTTTGCCATATTATGCAGATACAAGAGGGAGAGTACTTGACTTTATTTAAAGAGATAAAAGATGGTACATTTTACTGTTAATGTTATGTGTAGGGAACATTCAGTCTTACTTGAAATGGCTCCACATTTGTACTGCAGAGGTTTCTTTTCTCTCAGCCTGAGAGGCCATGCAGGTTTGTACTACTGCAGTCTTACACAGAGGTGCATAAATTACAAATCTGGACAAAAGAATACAGAATAACTCAAATGGTTTTGTCAGGTTTTGGTTTTGGAGATAAAGGTATACCCCAATGGCACTTACTGTGATTTAGATGTAACGTGTTGAAATGACTATGACTGAGTTATTTGCTATTCTATTAGCTGCAGTTTTGCCTAATTTCATACAAAGTATCTTAATTCTTATTTGGCTCAGTCTGGGATGTTTCTGTAAAAAAATCTGATTAAGTTTTATAATTTAATTTCTCTGCCTTATTTTGCTACTTGTGTTCCTTAAATCAATATTTTTATATTGATTTATGGAACACAGCTGTCATAATTTTACATTATTTTTCTTAAGTAATGTATTATTCAGCTTTGAAAGTAAAGGGTTAGGTAGTTAAAACCTTAACATTGTGAAATGTTTTGGCTACCTGTCCGTGATTTATACGCTAAGGTTAAAGGTCGACTGTTTTGTTTATGACTGGTAGTGCGAAAGTTGTTTCACATCGCCTGCTTGAAGTGGTCAAACTATGAAATGAAGCTGATTTTTAGACCCCGTCAAAGTGACTCTGTTTGAAATGGACCCCATATGGAAACAATCTCCAGCCTACATTAGCACTGTCCAGATTGGTTAACCCAATGGATACCATTGCTGCCTTGGAGGGCTACACCACAACCTAGCTGATGAATGACTGCTCCATGTGAAATCACCCGACCTGAAGTAAGGTTATAGCACTTTAGCTCGCCCTCCATTAAAATAAACGCGAGAGAAACACAGTTTAACAACACAAACATCGCTGCTGAGTGAACTGTTGGATTTGATCAGTGTTTGAGATTTATGTGGTTGAGTTCAGCTGAAACCATTTCCTTGGTTAAAGTCAAAATAGTACAAAGTGTCAGCAGTACCTCTGCCATGTAGTCATCTGGGAAACTTTTGAAACATTGTGGGGGAGCCCAGTAACCTCACATTCATCTTCAGGGAGAAACGTTAAAGACCTCCACGGCATCGTATAAATCTTGCTGTGCAGCCTGAGCCTGTGGAATGGAACATGAAGAATTGAGTTATGAATCATCCAAACGGAGGTTTTATGAATCACAAATGTTACAGTACGGCAAGACATATAGTAGAAATAAGACAGTGTTGTGACAGAAGAATGGAGAGCAAGTCCACTTTATCAGCAGACTCTCTTTTGTATAAAACTAGCTTTGCTGTGAGGTTAAAGTTCCGGCAGTCGTACGACTGCAGTAACACAAGTGAACCACCAGCCATGGCTAATGTTTCTGAAACTCATTGATTTAAGCGTTCTTTGTGAATACACTTAAAAGATCTGCAGTGGATTCAGCATTATGAGGTCCCATATTGTCTATTTCATCTTTTACTGTTTGAGTGAAAAGGCCAATCGCACTGTTCGGGTTAAAAATTTACTGCATGGTTAAGATCTACAGAAAAACAACCGTAAAAACTGAACAGGGAAAATTCCTTCAATTTAAACACTGCACAGTTTTGTTTTATTAACCTGTCCAGCAGGAGCAAGGAGACTTTTGGTCTGAATGCTTTGTTGTGCCAAACATATTTTGCTTTCCCAAGAGGAGCACCGTAGACTATCTGTAGGCTCCTGTTATTGTTTTTGTTTTATTTATTTACTTAATTTTATTATTTAGATTATTGTCCTGTGGATGTTATCCTGATGGAGACAGGGGTTAAAGGTCAGAATGGTGAAAGATAAGAGAAGAAAGCAGGGGAGAAAAAAAAGAGAAAAGAAGGGGGGGCTAAACAGAGGAAGGTACACCAACAAATATACAGTTTTGCTGTGTTTGTTTCTCTCTCTCTCTCTGTGTTAGCGTTTAGCATAGAGTGTACTTGAAAAATGAGGGTGAGAGTTTGCAATAATGCCATCCCCCCCAAGAGCCAGCGGCAGACATCGAAAGACCCAGGAGACCCCGGCCATCCACGGCAGCCGAGAGCTAAAGATCTGAGGCCAAGTATCCCGATGACAACCAAGTGTCCACCCTGGCCGTGAGAAGAGGGAGGCCCCGGACGGAGCTCTAACAGCCAAGGGAAGGGGTGTCAGGAGACCAGAGGCAGCGGGCAGCTGACCCTGCTAGAGGCCAGCCACCCCAGATCTCTGAGAACCGCCCGAAACCCGGCAGAGCCCCCACCACATGATGAAGAAGCCTAAGCCAACCCCAAGAGAGCAGGCCAGAGCACAAACTTAAGCAGACATTTCAAAGAAACTGTAATAAGTCATTTTATTTATTTGTTAATATGGTGTGTGGTAATTTTAGTGCTGTTTACTGTGCCCAAATTTGATGATGTCAAGTACAGACGCTAGCAGTAGTACATGTCTGCCACTGCAGTCTTATAGGGTTGCTGATGTGGTTGTCAGATTTTTGTATTTCTTCCTAACAGAAAACTACAGCACATATTTTGAGGTTGAATGACTGTTTCCTGGAGGTGTTTTATGGACGTCTAGTTGTGGTTGAGAAATAGCTCCAAAAAAAGTTTGTGTTGAGGAATTAGACGTTTATTGATAAGAATCAAATGAAATCAGTAAAAACATCAAAAGACTCTGCGCTCCAGGGGCGATCAAACCCCAGACCTCCCACTCTGGATCAAAAACTTGTATTATACATGGAAACAATATGCATCCATTTACAGTTCAGTTCCTAACAACAACAACAACAATCTTTATTTATAGAGCACATTTAAAAGCCTTGGGCATACCAAAGTGCTTTACATAAAACAATAAAAGGTTCAAACATTGATAACGGATAAATAAAAATAACGAGTTATGTTCATAGATAAAAGCTACCAATAAGAATGACTACAGCACATGGGTAATAGCAAGATAAAAGCTGTACCACCATAATAAAAGACACCAATAGAAAGATAGGAGGGAATTAATACAAGAGGTCAATAGGTCACAGCAACCAAACAAACAAACAAACAAACAAACCAGCAATTAAAAGGTGGAGAAGGCAAGTTTAAAAAGATATCATCATACAGAACCACCCAAGAGATAACGTTGCTCTTTCAGCCCTGTTTGCGGGGTCTGCATAAGTTGATGAAGTGGTGCGAAGACTTCATGTAATATTTTGTGTCAGCATTTGTTGTTCTGGACAATTTTCCAAGCACAGCAACCCATTGTTGTTTTGTTCTTTTTACTCTCCGCAGCTCGGGTTTGAGGCTAATAGGATGTGAATTTTATATTTATAGTTCCTGCAAGATTAAGACTTGGACAATTAAAAAAAAGATCATTGTGCTATATGTGAAAGAGGTCAGCTGTGAATGCCTGGATGCATTCTTTCTCTAAGGTCAAGCCAGACATTCCCACTGAGACCAAACATGGTCTGACTCATGTAGTGCAAATGAGGCATTTGAAACACACTGGCTATTCAGCTTTATCTCATCTTATCTTATTTTCATATCTCTTGTAGGACATTCAACACATCGTTGCTGGATGAGGCTAATACTTTCTTTTGGCTGTGGCATTTCAAAGTCTGGGATGCAAAAGCAGCAACAATATTCAATTATGTGCAGCTTATTCTCGCAAGTCAGAACCATAAGCATGGTAGTAAGATGGCTTGTCTAGATAAGACACTTTCCAATATCAAGGGCTTCGCTCACATCCTGTGGGCAGCTGGTTGATGGACTGTTCATCATTAAAAAGGTCACATTTGTGAACCAATTACAATATGAAACTTTCACAGAAAATTGGACGTGAATGAGATCAGACACTTCTGTTATTCAGCCAGTTTCACTTAGTTTTACCAAAGATGATTGAGATAAACAGCAGCATTCACAACAAGCAGATACACGAGAATATCAAATTGTTATATAGCTGCTTTTTTTGGCTGAGATCTGTGTGAAAATCATTGATGTAAATATGTAATGGACACACAGTATACAGTATAGGTGAAATTATCATTTCAAAAAGCCTAAATTTTTTTGACCATCTGTACTTACAGCCTTTATATTATAAGAAGTTTGTCGTTCCATACATCTCAGATGAAAATGTCTGCAGAACCCTGTCACAGTGAGTCTGTTAAGGTGCTTGATCTCCATGTTTCAACTTAAAGAAAATAGTACGTTAGCTATAAATTTAGTGACTCTCTCCCAAACGAAATGGCCTGAAAAAGTGAAAGTGAGCCCACCCATCCTCCCTCCTTCATTACCATTGAGCCCGGGGACATGCTTTGACCAGCATATGGGTCAGGGGTGGGGGTCCTTATTTGAAGTCCTCACAATTTCCATTGATTACACATAAAAAGAGCCCATGAGAGGCTTGGTCTTGTAAAGCCCCGTCATTATGATTTCAGGGTGAAATAATCCAGCAACTATTTTCTTCATACACACGTGTTATATTCACAAATAATTGCATTTGTAATTTTAGAACGTACGGTACACAGACTGCATTTTGTATGCAAAACGACACTTTTGGATTTGTTTTCCAGGTGGATTTGAAATTAAATATTCTAGAATCTTTCAAATTTATTTCACATCATAAGCCTTGTGCAAGACGGGGGAGACTTTTATTGGAGGAGTTATTCTTAGGCATCAATATCACCTCAGGACATAATCTAATTACTAAGCAACGCCACGTCTGGAACAAACAATAAGTATATTATCTAGCAGCAGTTTTCCATTACATCTAATGTTTGTTAATGAAATGAACGGATAAAAAAGAAAAACGACTAAGAGCATGTTCAAAGCTCAAAACATGTGCACCGGTGTCCCCACACAAGTCAGAATTTCCCAGATGACTCAGTGTTCACATCACAATCTTGCACAAACAAGTCAAGCACAGATCAGTTGCTGCATCAGGTGTTTCTGTTTATACTAAGATGCCGTAAATGTCTTATTCTCCAGATGGAAATGCTTCTGAAAGCCTGTGTTTACTGAAAGCAGACTATTCCAAAAAGTTTCATGATTGAGCTTAGGGGTGCAAAATCCACCAGGATGGAAAGTTGGATCCGAGCGCAAGCTGGAAATGTGATTAAGGCCTGAAACTCCGTGGTACGTGATCCACCCAACAAATCCCACACCCTACACCAGGGGTGCCCAATCCCGGTCCTCGAGAGCTACCGTCCTGCAGCTTTTAGATGCATCCTTGTTCCCACACACCTGAATCAAATGAATGGCTTGTTATCAGGCCTTTGCCAAACATGATGGCATGCTGAAGAGATCAAACCATTTGATTCAGCTGTGTTGGAGTAGGGATGCATCTAAAAGCTGCAGGATAGTAGCTCTCGAGGACCGGGATTGGGCACCCCTGCCCTACACTGTAATTCTGCTGTGGTTCCTCAGGAGGCATTTAGCATTTTGTTAACATAAACCTCTTTAGTGTGACATGGAATGAAGGCCCCTGAAGTGACAGATGTTTCTCTTAAATGTGATGGGGAATCAATTTTTAGGGGAGGATGTGGGGGTGGTGCCAGTGGGGCACACTGTGTGGTTGAGTAAGAGAAACTCAGATTGCTTCAGGCTTTCTGAAATCCAGTGTGGATCCACTCTTTCCTTTTTTCTTGGTGAAAGGTCTGCATGTTGACATGGACGTCTAGCTCAGAGCTAATAAAGTGCACCCTTTCTTTTTCTCTCTCTTCTAGTCCACAGGTTACAAAAACGACTTGGTGTTATTTCAGACACTGGGGAGTTAAGGGCCATCGTAGATCCAGCCGAGGTGCTCTCAAACTCTAATTGTTTGACATATTCAGTAAGTTAAAGTAAGGGCTGCTTTCTGTCTTTTGAAAAAGGACACTAATATGCACCCTGAAATTGGTTTTAGGTTCATATAGGCAATTTCTGTTGAAACTTTATTGCTTGTGGGATTTGTGAAGACACTTCTTAGCCATTAAAATACCTCGGATGAAAATAGCCCCGCTCCATGTTTCAGATGATGGACCATCTTCATCTTCTAACTGAAGGAATTGTATCACAGGTTTTTCAAACACTGCAGTGTTTGTTCAAATCTAATAGGACGGCTCAAGCATTGTAGAGGAAAAGAACAAAAACAAAGGCCTCTCTCATGAAGCTGGCGCTCTGTTTGTGTGGCTAGTAGAAGAGTCTTGAGACACCAGAGGGAAATCCACCAGACCTTCAAAGAGACAGCGCAGTGGGGAGTGTTGGCAGACTGCTGACTTGGACAGCTTGCACACCATGCAACACAACTTCAGTTAACAGACCAGCTCCCACAAACAAAACATCACCCACTATTGTTGATGAGCAGGGTTAATGCATTTAAACTTCGAAAGTGATTATTGACAACAGGCCATGTTAGCAATCCATCTGCTCTGCAATGATGCACATGATCGCTGCAGAAGAATACACCACTAGTGGTTATTGTTAATACATGGTAAATTCAGTTATATATATATATAAATTTAAATTCTTGTAATTTTCCTATATGTAAGGTTTATTTCATCATCCGCCTGCAAATGTGATGTTACATTCTCTGTGTTTCTTTCATGTCACTTTGAACGTATGTCACCTGCATGTAACTCAACAGATCACATTTGTGTACTCTACAGAAGTCGCCACTAAACACACTGTGAAAAAATTCAAAAGGTATTGCAGGACGAACAAAAACTGCCTCTGGGGCAGCTTTTGGATAGTATCTAATAATAAAATATTTGGTACATGATGGCCGATGTTGACAAAGGTGAAGGTGACAGGGCTGCAGGTAATCTCAGATTTACAGCATCAGAAATGCTGATATATATACTTCTAATTCAGTTAAAGGTGGATACTGTGTCTCTATCTATAGATATATATCAGGCATATGTGAATTACTAAATGTGTTTTCATACAATAGCACTCTCTCTGACATACACAGGAAGCCACTGAATTATAGATGCAGAAACAGGAAATTCCTCCCTTTGCCCTCCGTCACTCAGGCTGCGACCTTGTACTAAATCAATTAGTAGTGCTGCAGGCAATCAGAAGACCTCCCTGGAGACGTTATGAATGTTCCCTTAATTCATGAGGGCCTCTTGGACCTCTCTCCACAGTGACTACCTGATGGGTGGCCACGGCTCCTGTTCATACAAACAGGGCTGTGATTTCACGCTGCGCAAATCAAAGAGCAGCAGGGGTGAGATTGTTTTGTTTTCTCTACAGTGCAGCATCCTGTCTTGTCCATAGAGGGTCCTCTCATGTGTGGTTACTGTTTCCTGGATGACCACTGTGAAGGTTCCTCATTTTGTCCACAGCAATTTGCAGTATCTGCCTCCTGGTGGCTTTTGTCCTTTATAGCGATGGCTCAAGGTAAGTGCTGATATAAAAACAATTTATGGTGTGATTATCTTGGCGAAAAATGCCAGGATACATAATGGTGATTACTTTTAGAGCCCAAGTAGAATTAAATATAAGATCTCAATCGTCTTTAGTGCTGAGACAATTAATCAATTAACTGATTGATATCAACAAGCAGTTAATTAATAGTTATTTATTTACACTGAAATTAAATTATGTATAAAATATCAGATTCTAACAGCTAAAATGGATCTACTTGTTTTTGTTCTGTTAAATAATAGTGAGAAATCGAAAAACAAAATGTTACCCAACATTTTTCAAAAAAAGACTTGTTATTATTGCTATTGCACAAAACACTCAGGACACAGGACCACATGGTAAAAAAAGAAAAAATATGTAAAATATTGGCAAATAGCACACATTAGTTCTGCTAATTTGACATGCTCCAGGCTAATCTGCAAATTTTACATTCATAGCTCTGATCTTCCTCCCAGCCTAGCTTGGTGTTTCCGTTTGGGAAACCTGACACTTACTCAAGCTTCCAGCCATTCAGTGTTTTTCAGCAGGATCAATGCTGCATCTGTGTCTTTCTCCCCATGGGACCCTGTGGGATGTAGTCCTTCTCCAGCCCAGTGGATCCTGAATCTTCCCATTCACTCTGGCTCCCCCGAGGACACAAGGGCACATTTCCTATGGACTTGAATAACTCTGCATTTGTGCAGTGTATTGGAGAATGGTTGTATCATAAGAAATGCCTTAACGCATATGGTTTCAATCACTATGTTTTATCATGAACAGGGCATGTATTTCTTTAGATAGTAGGACAGTGGATTACTCATATTACCCTCAGTGTGTGTGGGGTAACTCATACTCGTATAGCACAGAGTTAGGAAACAGATCCAGACTCAGATCAAACAAAACGCTGGGGTTTTCTGTGATTAACTGGGACTTTGCATCGATTTCCCTTGGTGATATATCTGTAACATCACTATGAATTTAAGATGAGAAACTCCTCAGGGGCTTACAAGCTGCACAGGAAAATAAAAACTTAAAGGGCTTTGCCTGTACTCATACTCACTCAGGAGTTAAGAGTATGTAACTAACGAGGCTTGGAGAAATTGAACATGAAATTTAATAAAGCAAATGATTCAGATTTAGTTAAGCCTTTTTATTCATCACACAAGCTCACACTGTGGAAAAAGGAAGTTATTAATTTTTTCAAGTGGAAAAAAGTGTGGTATGGATTTTTTCCCCTTTCATTTTAAACTTTGCTGGGTTTTATATATAAAAAGTAAATTAGTAGTAATTTCCTCATTTGGTTTGACCCATTGCAGTCACCAGCCTTCTTTCAGTTCTCAACAGCATAATGAGACCAGTTATTACTTCAGCTAATGGTTATTGCATAATTATCTCAATCAGCTTTGATTGTACGGCTACTTTTCAGCACTTGTAACAAGCATCTCTGTGCTTCACTCTGTGAAGGTGAAAAGAAATGAATGAATGAATTTTTACAAGTTCTTAGCTTTTACTTACCGATTTTTCTAAAGTTGCAGATAATCATGGACACAAAGTGTTTTCCCACCTAACTCACTCACCTTGGCTGCTATGTGCGAGTCCTTTAAGTCATACAGCCAGGGTTTAAGACATGCTTTTACCAAGTGTAACCACTGACTCATTAAAAGTTGCACATCTAAAATCTTCATGAAATTTGAAGTGTTTAAAATAAATAAATGCCAGATCATAATTACTATACCTTCATGGGAATCGATTTAAGAGCATGCAAATGGGTGATGGTAAATGGTTAGAACCTGCTTATAGAGTAAGAGCTGGAACCTGACTTACTCAAACCTCAGATATTGGTCGGTTGTTTTCTCTGTGGAAGCTTTTGGTGTCATCAGGCCAACACTGAAAGAGCTCTCTAAGACCAGGATCATATTTGGTTGCATACACTATAGATTAGCTGTCGTTCAAGCCCATTCTCACTCCCAGGGCATCCATTAGTGCAGTTCTGTCAAAATAGCTGGCGTCACTCATTTATGCACAAGGTGTCTTTTGGTGTCTGTGTCTTGATGCACTGGTTAATGCACTGATGAGAAGGATCAGGCCCTCTCAGCCCTTCATTTGTCAACATGAGTGTGTTTTAAGTGAAACAACGTTTTGCTGTACCTAATCATTTTTCAGTCCATACCTTACCAAGATGTTTTCAGAGCTTAAACCTAACTATTGAATGAAAGCATGAATAAAAGCATAAAATATAAAAGATTCCCAGAAAAAAATAATCCCCTCCCTGAGCCTGGTTCTGCTGCAGGTTTCTTCCCGTTTAAAGGGAGTTTTTTCTTTCCATCGTCGCCTAAATGCTTGCTCATAGGAGGTCATATGATTGCAGGGGTTTTCTCTGTTTCCTTTATGTTATTGTAGGGTCTTAACCTTAGAATATCAAACACCTTGAGGCAACTGTTGTTTCAATTTGGGGCTATATAAATAATATTGAATTCAATCTGTTTCATTCAGGCTATTTTTTCTTCCATTTGACAGATAAGCAAATATGTGTGAAATGTAATAATCGCAAATGTAAAAAACTTCTGTGACTCTTCTTATTAAAAAAATATAAAAATAAAAATCATACCTGATCTAACTTTAGCCGTTCTTGTACTTCAAGCATAGCTGCTATTTTTAAATGTACCTTTAATTCAATTGAGTTCAGTTCAGTTTAATTCAATTTTATTTATATAATCACAGCTGATGTCCCCATGGACCTCAACCTTACACAACTAGGAAACATGAACTGACCTGTCGAGTGTCTTTACTGTAGTGAGGGATGTTCTGCTCAGAAGAGTCCACGGCGTACTCAAAACAAGTTTCAGCTCAACAAGTATTCTGTATCAGTTAGGCTGTATTAGACTGGAGTTCTCCAAGTAGATGACGAAACCCCACAACACTGCAAACTGTCTGTTGCTTCTTGTACAGAAATAAACTTGAAAGCCACCAGAATTTTGCTTTGTTTACACACTGTGCAATTTCTGATGAAAAGGTCAGAAGAGAAGGAAAAAAAGAATAGTTTTAGTGAGCCTATATAGCCTAGATAAGGAACTGAAGGTGAGTGAACTTTGTAATACAAAAGTACTCTGAGGTTTGAGCTGTTCATTCATTGGTATGTCTGCCTCGGATGACAAAGGTGACGTCAACAGCGGCAAATGTCAGCTGCAGTTATACAACTTTTTAAACAGGCTTTCTGATAATGAAAGGAGGAACTTGGTCTGAAGCACCAAGTTGGTAAAAAAAAATCCAAACTATATGAAAAAAGAGTCGGTGAAAACTATCAACTGGTAACAGCTTGCAACTGTTGAAAAGGCATAGTTGGCCTGTTTGAACGGTTACAGATTAACAGCTTTGACGTATGTTTTTGACGAGGCACATCAGTTAATCTTTCTGCTCTTTCAGTAAAGAAACATTCATAACTTTCTGATCTTTGTCTGTATGCATAAATTGCAAAAATGCCCGAATAAGCAGCTGTTTATTCTTTGCAGTATATCATGCTGATGTGATGAACCACCAGAGATAAATGTCTTAAGGGATACTGGAAGACAAAGAAGAGCTCAACAGTTCTTAATTTCTCATCTTTGCAAAAAATGAAACGTGTAAAGCATGTTATATTGCAGTGATTTCCAGTATAACTATGAAGTGCAAGCACTATGAGATCTGGGGACTCATAGTTGCAACAGTTATTTATTAAAGCAGGAGGGGATGACACCTACAGCAGATTGCCTTATTATTTATAATGCTTGCTGCACATTATGTGAGCAGTTTTACAATGACAGCTTATGAGAGCACTGCTGTGAAGAGAGTTAAGCTAAAATCATGACATAACTTCTCTCGTAGCAGTCACTGACAGGTCATTTATTTAAAGTTTCTAAACGATTTATGTAAGTTTTGCTGTGTATGCGGTAAATGTACTGAATTTTACGTTGGAGCTTAATAACGAGCTTCACCACTTATAGCGTCCAGAGAATTTTATAATGAAAACTTACCTTCATAATAAAGATGTATATTAGACCGATATCATTGCTGTGCTGATTGCATCGAAGTACTTCTGAAAACTTCACCACTTATAGTGTCGAGAAAATAATAACCCAAGATAATTGAATTAAGAGTAACTTACTTACTTTTCATAAAAATGCTGCATATTATGGTCATAACTTTGTCTCCACCGTGTTTGAAAGACAATGTGATATGTTTTAGATCACAAGCTGCTTCACTTCTTTTCCGGACTTTTCTCTTCCAATCATTCTGGTAAAAGTCCTTCTTGGTTTCTGGTGCAAAGATTTTTTTCAGAACTGTGAATACTCTTTCGAATGTTTTACCAACTTTACATCAATAAGATTCCAAATTAAAAAATGATAATAATAATAATGATAAATTTGAGCATGACGTTTAAAGAACCTTTGCCTACCTGATATTGCCTACCAACCAACATAGCCCTACTCTGTCTAAAGAATCCTGAGATAGATTCTTCTTTGCCCATTATTGTAAACAGTATACACTGCATACATAGTGCTAGATTTGAAGGTTGAACAAAAAACAATAAAGATGGAACAAGATTTACTTAAGCAGTAAAAAAGGAGTAAAAAAGTTTAAAAAAAAGAACAACTTAAAAAACCAAACACAATTAAAACGACTCTTTATATGCGACTGTTGTTTTTGGCAAATATCTTTGTTTGCCCTAAAATCAGCAATGGAGATCACACTAAATGTGAGGTATCCCTCTTCCATAACCCCTATCTATAATTCATTAAGTAATGGGATACACGGCACACAACATGGAATTCACCATAGAGCATAGTACTATGCAATATTCATGTAAACCTCAGGCCAGTATGAGGAATGCAAGGTACTGAAAGTCATACAGAGCTGAATACTGCATGACTTGAAGGATAACATCGAGTTACCTTGGGGCCAAAAGATTGAATCACTACTTGACGTAGGAGCTGTCATACTCCTTACATACACCACAGATGGTGAAAAAAAATAAAAATTATTATTGCATATGTTGCCACAGCTTCCCAACAAATCCTCTCACAAGCAGCTGCTGCATTCCTTGTTAATACAAATCAAGCAGCAGCAGTATAACAACAGCAAAACTCCACAAAAACAGCTTGCAAACTGCTGTCTGGATTTTTAAAGTTGCACCCCCCTCTGCACAGCCAAACAGATCATTTCACGAATAACTACTTGCATAGATGCAGGGCTCATCAAAAATTGTAAATTCATTTTTTTCCTGCTTGAAGACAGATACGTGGCTTCAACCACTCACTCTGCAGCCTGTTAAGTAAAGACACAAGGTAAATTGTTACTTCAGCTTGTTTGAGGGGGAATGAAAGCAGTGAGGACTTCAAAGGGTTTCTGAATACATTATGGAAATTATGTAAAATGTTCTATGAAGACAATTATAAACCGTGAGTTTAAAAGAGAAATTTGGGCACGTGAACATTCTGGTATGTGTTGATGTATGTAGGTGTTTAGCGAGTGACGAATAAACACAAAATAACAACCTATGTTTATATGTGAGGTTACTGTGCGATAACTGCAAAGGTAATTGAGCTGGCTGAGCTGTTTGGCTTAGAACCACTATGGAAAACAGCTTTGGCTCCCATTTTGACCTTTGCCCTCACCAGACGCTGCCTTCTAATTTGGCTAATTGTGTTTTTCCCAGGGGATCCATATACACGGCTGTCAATGAATGGGTGTCAGGTCAGTGTTAAAACATAGGTCACAACACAGACATGTGGAAAAGAGTTCCATCTTTTACTGTCAGAGTAGCATTAAAGTATTAAATCTGCATATTGATTACGATCTCCACTTTATACTGATGTTTTTATGTAATTACTAAAACCCCTAAAAGGATTAGTAACTGTATGCATATCCTGTATGTTTCGATGGCTGTCCCCCACCAAGTACAAAAACCATTTAATTTTAACCAATGAGCTGCCAGCATAAGTCTGCAAGAATTCATTCCAGTTTATTTGTATTCTCACAAACTGAAATCCATCCATCCACACGTTAATCTACTTTACAACTTATTCAATGGGGAATTGAGCATATCCAGCAGAAACCCACGCAAGCACGAGGTGAGCATACAAACGCCAACTGACTTGGTGGTTAAACCGCTCACTATGAGGCCAAAGTGCTAACCGTTACACCACCATGCCACCACAAAGTGAAATGCCCAATGCTTTAATGTAGCATTAGTCATGTACTGTATATGCAACTTATGTGATGCAGTCATTGTAAATAAACAATAATAATAATGATAAGGTCAGTTCCTTACAACCTAGTGAGCTCAAATACTTTTCTGGGCTGGTGTGAGGAGCATACAGTTGTTTCTCAGGTATTCAACGATCAGATGAACACATCCATTGTTAAACTATAGTCTCACTCTTGATTTGTTATGTTCTGGTAGTTGCTAAGGAATCCCTTTTCATCATATTTTAATGAAACCCGTATGTTCTGACACACAGGGATACCATTTCTGTGCAGATTTTGAAACGCGAGGAAGAACAAAAACCCATTAAAGCCCACATTATGAGGTAGGAGGGCTCACAGATAGCACAATGAAACAAGCATTGTGGGGAGTTTTTGTTTTTTCTTTGGCACACTTGTTGTTGTTTTTAACTTTATCTTTTCTGTTAACACTTGGTCAGGTTTAGGCATTAAAAATCGATGTTCGGGTTTAGGCACTAAAAGGTTAAATCTTGCGTGTGTTTACCTGCGTACCCCTGTGTGTTTGCGGGGTGTTGGTGGGGGTTAAATACGCATTCAAAAGCAACTGCTCTATGCAGATGTTCCAAACTAATGATCTGTTTTCAATCTAAACAAATTCCAAGTGTCTACTAACGCACACTCACAAACTCCAACACAAGCTTGATCACTCTCGTCTCAGACTGACATGTAAGTTCCTTCTTTGTTTAAACTAAAGATCTATTGTGTGTAATTGCATTGCATCACATATAATGTTTGGTAGATTTTCTTCTCATTTGTGAAGAACTTTTTCTTCTATTCTGTTCTCAGACTTTTAAAAATAGCATTTAAAGAAGTGCTAACTTGTGATTTGAATGATCAGCAGGAAGATATAGGTGATACTTTAGTTTATAATTTAAGATGCACACATCGTTTAACTGTGATAGGCATTAAGTGCAGGCTGAGCATAGGTATTATAGATATTATCCCACAATAACACCTCTTTTTTGAAGAGTGTCATCATTATATTAACCAACTCCAACAAGGTGGAGATCTAAAAGTTTCTTGTGGGACTATTTCACTGAAATAAAAAAATTTCTGTATGAAAACTTTTGTACCTCATTAACTTATTAACTAAATTTGGGAAACTACTATATACTCTATAGAGAGATTGGGTGGAGCAGTTAACGCTTAACTGCTTACACAGTTACACAAGCTGTTGGTAGTCTACCTTAAACCACCTACCAGACTAAAACACACACACCGGTATACCAAGTTTTCAGGATAGATACAAATACAGACTGGGGTCAATTCAGGGAATTCAGAATGACACACTCAGATTTTGTTGTCCTTGCCTGACTGGATGCTTGGTTTCTGTCGGTCCGCGGGTGTTTATCACAGCATGGGTAGATTATAGTTCAAAATAAATGAACTTTGACCGCAGTGTATGTGCGCTTTGCTCGGTGAAGCGGCAAAGTTTTGTAGTGGAAGCCACTGGAAATAATGGGCTTCATAGTGCAGTAGTACCATTGTTGCATCATGACTGAAAACCCTTTAGCATAGCACAAGCAGCAGCTGAAAAACAGTGGAACAACACGTCATCCAGATGTGGTAGCATAAAGGAAGTCAGTTAAAATAGAGGGTCCATGTACTACTAAACTGTAGCATATCATCCTGGATTAATAATGATATGTCAAATGAATCTGTTGATTCTAAAGCATCACAAATACACAAGTTAGTCAAAATCTTACTGTTATTAGTACACAGTGATTAGCTGTAGAAGACTATAATCACCTGAAACCTACGAAGCTGGAAGGAATGTAGGAAGTATTTTACAATTCAGCATCCCAGCAGTGAAATAAAACATCATGACTAACCTCTTTTTTCAACAGCAGCATCTCTTCCTACAAACATCTCATAGAGATATCTGTGATAAAGACCAAAGAGAGACATCTATATACAAGCAGAAAACTTGGACTGGCCCACTTATTTTGGTGTGAATACTCACACATGAGAGAGGAGTTGTGGAACTTAAAACACAGAGCTGTTGATCCAGGTGCCATCTGATTATTTTTGGCCACCGGGAGTGTCAGGAAATCAGTGATAGATGTTCTCGGATAACCTTATCACCCCTTTAGACCTACCCCACAGATAGATAGCCTGTACTGAGAAAGCAAGAACTCATGAATCTGTCACTGCCAGTGTAACTTGATCTTTTCGCTCTACTAATCTTTGATTACATGAGTGATAATGGCTGAACTCCGAGGTGAGAAAGAGGGTTTAAAGTATGAGAAAAGACTCAGTAAGCATGCTGTATATTCTAAATAAAGTTGTTGGGGAAAAATACCTTCAGTCTTCACTGAGGCATTAGAGAACTATTACCTTTGTATCACTTACTGATTAATTAATTCAATAGTGCCCTCTCTCTTCTGTCTCTGTGCAAGTGTGTGTGTTTGTGTCTGCACCTGTGTGGTCCAAATGAAGTTTAAGACACAAGTAGGCATCTAGAGAGGAGTAACCTTCCACACACCATGCACGAGACACACCATCTGTTCTAGTGAGAGGTAACAAAGTCACCGTCTGTGCAAATGTTCGCCATGGAGTCTGGCACCAATTGAGCATCACTCTATTTGGCATGGTATCGGTGACACGCTTGCCAGGTTGTTGTGACTACATACTCCTAAATTTCCTTGCATGTTTAACAGTACAATAAAATTGTATGGTGCAAAGTTTAAGCTTTAAGCTTTAATAAATCACATTACACTTCTTTAACAGAGAAACACAATTCTGTTACTTAAAAGGAGACGGTCTAAGCTGTTTCAAATCTGTCCTTAGTTCATTAAGGTGCAAAAAAAGGGAGAAGAGTGAGAAAGCAAATGTCTCAAGCGTTCACAGAGAACAGCTACTGTTCTGTTTGCAATCAAGTACAGACATGATGTCACTATCCTGGGAGCTGTATGTATGGGATCCTTTTAAGTCAACGCTGTGAATGTTTGAAGGTGCAGAGAGAAGCCACCCCCATTATTGAACACTAAACATGAGCTTTTGCTTCCAGTTCTAACCCACCGTCCACCTTAAAACAAGCGATGTGTTGTTATTTATTGTGTTTGTATGTTGTTGTATGCAGTTTATTTACGCTCGTCATGAACATGAATACCATGCTAACTGTTCTTTTTCCAGGGTGGAATGATTGCACAGTATGCATCTTTAATTAATCCAAGAAGACTTGGGTGCTGAAGTTTGAACTTATGTTTATGTGACAGGTGAGACCTGAGTCTGGGAACCGCCCCTGGTAGGCGGGGCTAGGTTGTTCCCTTTTATAAGCACAGGTGCAGTGTAGTTAGTCCATCTGTTGTGTGAACCTGGAGCTGTGTGAATACCTGGTCTACGCTGTGCTATTTGGCCTTTTTAACTTTTCTATGATAGCTTGGTGTGGATTGCATAGCCTTCTGTTGGAGCAGTAGGTCACAGAAACCATTCTGCTTGAGTTTTGGTAGAGGTTTAAAGTTATTTGCACCCCTGTGGAAACTTGTAGTGGGCTCCCACCTCTTGGATGTTGATTACCGATACTTACTTTAGTTACCTGGACACAGGTAACTGAAAAACGGACAAAGTGGCAGAGATATTCCTTCTGAGGTAAATTCTTCAGTGTAATTGATGTCCTGTTTTCATTTACAGCTTGCCAAGCTGCTGCTTTGCCAGGGTGGATTTCTGGCTGTTGGGCCGAGGTCCTTATACACTGCTGGCTGTTGTAATTTGTTTTAAAACTGGTTTAACTTGACAGCGAATAGCTGATGACAATTTTAATGGGTGTTGCTGTTTATTTGTTTATTGTTATTTCATTGTATCAGCAGGCACCAATTAATGTATTGATTGTGGCTTAATCCTTATCATTGCAGACAGTGAAGGTGCTGCGTGGAAGATGTAAACCTCTGATCACAACTGTAAATAACCCAAATATGTTAGAAATGAGTACGAGAGAAAAGGTAAAGTAATGCGTAAGTTCTTGCTGAGCACATTTTCCTGCTGGGAAAAGTCAGATGATCGGCAGCAGAGGAGAACAAAAATCTTCAACTTGGGCAACAAAGTAACAAAATTAAATTGAAAGCATTGTTTGCTGTGGTGGATCATCCACCCTGGTACAGGTTCAAGTGAGTGTCATTTGTTTACAACAGCAGAGAACAAAATGCAGTTAAAGCTTCTTCTCAAGGACAGAAAGGTCTGATCTCATATTATGGTAATAGGTATACAAGAGAAGTGATTAGTACAACATAACTGAGAACAAACTGGCAGTAATTAATAGCAAAGTCACTATTTAAACATTATTGCATTGTGCATATAATGTTTCAATTCAGTCGTTGTCTTGTGGCTATTCACTTGGCTACTTTATCCTTAGTATGGCCTGGGGGGGGGGGTAAAGGTTGCTGTTGTGGTGACTACTTAGAGCGCACATGTGTGAACTACTGTAAATGGCATGCTAAGCTAATGAAGCCTGTGTGTAAGTTCAAGAAGGTAGCTGTGTGATCACTGATCTGCCTGCTTCCTGTTTGGCTGCTGCTTTTATTGTTTCAAAAAACGCTTTCACATCTTTACTCTATTCCCATCATCTTCTTGTCAGCCTTTTTTCTGGGCCAGTCATCCTCCACGATGCGTGCTCTGTCAGACTCTTGTGTGATGCTATCCACCCCCCAACTCACCCCCTTTACCACATTCATGTCACTCAGATCTCCATCTTCACCTCCACCAGCATCTACACTCTGGTGGGTCCCGTTCTTAATCCAGTCACTGCTGGGATTCTGTTCTGCCATAAGTTGTCACTGGAGTCTAAACACCACAATGATTAATTCTTTATCTCAATAAATCATGTTTAAGTCATTTCAAATGCTTTCCTTATTGGAATATAGTGTTTGGGGAACTAACATTAATGAAGGTAACAATCTCCAAGCAGCTGTATATGTTACAGAGACAGAGTACATACCCTCACATGGGCATAATTGTCTGCTTGAAAAACTGATCCATCCTAATCCCCGGCAACCTCCTCCAACTCATCCAGGACAGACACCCAGACGTTCACGTGCCTGAAGTGCCCAGGAGACATCCTGATCAGATGCCTGAAGCAGCTTAACTTGCACCCCTAATTCCCCCTGGAATGATCAAGCTCTCCACCCCGCTCCAACAGAGAAGTCAGACATCTCCAGAGGAAGTCTACGGCTGCTGGCTGCATCCACAATTCCATCCCTTTAGTGCCTACCCAAAAATCATTATGTCAGGAGTCTTCCTCACCTGTTGTCTGCATCAATATACCACTAGACAAATCCATGCACCAAGCTCTTGCTCTTCTATCCAAATTTTAGTTTTAGGCTACTAGATAGCCCTGCGACAGACTGGTGATCTGTCCAGGATGTACTTCTTGCTCCATTGCACCTGGGATGGGATCCAGCTGCATCCCATGACCCTGTAATGAATAAGTGGAAGAGAATGGATGAATACGACATCTCTCTGAGCTAAACTAAAGCGTTTTAATGTAGCTCTCTAAATTCTTTGAGTAGTGAAATTCTTTCACACTGTCAAGTCCTCTTTTTGTATCAGCTGTAGGCCTTTCTTTTACTTTTGAACTCCTGGTTTCGCATTACGATAGATGCTCCTCGGGACAGTATGGTGTATTCTTCCTTTGTTGTACATGCTGCCTCACTGTTGTACTGTCATCAGCAATAAAACTAAACTACAAAGTATGGCACAGAAAAACAATTAACTAAACAAATAAAAGTATCCATCAAATAGGACACTCTAGACTAAAGTAAAAGACAATGAGGATAAAATGCTTTGATTTTTCAAGCAGAAATCAGCCTGCAGTGAATATGGCTGCTAAATGGTTTCAAGAAATATTTACAAAGCTTCTTTTCATCACCCAGTTTGGTGATTTTGACATTAGTGATTATGGGTACAATAACTAATCCCTCATTAATGTTGTCCTCACTGCTCTGTGTCACAAGGATAGGAAATCAATGAACCTTCGCCTGAAGCAAAAACTGAGAGCTGTCCATCTCCCACCTTTAAATGGCACCTCCTCTCCAAACTGAAAGATCGTTATAGAAGTAAGAAATTCTGGATCTACTGGCAGTAACTTAGTCTCTAAAGGGCAACATAATCATGTTTACCAGGCAGGTCCATCTACAAGAGAACTCCTAGCGGAGGGGATTAGGATGACATTTGGTCAACATTCCCTAATATCGTTCCAGAGATTCTCACTGCAAACTTGTTAGGGAACTAAAATTACAATCGTTGAGCCATAAAGACATTTTACACTTTTTCCAATGTGAGACTTCAGCAAAAAATAATAAGTTGAAACAACTAAGGCTCTGAAAATGTTTAAATGAATGTTGCTGGCTCATGTAAGTCCATTGAAGCACTACAGCACAGCAGCCACAGGCAGTAAAGATAATACTAACAGGCGGAAATGGCCCTTCCGAGGTCTTCATTCTGTCTTCCATACACAGCTGGATCATCCTTTTGGACCCTTGGTTGCTTTATAGACACAAACACGTGCACAAGTATACAGTAAAGCATACACACTGAGGCTGATCCAATACTGTGACTCTTTTGTTATCTGCTCCTCACCAGCTTTGTTTGCATGGATCATCTGGAAACTCTATTTGTTGCTGCCGTTTTGGAGATGCACTAAAGTGGTCAGTCAACAAACTCTAAATGCACATCCTGGTCCACTGATGTTCTCTTCCCTCTGAACCATAAAACGAACAGATGGTGCGAAAGTTGAATTCTTAACACTAAAGAATCAATAACTGTCTGTTTCAAAACAGTGAACAGCTCTGAAAATTGAGCATTGTGGGTCAGGCTGTCAGTACTGATCGGGAACTGCATCCACCTCTCTGTAGGGGGCAAGCATTAAAGGTTTTCCGTGAAACAAAAGAGAAAACTTTATAGTTTGATAAGACTGCAGTGTATTAATATTGTTTGAAACATGTGACTTTCACACTGGTATCCAGGTGTTGTCCTGTGATTAGAAAAATGATTTTTCTGTCTTCAGCCATCAGATGGTGTCTCTCGTATTTATCTTATGTGTGTGTCTATATTAGCTATCTCATCAGTATCTTCTAATAATGATGTTAGGTTAGCATATGTCAACTGTTAGAGCTCGTACAAAGACGCCTAATCAAACAGACTTCTGGTTGAGAATGCCCCGAATGTGCCTTTTTTGAGAGTCGGTATTGTTATTAACCTTTTGTTCGGCTTCTTTAATAACATTTGGGGAGCTCAAACACTTTCTTTATTAACTGGCTGCAAAATCGCATACTTTTTATTATATAAGCAATTTGAATGGCAGGTGTTAGACCTTGAAGTGATGAGACAGGACAGGGAAGTGAACAGTAGGAATTATAAAAAAAGGGAGCTCTTTATCTCTTAATGTTTCATGGAATTCAGGTAGCGTTAAAAGTATAGAGTCAACTGCTTGAAATATTCTGCATTTTTTGGGTTAGAAAATCAGAAACTGTAAGGAAAACACGAGATGCTCAATAGTATCACAGAGTAAGTGAAGACACAGTTAACTACTTTCGCCACACTGTAGGTCCTCTGAGTCATAACATTATAGTGTTTCTGTGAATTAACGTCTCATTTTCACCGCTAAGCACTGACCACGTAAGCATGCGGTTTAAAATGTCCCTTCCTACACAAACAGTCCCCCTCCTCCCCGTCGTTGGCAGTGGTTCTCCCCAGCACTCTGCATCTCTCCAGCAGCGGACTCAAGGACCTGTGTGACCACCTCGACGTGCAACAGAAGGCTCTCTGACAATACCGGACCGTACAACGCACAGGACAACTTCCCCTCACAATATTACGCATGGCTCTGCCTTTGCGCAAAAGCGCGACTCTAACAGCGACTTGGAAGTAACTGATGGGATTGTAAGACAAAAAAGACAGGGGCAACTAGAAAAAGACGATTTGAGGATTTTTCAAGAGGTTATTCTCTTTGCGCAAATAATGATCTCCAAATGCATAAAGGGGCACTTCATTCTTACCGTGTAATTATCCTGCTGTAGGTGTAGCTCCGACGCATAACCAGAAATTCAAATTTGAAACGGAGATGGATCTGTGGGGAGTTTATCTCTTTCATCTTATAACTTTGGGTGAGTAAAAACTTGTCTTTTCTATTAGAGCACCAATTAACCAATGTCACCTGTCCTCGCCCGGGAAACAAAGTAAAACAATCACGGTTCGGGTTTTGATTGCAAAAAGCTGATGAAATGAAGTTGGAAGGAGTTCATCGGTCGCCCCCTCCTTGAGCCTTTAGCACGGCTGTATGATCACAACTGTATTTCAAATCTTCCCGTAAAATGGCATTTAATTAATCAACAATAACTCAAGAACGAGAATGATAAATTAGCGCTCTTCCTCAGTCTGTGTGGTCGGCTATGCAAAACGGATATGCCTACGTGCACGTGCTTATTTGTGAGCGTCCGTGCGTGGATGCTTTTGGTGTAGGTGCATTTTCCCACTACAGGTATCGATGTGTATAGTATCTTTGCCTTAACCTTTGCATTTATACGAAATACACCATGATACATATCCACGTGACATGTGTTCATATACCGAAAAACGTTAAATGGCTCTATCAGTCAAAATATCCTTAAATATACATTTTCAAACTTTAAATAGCAGAATTTCTTCTTTTTCTTTTCAAGTAAAGCCTCTAAAAGTGACCATCAGCAGCAGTACATCAGTCATTGCTGTGAGTGTCACTGAGGTACCTGCTCTCTGTGTAATTGAATGGAGCTGGAATATTGATTTTTTTTTTTTTGTGGTAACCGTCCACTGTCTTCAAAGAGAAGAGCAGCTTGTTGTTGGGTCTCAGTGTCTCTTTGTCATTATACACAAATGTGTCAATCTCAGTCCTGCTGCCACAGTGTTAACTATTATGATTATACCCACTGATGGCTGCAACACAAGGCAGCATCATGCCCATTTTAATTGGCACCAGGTTTCCTGCTTAACAAAGACAGTAAAAAGCACTGTATCCAACTCCTTTATTCATTATTAATATCCACATTGGAGGTCTTCATTAGAGAAATGAAAGAAGATGCCAGTAAGAAATGCTGAATGGGAAAACAGTTTGCTCAGCTTTTCTCTCCATATTGACCTGTGATGAAAGCACTTTATTTTGGCATGATCTGGCTGGTAATGGATAACTGGAAAAAGACAGATATGACCATATGCCTTGTAGCAACTCCCAATTTATATTTCACTTCACAAACCTGCATATTCATGTTAAGATTTGAATATTTTTCATAAAAAAGCATGTCTTTATTCAAAAGAAAGTCTGTCTAAGTCTGCTTAGCCATCTGCTTAAATTAATCAGCCAAGATCCAACTGTAAAAGGTCAGAAAATACAGCCTGGTTGGATGACTCAACTCATTTAGTCAGCCTTGTGGGCAGAAAAATAAAATCACACATTACCAAGCTCTCCTAACTATTCCAGATACCTGCAAGTCAACACAGAGTGATCTCAAAATGACCACAATTTTGCAAGAAAGTGCTCTTAAACCGAACACCAGGAGACGTAGTTCTCAGCTGGGAATTGGGCCATTAGAGGTTGGCGCTGTCAGATTATTCCTCTGGGTTTGTTGCCTCACTTTCAAATCAAGTTAGAACGGTGAAAGATTTTCGTTCCAGCAAAGAACCACACAGATTTACACCATATTAGGATGTAGTAGGGCACTTTGAGGCATATGTACTGGAGTGCGCCCTGTGAGAGTGTGTGTGTGTGTGTGTGTGTGTGTGTGTGTGTGTGTGTGTGTGTGTGTGTGTGTGTGTGTGTCATTTCACTTTTATTGTTCCCTTGATAAGAACCAGACGTGTTTCCTTAGGGGCTGAACTAATGAGTCAATTAATTGGATAGAGTTAGTTGACAGCTTTAAACTCTTAAGTCTATTTTCCCGGGAACATGCATGCTTTCAGGTTATCACAATCTAAGCGTTTTTATCCTTTGTTTTTTCCCCCTTTTCCTTTCAGACACTTGGCAAAACAAATCTGACAAGCTGTTTGATTTTTAGTACAAATAAGTGACATATTTTTCAACGATGATAATAATAATAACAAATTAGTTGCAGCTTTATGCTTGTTGGCTTGGTTAAAAGAGCTCTGGAAATGACTTACAAATGGTTCCATTGGTGCTTTTTCATTAATTAGCTGCACCTGGCGAAATCTGGTTGGTTGGTCTGTGACGAGACACAAACAGTGATGATGTTCGGTCCAGACCTGCAGGTACTGAGGAAGACATTAATCTCGGAGAGGGTCAGTTTATGCATTCGGAGGACTTATGGAGTTCAGAGTGAATCAGTCTTGCCTGCGCTGCTATGGAAAGCTAAAATGAATCTGAGGCTAGTAGTTGACTGTCCGAGCTTTGATTTTATCGTGCGTGATAAATGTGCGCTGGTGTTCACTGACGGGTCCACACCGAAGCTCAAAATTATATAGAATTAAGCACAATTGTGCTGTGCAAGTCTTTTTAAAGGTTAGATAAGCTTTTCTTTTAGTATAAACTTGAAATGGAAAATTGTATGCCACAGTTACATCACAGTGATTTCATATCAAGGTGCAACTCCCAATTGCAGGACAAGGTGATTGCATTTAATATTAATAATAATAATAATAATAATAATAATAAGTAGGTCTAACTGAGTGAAAGCATCAGAAGTGATCTCTAGTGGCACTCAGACTAGTAATAGTTGCAGTGAAAACTCAATATCAGGTGACAAGAATGCAAATGTATTTCTCTTCTAACATTTTTCCTGATTAAAGCCTGTTACAGCGTTTTAGTTCATCTTAAGAAGAAAGTGCACAGAATCGATCATTTAAAAGCACCTTCTTCAATCACAGCTGCTTCAGCACCCGGTTTAAGCCTACCATCATGCTATATTCTCTGATTTAATGGTTTTGACATTGTGGGATATGACCTGTGTCTTTAATGGAGATAGATAAGTACTGCCACGCATGCTATTACCTAGCATACTGGCCGGCCTCTCGTAGGGGGATTTGTCATGAATCTCATTTGAAGCAGGTAGTCCCCATGGCGAAGAGACAGCCCATCACAAGCTTTCTTCTATCCTAGGTGATGAAAGCCCATGCTTCTTCTTAATGCCACTTTAACAAAGAAATCCCATGTAGGACACAAGATGCATGTGAACCCTAACATCAATGTCACGTAAGGGCTAAAAACCCTGTCTCCATTCCCATTCTGGCTAAAACACAGATTATATAACACCTTATGCAATTTAAAGGGATGTTGTTTCACTGCAGCTAGAAATTCAACAAATTTTATGTTATGTTTAGCAATTGTTTTATCACTCTATAAAGAATTAGCTCATTAACAGCTTAGCTTCCACAGACATTTATATGGACGTCTTTGATTGAGACAAGAATAGTTTATGTCAGAGAGCCTGACATTTTCATAGCACTTCTCTTAGTGGCCCCTTGGTATCCAAATAACATCCAAGAGAGGAACATTTTCACTTTCTGTATTTCTTGGAACACAGAGTCTGTTTCACTGTGTAATTTAGTACTGATTGTAGGGAAAATGTAGCCTGGTTCCAGAGCTCATCACCACCCACACCTCTGATTTGTTCAGTGATTCAAATGAAGTGAAATAAAATGGGCAGGCAAGGGAAGATCAACTATTCAGATGGTAGTAAGCTAAACACACACACATTATAAAGCCAAGTATCCATTCTAAACTCTATTTAAAGGGAATCAACAAAAACGAGTATACAGACTTTTCCACATTTCCAGCTCATAACAATAAAAATAAAAATAATAATAATGGATTGGATTTATAAAGCGCTTTTCCTAACATCAATGACACGTAAAAATAGTAGTTAGTTTACATAAAAATAAACTAATACGAAAAAATGACTTGCCAGCATAATGTAATACAGCAACACTGTAAACTGCACTACGAATTTCAAGCTGACCATACATCTATACTGGTTTAGTTTTAGTTGGCGGTATTGTACTTCATGTTATGTTTTGTGTATTGTGTCTATGCCATAAAAATAATATTCAGTTTTTCCCTGTGAGTTTTGATCGTCCATCCATCCATCCATACATATTCTTCCACTTTTCTTTCATGTCAGTGTCACAGTGGGGCTGGATCCCAGCTGTTATAGGGTGAAAGCCAGGTCGCAGGTACCAGTTTGTCACACAAGAGAGCCATTCACACTCAGTCAGTTTACTATTCCCAATTAACCTAGTGTGCATGTCTTTGGGCTATGGGAGGAAGCCAGAGTACCCTGGGAGAACCCACGCAAGCTTCTCCCTCCCAGCTGGCAGATTCAAGTCCAGGACACTCTTGCAGTGAGGCAACAGTGCTGACTGTACTGCCTGCAGTTTTAAAGACCATTTAGGAAACTTAGTGGCAGCTGTTAGCTTTAAAATTATGTCCTCTTTTATTTCATTTTCTTCACTGCCTGACTGTTTAACCAAAGCCACAAGACAGTTATAATTAGGGGTGGGTTTTTATAATCGATTCATCGATTAAAATCGATTCTGGCTTGGATAACGTAAAATCGATTCATTAAAATCCTGAATCGATTTTTTTAATATAAATTTATTTTGCCCGAAATGCCAGAATCTCTGGTGACATCTCACAAAATTTCAAGAACCACCAAACAGTTAAGACAGTAAATGAGAGCAGGAACACGGATTCTGCACATAGACTTAAACACACAGCGCGACCCGCGGATCAGAATCAGTGAGATGTCGCCTTTCTCACGGTCGGGGCTGAAAGCCGACAGCTCGCTGATTCTGATGTTTCGGCGGGTCGGCGCTTTGTGTTCACGTCCTTTATGAGCCGATTCTAAAGCTGTTAGTTTGATCTCTCTCCAAACAATATTGACCGAACCAGCAGCAGAAGAAGATCCAAACGATTCACATAAACATCGTCATGAATTCACTCTGACTTTTGCTGTTTTGCTTCCACTGCCATGCACAGCTCTCTCCCTCTCTCTGTACTTCAAGAACAGTTTCCCTTTCTTCATTATTCGCTTGCTTGTTACACAAGTCTACTGTTGCTTACAGGCTGTCGGCCGCTGTTTTTTTCCCTTTTACATTCTTCCGAAAAGAAAACCTAATTTCTGCCGTTCAATACTGAACAAATTTAAACTTTTTAAAATTATTCAAAATGCAAAACGCTGTGTCTCTAATAAAACCGCTGTAACTTCAGAGGTGATGTTCATATGGTGATTAATGGTTTTCTTTCGTTTTTGATGTACTGCAGAATATTTTTATAAAATCCAGGCCAGGAAAATCTCCTTCATGTTTTTCTGTTTTATCTTCAGCTACTTTGACACAAAGGCCTCTGCTGTGATGCTCACACCTGTGATAGAGTCTTGAGAGTGTCAGCTTCCTTTTTATTGATACAAAAATATGTAAATGTGCTGATCTGAATTATAATATTTCTGACTGTCAAAATTTCCCAGATTTAAATCGAATCGAATCGAATTAAATCGAATCGTGGATCGAATCGATTCAGGACCTTGTGAATCGGAATTGAATCGATTCTAGAAATCAGTGACGATACCCAGCCCTAGTTATAATTTCACTGTTACCGTTTAATTTTAAATGTTAATATTAAGCACTTACCGAAGCGATAATCATTTGGTTATCCAGTAGAAAAAGGACGTAAAGTACCATTTTGTACACAAAGCACTTTTTAATATAGAGCAGCAGGTGAGGACATAAAGGAGAATAAAATTATGGAATTCGGCACAAGTGAAAGTTGCATTAATAACTTAATGCATCTGTCCTAAATACACCTTTGCTGAGCTCTATATTATTAGACATCAAGAGTTAGTGTTGCATCTAGTGAACATCAGTCTACAGAATATAAAATTATAAAAGATGCGAGTTTTCATCTATCTATCTATTCTAGGAGCCCTTTAAATGCCTTTGTATTTAATTATTCAGGTTTCAGAATCTGCTGTTAAGCTGGCACATTGCCATTCATCTGATGTCAGTCAGTCTGATGGCTCCGACCTTTAACGGGGACATTATTTAATTTCTCATCATCTTCCTATAATATTTAACTATGATAACTTTAAACAGTACATAAAGTTTGAGAGTAAAAGAGCCACTCACCGTTGGACTGTCTAAAAGTCTGAGACAAGCTGGGGGAGGGTTATTGCGAAAGACATGCCATTGATTAGGAGTGATGTATGTGGGTGAAAAATAAATGAGTCTGAGTTTAAAGCCCTAATCCATTATTATAGTCGGGTGCCCCGAGTTATATCACTGGTACCTCATTACCGAATGTGTTTACACTTTAAGATTTATGTGATTGAAGACATTCTATTAGAGGAAAATGACCAACAACAGGTAATTTGGAGACACAGTATACAATGCCTGTCTAACATTAGCGGTCTCATTTTCCTGTTTTCACAAATCAGTCATGTCTCATTTGGTTATGTTGTTCCCTAGTGTACTGAGATCTTATTAGGTGTTTCAAGCTGCTGCAAGCAGAATTTTTATATTAACACCAGGTCAGAAACAAATCACTTTTGTATATGAAAAGTTTTTCTTACTTTGTTTGTGATGAACACACAGATAACTCAGACAGCTCTACAGACTCTTCCTGCAGTTCTGCAGAGCATTTCAGCAAGGCATCATTAAATAGTCTAACAGTGCATTTAAATTACACATAAACAACACTCTAACCCAGCTTTAACTCTTCATGTGTTATGTAAACTTATAAAAAGCTAAAAATGTAAGAACATGAGATGCCAAATATGCCTGTAGTAGCATGATTTTACACGTAACACAATGATATTGCATTTGGGTTTCCAGCCAGCAACTAAACAACAGACAAACAACATTAAGCTACTTGCTGGTGATCACAAAGGATTGCTAGTATTACATATTTATCCTTTTATGATGCTGGAAACCAGTGCACAGGAGAAAGGAGAACGAGCATTGGAATTAATTATGTTGGGATTTGCAAATACATAAATTAATCTGAATTTTGTAGGTGTAGTAAATTTAGTGAATGAGTAAATATCCTGAAATGTAAAAAGCTTTTAACGATGCTGTAAAAATCTTTAAGAGTTCTCTCCATAATGTGATGAAAGCCTTTTATATACCTCTTGGTAAATTCAGTGGTGCCACGTTCGTTTTTCCGCATTCTATGAAATAAATCTCAGACAAAATGTATTTTTCCAAAAGAGAATAAAAGAATATTCATCCAGGTGAACTGGTTTATAAATTAGCTGTAGAGGTGAATGTGAGCATGAATAACTCTCTCTTGTTTTTGTGAGCCCTGCGACAGACTGACAGCCTGTCATGGTTGTATCCTTCACCTCACCCAGTGCTAGAATCGGCTCAAACCCTGTCCCCACGGCCCTCGGTTCAACAGAGCTATGAAAACAGCCATAATTAAAGCGTACTTGAATACAAGTCAAAGGTAAAAGAAAACTTGTCATTCATGATTTTCCTTCTTTACAGTTGTGATATGAAATGGACTTTTTCTAAATGATAAAACCTGATGAAACAGACCCCACACAGTGGTGGGTTCAGCTGACAAGTGAAAAGTCCAGTGTTCACACAGCCAGTTCTTTGTCACTCTTCTTATGTAAGATTTAACACTTATTGGGAGGCTTTTATTGCACTTACAGTTGATCTAATTCATCTTCACTTTAACTGTCACTTATATGCTCCATTATATGTGTATGAAGAGAGACAACGAGAGAGGGAGAAATACATACAAGTGTGTGTTTTTCTCTTTGTGTTACTTACAAATGAATCCCAATGCTGTAAATTGTAAGTACATATACTAAATGCAGAGTGTCATGTTACCCAGTGAATGGTAAAAGTAAGAATGTAAGGATAAGAATAGAATAATCCTTTAATTGTCCCACAAGGGGAAATTTGGTTGTGACAGCAGCCAAAAAGACAAATATACAAACAAACAGGACACAGAGCAGAAACATACACAATTTTTCTTACATATTTACTTTAAGGACAATGGTTACTATATACAGAGAGTACTGTACCGTTATTAAATTAAATAAAAATAACTAATAAGAAGAAGAAATAAGAAGCTTTAGGATTATAATGATATTAAAACTGTAGACATTTGCCCCAAAAGTTGATTTTGTTCATCTGGATGTAAAGTTTTCAGTTCAGTTTGCTTATTAAAAAAATAAGGCAGCATTAGCTTGTTTAGGCGAACTAGCCAGGGAGCTACTAGTCAAAACTAACCAGTGCTCTCTTCATGGCTTTGCTGTCTTACTGACTCAAGTTTAAAAAACAAACCTAAAATCTAAACGTAAAATAGATGTTAATATTTTTATAGCCTAGCCTATACCCAGTATAGGTAACTAACAATCAAGCGACACAGCACAAATGCTAACTATTTGTTTTTCTTTTTTCTGTCAGCATTGGCACCGCAGCTTTCTGTGATTACAAACTGATTGGTTGAGGTAACTGTTGCCCCTGGGTTTGATGCAAATGTTGATCACATAACAGCATCAAGTTGGGAAAATCAGGATGTGCATCTGCATCAGTATCAGGTCTGAACAGTTAGGATAGATGGATGCCTGGACACTACATATACAGAGTTTATTTTCATTTTTAAACTGTTAATCTACCATCTGAGTCAGTCTGAGCTCTGCGTGGAAACCTCATGGAACAGTTTTCACACACATTACGCAAGACTTACAATTCTTTATATATTTAAAGAAATCTGGTTGCAAAATGTTTTTAAAGTACAAATAAAATGTACAAAAACAGAGAGCTATGCTCCTAGGTGCCAGAATAAGACTGGCTTTCCCTCCATACATAATTACAAACTGAGATGCAGCGGCTGCTTTATAACTGACTTTGTTATATCAGTCCAGGATCATGCAACGGCAGCTACTAACAAAGGTCTGGGCAGGAAAATCACTGCGGTTTAAGTTGGAAGAACATTCTAGCTCATGGATAAATGCTTTTGAAGATCAGTCTTACATTTTGTTTTGTTTTACCGATATGTATTGTTGAGCAAGCAGTTTCTTTTAGTATGAAGTAAATTTGTGAAGAACCGGTGAGGATTTAGTAAAATAACACACTGTTTAAAACAGCTATAGAAGACTATCCATCCATCCACGCATCCATCTTTGGTTGTTTATCCGAGTCTGTGGATAGACCTCGCTCTCTCCAGCTCTGAAACCAGGATTTATGTCGATGGAGGCAATTTGTTCCTGGTAGGATCTCTTAAGAAAAACTGGCGCTGGGTGAAGAACTGACGTGCTTCACAAGAGCTCTGTGGCAAAAAACAACAGGCCATGTTACCTCACTCAGATTGGGATTACTAAACCAATATCCCAGTTGGTTTAGTAACTGGGATATTGGTTTGGTATGAGCCCCTCCTCCTGGGAGGAGGGGCTCATAGGTGAGCATCTGTGGTCAGATCTTAGCCCACGGGGTGCGGTCGCGCACAGCCCAAATGAGCCACATGAGCCAACACTCCTGCCGAACCAACACCTGCAACGGCTGTAGGGGCCCACTCCAGTGTGGATCAGGTGGCAGCCAAAGGTGGAAGCCTCGGTGGTCTGGTTGCTGTAACCATGTGGAATTATATTTGTGGAAAAACTGGTGTGTGTTAAAACGTAATCACAAGCAAATAATTCCATTTTAGGGGTGTAAGGATTTATTGCCACTTGTTCAGTTAAATTCCTCATGTGTAACTTAAAAAACCCACAAACTCAGAGCCAAGCCCACAAACTAGCCATCATGCATGTAAGAGTATCTGCTTGGCAAGAAAACTCTTGATAGTTTGAAGGGTGGAGCAAAGAAAGAAGGGCTCTAATGTGATTGGTCAGTTTCAAAGAAGTGGCACCACAAACTCTAGGACTGGGAATGATTGACAGTGTGAGTTACGCCGTGGCAGCAGTATAAGTGGTGTTTTACACCATGTTTGTTAACAGTTTGAAAATAAAGTTCGACAAATTAACTATCAAAAGTTAGTTTTTGCTGTGTAAAAGCAGATATACTGTTAACTGTCAATGGATTACGTTATTGCTGAAGAAACTGGAGGGTTATGAAACCGCTGCACTCCTGAGATAAAGACACAATAAATTCAACCGTAGTTTGAAGGCTTTATTTTCTTTACTTTGTTCTCCTTTTAAAGCTTTAATTGCCGACTGTCATATTTAGCAGAATTAAATCAGCTTGTAAATCATGGTATGATTTTGCTTCAGTGAATCAGCTCCAGCAGCAGCATTAAAATGGTGTACTCTATATTGACTTATACTTTAAACTTTATAAATTATTATTTTCATGCAAAATATTTGTACTTTTGCTTCAGTAAAAGGTCATTTCTACAGAATGTACATAAACTGTAATATTGCAACTACTGAAGGGCAGGATTTAGGATCCTTCTTTCACAACTGTTAAAAGTTGACAATCAGTGGTCACTGGTAAATCAATGAGGTCTGATCCTTAGAGAAGATAAACTCTATTACACCTCTTTTCAAAAGAGAGGCTAAGAAGCACTAAAAACACTCATGCGAAATATTACTTTTTAAATTGAGTAACAGTGATACAGCTGCAAAATGGATTTCTTCAATCTGCTTAATATGAACGCTGAAAACTGCTGAGGATTACAAAGTTTAGAGGCACAAAGTGAAAACGATACGTAGACCTGATCTGACTAAAAGGTGCATTAGACCCGTTAGCAAATTCAGAAGATGGCTCTGAGGTTATAGACATACAGTGGCCTCTAAGGGCCAAACAGAGGCTCATTAACTCAGAGTCTGTCAGCGGTTATCGAGAGAAAAAGGACTGTTCCAGACAAGTAGGCATGGCCCCATTATGACACAGTTTCAAATGGAGGGCTTAAGCTCCATTTTTTGCTTTCCTCTTGCATTTCTGGGCCACTGCTAGATCTATTTGGGGTGAGTGAAGTTTCACGAAGATATATGGAGGTGAATACTCAGGACAAAGACCCAAGACATACTTTTTGGTCTTCGGTAGTTGTTTTGTTTTATTTAAATGTCTGTAAGCTAGCCTTAAATACCTCTTCTTTGACTTCCTGGCATTAATAACGACAGAGTGTAGGCAGTAGTAATCTATCCAGTGTTTTTCCTCTCAACAGAAATGACAGCTGCTGAAATTCATTCCCTTATCCCCTTTCCAATTTTACTGTGGTAAAAGCTACTCTGTCATACACTGGTCATGTTTTTTGAAAAGACTGTATCCAGCAGTAATAGTAATTACTGCTTAAATCCGCATACTATGAAAAGGCCAAGAGAAAGTGTCTTAGGTTTGATATGTATGTTCCCCTTCCTCTAAATTAACTTCTTTTCACAACTGCTGGCCTATTATATTGGCCCAGAAGATTTAAAATATGTGGCAAAAAGTTTAGAAACCAAACTCTAATCCAGAAAAGGAGCTCAGACGACATTGCTTGCACATGATGGATGCAGCTTCCTTGTATCATTGTTGCCTAAAAACAGGTTTTGTGACAGGCAGGATGAACGAGCTCAGCAACGGGACTATTTGATATCTGTAGCCGCGCATATGTGTTGTAGGCTTATATGACTGCTATTATTCAATTAAAATAAGTGCTGCATCAGACTTTATAGTATTTAATTACCGTTTCGTTGTTTGTTTACAGGCGCAGGCAAGTGAATTACACTACAGTTCAGCCAGCAAATGGAATTGTTTCTTATCAGCGTTCCCAGACTAGACCATACAGCAGCCGAGTTACGACACCAAACAGTTTTTCACTGAAATTAATTCAGCATCTTTTATGCCTTAGGAGGATCTCTTCAGTTAATCAAATCAGCAAAATCAGTTTGTGCCCTTATTGTAACCACAATAAAAAGAAATGACTGGAAATTCTCGTTTGCACAGTATGAATTGAATTATTGTCTTGACCGAGAAACATGAAATAGAGAAAATGGCACTAAAGCGATTAAAATCAGAACCTACCAGCAATCTGCGGAGCCGGTCCTGTCCTCAGTCTGATCCATATGACTCAAGTTACAGTTGTAAAAGTACTGATCCTACCTTGGAGCTTTCCAGGAGATGAACATCTATGCAATACTAACAAAGACAATATTAAAGGTCACACAAAAAAATACTAAATTACCTAGCGATATAAATATGTATATGTGTTAGCTATTAACATTTACCTGAATTTCCAGGAGGAGGTGCACTCATACGATACGGGCAGTAAGTCTTAATTTATTAAAACAGACATGGATCAGTTTTCCAATAATTTTCATATATCTGACAAATAAAGACGTCTGTTCTTGTGTGCATGAAACACCATGAAAAATACAGTAGTATACATTTACCTTTGACACTTGGTGAGATGCTAAAAACATCTGCATGCAGGAGAAACCCCATCTATCTATTGAGGCTCCCCTGAAAGGTGCTGGTAATGATCGCACATTCATCCTTCAAAAATACACATTCACACTGACATTATAGTTCTCAACACCACCAGCTCAGGAGGACAAATAGTGGACAAAGTGTTTCTTGTTCTCATTTTGGTGTGAGCTTTTTCTATTTCCTTCCACAACCCCAAAACACCCAGGACAAGTGAACTGGAAACTACATTTCCCGTGGCTATAAATGCAAATACGCTTGCTCCAGCCCACTGTGACCCAGCACACAAGTAAGTGAACAGATGCTTTGAATGTTCCACCCATAGCGTCACATTTCTAAATAAGATTAGACAAAGACTGACATAAGAGCTAAACATCTTGAAAATATCTCAGATATAGAATCCTTGAAGCTGAAGTTTCAAAAAACATCCAAAATTTGATGCATTTACTTTAAAAGGTTTTTCAGTGTGTGTGTGTGTCCTTGTAATACTCAGGCGGCAGAACACAGTTACTATCCTCTGAGAACCCCACTGGATTAACTGGAATTTATCTGACAAAATAGGGACTCTTGAGCAAACTCAATGTATATCTCAGACGCAATGCATTTTATCCCACATAGCATACTCTTGAGGTGATTAGTCATCTCATGCTTTATTGTACAACCTTATAATAAGTAGATGATAGAGGTTAGATTGAGTGTTGTTCAATTCCTCCAGTGTTCCCGGAAAGGAAACAAACCATTACCAAAGCAGCAGACAGGAACCGGCTGGAGGGCACCTGTCCTCGTGAGCTGCATTGGATTTACAACATCTGCTCCATGCAGCCGAGGATGCCGCCTCCGTTTACCACTACTTGATTAATTATTTCAGGCACTGGGTATGACACAGCCAACAAATTGTAAATTGCATGCATAGAAAATCACCATGTTAGCATAAGCTCAATACTTCTCAGGAAAATAAGTTATTAAATATTCTGTTAGGACTGTTTGGTTTCCTCCACATTAGTTTTAGCACAAACGTCTGATCTGAACATGAAATTATTCTACATTAATAGTGAGACTGGTTTGCTTTTCTACATGTTTATATGTAGACGGCTTCATGTCTCATTAACAGCCACGGTGAGATGGATGGTGGCCTCATTTGAAGGCCTTTGATTCTGTCACCACCCTGTAGATCCAAATCCCTTTCCACTCTATGGCTTATTAGGTCCTAATTAATTGGATCAAGTGAATGCCACTAAGCATTTGACAGCTCTCTGTGAGTGATAACTGTGAAACCAGAGCCACATTCCCACGTGAATGCCCCCGGAGAAGAATCCCTCCACATTAGGTCCACTGACTCTCTGCCACGCTCTTCCTGAGGGATCCAACCCTGCTGCTGTGATGATAACACATAAGAACCACGCTTTGAAAGCTGCAGTGTGTTTTGAAGTTATGTAGTAGTGTCATGATAAATATAGCTTCATAATAGTTGGTGAAGTCGATCAGCTTATAAACAAAAATAGTTTGATCAAACATAATGTTACATAATCATTGATTGATAGACATGTATGAAGTTAATATAAACTTACTTAAACAATCAAATTGTCATTTAAAATTGAGCCATAAATTCCATGTATTCATTATATTTTTATTTAATCAAAAAAAAAAAAAAAAATCGAAACGCACTTTGCACTGTCTGTCAATGTGAGCGCTATAAATGAATCATTAATCCTCTTTTTGGCACAGCACAGCACACTGAAAATTCAAATACCAATCTTAGTTTAATTTCCCATACTGGTAGCCTCATTAAAAATACGCCTCTGCCTCAGACACCTTACATAAAATAATAATAAAATAAAAATATATTTTATGTATGTGGATTTTATGCATGCTGCTCGTCTTCCTGGTGTGGTCAGCAGAAGCAGAGTGCTGTGGCATCCTCTCTCCATTAGGTGTTCGTGGTAGCCTTGGGGTGACTTGTTTAAAGCGCTCAGATCTTTAGTCCGATCTTTACCGTTATAATTTTAATCCGAGTGGAAGGTATCCAATCCTCCGGTGCGTGCAGCTCAGTTAGCAAGATGGCAAAGAATTACCAAGGAATTCATATTATTAAAAAGCCCATGGCTGAAAGGGATAAGCACAACATTACATTAAAATGCAGAATTTTGCAGGTGGAGAGGCCCAGTGAGCAGGAGGTGCTACGGCTTTGAAACACTAACATGTGTTAGTGCCATCCAAAGCTGTCAAAGGGGAAATTAATGTATGTCTTTGCTGTTTACACTGTGAATAAGCAGGAGATGCTACTATCAACTTGATATGTAATGTAATGACGTACAGTGTTCTCACACTATTTTATCTGCACTACAGATAAACCCCAGAAGCTGATTTCATTTGACAGGAGTGATTGCTGTGTGTTGTGGCCCGGGACACTTGAAGAGACGAGGCTAAGCGTCATTCAAGTGGATTCGGGCACAGTAATCATGTTGCATGATCTCCAAGCGTGGAATTCCAGTGTTTCATCAGCTGTTAGGTAATTACCAGATTTAAAAGGCGTGCAAGAGGGGAGGATTTCACTCTTTCCAGAAACTGCCCCAAATAAGTCATGAACCTCATGGTTCTCTCCAAGAGAGCTTCTCAAAAACAAGGAGAAGAGTCGAGATGCTGGAGCAAACTGAAGCATACTTGGGCTCGGATCATTAAGTGCAGTGGGATTGCAGGCCAATTTTGGCGTGAGGAGGGTGGGCAAATGCACACTCTTAGAGTCAGATTGTTCAGAGGCAGATGCACGCTCTCTGGGCAGTGTAAGCTCTGTGCACAAGGAATTGCAACGGAAAAGAAGACATTTTTAATGTTGGTAATATTTTTGATGAGACAGTAAAAAAGTAAGTTACAGGATACATACAGAGTGAGTTACAAAGTGCATACAGGCATCTGTACTGTAATTAATTCAAGGTGTCGACCCCACTCATAGCCACAGCTGTGTATCGTGGTCACGAGTAAAAACCGCTGCTCTGCTGCAGCAGGAGAGCCGTGAGATGTGACACAATCAGTCATCTTTCTTCCTTGTTGTTTTTGTAGTGAGCGGTTGGGCAGGTATTACTGCAGTTATTTAAAGTTACATTTAAGGGTATTTTATAGTAATTTATGGCTAACTTTGAGAATAGCAATAAGACCATATATTTAAGCCCCTTTACACAGTAACTGACATTTGGAGCATTTTCATTTGCAGGTTTCTTTATAAAGTGCAGCTTTAAATATATCAGCTTTATATTCTTTAACCTCCTAAGACCCAAACTCTTCCATGACATGCATTTTTAATTTATCTTTGCTATTTGGGCTGATTGGGACCTGAAGAATGTAAAAACCGATTTATTTATTTATTTTACCTGATTTTTGTTTCTGAGAAAAATTAGATCCACATATGAGAACATTCGTTTTAAATTTCAATAGAAATTTAAAGTGGGTATATAATGATATATATAATGTCCTCGTAAGTAGATATCAGGTTCTTGTAGAAAAAAAATGTAGTATTTTGGTCTAGACAAGCGTCTACAGTCTACAGTGCAATGTCACTTCAGCACAATCTCTTCTAACTATTTGGGCTTAAAAACACATAATATAATGTAAAAGGTTATGTTGCTCTCTTAAAATCCTGAAGACACAAAGCTGCCTTGTGAAAAAATAGGTAGTTTCAGGATTAATATCGAATCTAAATATTGTTAAGCCCAAGAATCATAGACACTAAACTTCTTTGACTAATTACAATCATAAGTAAGTACACGTGGAAGTCTCTTGTTAAAACTAATTTGGGCATGTTACTTTATGGCATTTCATATATTGAAATTATAACAGAGCAACCTTTTGGAAAATGACACTAAAGTCAGCTTGACATTTACAAGGAACATTTTGAATAAAGTTAAAAAAGGAAAAGAAAGGGAAAAATAAGTAATTCCAAAACTTATGGCGTGATGCGCTTTATCTCTTCTGTGAATATTTTCAGGTCACGTTGTTTCCATTTTCATTTCAGTCTTTACAAATATTTATCTATCAGTGGGGATATTTTTTTTTATTAAGGTGGAAAATCTCTTTAATGTGACTATACATACATTTTTGAACAAATTAACACTAGGAGACCTTGAACAAGCTG
The DNA here is from genome assembly GCF_057381915.1 of Diplotaxodon limnothrissa. NCBI lineage: Eukaryota > Metazoa > Chordata > Actinopteri > Cichliformes > Cichlidae > Diplotaxodon > Diplotaxodon limnothrissa. The sequence continues at coordinate 39,517,499 of NC_140597.1, read as the reverse complement.
CTGGGAAGTGGCACACACTGCATTCACTATGAGCTAGCCTTGACAGTCTTGGTATTCAGGGACAAAGGAAAGGCAGAGAAGCAATCTATGTGAGCAATCTATATTGGAAATGCATGTATGATGTGGGTCCTTTCAACGTGCACTCGACCTATTCAGAAAAGACAGCTGTCATAACTTAATCTCTGGTTGTCACTGTTGGCTGAGACGTCTGTTACATAGTTCCATAGACTTCACGACTAAACTATAAATTAGACTGAAATACGCTGAAACCACAAAGCAGCGTCTCAGTTCTATTTAATCTTGGACAGGTGGGAGGTTGATTCTGGAAAGATTTTTCCCACATTTTCTAATTTTTTTTGTCTTCATAGAAACATGGGAGTCTAATGAATAATGCAACCTTCATGTATGATTACTGCCACCAGCTGATTTAGTGCTTTGATTCAGTTTGGCATAAAAAATAACTCCAATACTCATGAGCTGCGACTGTGATTAAGTGAAAGCAGACTCACATAGAGTCATGTGGTACAGGGCAGATTTTGCAAAAGAAAGTAAAGCAGCTCGATGCTGAATTAATACAGTCTGAGAGATTTTATTTATGTTGTCAGTTTTCTAGCAATGAATCCTGCATAAAGCAGAATATGTTGACATATTCTGCTTTTTGTGTTACATTGTGTGTAAGAAGGCTTTGTTAGGAGAACCAGATATTTCCTACGATGACTACTCAATCTATGTTATTTAATGTTGTATCTTATTTTCAGGACCAGGGACATCTGAAAGGCTTTAAAAACAAGTATCTAAACTGATGAGCCAGGTGCCAGTCTAAATGGGGTATGACACAGAAGGAGTGCAAGTCAAATGAACACGGCTCCAAAATGTGTCATTCAAGGATGATGTGGTATAGCACTTATATGGAGATTTTTTTCTAAATGAAAGCTTACACTCTATCCACTTCTTAGAGAAGACAGTATTCAGCGTAAGCCTGATTTTCAATGTGATTGCCATGAAACTTTTGACAGCTGCACTTGGTGTTAGATGCAGTTTGCTGGTTAATCTTACCACCAAATGCACTTTTCAACACCTTTGTAAATAGGTAGTATTCAATGTTGTCTTTTTAAAACAGTTTTTGCTGAGATGCTGGAGCTTTTTCGTGAAGTCAGAGTAGAATTTTGATTATAGTGTATTTCACCGAAATATGCCATATTTTTGGTCTGTATACGCCTTGCTATATTCCACAGCCTGTTAGTCTGTTTCTTAACATTTCTTAGATTCTTTTTTGTTGCCTTTGCAGAAATACAACAAACACAGTTAATGAAGCCACTTTTTCAATTATACTTCAGCCTCAGTCATGTTTGGCCCTGCAAGCTATAATCCCGACAGTCTGTTTGACTAACTATGAATTTCAGAGCTGAAATTAATTAGGACATTGTTATGGTTTATTGCCACTGGAAGTTAAATTGAAGTGACTGGAAAAGAAAATTGTAATCATCTCATACAAAGTGCTTTTGTTCTATAAACTGTGACAGAAATGCCTAATGGGTTTTTTGTTAGAATAAGAGATAGCTGCTTCAGTCACTCAGTGTTCCTGTTTGCAGGAAAAATACGAGGATAAATCTGTAGAAAAAACACAAAACAGTGTTGAGGATCTGAAGAAAAATTTACTTAAATATAATTTCATATTACACACAGTCAGAGTCGATCAAATCAAAAGCATGAAATGATACTGAAATCCCAAAGCACGCCCAATTAAAATGCACAGTAATGTTTAAATAACTACCTGGTTGATTAGCAGTCAAAGCTTTTAGAACCATGCAAGGCTGCATGGTATGTTATGAATCACTCCTGTGACATGCTAATGAGGAGAGGAAAATGCTGAGGCTTTGCTGTCATCCTATCTTGACTGTACTCCTAGTATTTTGAAAGACTTCAGCATCTGACTGTAAATCACAAGTATCACTAACAGTGTTGTTAAGCATGATTGACAGCTCTGAAGATGACAAATAGCTGCCAGGTTTTAGATACTTGAGGAATGACTTTCACACGTCCTTTACAATTCAACTCTGTCCATAGTCTAGCTGTGTAAACAGCTCTGTTTTAACACATGCGCTAGTTAAAGAAGAAGTTTGTTGTTTAGCAGTGGACATTTCCAGCCTTGTTGCATCTTTATGCTTAAGTCTGTGCTGACTAAAGGCCTTTTGGTTTGTCTGATCCCTTTGTGACCTGTCATTTGAAGCTTTAAACAGTGAATCACAAAGGAACTCAAAAACTCATGTAACTGAGATACTGCAGATGAATGGTTTCCACCTATGGGTCCTGCATGATTGACAGAGTCCTTTGCTCCAGACTCTACTCTAATAGCTTAACATCTGGTCACACTGACCCACATTTCACTTTTTGTCATCATAATGTTGTCTCTAGGTGAATGATAATTTCCCAGTGCAGACTTCTCAAAGAGGTTGGAGCATCTGTGAAGATACCGATTACTCAGTTACTGAGGAGATGCAAATCAAATGGGGATAAAATGGCATTTTGTAACGATACACATTTAAATGATGCACAGCTGAAAGAGACTAGATTATTGTTTTATATCACCAGTAGAGTGTGTCAAGACCCATGTAATTAAAAAGTAGAATAAACCTGCAGGATTTCTATACATCTTGAATCACATCATGCCACTGAAAATGTTCCACCCGTTTATGACAAGGCAGGTGAAGGCGATCGGCTGAACAGCCCTATCTTAAGATTCATGTATGACGTCCTGTCAGTGTGGCTGCTTCTGCTGCACTACACAGTGCCAGACAGGTCTCAAGGACTGGAGGCATGCTGAGAGTCTGAGGAACACAGACGACACAGAGCTATTAAGGAGAGGAACTACCAGACCCCTGTCATCAACGTGTGCCCAGTGGAGAGAGTGGACAGCTTCAAATACCTCGGAGTTCACATCACGCAGGACCTGTCATGGTCCTGTCACATCAACACCGTGGTGAAAAAGGCCCGACAGCGTCTCTACCACCTCAGACGCTTGAGAGACTTCCAACTGCCCTCCAAGGTGCTCAGGAACTTTTACTCCTGCACCATAGAGAGCATCCTGACGGGAAACATCTTAACCTGGTTCGGGAACAGCACCATGCAGGACAGACGAGCTCTACAGAGGGTTGTGCGGTCAGCTGAGCGCACCATCCGCTCCGAGCTCCCTGACCTGCACTCAATCTACAGCAGGCGGTGCTGGACCAAGGCCAGGAAGATCGTGAAGGACCTCAGCCATCCCAACAACAGACTGTTCTCTCTGCTGAGGTCAGGAAAGCGATTCCGCTCCCTGAAGACCAACACAGAGAGACTGAGGAGGAGCTTCTTCCCGCAGGCGATACGGTCTCTCAATCACACCACCACACAGTACTGACCCACACATACAGTTCTTACACACACACTGGACTTTCTGGACTTTGGTTTCACTTCATTACTTAAATCACGCTGCTGTTATTGTGCATATATTTATTTATATTTCTTCATACATTCTTATATAGTTCTATATTGTGTATTTTGTTGTACAGTTATTTTATTTTCAACTTTAATTTATATATTTTATCTTATTCTCCCAGTTAAATTTACCCTTCATTCTAATTTGTGTTGTACAGTTATTTCATTTTTAACCTTAATTTATATTTTATTCCTTCCTAGTTAAATTTACCCTTTTTAATTTTTCATATTTATTTCCTATCTTATTCATAGCCTTTTCCTTTTTTGTTTTCTTTCGGTCACGAGCAGTTGTCCAAGCATTTCACTACATATCGTACTGTGTATGACTGTGTACGTGACAAATAAAATTTGAATTTGAATTTGCGTCTCATCAGTAAAAGTGCCCATCAATCATTGTACTGGAATTCATGGCCCCTCGCATATCCTGTTATGACTCTTGAGTGACAACCACAGCTGCCAGGTGTTATGGTCTTGCCACAACATCAGACCTGACAGTGTTAACACTTAATAACAGCATGAAGTCATCCAGCTAGTATTCTATAAATATTTTCTTATGACTTCCAGAGAAGATGCTCTTACTCGGCCCTGTCCTCTCATTTCAGGATATCGCACAGCCCATTTCTCAAACAGTGGTGGTCCACTCATCAGCAGTAGCTTGGCATTCTGTGATTGCCTTAGGCTTATGTTAGTACTGGTTGTTGGGCCTGCTTTTTTGGGTCCTCCTTTTTAGGTCCTAATAAAGGAAATTACTTCACCTTCCTGGAAGCCTTCAGAAGGCTGTCATTCAGACAACCAACAGATTACATTTGCTTTGGTTGCATTATATTGTAGTTATCTCTAGTATATCCAGATGTAGCTCATAGGTTAGCACCATTTTTTTTTGTTCAGCTTTCTTTGAATTATTGACTTAGTGAAAATTATTACTGTGTGGCTCTAACTTCTTAGTTACATCCTGAATTAGCTAACCATAGGAGGTAAGGGCACCTCCACTGATAAAATCTAGAAAAGCCTTAAACGTTTATACCTGCAAAATAAGGTTTGGGAGACCCAGAGTGAAGATTTTTCTTTCTTTCTTTTTTGGGGGGAGTGAGATGTGTTTGGGTGGTTGTAACTGGGTATCTTTATTTACTTATTGCTGTCTGACTAGAGCATTTTTGTATCCCCCAACAGTTATTTTGTTGTTTTCAGGCCTCTTTGTTATTTTTTGAGTTGTCCATGGGGTTGAAGAATTGGGAGCAGCTTGGAGTATTGGCTGAAACATTCTGTCTTCCCTAATACAGGAAATTTAGACATGCATCAATACCAGCTGCCAGTGTGCACATGACAACAAGGGGGTGCATAAATTGGGGGTTTAAACCAAAACGCTTCAGGTTATGGAGAATAATTGTGTGTTTGGTTCCTCACATTGCCTTGTGTTCTTCTTCTGGATTGATCCTCTTTCATTCTTTCTAGCCACATAGTCTACGGTAACTGCCAAATATGGATACTAACCATAGTAATGCTTTGATCTTTGTGTATCTGAAAAGATTGTCTCTCAAAACGTTGGCTTAGGTTACAAATGCTGGTTTGGTTAATTCAGCAGTAGACTTGAACTGGTTAAAAAACTGAAAAAATTTCCCCAAAAAGGCCGACTTAAGGAGTATTTTTGAGGTGTGTAAGTATCAACATAACTAAACAAAAAGCTAGCAATCCTGGCTCCAGTGACATTGTTTTAAAAATTATTTAATGGGTCTTTGTTATTTGAGAAGGAGAAAGGGAAGGATAAAATAAGAGTTAAGAAGTGTTACAGTTTGAATAAGACCACGAATGGCTGATGGATGAGGCAGCATTGGGAAAGTTGAGTGCAATAGTGGAACAGTTAAAACTGGAATTGAGAAATGAGGGAAAAACAGATGAGCCCCCGACTGTTGGGAGAAGAACACAATCTAGTGGTTTCTGTGGTTTAATGTCAGGGGAGGCTTGAGCCATGAAATTTGATAAAAAAAGACCCACATTCATTTGTCACTCTTTCAGTATGACGCTGGTTTATTCATGAAACCTTGATTTTCCAATGTGTGCAGTTTTCTGGTCCTAGCATTTAGCTCTGTCCTTAGTGTTGATCCAGTTTTTTCTTTTTTGCATGTATGCATCAATTTATACAGTGGTGCACGTCTTCTGAAACAGAAATATGATGGTTTATGTGACCTTACTGCCTTTGAAGAGTTTACTAGCACTCTGCCTTCTCACCTTGCTACTTAGATTAATGAGCAGAAGGTTAAGACGCCTTATTCTTATTAATATCAGTAGCATTATAAGCCTGTTGCTCTTATGGTCGATGAGTATGTTTTGAAAATTCTAGATTTAGGCCAGGTGTGTCTCATGAGGCTTCTCATAGTGCTGTGAGAGATGTTCCAGGTCCAAACAAAGTCTGCTACTCTTGTCAAAACGAGGGACACTAGAAAGAACTGTCCAATAAGCAGGCCTCCCTCCAAATGTACAGACTCCCCCTGTGTGTGGTCAGCTGGGCTTATGCCAACAGTAAAAAGCTGAGACTTATCTGATAAAACTAACCTTCTTTCTTTAAAGAGCACACTATTCAATTCTGTTCATGTAACTCATGCGCTTTTTAGATGGTTTTGTATCTTTAGATGGAAGGGAAAAAGTACCACTTAGTGCTTTATTGTGGAGTGTTTTACCTTTCTCAGCCTGCACTTCAACTTAAATCTTCTGTGCTTGGCATAGGTTTGGTTCCTCTGTGGATGTCCTTTGATACTTTCAATCTCTATTCCAATCTGATTTGAAGAGAGGCGGTACCTGTCCCCAACACCTGTCCTTCTGGGTAATGATTTAGCTTTGGAAGGTTTGGAAAGAGAGTTCATAAATCTTTTATTTTGGTCAACCCTCACAAGAACCTTAGGAATCAAATGAATGTCTTGGCCAGCATCCTCAACCAACTCTTCTGCTATGACACATGCAAAGTGTAGGACTGAGAAATTTCAATCCATCATGCTTTCACTCCATTTGAATGTCTAATCTTGTATTGTGTGGGTCCATTACCAAACATCAATGCTAGGAATTACTATATGATGACTGTAATATATAAAAGTTCTCATTATTCTGGAGCATTTCACTTGCACTCCTTCATGTCAACTTTTTGTGGTCCAAACTGACCAAGAGGGCAATTTCACAGCTCTCAATTTCACACGAATGATAAAACAGCTTGAGGCTTAAACACCAGGTGTCAAGTAGCCTCAAGGAGCCCTACAACATTTGGACGAGACTTTAAAGTCTATGTTATACTTGCAATGAGGGAACAAGAAAGCACAAACATCAGTGCTAATGAAGCAGTATTTGGGCACACAGTATGGGGATAGCTAACTGAGTTAGGTGATGAATTAAAGAATGTTGTGCCATCTTATATTGCCTGTTGCCTGCTCCACTGCTAAGATGCAAACTGTCAGTTTACCAAGAAACACACAGCCTGTTGATAGGAAAGCTGAAGCACACATTTTGAATCAGAAGATCAAGTTTTGTTGCTTTTGACAAACTCACTTTTTCAGACTGGGTTTAGCAGACTTTAAAAGCCGTATCTCATTTGATACTCTAGAAAGGAGGAAGAAAGTTCAGTCGTATGAAGTAAACTATTAAAGTCCTATCATGCTGCCACCTCACTCTGAAGTAAACAGTGATTGGTGGGCTAGGAAACTCCTAAGTTGGAAACTTTAGGAACATTTGTCACAGTGGGAGCTTTGTCTGCTGATTACTTAAAATTTCCATCTGGACCCATTCTAACAGGCAAATTAAAAAAATTCTGAGTATCTAACACATTTAAACAACCAGTTGGGTTTTCTGTCAGATGTTCAGCAGTCAGACCTTGTGAAGCTGTTTCAATAACACTCATCTCTCTTAACACACTACACACACCACACTAATTGAGCATGACATAAATGTGGGGGCTGCTCAAGCCATTAAGCCAGCATTTTTATGGGATGCCTATGGAAAAGTGCAAAGGGATGGGAAAAGAAGCTAAATACATTTGGAAAATGGGACAGCTGAACAAGCAAGCTCTATTTGTGCTTCTCCGTGTCTGCTGGCAGATAAGGCTGATGGTTCTGACAGATTCTGTACTGACTTTAGAAAGGTTAATGCTGTCACTGAACCTGATTGTGCAGTGCTACACATGAAATACTTCATTGATTGGGTTGGAAGTGAAAAATTTGTCATGAGACTAGACCTTTAAAGGGATATTGGCAGATGTCAGTAACGGCCAGGACTGAAGAAATCTCAGCTTTTATTACTGATTTCCTGCAACATTTCAAAGCCTTATGAAGCCTTCGGCTAGTTTGACAGGCTGTGTATCCCATTTAGACGATGCTTTGGTTTATGGTGACATGTGGGAAAATCATACTTAGTGTGAAAATTTATGTGGCACAGCTACATGAAAATTTAACAAGGAACTGAACAGATGTGAGTTTGTTAAAGCAATAGTGACCTGTCTTGTCAGAGTTATTTAACAGCGTGATGTCACGCTCCAGGATACACTGGAGACTACTTTAAAGATACAGGTTGATGTGCAGGTTGATGTGAGATTGGTGCTAGGCTCGCCCTTTCCAGAAAGGGAGGAGGATTTGAAGTTGTTCATTACATTCTTTTTAAAAACAAAAAAATAAAATAAAATTTGAAAACACAAAAGAGCATGCAAGTTATGTAAGATAAATTAAAAGAAGGGAATTGTTAAGAGGATTATTTTTACTTTTTTCTTAAAACCACTACAAAAAAGACGGCCAAGTTGAAATCACTAATTAATCTAATATTCATATCTTTGGACTCTGGAAACACGACCAGGAGAAAATACACACATGCAACTCCACACAGAAAAACCTCTTATAAAAAAGAAAATGAATGAAATGCGCCGGCTCCAAAGGACAACTTTTTTGCATCGTGTAACTTGCTCAGGCTGCTCTGTATCTTGTTAGGATTGTGAGGCGCTGAGGACGAGGACCAGACTAGAAATCTTGATAGACGAATGGCAACCCATCCAAGAAGTTCTGGTTAGCCTTGTGCAATGTGTAGCTGTTATTTTTCTGTTCAATTGTAGGAGAGAAAACAGTGAAGTGAGCAGTGAAGTTAACGGGGGTTCAGATTCAAAATTCTCCAGCCCTGATCTCATAGTTTCTGATTCTACTGTGTGACAAGGACTCCTTTTAAACCTTCATCAACAGTTACTTTGTGCCTTGTCGATTTGATACCCACCTCTCCATGCTTTTGGTGTCTCACATGTCCTCCTCATAAAAAGAAAGCAATCAGCAAATGCTGATCAAAACTAACCAAACTTCTCATTTGGTTTGATGCCATCAAAATAAAGCTTTAGAACATTTTTATTTGTTTTTACATAATAAAATAATGCAACATGAAACAGGGAGTTAATTGCTGTTTAAAATTTAGAGTGAGTTGTACCGCTCTTTTCTCCACCACATGCATTAAACATATTGTAAATGTTGCTCTATGAACACTTCTAGACCAGGTGTTTAATCTGCAAAAAAATAATCAAGTTGCCCTGACAGTGAGAAGATGATTCATAATGAAGCTTTCAAGGCTGGTGTTTGTTTATGTAACAGAGAAAAAACTGCCAGCCATCTTGTAGTATGCCCTCTGTATTTGAGAAGCCTCATCATTTGTATGCCTTGGTTTCTTCTTCAGTGCTGCAGACAGCCAACACTTTCACACTGGGAGAAAAACCTGATGCGTCACGCTCTCGCCCTCTGCAAGCAAAGGACGATGTTCTGATAAGTTAATTGCAGCCATTACATACCAATAGTCGACACACTCATAATGTCACCATTTCCAAGTGGAGATAAAGCAGTCTTTGTTGTGTGACATTGAGACTGAACCCTGACAAGGCTTCACAGTGACACACAAATTGGCACACACCCACCTTCGCTCCTCAAGTCTTGCCACTAAATAATCGCAGATGAGAGAAAAATAATAGTTTATTTTTCTCACATCTGGGAAAATGTATTAAATGTAAATGTTTCCAACTCAGTCTGATGGAAACTGCTCTGCATATCAAAAGAAAGCATTTCATAATTTCCTCTCTCATTAAAAGTAACAAGTTGCATCTCCTCCTTCCATGTAAATGCTCGAAGCTGCCTCTTGGGTTATGACTGGAATATATAGGCTCTGCAGCAAAGGAAGTATGAATAAGTACTCTAAGCATTTATTGTAAAAACCCCAATAATATCTTTCACTATCACACAATTTAAAACAATTCAATATCTGCTTGCATGTTTACTTTTTCTCCAACAAACAGAAAAAATGCTATATTGACAAAGTACACGATGGCTCCTCAGACCATCTCGGCATTAAAGCAGATACAAGGTGTTAATGGATTTCTACTTCGGCCTTCACAAAAACTTTTTCACACACCCAAGTGAAAGTTTTAGAGCAGTTGTGACTTCAGAGAGACTTTTTAAAATCAAATAATCACGTCACATGGTAAAACTATTGTCTCTATTACAGTATGTGTATAACTTTAAAAAACTGAGAACAATGAAAGTAAAGAAGGAGAACATTTGTCTGCATTATTCATTTGTCATGGAGTGACCTCAGTCATCCAGGAGCTGTGTTGTTTCCTTCATTAAGACCTGATCCTTGTTGGGCTCACCAAAATGACTGGCATTATTTCCAGGTAACTTAATTAGGTACCAGGACAACGAGCCAATCCCAGCCAAGTGTTTTGTAGTCCTTCTTATGGTTTAATAAGAACATACCATGCTGTGGATTAGTAGTTGTGGTTGTGTGTATGTTTCAGCAGATGGGAGGTGTTGCACTGGTTTGCATGTTGGCACCTGGCCCAGGGCTTCTAGACCACTTCAGTCTGCTGTTGATACAAGCCTGATGATTCAGATACACTGTAGAAACTAAATGAGGAATAGCAGGTGAGGATTTTTGTGGACTAGGTTCCTTCTGTGTCACTTCAGTAACAATAACAACTGTTTGTATTGTGTGTGGGGTTTTTTTTTTTGTGTGTGTCCCGTTTGGATCTTTAGCCATCAGAATTGTTGTCTTAAGGCCAAGAAAGATGCCAAGCGGATTTATTTTACCAAGTGGATCATCATGGCCTTGCCATATTGGTCCATTTGATTGACCTTTATTATAATTATGAATTTATTTTATTTTCGGTTGCTACAAACGGGACAGACATGACTGGGGGATAGGACAGGGAGAAAGAATGAAAGAAAGAGAGGGAGAGAAAGAAAACCAAAGGGGAGAAGAGACGGTGAGAAGGGGGGAAGAGAGGAAAAACAAAAAAACAAAAACAAACAAAACACCTGGATCACCTGTATGGAGAAAAAAAACAGAAGAGAAAGCAAACAGCAAAGAGCAACATAATAAAAAAAACAGCGCCATCACAATAAACTAGCTAGCAGTAGATATCAGTAGATACTAAATAATAAACGATATTGTGCACGCAAGATAGACAGCGCACAATGTGCTTTGAGGCAGCAGCCAAGAAAGCTGTAGTCCGCGTCTGTGAACACCCGTGTGTACACCTGTGTGCATACCTGTGTGGATCAGCATGCTTGCATTCCAAAGGTTTCTCCATGTAACGATCTGCTAGGGAGTGTGGGGAGCCACAGCCCCGTCCTCCAGGGTATGAAGCAGCTATGGAGGAGATCCAGGCCCCAGATATCCAGAGGCCTCAGAGTACAAGGACCCGAGGAGGACCACCAAAGGGGGGGGGAACCGTGCCACCCTCCTGGGAAGAGCTGAGTAGAGCCCCAAAGGAGAGGTCACCCCGCAGCTACGGAGCAGAGGCCAGAGGGGGTTGCAGTGGCGTGCCCGTGGGCTCTGCCGGCAGCCAGCTGTGCCAGAGAGGACCGAGCTTCAGGCTCAGAGGCCAGAGGCCTGAGGGCATCCCACCCCCGGAAGGAGCCCAGCCGGGCCACAGGCTTTTGTTTTTTAAGATCAAATTTGAAGACAACTCTATTTGCTGGAAGACTGGATTTGGCAAAAATCTTTCTTGTGTCAGTAGTAGCCAAGCAGACTGCGTGTATGCTGGTCTCCTCCTGCCATCTTTAAACCATTAAATAAGAAGACTGCTAAAGTAGGACTACAGTATCACACTGATGAAATCCTCCATAAAAGACCAGAGCAAACTCTAGATTCTCGATTGTGGCTGTAGAGTTACAGCACCTGTTAACCATCGAGCAGTGATCATCAAGATTTAGAAAGGTAATGATGATGATTCGATGATGATGATCGTGTAGTTTACAACTCTTGTCTCAAAAGAAGGATAGAAAGTACTTCACAGCAAACAAGGGAGGAAAAAAAAATGGAAGAATATAACCAAGCACAGTTAGAAATCTGCATTCCTGGAGGAACAGCATTTTAAAGATGAGACAATCTAAATGAGTAATGGATTTAGATTCCACCTCTCATTTCATTTTTCACTTCTACTTCTTAGTCATGTGGTATTCACATTTATTCATTACATATAAAATCTGTTTAAATGTATCTACTGGATCTACTAACAGCAATGCTTATTGTTCAGTTGATCAACTACTTTATCAAGTCGCTCTGTTTTTCATGGGGGGACAATAACTGGCCTGTTCATGCAGTCGGTCTCGACAAGGGATAGCCCGTCTTTAACAGTAAAGGTGAAATGTGAACATACAGGCTGGAGAGCAGGAATTGCTTCTCAGCCTCAACACCCCAATGCATCTTTGTCTTTTTTAAAAACCTTTATGTAACTGCAAAGTAAAACTCTTGATATTTAAAATCTTCCTTTATTTGTACTTGGCTGACATAATGACTCTATGAGGTTGACATTTGTAGCTTTTTGCAAAACTTCAAAAACTCGCAAATAATATTTTCATGTGTTTAGTGTTAAATATTCAGTAAATACATTCACAGAATTTTAGCGTGCTGACAGATACATTTAAAATCTCTGATCTTGGTATTTAAGCAACAGACAGTGTGCAATGTGAGCGAGATAACTCTTAGAACTGACTCTTTGGACATAAAATACTTCCAAAATGTCTCCACACTTAGCCTATGGCGATTGGCACACTTTATCCAGACAGCTCTCATGTGACTTGGGCTATATAATTCTTTTAGTGTCATAAGTTACTTAAGGTATCTTTAAACCCCAAACGCCTTAATCTCACATTTCACTTGATAACACATTTTCATCCAAGACCAAAGTTACGGCTTCTCAAAAGGATAGCAGTTCACATTGACACAGAGCTAAAAAAACAACAGTGCTAGGATACTTTTGTAGCTGTGCCAGTCATTTTTGTTGCATCTAGCCCTTAGATCAAACTGACACGGATGCTCAACTGAATCAGGAATTCAAGCCATGAATAACAAAAAGCCTCTTTCATGCATTCAAATATAATCTTTTGTTTAGGATTTGTTCCCTTCACACAGCAGCCCTTGCATTATAGGATCAATTTGTTTGTTTTTTTTTTTCTCTAACTGCATAGCAGGGACGAAGAATTCTAAAGTATACAACTGGCAAAATGGAAAAAAAGACTTAAGTACACACAGTTGAAAAGAAAACTTGTCTGGCAAGCATATGAATGCTACTGCTTCCAGTAACAGTAATTTATAATAAGAATATTGAAAATAAGAGCTTTGGCAAAGATGTGAGTACATGCAGCATCACAAAGAAGGATTAGGGTTTATTGATAATTATAGTTGATCCAGAGTAGCAGACACGTGTAATTTTGATATTTTTAAGGATGAGTGTGGTATATATTTGTTATTCACACAAGTGTTTCAGTGCAGTGTTTTTGTGAATCTTTGGATAAGTGAAAGGAAGAAGAGTCACTCCTTTTGGGCTGAAGCTCCTCTGAGGGAAAGCATTGATTAAAGACGGGGTCGTTCATGTTGCTGGAGGAGAGAGATTGTTATCAGGGAACTAAATGGTTTCTATCCAAGACCTGATGCAATCTCAGGGACCTGAGACGTCATTTAGAGGAATACAGGTTTTTAGTGCTTGCTGTAACAGACTTCTGTCACTCTGTCTCAAATAAGATACTGCAATTGCAGCTGCAATCTGATTTCGCTCTGCACACTGCGTGAAAAGTTTAGCACATGGCCGTGAGGCACACTAAGGAGTTTGTTACCATGGCGAGGATTTGGAAGTGTGCAGTTCAATCACTGCTCCTTCATGTTTCTCTAAAATGATCCATATGGAAAATTTAAAGAGAACAATTTTGTTTGATAATAACACATGGTGGATCTTAATATTCCATTTATATCACAGTGTGATTTCTGTCACTATCAAAATAAGAGCCAACTCAGTCTTCCTGTTGACTGCTTTTAATGTGATGCAGCTGCAGCAGGAAATATTTTGTTAGAATTACTGTTATCTTAGTAGAGCTCTGACACAGCTGGGAAAGTGAACAGTAAACAGTGAGGCTGATAGCCACAAGTTAAATTACAAACTAAAATGCTGATTACATGCATGCGTTGTTTCAAATGAATCCCCTGTGAGTGTGAAGGTGATTTGAACCCAGTGGGGGAATAGCAAGCTATTCTGCTACCAAGGAAAATAAACATACAGAATGTAAATACTTTAAATGGCTGTTACAGAGAAAATCCACCCATCCATTAATTTTCTTAACTGCTTATCCAGTTTAAGGTTGTTGAGGGGTGGGGGCCATTTAAAGCCTATCTATAGCTCATAGGGCTAGAGGCAGGGTGCACCCTGGGCAGGTCATAAGTCTATCACAGAGCTAACCAAGAGAGAAATCGACAGCTATTTAAGTTCACATTCACACCTGTGGCCAGTTTAGAATCACCGGTTAGTATTTAGTATTTATTTATTTATTGTCATTGTCAAGAACAATGAAATTGCATTTGGGGCTTCCATACAACCCAAAAAAAAGAAGAAAATAATAAATACCCCTTAAAACCCAAGTGTACATATTTAACCCAGTGTGACTCCAATGCAATAAGACAATCCTTAGCAATAATGTTCGTAGAAATTCAGACAAAGACCTGAGAAACATGACAAAATACAACAATGCAAACCATTCAATATTATTGTACTGTGAGATATGATATCAGATATGATAGTTATCTATTTAAGAAAGAGGGGGGGGGGGGGGGGGGGCAGGAGGGGGAAGAGAATAAAGATATGATGCACCAATGCAGACCAGTTCATTGCTATTAAGAAGTTGGATATGGTTATTGTCCGTGAGAGGGGGGCAGAGAGTTCAGGAGCCTCACAGCCTGTGGATACAGGCTGTTGGCCAGTCTGGATGTTCTGGCCTGTATAGACCTGTACCTTCTCCCTGAGGGCAGCAGATGGAAAAGGTGGCGCGCAGGGTGATGTTGGTCCCGCAGGATACTGTGCACCCTCCTCAGACAGCGAGTGGGGAAGATATTACTGATCTCTGGCAGACTTGTTCCAATAATTCTGCCAGCTTCCTTCACCACCCGCTGGAGTGCTTGCTGATCGGCCTTGGTGCAGCTAGTTCTCATTACTATCTGCAGTAATTTCTATTTGGCAGTACTGGTTTATTCTAGGACCACTGTGGCCTTAAATCAATGGTGTGCGATACTGCATATTTTTGTATTGATCCTATACCAAGTAAATACAGGCCAGTATCACCTATAACGATATCAATATTTTCAATAAATAAGGTGGATGCGTCATTTAATGACCTTGAGTTTTTTTTTTGTTTTTGTGATGTTTCCTTTTTTATTATTAAATAGTTCAAACCCAGGAGATAATTAGGACAAAATTTATAATTAAATCGAAAACGCTTTATTATTGTGGCGGGCCATGGTCTGCGATGCCGTGCAGGTGAGATGGACTCACCTGCAATATAAAAGAATGAGAGTAGGTTATTGGCTGACTGATTTAAACTAGTGAGACAGTCTTTGTATTATAATGAACTCTTTCACTGTAGCCCTTCATGCTACTCCTGCTGTCAGGCATTTATTTCATCTTTCATTGGTTGTCCTTTCATCACTAGAGCGTCCTATAATCCTGGTTCTTAAGGCCCAGTTTTGGTGGTGCTTTTTAACTGTGCTTTAAGTGCTATGAATCTTATGTTTGGGCAAATGAGCTCACCTCAAAAATAGCTCCTTCATGTGTGTGTCTTGGACTTGCTATTGTACCTGTTCCTGGTAATGTGGTCGCATATTTGCACCGAAGCTCTCAGTAAACAATTTATATGATGCTAAACATTTTCCTTAGTAAAAGTGGGAAATATCTCTTGTTGGAATGGGATCAACTGAATGGATAATATTTCTAAACTGAAAAGAAATATGTGTGTAGCTCATAACGTGATGTATTCTGCTGAAAGTCAGACTGCTTTCAAAACTTTGAAGCTAAATTACAGGCCTATTTAGGTCTTCATGTGCTATTTGTTTGATGTCTAACATGAAGTATAAGTGCAGCTGACTTTGCTTTATTCTAGTTACTAATTTTGTGCTATGAGTGGAAATAATGTTGCCTTATGCAGAGCATCAGACGGCAATAAGTTATAATAGAAAGACACAGGCTACATCTCTGCTAAGAAGATTGATACACTGGAAGAACAATTTACGCTCACTAACAATTCATTTAAATCATAACCTCGTAGATGTCATCACTGAAAAGGCGGCCAAATTTCACAGAACATTAAGACTTAGATCACATTCACAGGAAGTTGAGGTTCACTTTTCTCTCAGAGGTAAAATGCCAAACTTAAGAAGTTCATTGTGACCATTTGTAGATCAAGAAGGAGTAAGAGCAAATTTCATTTGAATGTTATTAAATTATGTCATGTGGAACACTTTATATGTTAAGGACTTCTGATGTGTGAATTAAAGTGTTAAACGCATTTGTAATAGTGTCTTTCTGGTTTCTCTCTGAATTGTCTCAGTGGTTGTCTGTACTCGTCGTCTAGATAAAATGATTGTAGCCCTGGCCCCTGTATTGTTTCCTTCCCCATGTTCTTCTCTGTGTTTTGTCCTTTTATCTCTCCGGTCCCAGTGTCATGTGTCTTAATCAGGGTCTTTTTGTGTGTTGCTTCTTGTTTT
This sequence comes from Diplotaxodon limnothrissa, assembly GCF_057381915.1. Lineage (NCBI taxonomy): Eukaryota > Metazoa > Chordata > Actinopteri > Cichliformes > Cichlidae > Diplotaxodon > Diplotaxodon limnothrissa. The sequence continues at coordinate 39,501,002 of NC_140597.1, read as the reverse complement.
TGGTTTTTTTTGGTCTAATGTGCTAGAAGCTACTTTCAGTTCCTTCCTTATTCACACGATGCTATCACAGCAGGAAGCTCCACATCATGTTTGGAGGTGGATTTCTTTTTTTCTTTCTTCTTTTTGTGTTTTTATGCCAGATGGCCTCCTTGATGCAATCCCAGACACTGTTTAACTATTATCAATTACCCAGATGTAGACCTCTGTGTTGAATCTTTGTAGAGTTTACTATGTAACCTACGTAAGTGGCCGATGCCGTTGCCAACATTCATGCTTGTGTGGTGCATTATATGTTAATTACTTTGCTGTTGGGTTTTATATGTGGTGATAATTGAGATCCTAGGACTTTTTTCCTTTCTGTGCCCCCACTGTTTGCACATTACCTGATACCCATCCCAATAGTTTCACATATTCTCTGATATCTCTGATTTCTTATATTTAGGCCATTAGGTTATTCTTCCTTTTATGGACTTGATGGATCCGAATGATTGAAAAACTTTGGTTAAAAAGTAGCCAGACATGCTTTGGAAGATTTGTCAATACTAAACTGAGCAGTCTCAATAGTTTTGCGCTGTGGCAACATAAAATATATCTATATTACCAGGGAGGCACTAGTGAGGTATGATAAGCTTTAAATTATGTCATAGGTTACTAGGGATGGGAATTGATAAGAATTTAGAGATTCTGGTTCTGTTATCATTGATTCAATTCCTTATCAATTCTCATTCGGTTCTCACTGGCTCTGCTTTGAGAGTCACCACCATCTCTAAGCAACGTATTAAAGACAAAACCTTGAAATATTTCTGCTTTTTGCTATTTAAAAATATCTTGAAATTTTTAGTTAATACTTAAAATTTAATATGTTATAAATACATGATAATCATGTTGACTTTATTTTGACACTATGTGAAAGAGCTTAAAATAGCACTGTCATTGTACACTGTACATATACTTATAAGTACATAAACTACAATACATTATAGATTATCTTATTAATTTATTGTCATTTTTCCTTCCATGGTATTGAAAATGGCAATGGTTATTGGTTTTTTCTTAGTTATCATATCAAGATTAAATTCTAGTATAATTAGAATCTTAATTTATAGGATGGATCATTTTGTGGTGCTACAGGTACACCAGATTATTTATCATTATTTATCTTTAAATCCTGAACAATGGTAACACAGAGCCTTGTGATTCAATGAAATTGCTGCGTTGCCACCCATGTGAATTAGTAGAGCCCCTCTCGCAAATCATATAATCTCTGCTGGTCTGTAATGACTACAGGTGTTTAATTAACTGCATAGACAGACTGCTCACTTATCAAACACAACGTCAGTATTGACATTTCTTTGTAACTGGATCACACTTTAGTGGATTGGATTATAGGCAAGAATCTTCATCAGTTGCAGAAATAAACTGTATTTCAGTGCACACGCCACTCTGCAGTAGATGGAAAAAAAATGGTAAAATAAATTATTAATTACAAATTACAATATTTGCCCGTGTATTGCGGGAGCTCTGCAAGTGCCTTGGCTTAACCACAATTGTTTGGTGGCAGAAAATGACTCAAGAGCTGCATATGAAGAAAAAAAGCCCCACGTGAACCAAACTCCCTTTGTCTCAGTACAGGTTTAGCGCTGCAAAATAGAGCAAAAATAGAGCCACAATTGTGTTAAATGAGCAGTTGCACTACAATGGCTTGTATCACGTTGGCTAACACCCTTGGCTAAGCAGTCATATAATCACTTTAATGTGAGGCTGCTAGTTTTAATCCAGCTATCCAAGATAATTTACAAATTCTAAAAGCACTGGAAAAAAGACACTCATTACATGCACCAGTGTGTTGCCATTTTAGCCCACAGCTTCACAGCTTTATAGAGACATAGGAGTTACGGTAACATTCCAGCTGACTTCATTAAGTTTCATCTTCCATTTTATCTCTCTTGAAGTGGACGATTAAGCTGGCGCACGAGGGTAACTGATCAGCTAATCTGCCTGTGATTTATGTGGCAGGGAAACTGAGGACTTAACTGAGCCTTGGAACGCATTGATTACTGACATGGTTAATTGGCTAACCCTACTGGTACATTGAGACAGGCTTATTGGAAATGTCAAATCAAGTGGCTAATTTGCATTCATGATGTATGGTGTCTATTCCAGCTTCTGCCCAGGCAGCACAAACTGACAGACATAGCTGTAAAGAAAGGCTTGGGATAAATTTGCAACTGACCATCTGGCCTTCCAGGACACTGGCATTGGCTGCAACTTTTCCCCAACCCAGCATCCACATGTCTGCGCTTAGCTGGTATGTGATGAATAGAATATGAGCGTATGCATAACTCCTGATGTGAGTGAGACGCAGGACACCTGTGGGGTTTGAGTAAAGTCCAGCTTTGGAAGGAGATGTAATTGATAGCATAGTGCTGACTGAATGGAAAATTATTTGTTTTTTAATACATTGTTCCTGAGTATGCATATATGTTTTAGAGATCAAAACGGTAGCTGAGACAATGTTGCCCCAGAAATACCCGCTGTGTAAGCAGATGAAAACAGCATGAAATGGAAAAATGTGGTTTTAGCTGATGGGGTAAAAGATTTCATGTGAAATGAAGGTGGTATGATTTTTCACTGTTTGAATAAAAAGATACAATTGGTTTCCTGCAGGCCATGCTAAGGAATATGTTTACAGAATTTCCCTAAGATACAAATGTACACAAGGAGCATCCTTAGAAATGGCAGCACTTAAAGGGGTTTGTGACTTAAATAGACAAAAACATATTCTGAGAAATCTGACAAAAGTGGACAGAATGTTAACACAAACAACAGAGCCCAGTTGGCTGTAGAAGAAAGAAAAAAGCCTTTTGCTTGGAGGTTATTTCACTTTATTCTAAACCTTAATTAAAAGCCTTTCTTCACCAAAGCAACAGATGAATGTGTGTGTGTTCCTCTTAATCAATAATGTTCTTAACATGTTCTGTAAATGACACTCATTGGAGGTTCAAGAACCTCAGCATATTGAATAGAATGAGCTTGAGTCATGCAGTACAACTGTAGGAGTCCAAGCTACTCGGGACAAGGTCTGGCAATGAATTGTTAAGGACATGAATTAGCATCTGTATAGGTCTGCCATTCAAGAGGTTTCCCACAGTAACTGAATAAAATACATGCACATTTAATATGCAGAGACATTATTTTCATATCTTCATCCTTGAAGCTGTTCTCTTCTCAATAAAGCAGCAAATGCTGTAGCCTGCAGGGCCATTTGCAAGGTACTGAATAGTCCAAATACATGTCATCCAGTTATCCACTGAATTTGAACAAACCTATAAAGTAATAGGTTTGTTTTCAGAGTAGGTGTGCTCAGTTCTTCAGTTCGTACTTTTCTGACGTAAAGAGAAACTCTGTGTGAAAGAAATACTGAACCTCAACAAAAAGATCTGATATACTTTATGCAAAACTCTATTTTCCATTTCTGGACACAAAGACGTATTAATTCATGCTTTTAACTATCAAGACTCCTTTTCTCCTCTTTGATGTGTCGACATATCATGTCCATTTCTAGGTTTATATTAAATTATTATAACTCAAAGCTTAAAGTCTTCATCTGTTATATTTAGTCAGGTCTGAAACATGCTGATTCATTAGGTGATTTTAAGTTCAATATCAACCGACTGCTGTCTGGAAATAATCTCTCATCAAACTTCAGCTGGTTTTTTACTATTGTGTCTTCTCTTTTATCATGTGGCCAACTGCATATTGTCCAAAAATGTTCCGCTGCCCTATTTGGCTCATAGACCCAACCATGAGAAGCAAAGCTCATTTTTCTAGGTTTTGGGGAAGTTTTACAAACAAGAAACCACAATGGAATAAAAATTCATAATGGCAAGAGCAAAGAGTGACCTTGTTTGCAGGTGGGGGTTTTCCATCAACAGTTGCAGGGGATTTGTTCACTGTAATTTTGCAGTGGTCATTTTAGGCATTTCTGTTAAAATATTAATGGAAGCTATGGAAACAAACAGAGTAATAGTTATATTTCACTTGGTTTTAGAATGAAATGGTCAATATGTTACCACACAAGCATGAAATATACAAAAGAGAGTAAACTCGTTCATTGTCCTGCTCACCTCAACCATTACATTGGCAGGATTTCACAATAAAATCTCCGGCTGTTTTAAAATTCTGTACTTTTCAGAACACTTTACAATTTATTCAAAGTGTCAATTCTTTCCTTCCCCTTTCTTCTTATGCACTATTGGTCTGCATTAGCATGGGTCTTTTTTTCATCTCATGATCTTACACATTAACTGCTTTTTCCAATCCCCTCATGTTTCTACATTTCTCTCATTTTTTCCTGAAACAGCTCTGTTAGAGGTTGTACATGCCAGTAGAGACTGCTTGGTGGCCGGAGACTCGTGCTCGAGTGATGAGACTTGTAGTCCACGTCTTCGTACTTTGCGCCAGTGTGTGGCAGGCAATGGCAGCATGAAACTGGGCCCGGGCGCCAGGAGCCAGTGTGCCAGTGCAGTGTCTGCTCTGCTGTCCAGTCCTTTACATGGCTGCCAATGTAAACGAGGAATGAAGAAGGAGAAGAACTGTCTAAGCATCTACTGGAGTCTGCACCAGTCTATCATACATGGTATCTAACACTAACACACACACACACACACACACACACACACACACACACACACACACACACTCTCAATCTATCTGAACCAAAATGTGTTTCTCGTTATATGTATACATTTTACAGCGTGTAAACTGGTGGCTTTGCCATTTTGATGGAATAAAATGAAGGTTGGGCGTAACAACCATTTGCCTGTTTGTCAGGTAACATGTTTTTAGCATACATTACCTATGTGGAGCAATGAAATACATTTATGTTTGGAAGCCACCCAGGCTGTGTACATGCCCTTGTTTATAGACCTACGTATGGCCAGAATTTAGTTTCTGTGGCATGAAAGCATATTCTTACCACCTGCAGAAACAATTGGTTCTTGGCTTTTTAAAAACACAACATTATGATGAAGCAAAGAAATAATTAAGAAAATTGTCAAGCATTCAAAGTCATACGTAATTTATAGATAAATTAGCATCCAGACCGGTTAGCTTAGCTTATAGAATATCACTTAAGCACTTCAGCCATTTCATTTTTTTTCTATATTTTTTAAATGTTCTTTTTTTGCTGTTGTTTTTTCGGTTGTCTACCATTCTCAGGCAGAGACAGTGTCTCCCAGGAGGTGGTGATCAGAAGTCACGACTAATGATAATAAACACTGTCAGCATTGATGTATATATGTACATGAGAGTCCATTGATAAATACAAAAGAATGATCAGAATAAAAGAACAGGCTTTGAACAGATTATCTTTGGCTAAAATGGATAGCAGGAATGTATATGTGGCCAGTATGGACTATGTCAGATTAGAGCCTGACCAATACTGTTTGTATGGGTGCATATGCAGATCCAGAGCGTTAAAAAAAAAAAAAAAAAAAAATTAGTAATCATACACCAGCCAATACTCTGCTACCCTCTTGACACCCTATGCCCTCATATGGACCTTACATTTGGTTTTTCTGCACCTTATAATTCATTCTACTCAGTGTTTTATCATTTGTTACATTGTTACTTAAAAAACAACAACAACAATTTACGTTAATGCTTAGTTTCAATACTTAACATATTTGGAATAGCTAGGTGAAATTTAAAATGCGTTGTGAAGCAGAGCTCGGGTCACAGGCTGTTATACCGGATAAACACAGATCATGTTAAAGTTACATTGAAGTAAAGGGAAAATAATGAGATATTTATTAACTTTAAAGCAATGTTTTTGCAACCTAATTGGCAACTTACTACAAAGACACTGCATGACTTTTCACCACCGTCCGCTTTGCTGTGATAGTATCGTATGTGGTGTGGGCAGTGCTGAAAGGTACAGCCAGCAATAAAGTCGAAGGCACTCTGCTGGGTAACCTATGAGAGAGAAATTTTAAATGAAATGCAATTTATCAACATTAGATTCAGTAAAAAGAAAAAACAGACATATTGGATAACATACACACCGATGCTTATTTATCTGTGAAAGGCCAATAGAGGCTCATATATCAGTTGCGCTGTTCATCAAACAACATGGCACAGCAGAAAATCAAAGCAAGAAGCAACAGGCTGAGGAGGATAACAGACAGAGGAGCACTCTCCTACTGAAAGGCTGGTTCCAGTCTTCTCATGGCTCCCCAAGGAATACTTTGTCACTGATAATAGATAGATTCCAGACATTTGTAAATAAAGTGAACTGTTCTCAGTGTCAACCTAAACAATTAATCAAGAATCAGTTATTTTGAGGCACCGTTAAGAATGCAACTAGTGTTCATATTTCATGAAAAGGTCTACAGGAAGTGTGTGGCGGAAAATTAAATTGTGGCCAGAGGCTGTAAGCAAGCCTGTATAAGAGGACTGGATTACTGGGGGATTCCACATGTGGTGTACAATAAAGTATATCATTTGTTATTTATGTTCATAGATGTTATTATACTTACCCCCATTCTATTTTCTGAAAACAAAGAGCACCATGAGTGTTTAAAAATACCGCAATGTCGATATAAATATAGATATGAAACCCTTTTTAGGTTGAGAAATGTTTGGATTATACATGTGGCTACAGAAACGTAAATGCCAGCATTGGCGAGTGGGTTGAAAATAACACAATAACCCTGACAAATGAATAATAAGCTGAGGGAATGTGTGTGTAATTTATGACTGAGTGAACTGGAGTCTCAGTGACTAAATAAAAATGACTACATGCCATTATTTGTGTTTCTTGAGATTTAGATAAACTGTAGTGCCTACTGAAGCCTTTATTCCTAACTGTGTGTTGTTTTTTTCCCCAGGACTCAAGCTGGTGGAGAGTTACCCTTATGAGACAGTGGAGAGGGATTACAACTATGTCCGCTTGGCCTCTATTTCTGCTGGCAAGTTCACCAACCTTCATTAACTTTCACCATATTGTAAACCCCTTTACCCTTTGAAGATGTTTGTGTTCTATTAAGTATACAACATTACGCCAAAGCCTTTTCACTGTAAACATGCCCAATATAAACATTCACATCTCAGACTCAGCTGAAATAACATAATCCATGAACGTCAAAGCATACTAATGGAGGCATTTTTTGATACTACTGTCTTAAAATAAGTGACTATTCCAAATCTGGCCTATGAAAAGAACATACTAGCTTAATATAACACCGAATGACAACAGACTGAACTAAATATCCCTTATCAAATGAGGCAAAGTTTTATTTAAGAACAGCTGAAATCAGGTTTTGATACTGATGTGGTCATTGTTATCAAGAGCCAAAGCCATGTTTTGGCTCTACATTATATGAATCTGCTGGGAATGGGACTGGAACCAACACAACAAAACCAAATTCATAAATAATGAACACAAGTAGCAAATGTTTATGTTAAAAACTGGGACCAAATATTTGGCATTTAGCCCAAAAAAAGAACTAAAAATAAATCAGTTATTAAAATATTGCTGACTTTTCTCCGTTGACATTTCATAAACTGCACCGCTGTCTTCATCTAGTTTGACCAGAGGACCTGCCAGCTTTAAAAAAAAAAAATATGTAAACAAGCTTATCACTCATCTCTGAAGTACACAACTCACAGAGGTCAGCTCACTTCCACATTTCCCAACATAAATCCCAAAGGCTCATTCACAAATTGTCACAAAGTAGCAAAAGCTGCAATCACTGTGCTGCTCATTTCAGTGGCAGATCTACACAGAAATATTTGATATTTGATATATATTTATTAGTTCAGTCGTCATATATTACGAGCAAAAAAAAAAATAACACTCTTCAATAATAATAATAATAATACTAATAAATCACTGAACAGGCTCAGTAGTCCCTATATTTATGCCCCGCCTATATTCTTATCATTAACAAACATCAACAAACAGAATAATGAATTGCACATTTTTATGCACATATTAACATCATTCCACAATTTAATCCCAACAACAGAAATAAATCTTTGTTGAATCTCTTTCTTTGCTTTATTATAATAAAATAGAAAAAAAATCTCTCAAGTCAAACTTAATCTCCCACACTGAGAAAAACCTTCACACGCAGTTTGAGAGTACCTTAGATTTAGCTTGAACTTAATTAGCATTGTTTAAAAAAAAAAAACAAAAACAAAAAAAAAACCCACACACCACAACAACAACAACAACAACAACACATTTCACTTGTTTGCATTTAATTTAAACCAGTTTCATCATATCGAACCTGAGAAACAATGGCTCAGTGTGATCATAATATCCAGACTTGTTAATGACCCCTATTACTCTTTTTTTGTAACATAACTATTGGATTTATTGTTTTGAGGGTCATGCCCCACAGTTCCACACAGTAAGAAAAAACAGGAAGTATAAGTGAACAGTAACTTATATGCAGGGCATTATAATCCAACACATCCTTAGTTAAAAAAACAAACAAACAAAAAACTCCTAATGATTTTGATATATTTTACCTATAATATAATGAAACATGTTATGTTTCATGTTAATTTATAATTAGTCATGACATCTAAAATTTTACCTCAGACTCTTAATTTTAGATGTCAAAACCTTTAATTCAATATTACATTAGTATAACAATAGTGTTCTGATGCAAAAGATAACTTGTTACAATAAGTTTGTGTACCTGTGCTATTGGATGTTACATACGACTGAAGATTTACAGTCACCATGAAATAAGAAATGGAAGATGAGATCTTGTAAAGTAAAAGATAAAAAGTAAGTAGTTAAAAGTCTGATAGTGAAGTATTTTAGCTGTTGACAAGCATTTCAGTCTTGTCTAAAGCAAAGGACATGGCAACTCAGAAATCACTTTGCATTTAATTCAGGTTTTTTTTAAGCACCAAATCAGTAAAACAAATACTCCAAGGCGCTTTATGTCGTAAGTTAAGGACTCTATAATAATACATTAAAATTCTTTACTGTTCTCTGGTAATACCTTATTTAACCTACTTTGTGGAGGTGTGGGTAAATACATGTAAACGTTCTGGTGTACATTCTGCAGAAAAGTAACAAGAATTGCACGTCTTACTGGGTTTTGTGAAAGCACAATTTTTCTTTTCTTACTGTCATGTTTAAATTCTGCGACCCTGTGGAATTCAAATTAGAAAAAAAGGAACAATTGAGTGTTCATAATTTTTCTGTTGGGCTGGGGGACGGGGTACAATTTAAAAGGCAAATTAAATTCAAAGATTCACAATATTCAGATTAAAGGAGCGCATCTCAGTTATGATAGGGCCAGAGGCAGGGTAGACCCTGGACAGTTCTCCAGTCTGTCACAGGGCTAACAGAGTGACAGACAACCATTCACACACTCATTCATATCTATGAGCAATTTAGACAGACCAGTTAACCTAACCCTACTAGCTGCATGTCTTTGGACTGCAAAGGGGAGAATCCAGACAAACACAGAGAAACATTCAAACCTCACACAGAAAGGCCCTGGCTCGATTCGCACCTTCAGGACCTTCTGATGTGAGGCAATAGTGCTAACCACTGCGCTCTACCAAATATGAAACACTTTAAAAAAAAAAAAAAAATTTTCTCCAGTATAAGGTCATAGAGGGGTGTTAAATATGTTAAGAGTTGAAATAAAGCAATCAACCAATCATTCAAAATTATGACATTGTGCTATGTTCAAAGCACTGAAGGCCAGACTCTTCGTCTGATGCTCCTTTTGTTTTTCTGATAGTCAAAAACAAGTCCCCCATTTTTTGTTTACACACACACACTTCCTCCTTAAACCTGGGCCCTGTTTCAGGAAGCCGGTTTAGTGGAAAAACTGAGTAAGTATACCCTGAGTTAACGAAAACTCTGGGTTTTCGGTTTCACAAAGCGAGTTCAGCTGCAGCCTGAGTGAGTCACTATGACGACACACTCCGTGAAGCTAACCTGCCCCCTAGCAGGTTTACTACAACTAACCCTGACTGTCTCCGCCCCTTTGTCGGAAACCTGACAGTAGGAAGTGTCAGACATGGCGTGCTCCTTCCTTGAAGAGCCAGTAGATCGTGAAGCCCAAATTCTCCGCAGAGCTCTCCGCCGGGAGAGAGTGATCAGAGCGCGTTTGGACATTTTATCATTTCCTGATGATTTTCTGTGTGAACGTCACCGTTTCTCAGCACAATCTATAATTTATTTGGATAACATCCTCAGGCCATATATTACGCATGTGACACATCGCGGACATGCTCTCAGTTCATTACATATTATTTGTATTGCACTTCGGTTTTTTGCAAACGGGAGCTTTCTGTATAATATTGGTGACGCTGAACACGTTTCCAAGGCTACTGTCTGTCGGGCAGTCAGGAATGTTACAGTTGCACTGAAACGTCTCCTGTACTCGTCTGTGGTGTTCCCCGGTCATAGACCCACAAGATTTATCAAAGAGGGATGCCACAAAATTGCAGGTAGCAGGATGACCAAAACTTAATGTATGATGTGGTGATACTTGAACTACTACTTAAATTTTACATTTATTTTCACGGTTCCCAGGCATGATTGGCTGTATAGATGGCACTCACATTCCAATCATTGCTCCTTCAGTAAATGAAGGAGACTATGTGAACAGGAAGTCTTTCCACAGCATTAATGTACAGGTACATAGTTCCCTGTAGCATGTCAAACTAACAAATTATTTCATTATAGTAATGGATGCTAATTTGTGTTCTCTGCACTGTGAAGATCATATGTGATGCTGCCAACATTATCACAAATGTGGAAGCCAAGTGGCCAGGCTCTGTCCATGACTCACAAATATTCCGTGAATGTACACTGAGCACAAAATTTGGACATGGTGAGTTGAGAATACTGTAAAATATATAAAGACCAATTGCTTCAGGGACATTTGAACTGAAGTGTATCCTTCTGTCTTAGGAGAGTTCACTGGCTACTTGCTTGGTGATAGGGGGTATCCATGTTTACCCTATTTGTTTACCCCTTACCCTGACCCTGAACCGGGCCCACAGCAGCGATATAATCTGGCTAATTGCAGGGCAAGAGCCAGAATTGAAATGACTATCGGAATGCTTAAGGCCCGGTTCCAGTGCCTGCAAAGACTCAGGGTCACCCCAGAAAGGGCATGTGACATTATTGTGGCATGTGTGATTCTTCACAACATTGCCACAATTAGAGGAGAACACTGTCCTTCTGAACCAAACATCAGCAGTGATCCAAACCATGAACATCCTGACCCTCGCACGGACATACAAGATGGAAGAGCAGTCAGAGACACCATATGTCACAATCATTTCTTTTGACCCATCACCTCAACATGTTGAAAGACGAAAAAACAGATTTTTTGTTCAACTGGCTTTATTGGTCGCCTGTATTTCCTGTACACAAAGTATTAAAAGATGTAAACCTCATAAAGTGTCTGTTGCTTCCTCCTCTGTAACAGCTGTCAATGTTTCTTCATTATTTTCCTGTAGTAAAGAAATAAACAACATTGCTGTTCTACTGTAAACTCATATAATCTGTGGAGTATTACTCACAACTGCATGTTGGTCTGGCTCAACAGGAGGCTGCACCAGATGCAGTACACCACCACCATCAACTGATAGAATATGAGGTTTATACAGGTCACTTATAACTTACAAGGGACCAAATGGCAATTAACAAACATACCAATCACCTTACACTTCATTGTCATTATGCTCTCAAAGACAACCAAGACTGAGGGAAGGCAAAATCAGTAGGAAAATAACTTCACTACAAAATAATCCATTATGGTAAAGAGTTTATCAAATGAATGTGTCGCACTGCAAAGGTGACTGTGAAGAAAGGATGTATGCACATCATGTATTATTTTGAATTTACCCCCTATGTAGGCACTTGTGTCTTGCGGGGTTATTGCCTCAGAGGATGTCCCCGCAGAGATGCCTTCAGCCACAGGGCGCCCACTGTTTTGGCTGAGGGCCAACTGCTCAGCCTCTGTGAGTGGTGGTGGTGGAGGACCCCCACCTGTTTTTCGGGCCTCCGCTTTTTTTCTGTTGGCTATAACGGGTCACATTTGAGCATACAGAGTAAGCAAATATGTACTTGTAATGTGCTCAGATAATTTCAATAAGTGCTTACAGAAAGAAAATTAATGTAGCCTCTAACTGCAATTGATTTACATGGGACAAACAGACCAAGCACTATGGCTCATAATACAATTACACCTTACCTGTTTGGACTATATTTTTATATTTCATTTTTACTTGCTGCCAGGAACGTTTGGGGCCTGTTGGGTTGCACCTGCGCTCACATCACGTCACAAAATAAAATGTATAAAATAACAAATAAAATAACATATGATAAAATAACGTGTTAAATGGGTGGAAATCCCTAGATCAATGTTTATATTAACACTCAGGCATTGACTCTGTCGGCTTTGTTTTGCCATGCATGCTTTTGCAGCTGAGGCTGTGTTACTTTTTTCCGCGGAATTTGCATGTTATCGGCATATGCTGCCATCAGAATTTCTGCCTCAAGCGCTGTGAAATACATTGACCGCGCCCTCTTTCCCTCCGTCTCCATGGTGACTCGCTTAATCTGTGCTCCGCTTATCAGGGCTTTATGCATCCTCATCCGCGCGCTTAACTTGGGGTTGACGCAACTCCGCGTTGATTGAACTAATTGTTATCAGCCTTTCTGAAACCGAATATTCCGAGTTGGACAGTTCGGGGTTACTCAACCCTGCGTATCGTTTTTCACTCTGAGTTTTCTAAACCGGCTTCCTGAAACAGGGCCCTGATGTTCAATTCCAAACTCCTTATCTGATGTTTTAACAACAGGAGATTACATCTCATCAGGATGAATTGGTAAACTAGTACATGCTTATGTTCTCATTCACATACACACAAAACCTCTATTAGTTTTCTGTTGAAACCTTGTCACTAACCTTTATTCCGTCCACAGACTCTGATGTTGGCATGACAACTGTGAATCGCTGCCTGGATGCAGCCAAGGCTTGCAATGTGGACGACTTGTGCCAGAAGCTCCGCACAGAATATGTCTCGGCTTGTATCAAACCCACTGCCAAGTCAGGCCTGTGCAACCGGCCCAAATGCAATAAGGCCTTGCGCAGGTTCTTTGACCGTGTTCCTGCTGATTATACACATGAGCTGCTCTTCTGCCCATGTACGGACACAGCCTGTGCAGAGCGTCGAAGGCAGACCATTGTGCCCAGCTGCTCGTATGAAACGGTGGATAAACCCAACTGCATTGCACAGATGAGGATCTGCAAAGCTGACTATGTGTGCAGGTAGGAACAGAAGTAAATACGTAATAATAGACTAATAACAGACTCCACTTGGCAAATGTATGCATCAAAACATAGAGGTTTGCTTGCATCCGTAAATTATTTATATAATATCAACATGTTATTGGTTTCTCCTTACAAATATAATTTTTCAACAGTTTTTGGGAAATAAATAACCAGCAGATATAATCAGACACCTCCCCAGTGAGGTCACGGTTGTACTTCTTGTTCTGCTTTGGAGCCAAAACCAGTTTTTCACCTGCTACAGGTTCTGGCTAGAGGGTAATTCAAGCCTGAAGTAAATTTTCCAGGGCAGAACAAGACTAACATCACCAGCTACTGAAGTTAGAGTTTCTCTCTGGAGAAGGTAGCTGGTGAGAAAGCAGGAAACGGAAAGGACTGAACAGCAAAAACGACTCTTTCAAAGTAAGAGCGAGGGTATTACCAACTAGTTAATCAATTGCAGATGGCATTTTCTCCCAGAAGAAGAAAAAAATAAAAGTTTCTAAATGCAGCCTTCTTCAGCAACCTGCATGAGTAAAAGTTTTTTGTTGGAAAGCATTTATCACTATGCATCTTATTTTGATACAGCAACACACGGCACTAAGATAATTGTTTACTCCAGCTTTGATATTGCTAAATACTCTAGTTTCTCTTGTTTTTCTTGGATATAGATTTTACTTGTATTCTCCATACATATTTAGGCCAGTGCTGTTCAATCGTATGGCTCTTTGAAACTAAATAAACAGCCACTCAATCAACAAAATGGCCTGCTGTTTTACCCTAAAGCTTTGTACCACCAGTGGTTAGAACACCCCAGAGAGCCTGTTGGAATAACACATTAAATATTTAGCACAGATAAAGAGCCAGATGGATCAGAGTTATCACTCATTGCTATCTCTGGTCATGGCCATTATTTTTCCACAGCCCCATTAGACTCAGAGGGCTTTACTAATGATCCCAGGTCTGGGGAATGAAATATATTACTCTTTCTATCACTTTCACATTACAGCTCAGTGCTTTCACTCTTCACCATGGCCTGCAATATTTCTTTAATGTTGGAGCAGCAAACTCTTAATTAAATGACTGAGTTATAACTTAAGTTACTTAGAGTAAGAAATGATATGTAAAAATGAAATCAGCAAACCTTTTAGATAAAAATGTAGAGTTCTGTTGTGTTCTTCCTAACTAGTATGCATTTTGTGTTTTTATAGGTCTCGTCTGGCACAGTTTCAGTATGACTGTGAACCGTCCAAAACATCTGCCAGTGGCTGCAAGCAAGAGAACTATGGAGCCTGCCTCCTTGCCTACACAGGGCTTATAGGTATGTGAACATCTGGAATGTAACACGGAGAGCGAAAACACACAGTCGAAAACATAAAATCACCACCTGTAGGAGGAAAAAGACAGTATGTAAGTGACGCTGTGTGGCATATGTTGGGAGAGAGAAGGAAAGAGAAAACTGTGCAGCCTTAAATGCACCGGAATGAGCAAAAGCTAGCTAGAAGCTAAATTAATAAATACAGAACAGGTTAAGATTGAGTGGGAGAACGAAAAGACAAAGTTCAGCTTGGTATAAGATGGTATAAGTATAAATATCTCTCATTGCAGAAAAGACTGAAGCTCTTTATGCAGAGTGAGGTTTAATCTGTTTTATAACAGGTGGCAAAAGAAAAAGAGCAGGTAGAGCAGACATTTCTTTTCCATGCACTGGAAAGAGGAGCTAACCTAATGCATTTCAAGAATCTCAAATGGTGCCCCTCAGCACAAACACACACTTGGCGTTTTCATTCTTGTCTTGTATTTATTAAAGTACTTGAAATCCCACCAACACTATGTTGGGGGGCGCGGGGGGAACAGAAAACAATCTCAATGCCAGAGACTTCTGTGACCTAAAAAAGAGAAAATTGGAGCATTTTTCAGCATCACTCTATTATATAATATGACTGCAGCTAATCTAACCTGTGGTGTTATAATATTACCATGCTTTTACATCAGGTCAGTGTATAGGGAATGCAGAGTCCATTAAGGCTTCAGAAAATAATGCATCATGATTACAGTGTAACAACTCAAAAGCAATGCGCATTTAATATTGATTGACGGCTGGCGCTGTCTCTCTGCAGGAAGTACAATAACTCCCAACTATGTTGACAACTCCACGTCCAGCGTAGCCCCATGGTGCTCATGCTCAGCCAGTGGGAGCCAGAGAGAAGAGTGTGAGAATTTCCTGGGATATTTCACAGACAACATCTGTCTCAGTGAGTGCTACCTTTTTACTCTAATGTCAACAAAGTAGTGCACAGACTCAGGTTTTTGTTGTAGGATTGTGTTCATTTAGAGATATTTGGGAATAAATCATTAGACTATGCTGTTGGCAGCCTGTTTAACTGGTGATATGTGGTTCAAAAGAAAGGGTTAATGCGCCTTTTTTGTAAGTTTTGGTTTATAGATTAACCCTTGCCTGTGTAATGTCAATATTTTTGTTACTCTGCCAACATTTGTGTTATTAAATCAATACAACCACAACCATCCATCCATTCTCTTCCGCTTATCCATGTCAGGGACTTGCTGGCGCTGAAGCATTTCCCAGCCGCCACGTGGCGAGACGCGGGGTACAACCATAGCAGTTTATGGATGTTTACTTTTTCTCAATGGCAAGCATTGGAGACCACATGTATGGTTAATATTTAGAATTTACCGCTGTTAAAACACACGTATGTACAGAAGTGATACTCGTGACAAAATGTAATGAAAAAAGAAAAATCAATCATAATCAAGATATACTGTAGGCAGAAAGAAATATGTTTATCTTGAACAAATATAAATGAAGGAAGGTTTTCTGGTAACTAACTGTTTACTTCTGTGAAACTGACTAGATTATTGCCACTCTGGAAAACAAATAGCCCGTGTCTGCTGATCTATATGACACATGAGGGACTATTTTGCTGTGTCTTGCATATGTATTTCCTACACTTGATGAAAGTATACTGTGACTGCCTGCCCATTTTGTTTTGTCACACATTGCAGCTCTTATATATTTGTTGTCACTGGATCTAGAACAGAATTTAGAACAGGGAACATTTCTTGATGAATTTTAGTGGCATCTGGGATGAAAAGTTCTTAATCAGATTTGAGGTCCTGGTCATGGTTGCACCATGCTGGCAGTTCTGCGGGGTCGCTCATTCCTTGGGGAAGAAGGCCAATCAATTTCAACAGTTTTCTCTCCTTGCTGGTGTTGGGCTTGTTCTCGGCATAAATTATGGTCAAGCTCATCCTTGTCATATGCATTGCTATACCTTAAACCAGGGGTGCCCAATCCCGGTCCTCGAGAGCTACCGTCCTGCAGCTTTTAGATGCATCCTTGTTCCCACACACCCGAATCAAATGAATGGCTTGTTATCAGGCCTTTGCCAAACATGATGGCATGCTGGAGAGGTAATCAAACCATTTGATTCAGCTGTGTTGGAGTAGGGATGCATCTAAAAGCTGCAGGATAGTAGCTCTCGAGGACTGGGATTGGGCAGCCCTGCCTTAAACGGTTGAGCACAGGGGTGTAATTTCCAGGGGGGTTAGGGGGGTTATGACCCCTCCAATATAACTCCCTCAATAAAATTATGAATTATTTTGCATAAATAGGCTGTTGATTTTCTTTCCTAATTTCAGGTATTACCAGCAAAATAGTTGCATGTTTAATCATCTGGCAATTTACCCAGATTGTTACACCCCGGCCTAGGCAACCGGCGTGCAACACAGGGAAAATAAAAATAAAGGAAAAAAACAAAACAAAAAAAACTACTACGGGTCTCCACAAAAAAATCCCAAAACGAAAGTATCGACAACTATTTACATCAAAGCAAACTGAGACATTTATTTACATCAAAACACCAAACTATTTACAACCAGGGGGGAAGATCGCCAACCTGACAAACTGAAACACAGGGCTTAAATACATAGAGGGAGCAATCAGGGAATGGACAACAGGAGGGAAACACAGCTGGGGCAAATCAGAACTGACGAGACAAGGAAGAGTAAACTGAACACACTGAGATAAGACAGACTTTCAGAGTAAAGCAGGAAACACATAACAGTCACGCCTAAAACAAAACACTGACAACATCGAATCGTAACAAGATTTATTTATTTATTTAGACAGAGAGTTTGACTCTGCCCCAGACCATTTCCTATGGGTTACCCCCCACACACATACACTCCTTCCCCACCCTTCTAACTAGAGTTTACACTGTCCTATCCAATAAAAGCAAAAGGCCTTGCATTCATTATCTTCCAAATTCGCCTCTCTTCTACAATTTCTGAGTTCAAAATCTTTTCACTGTCTTGATGGATACACAGTAACACAGGCGAAGTGCTGCGTTCCACCACTGACTTGCAGTCGATTTGAGTAGTTCCCAAAAAAGAGGGTAAAGTGTGCAGGATGTACAGGATGACAGGTGTAAGTGCATGAAATGTAACACCGTTGGGAACTTGTGCAGGAAAATCAGGAGCAAAGATGAAAATGGACATGCATGCAGGTACACATACACAAACAAATACACCCTGCTCCATCCACCCACTCAGTGTTTACAGAATGAAGTTAGGGGTTAAACTTCAGGGAGACTTACTGGGGATATTAACAATTTTGCTCATTTATATTTCATATTATATTCACTATATAGTACATTACTTTATGTGAAATTGAACTGCATCTGGCACAGGTAAAAAGACAGAGCCTGCAACTGTAGAGATGAAACAAATCCTGTTTTCCCAAATTGCTGGCTCGCTCTGATTTCTGTGGTTTCACATCCTTCCACTTAACTCCTGGTTGAGCAGTGTAATTTCATTTGTAAGATAAAACAGAAAAAATGAATTTTGTAATCAGTATAATTTTCACTGATAACCTGTAATACAGGACATTCAAGGGGCTTGATATGAAAACCAAATTAAGCTCCATGGCAGGCATAATGATAGGATGGAGCTGTTGGGATTCAGTGAGAAAAATGTTTTCCAGCATACTTCATCACTGGCACAGAGAGAGATGTGTTTAAATCAAGGGTCTCTTTGTAAAATTCAGAGTGTGCTCTTTCTCACTCCCTCTGGTTCATTCTTTCATTTATGAATGAAACAAAACACTTTTTTAAATGTTGCACGATCATTTGCACTTTATGTGGTTTCTTGGTAATTCCAAGCAACCCTGTAATTATTAGCCTATTTAAAACTTATCATATCTTATTTAAAGAACTGATGGAAAATAAATGCTGTTGAAGATTTTGGAAATTTTTTAATTCCCCAGGTGTGTTAAAGTGATCAAAAAAGAGATAAATGTGCAAAAGCACTGTCTACTGACCAATCAGTGCTCAGGAAAATAATCACACCATTCTTGGAAGATCCCTCAGACCTTGGTGGGTAGGTAGAAAGACGCTTTTCTTTGCAAGCTCCTTTGACTACAATGACCTGGATGACTGAGAACCTTCACAGACATAAGATATCAAGGTCTAAAGAACAATAACATTACTTTAAAATTTCTAGTAGCCCAAGAGAAACAAACAAACAAACAAAAAAAGGGATAAAAATTGTGTCTAAGAATTTGTTTCTTGCTCACCTCTGAAAGAAAAAAAAGAGTTTAGAAAAGGAGTGGGCAATTAATTTTCTCAAGGGGCCACATGAGAAATTGGGACTGCCCCGTGTGTCTTATGGAAGCTCTGGAAAACTAATAGTCCTTTCCTGCTTTAGATACTTGTAAAAACCTCTTTCTTAAAGAGAATCTTAAAGATTCTTTAAAGATCTGATTGATATCTGATCTTTAAAACAGAGCACCTATTTGTACTATACTATCTATACTATCAAATTAGCAAGTATAGGCTGCATTTGAACTTTGGTTTTATGTTTATTCTTTTAACTTATTCTTCATTGTTAATTTAAAGGTATTTTACACACATCTGTACATGCATTTAATCTGCCAGGTTCTCCTGTTATTTAAGAGGGAAACAATGCTGATACGTTTGTTGACTTACGTAGTGAGCATTTTGTTGTTTACCTTTATAAGATAACATAGGCCAAACTTTATTTTTATAGTGTTGCTAACCAAAGTGCTTGAAGCTGTTAAACTAAAGTACACTGACACACTCTTTGATTATCTGTAGCCATGTAACAAGGATGCTACAGCTTTCCTTGCAGAACTTGCTGATATTTGTTGAAATGTCTATATACAGGGAGTGCAGAATTATTAGGCAAATGAGTATTTTGTCCACATCATCCTCTTCATGCATGTTGTCTTACTCCAAGCTGTATAGGCTCGAAAGCCTACTACCAATTAAGCATATTAGGTGATGTGCATCTCTGTAATGAGAAGGGGTGTGGTCTAATGACATCAACACCCTATATCAGGTGTGCATAATTATTAGGCAACGTCCTTTCCTTTGGCAAAATGGGTCAAAAGAAGGACTTGACAGGCTCAGAAATGTCAAGAATAGTGAGATATCTTGCAGAGGGATGCAACATAGTCAACAGGGTCGCAAGAAGCGTGTGGAAAAACCAAGGCGCAAAATAACTGCCCATGAACTGAGAAAAGTCAAGCGTGCAGCTGCCAAGATGCCACTTGCCACCAGTTTGGCCATATTTCAGAGCTGCAACATCACTGGAGTGCCCAAAAGCACAAGGTGTGCAATACTCAGAGACATGGCCAAGGTAAGAAAGGCTGAAAGACGACCACCACTGAACAAGACACACAAGCTGAAACGTCAAGACTGGGCCAAGAAACAGGAAGAAGTCTGCATCCTTCAAGAAAAACATGATTTTCATGCAGGACAATGCTCCATCACACGCGTCCAAGTACTCCACAGCGTGGCTGGCAAGAAAGGGTATAAAAGAGAAAAACTAATGACATGGCCTCCTTGTTCACCTGATCTGAACCCCATTGAGAACCTGTGGTCCATCATCAAATGTGAGATTTACAAGGAGGGAAAACAGTACACCTCTCTGAACAGTGTCTGGGAGGCTGTGGTTGCTGCTGCACACAATGTTGATGGTGAACAGATCAAAACACTGACAGAATCCATGGATGGCAGGCTTTTGAGTGTCCTTGCAAAGAAAGGTGGCTATATTGGTCGCTGATTTGTTTTTGTTTTGTTTTTGAATGTCAGAAATGTATATTTCTGACATAGCTAAAACTAAAATAGCTACAACTAAAAACAAACTAAAAACTACTTCCAAAAACATTCAGCTTTGATATTAATGAGTTTTTTGGGTTCATTGAGAACATGGTTGTTGTTCAATAATAACATTATTCCTCAAAAATACAACTTGCCTAATAATTCTGCACTCCCTGTATATAATGCTTTTTTAAACTGTAACTCTCAGACACTCTCAGCTGACACAACATAAATTAGTCACCATTGCCATACATGTATTTGCATTATGTCTTTCTCTAGTCTCTTTGTTTTCCATGCAAATTTTTAAACTTCCTCTCTTTCCTTCATATTTTTATGACCTCTGCTCTGGAGTGTGAATAATGAATGTCCTTATTACTGACCCTGGCAAGCATATATCTATCACAGAACCTGTACACATTGAGAATATCTTTGGTATGTGTAGCGAGGTGAATCTTTGGCCAGTCTTTCCTCGGGCCCCCTGCCTAGAAAAGATACAGAGACGTCTCACAGTTATTTGGCCAGTGCAAACGGTCTAAGTGTTAATGAGGTCGATGTGGAGAGGCAGGTGCAGTTTGGATGCTTGAAGAGAATACTGAGTATTTTCGCCTTTCTTTTTTCCTTTTCTCCTATGCTGTCCAAATCCAAACTGGCCTTGGCCTAGGAGAACCTCTTATGCAAGATTTACAACGCAGAACAGGAGGCATCTGTCATGACTGAATAAGACATGAATGTAACTCAATGAAAACACCAAGGTGCTGCTGCTGAGGAATAGTAACGTTTTTTACTGCTATATCTAATGTTTCAGGTAATGCGTTCATGATGTTTGGAAGGGAATCAGACCAACAGCCGACTCACAGCCAGTACAGCACAACCAGCCAAGGCAGAAGAGAAAACAGCAGCACCACCTCTCCACCCGGAACCATAGAAACTATGAGGAACATTCTGGATACAATAATACCAACACAGGTGTGCAGTTTTCTCGTCATTCTTTTCTTGCATCTCTACAAAATCCCACGTTTAGAAGTGAACCATTTCTGACAAAACAACTTTCTCAGATGTGCAACATTGTAGGCTTCTGAAATTATTTTGTACAGGACTGAGACAACGACAGTGAGATTTGTTGCTGTCTGTGTTATTGTTTCAGCTGCTCATTTTCCGTATTCCAAATGGAATTTGTCTGATGAAAATGACATAAATCGTGTTAATATGACCATTTTTTTAAGGTATAAACATTTGAATTCACCTCCAAAAGTTGATTCTGTTCATCAGTATTCGTCACTCATCAGTCTGAAGCCATCACTTGGATGAGTGACGAAACGTTTCTCCCACTGAAAACGCTTCGTCCAGATGAACAGGATCAACTTTTGGAGTTTTACTTACCTGGATGATTGAACATGCATCAAGACATTTGAATTCACCCTTATATAGGACCATCATGGGACACTTTTATAACTAATACTGCTGCTAATACTTGCATTAGGCAACACAATACTAGCCAGATAATACCCTAACCAAGCTGACATGGGGTGCTGATTAGGAAGTCTCGAAATAAGGTTTACCTTTTTGTTAATTCATTTCAGTGCAAATAAATATGTAGTGCATTTTAACTTCTGCATACACATACAGCACAATAGCAAGTTCACTCTCTTTATTCAGAATGAAAAGTATAAAAAATACTGTTTTCATTGCCAAGTGATGATCTGTGGCGCCTAGGTTAAATTTTATTCATAAAAATGTAAGTTGCACACATAAATATTCAATGGACCACTGCAGCTAGTCTTTGGCACATCCATGTGCACCAGGCTATGCATGTTCAAGGTCCAATGTAGCACTGCAGCCAGCCATTTTTCTTGGGGAGGACATTAAGTATAATACATTACAATATAATATATTACATTTTTGACTATGATCACCTAATCTGACACAGAAACCATTTCAAAACGCGATTGTGTGTGTGAGGGTCTTCTCACTGCATTTCAGCAGTGGAAGCAGCTCTTGCTTCCACTTTAGCTTTACTTCAGTCCTCACGGTCAACCACAAGCAAAGCTAAATTGTCCTTTTTATTACTTTTGTGAATATAGCCACATTACAAATCCCTAAACAGGTACAATAATAGATTCTAGTTATAGAAAGATTTTTGTACTTATGTACCATTAAGCTCTACATTTTTGCTCACTTGTCTTTAGGCTGAATCCTTTTCTCCCTTTCTCTATGTAAAAGCAAAGTTTAAAAGTATCATTAAGTTTGTCCTGTGATTATTGGTAGCAGCAGGAGAGAATGGCCTGGTACTTACAGCGTGTCTGTTTGAGCACTCAGACTGCTTTCTTACTACAAGTCTCATTTAGCCACACAGTTATGCAGCACTTTTATCTACGCCTTGCGCACACACACACACACACCACTGTCTGTAGGAGAGTCCCAGCTGATAGGGTTTTTCACGGTGCAGCTTTAAACACATTTTTCACCCAAGTTGCTGCCTGTATTTGCATTGGGAAGTGCAAATTTGGGCTACATTGCTTCACTGCATAGCTTTTGTATACAATGATGATAACTAAAAACTTTACTTTGAGTGTCTTGTTGTGAAATAAGAAAATAAATATGTAAAAATTCAATGGGAGTGGAACAAGATGGATTTAAGTTAAAGTGGTTACTGAATAGTTTATATTGAGATGTACTTTAGGTAGAGATGTAGTACAGAAGCTGCAGAAGACTGCTGAATAGCAGGTTCCAATACAGACTAGACCAGGAGGTGGGGGGAAACAATCAAATGAGCACATCAGGTATGAACCACATTCTTTGAAATGTTTGTGTAGCTCCCACAAAGTCCAAGTATTTTAATTTTACTGAAAATGAAAAGAGAAATTTCAAAGGTGAAAGAGATAAATTTGTATTTGACAAGAGATGACACAAGGACATTAATTCATATCTGTGTTTGGCACCTAATCACTAATCTGCTTTTATATGAGCAGTAATGACACATGAAACTCAAAGTGTTTACAACAATTAAAGAGATTGGAAGTCATGAAAAGACTAACTTCCCTGTCTCTTTCCAGGTCTTGGGAAATGAATTACTGGTGGGCCACTCCACCATGTCATCTAACAGTCTCCTAAACGCTGCCTCACCTCACAGTCTAATGCTTCAAGCTGCCTTCAGCCTTCTGTTGCTACTCCTTCAAATCCTTATCAATGAACGCTAAAGAGCACAGGGGGCATGCCAAGGATTCTCCTAGTACCAAGCAAATGGGAGCACCTGTGCAGTTCAGAGGAAGTGGACCCTCTAAATTTGTACAGCGATTCTGTTCTTCTATTTTTCTCTCTAAATAGTCCGGTTCCACCTGTCAGAGTTCTCATTCTGAGTGTGGGAGCCTTTGACAGACAGATGCCTGTCTGTGCATTTGTATATTATTGTGATCAAGCTGAGATGAAGTCAAGGTGCTGCTTCTGTGGACTAGCTAAGTTTTCAGCTCTCTGTGTATCTCTATTCAGTTATAATATAACAAATGTGTATGATATTTAGACATGAAGTATGTACTGTGAAGATTTGTATTACAAACAGAGGCTCTTGTTTAAATATGGTTCTGAAAAATGACTGGAGCAAACTTTGTATGTGCTCTGTGGATAAAGTGTTCAGAAAGCTGCTGTCTCTTCAACTGAGTGAAAGAGGACCATTATACCTGACCAATACTGGAACTGTCGAGCGACCAAGAGACAACAGAGCTGCATTTCACTCAGACATCCTGGACTAATGCACTGATTCCAAAAATGTCTAGCACAACTATCAAGAAGAGATGTGGCGAGAACATAAGAAAAACCTTGACATCATCATCATCTTTTCCATTGAAACTGTCCCTTTCTCAAACTCCCCAACAACATTTCACTTTTTATCGCTAAAACCTCAGAAGCTGTTGATAGAAAATAGAAGTCCTTGGTCTTTATCAGCGAAGGTGACTTCTGGGACTTGAAAGGAAATAACCAGAGAAGCTGAGACTCTTTATCTGTAGCTGCTGTGCTTTGTGTTTGTGAGTGCAATGGCCCTTTGTTTCTCATTGTGTAAGTGACCATTTCTATACAGCGCTCTGAATTTTTGTGCCGGAGAACAAAGGGAATGGTTTTACTTATTGAGGTGTCACCTACACCAGTAGGGAGCCTGTTAGAGATTTGACAGTAATGAATGATTCAGTATTTCCTGTCTGGGAACATGCCAACCAGAGGAGTAGCAAATAAAAGTTCTCCGATCATTATGAATACATTTTGCTATTATTCAACCTTTTCTAATTAAATTAGCAATGTTTAGTGCTGTTGAAGTTAACACTATTAGGTTACAATTTCACTCCATATTTTTTACACTCACCAGAGTTTGAGAACCACTGACAGCTAAACTAACAGTCATAAAACCTATGAGGTACTATCAAGTGATTATTTGAAGTAAGAATATAACAGGATTTACATAATAATTCAGCCCTTTTGACAAAGTCTGATCTGTCTTAAGCCGATAAATTGCTTCATATTGGAGATGCGCTTATATCTTGCTTCGAATTCCTTAACGGCTATTTGAAACTAATTTTAAAGGCATTCAATATATTAATTATACATACTTAAATAAGTTAATTATTTGAAAACTGTATTGATTTTTGCTGCACTTACTAGCTATTACCAACAGTAGATACAACTAGTGCTACATGTTACTGCCAAAGACTAAATAAGACAATACAAAATTCACTAATTTACTATACCATCATAGCTGAACATGTTGCAAAACATATTTTTTTTAAAGGAAAGCCCTTATTCATAAGAGGCTCAACAGAGTAAACACACACACACACACACACACACACACACACACACACACACACACACACACACACACACACACACGAATTGCCGTGAAATGACTATCATGAGTGATCCTTTTTTTTCTGAGAATCCTGTATAGCTTTGAAAACTGGAACTGCTGTAATGCTCAGCAGTAAAAGTAAAATCTGGCTGATTTGCTGATTTCTGCAGTCACTATAAACATTCGTCCTTTACCAGTATTTACATTTTGCATTTGGTTTAAACAGAAAATTATCGGTATTCAATAAGCTGTGACATAAAATGCTGAATTATCTTGTTGTTAGCATTGTAAAAATTGCAAAATGAATTAAATTTGCATACATTTATGGAATATAACAAATGCCAACACGTTTTGGGGTTTTGTTGATTCACTGCATACAGCCGGCTAAATGAATGCCTGTTTGCTCATAATTGTGTGCAAAATGAAACATTTCCAAACACTGCCATGATAAAATTCAGTGTGCTTTTTACTAATACTTATGAGTTTAATCTTTGAATGGAAGTAAAGATCATTTACATCTAAATTAGAGACAAACTGATTTTTAAGACAGAAAGCAATGCCAATATTTCATGATGTTCTGATATAAATGAGTCAATTTTTTTCAGACACATATAAATGCTGATAGATATTGGTTAAGCAAATTGCTAATATCACCCAATAAACTGTTGTAGGCCTAATCCAGCTATTTATGTAAAAAAGAAAGAAAGAAAGAAATTAGCAAGATTAGAAATATTCATTGTGCCTGTTGCCAAACCTCTTCAAAAAACAAGACAACTTCAAATATATAAATAGCTATAAATTGAGTTAATTGTAAAGTTGAAATAAAGGTCATTCGACTGAACTTGCTATGGTGGAACTCTGCTTGCAGACAAAAATGGAGCTTGATAATCATTAGCTCAAGCTGATGATTATCAAGCGTCATGCACCATCTAACGAATTCAAAGTGTAGGTGTTGGAAATGCAAATATTATTGTTGCAGTTATATGTGGTAATAAGTCCAAGACAGAATCAAAGTTCATAGTCATCCCCTGACTAGCTACTCATTTTGTTAGCGAGGCTAAAATAGCAATGGACTAAATTACCTTTGCAAACATTGCAATCAAGACTGGGTACACACACACACACACACACACACACACACACACACACACACACACACACACACACACACACACACACACACACACACACACACACACACACACACACACACACACACACGTAGGTAGTATGGTAGCTTTTATTAACCTGTATATGCCTCACATATGTCTACTTATTATTTTGAGGATTTGTTACACTATGACTAGGATAGTTCTGCTAATCAGAAGCTTGGTGGTTGGACCTCTGGCTCCCTTAGTCTCGTTGTATCTTTGGGTGAGACAGATGATTGAGGAAAATGATTCAAGTGCTCAAAAGAAGTAGAAAAGTAATAGTTATATATGATATTAAAATTCCAGTCTATTGGCCATTTTGGCTCAAAAATATCCCTTTTTGTCTGATAATTTGAAAACGTCTTAATGGCAACACATATTGTATTAAACAAATCTTTGGGAAAATTGTCAACACACAAAAATGAGACTAACTACTTATTTGACTATTAAACTTTCTTTGTGTTGTTTTGAATAATAAATGATTATTACTCTTAAAATGATACAAAGTTACAAGTTTAGTTATCCCTAATGCGCTACTTTTTTCTAATTAATAACATAAAAATTCCCAAAGATATTAAAGATTAACATTATGGTTTGCAAAACCTATATGTCAATATTGACCCAGAACACCATTTCAACAGAGATTCCTAATCTGAAGAATTTTACTCTCTGATTAAATACAATTTAAAAAACAGTCACACATAGTAGAACTGCTGTACAATGTCATGTTTGCCTTTTTTCTACAGCACTTTTGTCCTTTTCTATGTCTTCTATGTCCGTGTTATTTTAAATAATTAAAAATAAACATAGCAGTTTTCCCTTAACGCAGAGATAAAAGAACGATAGGCTGGAAAGTTAACAAGGAGAAAAAAATAATCAGGTAAATCCAATTTGTACAAGACTCAGAGTTATGACTGCAGATGAAAGTCCCCACTTATGATAAAAAAATGTGGAGCCTACAAAGCTCTTTATCAGAACTAAGTGAAGAATACAACACTTGTTTGCATCATCGTGCAGTTACACCGTAGGAATGTATAATGAAGTCAGTGGAGTGACCTCCAACATAATGCATGGCAGTGAGGAACAATGCTCATTTTAAAATTAATGTGGATGATAAACAGATTGCTGTGATTATATCAGAACTGCTCAGCTGATTTATACCAGACTCATTACCTCATGAGTGATGCATTTTCATTTTCACTGTGCAGCGTCGTGGAAAAAACAAACCCAGTTTAGAATCATCTCTTATCCCTGATGACCCATAATGCAATTTGTCAAACTGGAACTTTACTTCTTGTAATATTGGTCCTTTAATATCCACGAGAAAATTTAAAAAAAATCCTAAAGAAAGTTTAATGGAGCTCTGGAAATGTCAAATGCACACCTCCACATGCATAGAGCTTGCATGTTTACTCTTGCTGAGTTTGTCACAGGAAGGTTTTGCTAATAACATTGTTCCATATAGCATAGCTTGTTTTGCAGTCAAAAAGATGGTGGTTTCCATAAATATAAAGCAGTCCTACATTGACTTAAACACAATCTAGGATCCCACCGACAAGACCTTTCTGTGTAGGCAGTGAATAACTGAAAACTTATTATTGGACACTTTTATTTTTTTATTCGTTTATTTTTACATATAAAGATGGATTTTAAAAAAAACAACTAATAAAAGATATTCAATGTATTTTGACAAATGCAGCCCACTTTTACTTTACACATAGTGTTTTCTATGTCCATGCAACCAAGGCTTGCTGGAAAGTGGCTGAACGTCAATCCCACAAACACTAGAAGTTGGCTAACTGAAACCAGAACGTTATAGTAGAGTGCTGCAGTGTGCAGTATAATAGAGATTAACTATAATTTAAATCATTTAGCATAAAAGTATAACATTGCTTTGGATGTTTAGCGTTCAAAGCAGTGTTTTATATTAAAGCATTCAAATCTACAAGTGGCCAGCTGTATCCTCGGGTGGGACGCTGGGAACTATGGGAACAATGGCCTGTCTGCAGCTTGTCAATAACAACAAGTGTTTAAGTGTACTTGGCACTAGGAGACCTTAGGTAACAGGCTGATGGCTGTTTGTCTTAATTGTAACATTAGACCTGAATTGGAATCAGATAGCAGAGAAAAAGACTGAGAGGTCTGCTTGGCAGACTGGGATGTCCTCTCACCTCTGACAGAAGTCGTACGCCATTCCAAGGGAGGCGGGAGACACTGAGTCTGGCTGAGCAAACGGAGGTGGTTTGGGCATCATTCTCGGATGCCTTCCATGTGAGCCATGTCCATGGGATGAGATGCCAGGATACACTGGGTAGATTGTGTCCTTCAACGGGACTCTATTCAGTTACATGAAAACCTTTGTCCACCCTTCCTGCTTGCATAGGAATTAAGAGGGTAAACAGCAGACAGGGCTGCTAATAAAATGGATTTGATCAACTGATTAATCAGCAAGTGTGACCATAGTCCTCCCAGGACTGGGCACTCCAGCAAATGCTCAGAGAAACTGCAGATAAAACCCAAGAGCAAAGAGCTACAGCTCAAACTATACAGGCCTGTATAGCATGTTAAATGTTAAAGTTCATGAAAAGCTTAGAAAAAGCAGGTGGCCACATGCCACATGGTCAGAGTGTCAGAGTCCAGCCTGTGACCCTTTGCTGTGTGTCTTTCCCCTCAATAATGTTTTTTTTTTTTTAAAAGATGAAACTAAATATAATATTTCAGCTGTAGAGTGGCACAAGGCAGAGCTTAAAGATCTTTTGCCTACACTTGTCTTCACTGATATTATCAGTGGACAATCATGACAATGAGATGGATTATCTGATATCTGGACAGACAACTTATTGAAAAACACAATGACTTTATCTTAAATAAACTCCACTCTAGAACCTCTGTAGTTTACTTAAGTATTTAAATTAATGTCCATACTTTTAATTTAGGACATAAAAGTGATAATGAATTACTTGCAAATTAATTGTTACCTTTTTACACCAAGGAATTCATATCATATTCATTATTACCAATTACAGCAACTTGATACATTTGTAGTATGTGCTAAAATCCATTTGCTGCTCACTTAACACATTTCCAGGACCCCACTTGTGCCACACAGTGCCTATTGGAAACTAACATATCCCTCTCACTCAGTGTTGGGGAGTAACGGAATACATGTACCGCCGTTACGTATTTAAAATACAAAATATGAGTAACTGTATTCCGTTACAGTTACCGTTTAAAAAGGTGGTATTCAGAATACAGTTACTTTGTTGAAATAAATGGATTACACGGCGGTACTTCCTGTTTCATATTGTGGCGGGTCAGGACTGTTTGGGTTTTGTTTCACAGCTACGTTCTGTTGTTCCAGGCGGCAGTGTTACGGTTGCCATGGTTACAGGGTGACATGCTCTCCCTGTAACCATGGCAACCGTAAGCATGTAAATATAATAATAACCACTGCAGCCAAGAAGAGTGCCTGACGAGCCCAGTTGTAAGTACGCTATTAAGACTCGACTGTGTTCGTGTTTTCCTCCGAAACAATAAGTTCCGTTGGAGCAGCCTTTCAACGCCTCTCTCTGTCTCAAAGTTGACCCACACAACAAAGTAAAGCTATTTTTCAGCTACAAGCCGACACGGAACCCAACGTATTGGCCAGAAGTCCCTTTACGGTTCGGAGCCGCGGACCTTCAGTAATAGTAATAAATCACAGCAATAGTACATTCATGTAGTTGCAAAAAGCACGATAATATATTAAGTAATCCAAAGTATTCAGAATACGTTACTCTCATTGAGTAACTTAACAGAATACGTTACAGAATACATTTTGGGGCATGTAATCTGTAATCTGTAGTGGAATACATTTAAAAAGTAACCTTCCCAACACTGCTCTCACTGCCTGTGAAGACAACATATTTTGTTCACTATCCTGGTTTGAAGATTTTTTTTTCAGATTAAATATAAATTTAGCATTTGGGTCAGTAACCCATTTGTGGTATTCAGGTTAGCTTCGCTAGATCGAAAATCTGCCTTATAAATTGGGCAGGTAAAATGATCCTGAAGCACAAAACAAAAGAAGAAATATGATGTTTTTCCCTCTACATCTAACCTCATTCCTTTCTAATATATCTGTATTTTTCTGTAACTTTCATGTGTTTGGGACTATCACTTGGATTCATTCACCCCTTTTGCCCTTCCCCCTCCGTACACTGCAGTTTCCACCCAGTGGTGGCTCTGAATCGAACAGCAATCAATAACAACAATCAAATTCTGCCCTAGGGTGTTAAAACCTCTTGCCATTTACCAGTGGATCATTTTACCTGCATCAAATCAACACAAAGTTTCACTTGTAGTATTTTCAAACTCCATGAGGTTACCATGTTATTTTCTGGTGTGTTTGTCTTCTGTTTCCAAGGTAAAGTGAGACTGCTACCTGCAACTAACTGCTGTAAACACAGAAGAAAAATACGTTAATAGCTCACGACATTATCATGACAATTTTTAGCCTTTCAAGGGTATAATGACTTGTTAGTTTCTGTAATTTTACTTCCACAGATAAATGTAACAAAATCACAACACTCACAAAATATACTCATTGTTCTTTCACAGAAGTATAAATGTAGCTGTGTATCCACACCTACTGCTAATTTCTAACCAACATGCTTGTCTTTCAAGCATGTTGGAAGACAACATGCTTAAAAACACCAGACAAAAAAAGCCTCAAGCAAGTCCCAGAATCTCCTGCACCCCCTATGCCCCCTGTACATTGTGTTCAGATTTTTAATGAGTCGGACTCAGTATTACTAATCGGTCTGAAAAGCATCACTGCAAGAGTCACAGCAAGAAAATCTAATGCAGGTTATTATTATACTGGACTGTGACATTTGCCAGCCAGACTGTATGACAATGAACAGACACTTTTATATTTTATTACCATGATATGAAAAATACACAGATTTTCTTCCACCAGTCCAATTCAGGGTTAGGTTTGTGCTGGAGCATCTGCCAGATGTCATTCTATTGATACAGATTTAGTTATTCTGATTGAGATGATTTTATGAGGGACTGGGTGTTCATAAAAAATAAGTAAAACTTAAAAAGTAAAAAAAATAGTTTATCTATTCTTTTTGAGGGTGTTTCTTTTTTGGAAATGTCCTTAGGCTGACTTTGGCAAGTCTGGGCAAAGAGTGCACAGATGAGGAAAAGTAGCTGCAGCATGAACTGCTTTAGCAGCAAGCAAGCATTCACGTTCCAAACCACAATGATAGGTCTTAAATCTCTCCAGACCATGGACACGTAACTACGGATAAGTTTATTATACTGCATCATACAAACAGTACACAAAGTAGCATGTAGTCAAATGCCAATAGATGACAAGGCGAAGAACAACAAAATGGCAAATTCAGGTTTTGTCTACAGACCAATCAGTATCAAGTAAAAGGAGCCCTGAGCATAATTTGTGATGAGAAGGCGTGGGCAGGGATCTTATATAATTGTGACATGAAACCAAAACGAACTGAATTACATTTATAATGTAAAATGTGAAAAACGTGTCTTCATAGGTTAATAAACAGTGTTGCACAGCTCCTCCAATTCCATGTGTATATTCACTTTCATCCACTCGTATCTGCGCTTCAATACAAGCCTGCGTATTCATGGCTATGTGTGTAAAGCCTGTAGGTGTATGTCTGCAGACATCTGTTTTTTTGTGTAATTAAATGTGTCCATGTGAGAATGCATGGACAACTACAAAGAAGTCTTGTAAATGTAATTTTTGCTTCGATTTCTACCATGTTTTCTGATAGAAGGGAATTCAGTGTACCTTTAGCTGCATATCTTATGGGGTTATAGATGCATGTAAGCGTTTACACTTAAAGGTTCACTATGTTGTAATGTGTTACAGTTGCCAGCAGCTGCACTGTATTAGCTGCATTCAGGTCCTGGAGCAGAACAGCATCAGAGGGAGAGCAGCTGGACAGTAATGACTGCCCACTATTCACCAATCCTTCAATGGCCTTTAATCCTATGGGTCCAACTGAGTTCTCATGGGAGCTCACTAGATTCCTACATACTTAAAATTCTCCCTGTGGAGGCCATTTTCTGAACAAACGCTCCTTCTCCTGAGGCAATTTCACAGTTACTGTCTCAGTATTTCAGGTGAAGCTGGTTACATTTTTCTTAACCTCTTGTTTTTATTAGTGAGTCTCGGCTAAATAACAGAAACAGATCTTTTCATTTACTTCTTTTTACTTCAAAATGATCATAAAATGAAACTAACATATTTACAACACTTTTAAAAAGTGTTTTAGGTCGAATCTTTGTCCAGATGAGCTAAAAATGGAAACGATTGACTTTAACAATGATTACTTTTTTATGAAAAAAAAAAAAAAAATCTATGGCCCATGTGATAGGCAAATGTACACGGCTTCATTTGATCTTAGTTTCATCCACCCCCACCTCACCAAAAGTCTCCAACTTTTAGCCTCTTAGTTTTAATCTCTGGGGTCCAGCAACCCTCGAAAATATTTGCTCCTCCCTGTCCTCTCTGTGCTACTGTGGTTTTAGAAATGGTTGAACTAGCAGTGAACCATGCCTTTCCTTTCCTGACTTGCCTCTCATGTGTAGTTGTGATCTTTAGATGGCAGATGTCTAGGGCTTATGGGAAATAATGATTGTTAAAAGCGAACGACTGAATAAAAACATGAGGTTGTTTTTCTTTTGAAAACACAGTCAACACATGTTTGCAAAAGGTTCCCGTTCAGTTCCAGTTTCAGTGCAGCTCTTCATGTAAATGTAATAGGTACATTGAGAAAGGCCCTATAAATAGATAGCCCAAGTCAAGTTGAAGTGCAATAATTAAATGAAACTCTTCACCCATGGTTATTTCTATTCCCATGGGATTTAATTGGAGGAAAGTGTGTTTTCGGTTTGAAAAGAGCAGAAGCAACAGAAGCATAGCCTCCAGTGCAATTAATTGGATGACCCAGTGGTAAAAAAAAAACCTCACTACATTTTCAACAAATGACTCTTGAATGGCAAAGCAAGAACTTCCAGAAAAAAGGGTTTGAAATTAGATAAATGATCCCAAACATGAGATTTTCCAGAGCAAACATAAAGGTGTCATTACACACGATACTCACAAATGATTATGCATATTATTTGTTAGTAAAAGTTGCAGATAGACACACATTCAAATTAGGCCAAAAAACACATTTTGGCTGATTCAAAATCTTGACGCTGAACCAGCGCACTGACATTAATCTTTCTGAGCATTTCTATCTGTATTTCTGCTCTACTGCTAAATGAGACATTCTGAAGGCAACAGTCTGGTGGGCTGAGTGTATGAGGATGTCAGTTCACATCCACTTCTGATACCAGCCATGCCCTCACTCAGTCACTATCATTGTTGTGAAGCCAGTCAGATTAAACCGAGCAGCTATTTGGCCTGAAGAAAAGTCTCTGCATGGGCAACGATATGGGCTAGAGGCTGGCATGTTGTCTGCCTCTTCTTTTTCTGCAGATTTACACATATTGCTGGGTAACCTTTCAACATCTTTAGCTCCAGATGTAAGCCAAGTCAGCACCTGTCCATTGGTGATCTAGTCAGCCTTTATAAAACCCACGCGTGCATTTCCATCTTTCCCTTAACAAGGAGTGAATGTTACAACAAGCCTTTTCTACACACAAAATCCAGAAGTTCAATCTCCAAGAGCCTTGTTAATATAAAAAACTGTTATCAGTTATCAAAATAGTATTTTTTATGAATCTACTCGATAGTTGAGCCAGTAATTGTTGCAATCATTCTAATTGTGACCCTTATTTGTCTTTTAAAAACACTCTATAATGAATACTGACCATAGCACAACTACAGTGTAAGTGTGGGTACGTAAAGAATAGAAATCACTAGGAAAGATGCAATTAACAATCAAAACACAAAAGCAATCAGTCCTGGAGCTGACATGATCAACAACACTAAAAAGATTATGCTTTGTAAACCTCACAGGAATATTTAATCTCATCGCTGTTATTTTCTGTATAACATTAATTAATTCCTTATATCAAAACTGAAAAACAAGAAAATATTATCTGTGGTTTTTCATTTTTGAGAGACTCAGCTGGGTTTATACTGCCCTCTAATGGGTTTAAAGAGTAGTACAACTCCTGCTTCTCCAGACTTTGAAACACAAAGACTCCATCACTCTTAGTGATAAGAACACAGTCTCATCAGTGCTGGAGTCAATGAAATGAAGCTTGTTGTATATACTATCTAAGAGTGATATTCTCACACTGCTGCCTCTTTGTAGCTCTGATATTTCAGAGCATCTTAAAGCAATCTGCAATAATTAAGGCTCTGCAGTCATGGCAACCCCCAGAGAAACAGCCTGAGAGTCTACACAGGTGCTCAAACATACTTATATAGAAAAGTCAAGTTTCACACAGACCAGCGAGGAATGCCATTTGAAAATGGCAAATGCAAATGCCATTTATTGAGCTTTCCTAACACATAGTTTAACATTTGTCATACTGAAAATAGAAGGAAACAGACACAGTAAAGGATTATGACAAAATATATCAAGTAGAATAACAAAACAAAGTTACTTGATAATGGAAATACTTTTAAGCTGCAGTCTATTTAAATATGTATGCTTTCACACAATTATGCGAGTTGTGCTTTTCCTGACAGAGACTTATTAACCGAGACCTTGATGCAAAGGTGTTATTGAAAAGCCGACAGGGAAATTATATATTTTCTCCTGTGTGTTATGTGCAAAAACAGTCTTACGTTGCAAAGCTGGCAGAACTTCTTCATGTGCTACCTTGATGCAACCTATCCCTGTCACCTTATTAGCACTGCCTCGATGCCAAAGGTCTGTTGAGGCATTGAAGCAGAAAAATATGTTACCTATCTGTATTATTATGTCTGCCCTTTTTGTAAAGCTTGCAGTTCACTTCTCACCATGGTTATTATAGATAGCTAACACCTCTGTCAGGGTCAAAAGAAAACAAGGTCACTAATTACCTAATTGTTTGCTCACTAACTCCAAAGCCCTTATGACCTCTTCATACCAGTCTTCCTTATCACATTTCAGGCATGAACCAAGCAACAATGAAAACAGATTTCGGGCAGCTATGTGAGCTTTCGCTTTGCATTTTAAAGCACTGCTAACTGATGTTCATAGTGCATGCACTCTTTGTGGCCTCCAAAATAACGGACTAATTTATGCTAGATCCAGGTTTTAGCTTTGTCACTGACGTTAATTGATCTGAGAGCCATGAAAGCGTATTGTTTTATCAACCAACCAGCAGGATTATCCACGCAAAATATTCACCAAAATGTAAACACAAATAAGACTTTAGGATCTATCTATCTATCTATCTATCTATCTATCTATCTATCTATCTATCTATCTATCTGATTTGTGGCTACCTTATGTCCCACTTGCACATTGACCTGATCTCTACATGTGCAGTAAGCCAATAAAGACATCCTATGAAAAGAATGTTCGAATGTTTTACATGGTATATACCCATGCTTTATTTTTAGTTGTTTGGTCTGTGATTTTCGTCTGTTGTTAAATGGTTGTTAGGCAACATGATGACACCATAGTATATAACTGAAAATTCAAATGTTGTGCTTTTCTTAGGTGTTATACATCGGTGCACATCCATAGGTGTTATATGGACTAAGTGCTCCAAATGGTTAAATTTAGCCTGATAGAAGGTGGGTGCTAGACAACATGAAAATATGTGACCTAGATGAGAACCTTCAGGCGCTTAACATGTATGGGTGTTGCATGTTTGGTTGCTGAATTCCTGATGTGTAGGGGCAGTTCATGTATGCTGGTGATGTATTATATGCACGAGGTTCTGGAAGAGGCAAGTATAACGAGTAGAACGACAGGACTTAGAAGAAAGTATGAATGCCTGGAAAGGCTTCTGTGTTAAAACTGTTATTATAGAATGTTATTATGTGAATGTCCAGGTCATGCAAGGCTGCTTAGTTATAATAAACTTATAATAACAATTGTTTTAGATTGATTAACAGAATTACTCATTGACTTTATTAAAACATAGAATTTATTGCCTTGAATTTTATTTGCAGTTCAAATGCAAAAATTAATAACAAAGAAAGGGATTAAATAAACGTGCCAGAGGCTGGTGGGCTGTTTATTTGGGATTCCAGCAAATGGCAAAGGTAAAGGAAAGTGGAGGGACTGAAAGGCAAAGATGTATTGCAAAATTTGAAGTGATAATTGTGTCTCTGTGATGAAGTTATTTGCATAGCTCTACTGTCATGACATGTCAGCTTATTTGTTATCAGCTGTGAGGCCATATTAAAATGCTCCACATACATTTCTTTTTTGTATTTCATTTCTTTAAAAATGTACATAAGGTGATGGATTGCCCAGATTTTAGACACATATTGTAACATAGTGTAAACGTATAAGCAAAAGTGGCACAGTTCTGTTCTGGGTCATTTTGACCGAGCATTTTTAGTTTCTTGTATTTTGGTATTATTCTGTGATATGATTTATATTCTGATTCTCTAGTTGTGCTGTTTTGATT
Organism: Diplotaxodon limnothrissa; assembly: GCF_057381915.1. Lineage (NCBI taxonomy): Eukaryota > Metazoa > Chordata > Actinopteri > Cichliformes > Cichlidae > Diplotaxodon > Diplotaxodon limnothrissa. The sequence continues at coordinate 39,463,990 of NC_140597.1, read as the reverse complement.
ATTATTATTGTCCTATGTTTCAGTTTAATTCTGGTTAAGAGTTTAGTTTTAGGTTTTGTTCTTGTGCCCTCGTGTTTAGCGTAGGTTTAGTTCGGTGTCAAATCTGTGCCTGTCGTGTTTCCTGTTTTACTTTGAAAGTCCATGTCTCATGTCAGCGTTTCCAGTTTTGCTTCCCTTGTCTTGTTAGGTCTGATTACTCCCAGCTGTGCTCTCTTCCTGTGTCCCATTCCATCCTTATCTCTCAGCGTATTTAAGCCCTGTGTTTTCCTTGCTCTGTGTCGTGTTGTACCTGCTTCGTGCTGTGTTTTTCCTCAGTGTTTCTGATAATGTTCAAGCTCACTGTTTCCTGGTTTTGTTTTCTAGTTTCCCAGTTTTCTAGTTTAAGCTTCATGTTTTGAGTTTCTAGTTTACTTCCCTGTATTTCATGTTAAGGTTTTTCTCCAGCAATAAAGCTGCTGCCTTTAGTTTATCATTCAGTCTCCAAGTCCTGCATGTGGGTCCTACATCCTCCTGCCACACAGCACGTCCTGACAAAAAGTCTTGAGCCACTTCTCATTTCTTAATATTTTGCTTCCAAGGATCCAGACTTTAATTTTTTTAAAGTGCTCTTGAGCAATAGTTTTCCAGTTTGTCTTTGAACATTGAACATGAATTTCTGCCCAGTCCTTTTACTTGATCATTTAAAGGAGCTTTTTTTGTTTGTTTGTTGAGTCCTAACTCAAGAAATGAACCAGTTGTGTCTAAATATAACATACAACTCAACATAACACAGTTTTAAGTTGCATCTTAAGGCACTGTCACAAAGCAGAAGTCTTTTTCCCCATTTCTTTAGGCTCAGAAAAATGCCAACGACACCACAGTTCGACCAACATAAAATGCTGTTTTTGCATCAACATAGTGATGCCCAAAGGGAAAAACCTGAAATTTGGCATATGCCACCATGGTGTGCAGTGTGTCCTTAAAAATGGATAAGGGGATGAAAAAAGCTATGAGCTATGAACACACAAAAGTCGTTTTTTTTAATCCACCATACAATACCATCTGGAAGCATCTAATTGGCAACAATTCAACCTTTTCAGCATGAAAATGATCCCAAATATGTTGTCAATGCAGTAAAAGCACATTTGGATAGAAAAACATACAATACAACACTATAAGTCATGGATCGGCCTTCCCACAAGATTACTGAAGCAGTATAGGGTTGTCTTGATAAATGGACTGGTACTTATTTAGCAGCTTTCCACTCTGACTCTTGAACGCACTTTTCACTGCAACCCTCATTTAACAAACCACACATGATCATTCAAGCATGTTTTTTCTATACCTTGTATACCCAACATTCATTGACATGTTCACACTACAATGGAGCAGCGCAGAGTTCAGTATCTTGCCTAAGGATACTTTGACATGAAGCTGGAGAACCAATCCAGTGACCTTCCACTCTTTTGGTCCAAAGAACAAAATGAAAGGCACCCAACACCCAAAGATGAGCTTTGGACTGTCCTTCAAAAAGCTAATTACAAAAAGTGTTGGAAAACTAAGATGATCATACCAATTATAGGCTTTCAGGCTTGTTGGAATAGTAGTCTAAGGAGCTTGGAAAGAAAACGACTGCACTTCTTGGGCTGCTTGGAGAAAATTCTCCTGTGTTTCTTGGATAAACCTGCTACATAAGGGATAAAAATGTTGTTTCGTTTGTCATTCTGTTTCTCCCAAGTTGGTGTCTCACCTTCTTTCCTGTCTAGCTTTGCTGATTCAATGAAGACCCAGTTGGGATAACCACATATTTTAAGAGCTATCTGATGATGTATGTATTCCTTTTCTTTCTCTTCTGGCTTTAGAGGGAACGTTTTCTGTCCGGTGACAGCTGATAATACATAAGATGACATGTCATGACAGTAGAGCTGTGCAAGTAACTTCATAACAGAAACAAATGTATTACTTCATCAAAATATATTTTGAAATACTCTGTCTTTGCCTTTTAGCCCAAGGACAAAACTCCAAAACACAACCTAAACAACATAGTGTATGCTGTGCAGTGAGGATGCTCAGACCTGTACATTGGAGAAACCAAACAGCCACTCCGTAAAGCATGTCACAACATAGCAGAGCCACCTCGGCAGGACAAGACTCAGCTGTACATCTGCATCTAAAGGACAAAGGTCACTCTTTCGAAGATGCCAGTGTTCACATTTTGGACAGAGAAGACAGATGGTTAAAACAATGAGTGAAAGAGGCCATTTATGCCCACCGTGACTGTCTTTGAACAGAGGCCATGGCTTAAGACACCAAATGTCAGCCACGCAGAATGCAGTTTTGAGGCCCCTTCCCAGGTGCCCTTAACCCCTACTCACATCTTGCATCAGGTGACCTCAACAGGTCACATGACAGGTTTAGACAAGGTCTCACAATGGTTCGACTTGAAACCTCAGCTGATAATGACCCCCGCCCTTTTTGGTTCATGTGATGAGGCACATGATCAATGGTTGGTCATTGACCCTCTTAAGGGACAGCTCCCTTTTTTTTTAACTGAAGAAACTTCTCGAATGAGAGTTAAAACATCTTCAAGAATTTTAAAGAAGTCCAGTCGCTTTCTTTCGAAGCTCCTTAGACTACCATGACCTGGATGATTGAGAACCTACACATACCTGTTGGAATAGTACAGTCTCAGTTTTAGCCCTATACTTATACTTCATTTCTTGTATTTCCATGTATCATTGGACCTATTTCAAATTAATGAGTGATAGCTCAAAACACTCTGCTCTGTTAGTAAAGCAGGTGGATGATTTGAACCCTGGTTCATCCAGCCTACATATCTGAGTGTCCTTGAGCAAGATAGTGATGAATAAAGGATGATGAAGACATTGTGTTTTCCTGACAGTTAGAAAATGCTTAAAAGCATAGAAAATAGTGCTGTATGAATGTGTGTGCTCAGTTAAAGACCAACAGTGCTATAAGTACCAGTCAGACTCAGACTAAGTTGTGACACTGTCACGATCCTGGGTCTTATGACCCAGTGTTTTGAGTTTTAGTTTATGTAAGCCCTTCAGGTTCCTAAGTTCATTTGTTATCATGCTTAAGTGTTTCTAGTTCTTATTATTTCCCCCTCGTGTTTCCAACTATGGTAAATCTCCCCTGCTTTTCATGTGTTTCATGTCTGTGTCTTACATTGTGAAGTTTGGGTTGTCATGTCTACGTCTCATTATGTTTCCTGTTTTATTGTGAAGAGGTCTGGTGTTTCTGTGTTCATCGTGTTCAGTTTTACTCTTCCCCTGTGGCGTTATGTTCATGTTGATCTACTGTGCCTTTCTGTTCCATGTTTCAGATCCCTATGTTCTGTCTCCCCCAGTCTGTTAAGTCAACATGTCTTGAGTTCCGTCAGTGTGTTTCCTGTTTTACTTTCACAGTCTGTTCTATGTTAATGTTTCTAGTTTTGCTTCCCTTGCCTCGTCCTGCTTAATTACTCTCAGCTGTGCTCTCCTCCTGTGGCTCATTCCCCCTCGTTATCCCTCAGTGTATTTAAGCCCCATGTTTCTCTTTGTCAGTGTTGCGTCCTCCATCATAGCTGTGTGATTTTTCCCTGTGGCTCCTTGTGCTTTAGTTTTTCCCAGTTTAGTTTATTTTGTATTGTTTTTCGTGTCCCACGCCAGCAATAAAGCTGTGTTTTTTGAGTTTAACTTTTGACTCTGTGAGTTTGCGTTTGGGTCCTTCTCCTGCCTGCCACACAGCCGAACTGTGACAGACACCTGGCTTTATTGCTACTACAATTGTATTTCTAAAATATTTCTACATAAGAAAAGGTCATTTTTTTTCATTTTACAGTTTGTACATGTATGTATGCATGTTGGCAGACATGCACTTTAGACTTCCTTGAACTTTTGTTGTTTTTTTTTTATTCAGGCAGTTTTGATGTAAATAGCACTATTCTGCTGCAATCAAATCATTCTGGATAATTTGTAATGTAGACTCAGCCATGAACAGCAGGCGAGTAATTGGATAACTTGCTGTGAAAATGCTTTCCTGAAGCAATTTGAATAGTGTTAGCAAGTTCAAGCAACTTTGGAAGAGATTTTTTTAAGTGTCCTCTTCATTTGCTTAAACGTTTGTCCCCCACACAGAGGAGGTAAGAAAAAGACTTGAAAGATTAAGATAATGTGGAAAAAATTTAGTTAGTACTCTGTTTTATGGATCTGAGGTTTGTTTGAAGAAGCTCACACAATAAGTTACAAATTACACATGACGGTAGATGATTGCACTAAATTTAGCTCCATTGGTTTAGGAGAAGAGCTTGTAAGAGGTGAAGTCAAGGATATTTGCTCATTTGGTCCTTTTGTTTGCAACTTTGGATTATTGTGCCTTGTCCGTCTCCACTGCTTGCTTAAACAGCTCCCAAAGTGTGGCCACGAAGAGCTGCTGAAAACTTGGACTAGACTAGACATACACTACTCTGAATTTGGATAATATGGGCTACGGAAACTATTTCCCTAGTAACTGCTTTAATTAGTTCACAACAGTGAGTAGCATTTGGCACAAAATAATTTATACGGAATTTATATGTATACTTAACATATGCAATAACTTTTTTCTTGGATTACAAAGATTATGAATATAAAAACATGAACTAACACATGCCAATATCTACAATAATAGCAACCTTTAAATAGTGCTAATGAATGCAGAAGTAGAAATCCTTGGTTTGAATGCCTGTGATGTTGTAGTGAATCATACATATAAACACTTCACTGGGGAAAAATAGTTTGAAGTCACTGTTTAACAGCAGTAAAACTTTTACATCTTAACATGCCATCAGTCATGTTAAGATGGCAAAGAGTCCCAGTTTGCGTTAAAAGTAGTTTCATTAAATATTCCACCTTCCACATTATTTTATGCACTTAGAACCAACTCGTCTCTGATTGGCAGAGAGGGCATTAAGGTGCTATGTGTAGTGACCCAACTCTCTTCTACCTGTGGACCTGCTTGCAAGACCATTCAAGCTGCAGCTCTTAAAAAAACAGCAACATCTTCCAGTTCTCCTTAAGTTTTCTTTGCAATATCATTACCTTTTCCTGCATCACAAGAACTAAATGAAGAGCAAAAAGGAAGAACGGGAGACGTCAGGAGTCATCGTGAATCAGTTTGCAGATGGTAATGATCATCAGACTGTATGTGGATCAGAGTTTTATGTGTGTTTAGTACTACTACTAGTACTCTTTGCTTCTGGAGCACCAGATGATGGGACATACTTGGTAAACTTTTTTATTTTCACGCATAATAATTTAACCTTAGCAGATACTATATTCTGGCTGTCATTATAATTTGATCAGTGAGAAATCTTGAATTTAGCATACCCAACATTTTAAACAGAATCCACTTATTTAGAAATATTATTTCTACCTAACATTTAGCAGAAAATAAAATCAGAGTATGTGATGAAACACCACTTATTCATTTTGCCTGTTTGGAAGGATGACGGTTTTTTGGTTCCAGACTCTCATTATTGTAAATATGTAAATGTTTGTATGACTTTGTTATGTCAATGGTGACAATAAGCATGTGATAATAACACATTTTTATCTTTAAAACCACAAGTATTGATTAAAGGTCAACAGGAACAATACAACAAATAGTACTTCATACGTGTGGTAGGTGTTACAGAATCAGCACGAAGGAAGTTTTCCAACACAGTTTAATATGCATAAACACACTCCACATGTGTGTCCACATGTGAGTCTATATTTAATGTTTGACTATTGCTGCTACTTTCATGCCTTCAGTTATACATTTATAGCTTTAAGTCAGCAAAATATTGTCTCTCATAGGCCATCCAGTACTGAATTATGAAACTGCTGGAACTGCTGTTCACAACAGGCATTTCTGCATATGCTGTTCAAAGGTTTATCATGATGAAGCATTGTGCTTATTTCTGTTATAAACACTGTGTTTTTCGTTGAACAATGCTTATGTGTTTGTATTTGTATGTTTCCCCACAGTTATTTCCCTCAGGGTGCTTGTGGGGTTTGATTAATGGTTCACACTAGAGTAAGCCAAGCTCGTTTACTTGCGATGAACCCCTTGACCACAGAACATTAGTTTATTAATGCAGTATTTCATTGCTTTCCTGGGTGCTGTGTTAGTGACTGTTAATGTGGTGATGAAAGGTCCACTATGCAGATCTTTCTTCCTTGAGCAGAAGTGTAAAGTGTTGAGGATCAGTTATTTAGGAAAGATGCAAAGAGTCTTCTGAGTAGACCTTATGAACTGGAAATAAGGATTTTTTTTCTCTGTGTTCTGATGTGATGCTTATTTGAATTGGTAAAATCTCAATAATATCACTTTATTTTGCAGATTTTATTTTGCAAATATGGCATGCGTGAAAAGTTTATTCAGTGCATAACTGATATAGATAATTGACAACTGGTTGTTAAAGGCAAGGCAATTTTATTTAGAACCCTTGTTTCATACTCACACTACAGAGGCAGATTCATGGTGCTGCAAATGAACAACATAGTGCAGCACAGTTCAAAGTTCAAACAGCGCAGAACACAATAAAAGATTAAACATCTACTTATGATCAAGGTTTCAGGCCTTTGAGCTTAATAAAAAAACAACAACAAGCAAACAATAATCATTTATTTCCACATAGAAATTCAAATTAATTAAAGGTAGTTTGTAAGTAGTTGCAAAATAGCTTGTAAAAAGCAACAGTGTGACTTTAGTGGTCAGGTTAGACATTAACACTTGAGAATGAATGAGGAGTACCCTCTTTTAGCCACTTCTGAGAGTCTCAGTCCTTTACAACATGCAGAATTCAGTTTGCTATGAAAGCCCCTACAGAATCCCAGCCTTGTTGCTGCCATGCTGCTTTAACACCAGACTCTGCTGCCATCTCAAGGCAAATGAGGGAATCACTTCTTCTTCCTAAACTGAACATTAGTCTGAAGCCAAATTCAACCAAGAACACAACAAACAAGTGATAGATATTAGATATTCTCAGAAAACATCGAATCTTATATACAGCTCATTACAAAATATACATCTCAATATAAACGTTATTTATGATTTTGGAAACGTTCATTGCAAATACATACTATAAGTGCAACTTATAAATATTAACTAAATATTCACTCTTATTATTCCAAATTCTGCATCTGTACAATGTCAGACAAAGGTATTCTATTCTATTTTATATTTTCAAATATTAAGTTAATTACAGAATTATATCTTTTGGTGTCAAGACACTACTTTTGCATCATTCGATTTTATTTCTAAACTGTCATTGAGTATCTTCATTTCATAACCAGCATGCAAGACACGCTTTTAAATAACTGCCACATCTATCTGTGAGAATAAACATCATAAGTTGAGTTATTTTATACTGTAATAATATATAATATACTGTACTGTTATTTTATATCGTAAGTTTATAATATGGTTACTTAAACCTTAAAACGGTTCTTTTTCACAGCTTTTGCCAGGTCTGCTTGTAGCAGTTAAGAGGATTTCCCAGCAGTATGTGCATATAGATAATTAAAATAAAGATGTAGATCCAGAATAAAGGGTAAACAAGTAAACTTTCCCCTCAGAATCTACATTAAAATAATGAAAGTGATTCTTATAGTGTAACTAAAGAATCTTGAGCATATTTTTAATGTTATGGATCAATAGTTTTAACACGGGTTATTTTTTTTAGTGTCTTCATGTTCTTGGATGTGCATCAGATTATAAGGAATAATTTGAGCAGGTGTTGTGGAAAGAAATACGGTATGCCAGTGAGGAATAAAACAGTGTCCTGTTGTTAAACAATGGGAATTTGAATTTCTACTGAGTCTATGACATTCAATAACAGATGTACAGGACATGTATTTCATTACCTCGGCTGCAAATGCGATATTTATATTTTACTGGTCTCTTTAAATGTTTCAGCCTCTTATAACGAACATTTGTTCACTTTTTCCTTGACTGATCTGTCAGAACCGGTTTGTGTACAATCGAAATATTCCCATTGTTTTTTTGTATTTATATGACATTTACAAAAAGAGACATGCTATTTGATGACTTTTGAATTGTTTATTGGTTTGAATGATTTAACCTTTTAAAGCTTACATCACGATGCTGAAAGAGTTACCTATGAAAATAACATACCAAAACCCTAAAATTGCCTTTTTAAAAGTTACTTGGAATATAGTCCATTTCATAGGCACAAGGACCCAGCAGAAACAAGCACCTCTCTCCCCCTCATGCTTTCCCTTTCTGCCCTCTCTCTCCCTCTTCCAAACTCGTGTGCTCCCAGAGGAGGTGCAGGGAGGTAACGTCACATCAGTATGTATGTATGGGCGTGTGTATAAAAGACGTGGAGGATGATTAGTAAATGCTGACGAGCAGAGCAAAGATAAAAGATTATGGGTTGAGCTTTGGAAAACAAATGACCTAAAATTTAAAAAACCCCTGGAGAAACATGGAAGACAAAAAGGTCCTTACTTTTGTGCCCTCTGGTAAGTTTTACAGGAGTGGAGTGAGGTGAGGAAGTGAAATGTGTCAAACATGTGGAGGAAGCCGTTTTAGAGTGTATGTGTGAATGTTTCTTTCCTGATTCTTTTCACTTGTGGTTACATTTTTAATGTCTTCTTGTTGTTAACAGTAAAACTACAGAATAGGAGAAAGATGCTTTCATTGCCCAGAAAGTGAAAAGCAAAGCACATGGGTCAATATTTACAGTATGGCAATAAATGATACACTCATCTGCCATGCAGTGCTTTAATAACAGACCTGCAAAAATATTTCCAGCACCAGTTTTAACTCTGTTGTGGCACCAGGAACAGTTCAAGAAAATTATCCAAGTTCTATATTTTTTCTTAGTGAAATTTGGCTTTTCTTTACAAAATAGTTTTCCTCTCTAATCTTGCAGAGTCTTTACATCATCCAGTGCCCTAAGATGACTATTATTGAAAACAGGTGCTATATAAAACATTTGAAAAGAAATCTACTGAAGTGTATGGGCTCATGTTAATGGTAACACAGTTCCACTGGCTGATCTGATTATTAGTGATTATTATTAATTAGTAAGTGTTTATTACAAGCCAAAATATGTCTAACATTAAAGGTACCAATATCTAAAATGGGACAATTCTCTTTGTGACCTGGAACTTACTTTCATCATTGCCATTAATATGTTAATTCCTACTTGAATTTTCTCAGGTCAAGGATTAAGAAGATTATCTGGTAGAAAAATGTCTAATGTTCTAATCTGGCAAATCTCAAGGTTTTCCATTCTCAGCTCTTCGTTCTGTGGTTGTCGTTGGTGATAATTTCAATGTCAGAAAATCTACCAACCTCAATAACACCCCTGATGCTCGACTTTAGATTATTACCTAAAGGCTTCCAGGTTTTCTATAATTCAGCAGAACCTTCTTGTAATGAATCAATTTGCTCTTTTAAGATTAGTACCACATGGCAAATAAATTCTTTTGAAGTGAGCAAAACCTCCTTTCAGTCAGATACTCAGGTTGGTATAAATTATGTAACTGTAACTGTACTGTTGGTTTCTAATGTTTGTATATCCAGCACATTCACTGTGCTGGATATGCAAACCGATAAAGATAACCTAATATCTTTATCGGTACCCTTTGAGGTGTTGATGTGGAATGAGCGCTAGTTCCTCCTTCCTGTTATTTATATTATAACAAAGCATATGTCTGCATTGTGAACCACAGTGTACACACTGTTCATGGTACAGGAGCGTGCACCCACCATGGTCAAATTAAGTCTCGATAAGATTTTGCTTTAGCAGCAGGTGTAGTAATTCAGTGTATTTTATTGAGTGGTGCATAGGAGGATATCATTAGCTGACCTTCTTATTTGATAGACAAGCTATTATAAGTCCTTACATGTGAACACCATGGTCCTTCTGCTTTCATAGTTTGACCTTGTGCAGTTCAGCACAGAGTTCTCAGATTTGCAGCTCAGCATACTTGTTTCCAGAGACCCAACAAGGATTCTCCTGTTTCCTTTTTCACAAGGACGTAGCCTGCTTGAAGTCTGCAGATGGCAGTGTGGCTGTCTGTAAGAATAAATCATATGTTATGCTTTAAGACTTACAGATTTGGTTCATGAGATAGACCAATAACAGATAGCAAACGATGTGCAACAACAGAGGGGTGATTTGGCACGTCAGACTTCAAAAACTGTAAAATACAATTTTAGATTCAAACATAGCGAGAAAAAAATACTGAAAAAATTCAGATAAACCAGCGATTGATACAAGGATACCAAACAAGCTGCATTAGCACTCTTAATTGTACTTAAACACAATTTTATTTTGAGCCAAATGCCAACACCAGCATACTACTATCCTGATGGCAGTGATATCCTGCTTATAAGGCATAATGGTCATTTTTTGTGGGGGCCGCTAGCCATAATAGATGATAAGCAAGAAGCAATAATAGACAAGCATTTCTGTCACTGACAATTCAGCCATTTTTTCCTTAATTTTTTCTTCCCCAAATGTCATTTATGTCCTCACCTCAGCTTTCAGTAGGGACTAATCGGAAAGTGATGCCATTACTCCTTTTGTTCACAATATTGATAAGGAATAGTTTAGCATATTTACAATAAACCTGACATTCATGTTTTCATGAGGCAGTTTCAGAGGTCACATCCACACACTGTCCTGGCACAGACAGCTGTGTAGTCTGTGTGGACTCCTGTGAAGAGGAGGAGGCCTGGGAATGTTCTATCTAATCTGCTTTGAGATATAGCCTTGCTCGCAAGCCCCTAGAGCCAAACAGTGCTTCAGGCAATGAAAACTCATCTGTACAGCTGCAGCCGTGTCTCACAGATACATGACCGCCAATACAAACATCAGACACAGCTGGCACTAGATTTGTTCTGTAACCGAGACTTCACAGATCTCTTTTAAGATTCCCAGGTTCTTGTCTTTTTTTCCCTCTCTCTCCACAGCATTACCATAACTTGACATAAGCTCCTTAATTTTCATAACAGCATCACATTATTTTGGTAAATCTGGAAGTAATTGTGCTTAGACGTGTGTGCTCGCTTTGTTATAGGAATTTGTAAAATGTGTATACAGAATGCACAAGCATGTGCACAGAAAAGAAAAGATGAAATCTTGAGATGCATCCTGAAATGAAAGTGAAACTGATTGTTGCTCTGGTGAAAAGCCACTGTTTTTGCATGTTTGAGTCCAGTTTCGCACAGTTACCATGTTAGCTGTGTCAAACATGTCACTCAAAACAATTATAAAGACTTTCCTTTATTATCATTGAAGATGTTGTGGTTTCAGACATGGTTGTAGTTTTGACTGAAGAAAGTTGATATCCTTAGAGGTTCTATTAACAACAATTCATGTTAGCCAGTAGCAGCTTCTGAAAAATGTGCTTGATGTGTAAAAAAGAAACATATTAACACTAACACGATATATTAACACTGCAGTTATTGTGCACTTACATAAACTTCATTATCTGAAAAAATATTAGTGATTCAAAATAGTTTATTCTGTGCTTATAGCGATGTGATTCTAACTTTTCCATACTGCACCTAAAGAACTGAATGGCAGACAGTACAAACAGTGATGAAAATCTTTAATATAAAAGACTGCGCTTGAAGCTGAGCAGGACATTTTGTAAACATCATATTTGTTCCTTCCATCCACAGCGGCTCCACCCACAGAGAGGCCTAACAATGGCTACTTTTTCCAAGAGATGGGTGCGTATTGCTTTTTACAGCAGACTTTTGCTCTTTTATGAAGTTCAAGTGATCTGCACAGTAACAAAGATGATTTTTCCCTCAGGACGGTGGGGATCGTACGCGTCTAAATTTATTGTATCACTATTATTTATGCAGATGTCTGTTCTTCTCTCTGCTCACTGATGACCCATTTCACATGCTGGTGGGCACAGCCAGTCTGTTCGCTGTGTGTTAATTAATGAATAACAAGACAGATGATCTCTGAGTCAATGATGGGAAGAGTGAATAATCATAGCTCAAAGCTTTGCCCGTGAAGGGTTAATTGTCTAATTCTGAGGCCATTTTTTCTTCCCCCATAAAACTAGCAACTGAGAAGCCATATTTATCTTCTATACAATGAAGGACTTTACGAGAGGCTGCTGTTGTTATATTGCTGCATGTCTGGTTTAAGGGTTTTTTTTATTATTGGCAGTCTCTCTCTCCATCTCGTCAACAGATGGTAGACTGGTGGGAGGGCAAGATAAATTCTCCCTTACTGGAGGCATTGTTAATGTGGCTAGCATAGCATCTTAACCTTGATGCAAAGAAGAGGTTTTATCTTAGTGTGATTTATCTTAATAAACACGGTTGTATGATGACCTTTACAAGTCAAACAATTTTACAGTGAAAATTTATTTACTGGATATTATTGGATTATGCTGTTTATGAGATATAACTCCTCAGTTATATGTAATGTATGTACTCTGGGACTTTGTTGCACTCATTTATGTTTTGTTCACAGAACTGAGGGATGGAGAGGATTCACCTACTACCAACAAGGACCACATTTATGACAATGAGATCCAGATTAGTCCTTCAGGTCTGCCTTTTTGAAATTTGCCTTCATTCTGTTCAATTCGATTTTATTTACATAGCGCCAAATCACAGCACTTTGCATTGTAATGTAAAGATACTACAGTAACACAGCAGATGGAATTATTTAGTCTTGTCTTGTTTACTTGTCTAGGATTTGAAATCACATTTGACTCCAGCCTCTACCATTATCAAATCATGTGTGGCAGCTTTGATTCAAATAAAAAAACATTGTTGAAAAATCCGGAGTGAAGGAAGGAAACCTTTAGAAATATGAAAGAAAAGACTGTATTAGAGCGACAGTTTGGTGATACTAAGACAGTCTTTGCATATAAACGTAATGTTTTGTGTTTCTTTTGCTGAAGATCCTGAAGGACCTGGATTTGGGCTTTTAAACACAACAAGAAAAGTAAGATTTACTTTTTTGTATGAATTTTTTTATACCATTACTTACTTTTTTCTTATCTAAACCACACTGCAGCAGCAAAAGCAAATTAAAATATTTTCTTTAATGTAACTGAGACAGCATCAGCAACTTACAGCAGGCAGAAAACGATACCCTCATTTCATTCATTTGCATCCATGATTTAAATGTTCTTGCTTCCCACCAGTATGTTAAGCCCATGAACTTTGAGGAGGAAGTCCGCGCCCACAGAGACCTGGACGGCTTTCTGGCCCAGGCAAGCATCCTTCTGGATGAAAAAGCTGCCACTCTGGATGAGGTGCTAAGGCGAATGTTAACTCATGTTGTGGTCGAAGGCCGTGAGAGTTGGGATGTGGATGAGATCATGAACTCACTGTTCACAGACGCAGGAAGGAAAGAGATCAATGGTGAACGAGCATGTTACCAAAGAAGTCTAAATCACTTGATTACATTAAAGGCAACTAGAAAATGAGCATTTAGTCTGATTTTGCTGTTTATTGGATTATGCTTCCACAGTTCATCTTCTGTCAGAAACCATTCAGGGTGTGACGGCAACTTCTACTGGCATTCATTACCAGCAGTCCTGGCTTTGTATTCTGTGAGTTCATCTCCTGTTAAAGCTGTCTGAGGTTTAGTTCATGTCTCTTCTTGGTTAACTGATTTCAAATAATAAATTTCTTTGAATTCAGCTCGAATGTGAGGAATCTGCAGAGACGTCATGTCTGCATCACCCGCCTGGAGAGGCCACAAAACTGGGGTGTCAACTGTTGTGAAGCTCGCTACGTCGTCCTTATCCTCGCTCCACCTAGAACAGTAAGGTCAAATTCTCCACTCATCTTCTGAATATCATCTTAATTTTTTCTTAATTTGTCGATAGCTTACTTGTTGCAAGCAATTACTGTTTGCTGATGACTGGCCATAATATTCAGTTGCATAGACTGCATGTAAAAGCCTGATGTAGCCACTGTTACGTCACATATTGGCTTACGGGCTGCTGTTTGGAAGCCTTGAGTTTGTCGTTTTGGCCTCTGTCCATCCTCTTATCTTATCCTATCAGGGTTGCAGTGGAGCTGGAGCCTATCCCAGCTACCATAAGGCGAGAGGCAGGGTACACCCTGGATAGGTTGGCAGTGTGACGCAGGGTTAACACAGAGACAGAGAGACAATATACCATATTTGGATGAGTTATATGTCTCAATTCTAAGATGAAACTGAAAAGAGAATTTGTAACATAGTATAATTTCAGGAGGGATTTTGGTAAATGGCATTTATTAGATTTGACTTGTGATCCTATACATGAAGTTTTTAGGTAATATAGTAGATAATGCTTCAAAATTCAAAAACTTCCTAAACACGTGGCTAGAGATTTTGCCCGGCAAGCTTGATTGCTAAAGTTCATCCATACTTTCACTCCATCAGTGCAGCACACAGACACAGACACGTGCTAGTTATGCCCAATAAACAGCTCAGGAGGCCCAATTTGAGAGGTCCAGTTCATCAACATGAATCAGTTGATGTTATGCCTAGAACATCTGGGAAGTGACAGCTACAGTTGTGGACATTTGCCTGTCACTCAAAGAGGCCACACCCCTAATAAAACAAATATAAAATTTACTCTTGTATCATTTTCATTCTTAACTTAAGAATTAACTTTAATTTTTTTTCCCAACCTCAAAAGGCCATTTGAGGAACTTTGTGTTTGGTATTAACTAAATATTCAGGCTTTGACATAAATCAGCTAAGTCCACATTTATAATAATAATCGATTATTTATTTTGACAGTCTGTTTATTGATTACTTTTTTGGTCAGTATTCACTGGCTTTCCATGACGTTTAACTTAACTCTTCACTTTTCCTGACTTATTACAGACCAAAAAAGAGTCAAGTGAATAAACAACACAATTCAATTCAATTTTAAAGGACTTTTAATGTAAAAATAAAAACGACATGCTTCTAATGGAGAGATGTCAAACTGTGTTTCATTGTTCTTGTAACAGTGACAATAAAAATCTATTTTATTTATATAGCGCCAAATCACAACAATAGTCACCCAAGGTGCTTTATACTATAAGGTAGACCCTACAATAGAGAAAACCCCAACAATCACATGACCCTGTATGAGCAAGCGATTTGGCAACAGTTGGAAGGAAAAGCTCCCTTTTAACACATAGTGGTCACTACAGTGGACAGCCATTCAAAGCATTTGTATTTCTTGTACTTGTGTCAGTGTATATTGGCACTTCATACCAAAGTCATAAGTCAAACTGTATGTTGTCCACCGAAGTGGACATGTAACAAACTGTGTACATGTTTTTAAAAAATGAACTTTTTTCATGCTAAAGATGAATAAAAATCCTGATTGAGGTTGTCATAATTTATCCAAAGAGTTATTAACTGTAAGAAACCTCCAGCAGAACCAAGCTCAGGGAGGGCCCTAATAACCACACTCATTTGTCCCCTAATCCCACTGTTTCTGAAACACTAAACAAAAATGACACTGAATATTTAAAACATGTGTAATACATTATCCTCACAAGTCAAATTTAAAAGAAGCCCTACTAAGTATTTCAGTGTTTTTGCTATATTATTAAATGCAAAAATCACATGTGATAATTAACATAATAACACAACATAATAACATCACCTAAATTATCATTTAAATTGACAGAAACTAACAAAGCCAAACTTTGTTGTTTTTGTTTTGTTTTAACATTTATTTATTGGTTTTAACTGGTTTTACATGATACACCGTGGACATAAAAAATAAAAACAAAATAAGTAAATAAAAAAAAAAAACCCACAACAACAACAAAAACAACATAGTAATAGAAACAAAAACAAAGCAAACCATAACAGAAGGGAAGAGCAGATATACAAATCAAGTTAGTGCTTCAGGCCGTTAAGTCCACAGTGTGCACGCTGCAGTTCTCCAAAAAAGTTGTAGAATTTAGACCATATCGCCCAAAACCTGTCCAGTTTATTTCTTAATGCATAAGTTATTTTCTCCATAGATAGTATAGATGTCAGTCCATTAAGCCACTGAGATAGTCCACATATTTTTTGATTTTTCCAACACATAGCAACAGCGCTTGGATTCCAAAAGTCCAGTCGTTAACAGAGCTCTGTTGTTTGGGTATATATTTAAAATACATATTTTAGGATGAAGTGGAATCACGTCACCAGTGATTTGACTCAACAGATTTATTACCTTTTCCCAAAAGATTTTCACATGTGGATGCTCCCATATACAGTGAAATAAAGTGCCTGTCCACTCCACACTTAATACAGGAGTCTGGGATGTTTCAGATAAAATGATGCATTTTTGACGGAGTAAGATATTGTCTTGTTAACCATTTATATTGAAGTAGTTTAGATTGCACATTAATTGTTTGACTCTGGGCCAAGGAGCATGATTTATACCACTCATCATCAGATATATCCATTTGCCTCTAAAATAGACTGTGTTGATGGAATTTTCCATAAATAATTTGTACAATGCAGAAACTCGGCCTCTCCCATTTAGATGCTTTATAACTGTGCTCTCTAGAGAGGAGGAGGTGGGGATTTCTAAGCTGTTACCTTGTGTGGTTAAGATAAAATTTCTTAATTGAAGAAATGTAAAAAAATGTTTGACAGGAATAGAAAAAGTACTTCTAAGTTGTTCAAAAGACATAAGAGTATTATTCCTAAATATATCAGACACTTTTCTTATACGTTGATCGAACCAAAATTTAAAGCCTGCATCCGCGCTACCAGGAGGAAAGCTGTTATTGTCACGGCTCTGGGTCAGTATTGACCCAGCATTCTGAGTTCTGGTCTATTTTTGAATGAACCTTTTGTTTCTCTTGTGTATTGTTGATGATGATGATGATGTTTGAGTTCTATGTGTTATATTCGGTAGGCCTGCTTACGAGTCTGCGTCTGTGTCTCTGTCTGTCGTGTGCTTCCTGTTTTATTTTGTAGGTCTGTGCCTTATGTCAGTGCGTTCAGCTTTGTGCTCTCCCTGTCTCGTCAGTGTAATCAGCGTCAGCCGTGTCTCCCAGCTGTTTCCTCTTCGCTCTGTTCACCTCTTGTATTTAGTGTCTGTGTCTTCCCCTACTCGGTGTCGCGTCGTTAACGTCTTCTGCCCTCACTCCCTCTGTGTGTTCTTTTTGCCAGCCTGCCAACCTGTCTAGTTATTCGGTACTCCTAGTTTAGTTAGTGTTTTTCTGTTCTGCTTCATCCCAGCAATAAAGCTGTGTATTTTGAGTTTCTTCTTCCTCCTTGAGTCCTGCATTTTGGGTCCTCTCTTCCTGCCTGCCTACACACAGCCATGATAGTTATTTCCAAATATGGGAGTAAACCTAGACAGTTGTAACATTTCTCCCAAGTAGTTATGTGTTTCAAACCAGATCGTTGTAGTGTTTTTTAAAAAGGGGTTCTTAGTTTGCTTATTTAGTGTCTTCCTGTCGGCTGAGTAAAGATATAAGTTCGGGGGACTTTGGATTTCTGTAGACTCCATAGAAACCCACACTGGAATTTGCTCATTAACAAAATAAAACATTGCCGCTCTGATTTGAGCAGAAGTACCACTTTAAATTTGGAAGTTGTAAACCCCTCTTTCATAAGGGAGGTTTAGTAATGAGATTCTGAGTCTTGGTCTTCTGTTGTTCCAAATAAAGTTTCGGAATAGTTTTTGCAAATCTAAAAAGAGTTTGGTGGAGAGAGAGGTACTGATTGAAAAAAGGTAAAGATATTTTGGCAAAATTGACATTTTTAGTATATTAATACGACCAATTAAAGATATAGGTACTTTCATCCATCTATTTAGAAGTGTAGTAACTGACGTTGTTAAGGAATTATAATTGGATACCAGAATATTTTCAATTGAGGGAGTTAATTTCACACACAGATAGTAAACCCATGTTCAGATAGCAGAAAGGGAGTGTTGATTGGAGGATTTTGTCATTCATTTTAATTCAAAAATAATATTTCGGATTTAGCAAAGTTTATTTTATAACCCGAAAATGTACTAAATGTATTAATGAGACTTAATATGGATGGTATTGATTTGTTTAAATTAGTGCAGAACAGGATCACATCATCTGCATATGGGGCAATACGGTGGTCAGCATTACTTTAATTCCTGATATGTTTTTATGATTCTGAATTGCCATCGCAAGAGGCTCAATTGCCAAGGTGAACAAGAGAGGTGACAAGGGGCACCCTTGTCTAGTTCCACGATATAATCTGAATGGTGCGGATAAAAAGACCATTAGTTAAAATCTCTGCTTGAGGGTTGGAGTATATCAACTGAATCCATTTAAAAAATCTGTTTCCAATGCCAAACCTTTTCAAAACTTCAAATAAGAATGGCCATTGGATCCTGTCGAAGGCTTTTTGCTGTGAATCAGAGAATGCAGAGAATGACATAACATCAACTTTGTTGTTCTGTTTTTTAGAAAAGCACCAAGACAGCCATTGAGGTGGGTAGAACATTTGCAACAATGTTCTCTGGCATTTCCTTCAGACAGAAGCTTCTGGAGACAAAGACCGAAGAGGAGTTCAAACAGGAGCTTGTCAACCACCGACAACAGCTCTCTGTAATCAGTGATAAACCGGTCACAGAGGAAGTGGAGGACTCAGACCCACGCAGGGGCAAACCACTCCAGGTAAAAATAAGTAACCAAGAGAAACATATGTGTAAATCTAGCTAACTAGTCACATAAACAAATTTCTCTACTGAGTGTTAGGTTGTTTTCAGATGTGGAGACCACCCCCGCGTTTCCCTGTTATTCAGGCATATGTGCTGCAGTAATATAAAGTAGTTGAGCCAGAATGCACAATAAAGGCTGAAAAAGCAGCCAAGTCTTTGATGGAAATGTCAGCTGAACGTGTGCACGTCCATGTATGTCATTAAGTCCAGTTTCTAAATTAAGATGAAATGTGTTTGTTCAGCACGAGGTGGGAGAAAGGAAACACCGAAGTACAGTTAAGCGAAAAAACATGTAATAGGTTGTAAAAGACTTAAGTTTACATCAGGTTGTGGTTACACCTGATGTTCTGACTGCTTTCAAAACAGCATTTAAGTATAGGCTTGCTGCTGCCAAGCCTATCCTACAATCCTAGAATAGTAAAATGTGAAAATAAACATTATGGATGCCAGCACCTCAGTTTTATATCGTATATCAGCTAAATTCCTTCTGAAATGTCTCCACTTGGATCATTTTTAAATACAAAAGTCACAAAGATAAATTCAAAGCACAAATGTGAATGTAATTTTTTTTAAATACATTTTTGTGGTAATGGAAGTCTATGTTTGTGATCGCTTTCACGTCATTGTTTTTTTTAAAGGAGAAAAAGGGTCTTTTCTAAAACACCAAGAATATAAGAAGAGAAGAAATCCAGTTTTACTTCCAAAATGTCTGTGTCTATTTAAGAATCTGGTTTCATGGAAGCAAATGCTATCAACAGCTAGTTTAATACACTTTTTCTCTTGTTGTTGTTTGTTTTTTAAGTGTGTGTTTTGGATTTGAGACACCACACTTGTATCCTCAGATTATTTTTAATAATCCGTGAATGTTGAAACAACTGCACCACACGGTAAAGGATCCAGGGTCATTTTACATGAAGGCCAAACCCTCTTCTAGCCAAATAAACATTTCACACATAAGTGCAAACTCCTGGTAGTTTTTGGTGTATTTATAATATTTATTGTAATGATAAAGTCACATTATTATGTCCACTGGGTAGTTTTTTCCCTTCTAATAAGTCTTCAAACTGACAGATACATTACTCAGAATAGCTTTCCAGTGTTCATCTTCTCACTGATACCTAAAGCAACATGCGTGAACAAAGTCTATGGCATTTATGCTGCCTGTACTTTTAATGATGTATAAATCATGGCCACAGTGTACCAGCATAGTTCAGACTTCTGTACAGTAAATGACTGCATGTTTCTGGTTTAGTTCAAAAGCATATCACATTCACATTTCTGATACATTATGCATTCAGTTGTAATAGCATTATATTATGTCACATTATATTGTCACAGCTTCAGTGGGCCTGACTATGTCCTACCTTCTTCGCAGTGCACAGATTTCTTCAGATTTGGTAAGGGTGTTTATGAGGACTTCCGCCGCAGGCTGCCTTTGTACCCCTCAGACTTCACAGATGGTAATAACAATTTCCTTCACATTTGTTTTGTGGATTTGTTACTGTGTAGCTTTAGTAACATTTTGTATAATTCAAACAGGTATAATTGGAAGTGACCGCTCTCTCTTGAAGTACACCACCACTGCGATTTTCCTCTACATTGCAGTTCTACTGCCTGCCATTGCCTTTGGTTCACTGAATGATGAAAGCACAAGAGGAGAAATAGGTATGGGATTTTTCTTTACTCTTAATTTGGCACACAGTATGTTCAACAGCTTTAATGAAAAATACGTATCTGTTTCATTCATTGAAAGATGTTCAGAAGACCATTGTTGGCCAGAGCATTGGAGGAGTGATCTATGCTTTGTTTGCTGGCTCGCCGCTTGTCATTCCGCTGACTACTGCACCACTGGCCATCTTCATAAGCGGTACATTCACATTGCTTGCTACGATTTGGATGTCAGACTATAGAAGTTAGATTTTTGAATAAGTAACACTTATTTAATGACAAATAAGTCATACAATTAGTTTGCTTTGAAGTTTACATGGTGGGATTAGGTGCAGCAAATGAGGTCAGAGTCAAGCCTGATGGCTAACATTAGGCAGCATAAGCAATCAAATGAAGTCATTACTGGGCCACAGCAATAAAGAAATGAATGCAGTCTGAAATGACTCGATGTAACTCATTATCACATCCTTTGGCTTAAATGTTGGTTTGCAAGGATCCACTCAGAGAGACTTATGACTAACCTCTACAGACCTTTGCAATCTCGTTTGACTAAAATTTATTTCAGGATTTGTTTTTTTTAAACACCATCTCCAGTCACCACAGACAGCTGTTGTTATATAAAAAAAGACTCCTGATAATCTACTTCATACAACACCTGCCTTGCATATAATTTATACAAACAGTAGTCAGATCTGAGAATTGACCATTAAAAATGAAGGTATTAATTTCAACAACTCGCTAAGCAATATGTTGTCACTTAAATAGTGGAATGCTCTTGAAATTAATAAGCTTTTATGAGTTTGTGTGTGTTATTGTATAATTTGCAGTCATCAGGGGTATTTGTGATGACTACGACCTCGACTTTGATGCTTTCTACGCCTGCATCGGTTTATGGAACAGCTTGTTCCTCATCCTCGGAGGCTTATTCAATGTCAGCCTGCTGATGAAACTCTTCAAACGGTAAATACACGCTCGCAAACAATATTTGTTACTATTAAATATCACAGACAGAAGGCCACTACTTTTGTCTAAACACTGAAGTGAACTGATAAAGGCTAATCTGTTATTACTTGTTGTTTTCAGCTTTAATCAGTAATTTTCTTTCATTCTCTCGTGCCATTGTAGCCATAATTTTCCACTGAAGTTAATGTTTTGTCTGTGCTTTGGAAAAAACCCACACTTTTGATACAACATGAATGATCGCACCATGCTGCTTGCTTCTCTTTTCTTCCAGCTCAACAGAAGAAGTGATTGCATTGTTCATCTCAATTGCATTTGTTGGAGATGCGGTGAAAGGCACAATCAAAAGTGAGTCCAACTAATGTCAGACTGCCACAATAAAATCTTTTTAGGAAAAACAAGCAAATAGTAGAAACAGAGCAGTATTCTATGAGGACATACAGTATATAATATTAAGGAAAACATTTTTTGTGAACTATTATTTTTGTGTTAAGTTTCTGTAACAAGTCAGGAAAAAATGGCTAAACATATCTAGGATTCTTAAGAATTGTTCTTCTGAGCCTCAGGCTCTTGTAATTTTCTGCCAATCGACTCCAAATTGAGCAATGCTTGAATAACTGTAAATATGTAGAGAATGACTTAAAGGTGATTACGTTAATCATCTGTTACATTTGTTAAATACTAACTGTGTGGATGCTCTATATCAGCGGTCCCCAACCCCCGGGCCTCGGACCGGTCCGTGAGTCGTTTGGTACCGGGCCGCGAGAGTTGAGGCTCAGGTGTGAAATGTCTGGTTTCCAGCGTTATTTTGTTATCGTTTTTATCGTTTACTCGGTTTTCCTGGGTCTTTTACATGTGTTACGAATAAATCTTCTTTTTTTCGGTACCGGTACTAGTTTTATTTTGTTGTATTTATCCGCGACACCTTAAAGGCCGGTCCGTGAAAATATTGTCGGGTATAAACCGGTCCGTGGCGCAAAAAAGGTTGGAGACCGCTGGTCTATATTACATTTCCTGCTACAGACTTTAATAAGTTCCTGCAACTGTGGGATGTGTTCCACTAAGATCACATACAGCTATATCTTGTCTTCTAGTTTGTCTTTAGTGACATATCTTTTTTCTTCTTCTTCTTCCATCTTTCTACTCCACTTTCTAGTTTTTCACCATTATTACCACGGGCCCATTCTCACGACCACAAACAAAACACTGGTGCTTCAGCAGATTAATGAGATTCTAGACAGTGCAAAAAACAAGACAGACACCCCACTGGAGCATCAAAATGAGACCAGGGTGATGTCAGGACATGCAGAGTCAATCTTCCTGCCTGAGTCTTTGGTGTTATGCACAAGAGAAAGACCCATCCTCTGTCTCCTGCTCATGCTGGGGACTTTGTGGCTGGGTTATACACTCTACCTCATCAAGAGGAGGTAATGTTTGTTCACTTGTTGTTTCACATTATGGATATCTGAACCATTTTATAGCTTATTTTATCGTATCAAAATATATGTAGTAAGCAGAGGCGCAACTCTAGTTTTTTTTCTCCTGGGAACGCATCTTTATAAAAGAACAATAAAGTGTCACCAGGTGGAAATACCACATTAAAAGTACAAGTTCCACATTGAAATTTGAGCCTATTAAAAGCAAACTGTGCTTCAGTACACTTTACACGCAAGAGAAAACAATATTTCAAAACATACCAAATACATCAGGGGAAATACTCTGTTTCAAATGCTGCCCAAAGCAGACTCTTTTCCATCTGGAGTATCGAAGCCATAAAAATGTCATGTCGTGAATATTTTAGTCAGCTGAACTGCAATAATAGAAAGATGGAACAATCAAATGTGAAAGATATATGATGTGATACAACCAGAGATGCTGTATGAGATATAAAATGGACTGCCACATGTTTAACACTTAGTATTTAAAGCAGTAGGATGTACTGCAGTATAACAATGTTACTCTTTAACTAATAACATGAAAGCTGTGTTTTAACTGTCGTCCATTTTATATTCAGAATTTTAAAAGTCTGCAGGACAAATTTAAACTCTGTTGTAAGCAATGACAGAAAATGCATTTACTCATGTGCAGCACTTATGTGTGCAATACTGAGAGGAAATATTAAAGTTATCAGGAGCTTTACTCCACTATGTGTAACTAGACTGTTTGCTGCTTTTACCTAGTAGTGATTT
This sequence comes from Diplotaxodon limnothrissa, assembly GCF_057381915.1. NCBI lineage: Eukaryota > Metazoa > Chordata > Actinopteri > Cichliformes > Cichlidae > Diplotaxodon > Diplotaxodon limnothrissa. Next base: position 39,440,499 of record NC_140597.1, on the reverse strand, counting down.
TAAGCCTGGGTTTAAATTAACAAAGGGAACTGCAGTTGTATAATGTAGTAGATACTTAGCTAGTTACCTTTATCCAATTCAAAAGAAGCCATGTAATTTATGAGACATCCAGCCAGGATGTCCCTAGAAGAGCTTGAGGAGGTTGCTGGGGAGTGGTTTGGGCATCTCTGCTTAGACTGCTGCCCCCATGACCTTCACCCAAATAAGCTGAAGCAAATGAGAAGATTTGTGATAGTTACTTCCACTTCCCCTCATGCTTGCTGCAAATAGGTTCACATAACGTACAAAACAAGGACAAAACGTGCATCCCAAGACTGGATTGCAAGGTTACAAATCATGTGCAATGAATTTCACCCTGCAGTAATATTACTGGAATACGTGAGTTAGATATATGTGACTCTGTTATCATGCATTTCTATATCTGACTCCTGGGACTTCATTGTTCTTTTTCCCTCAGTGGCAGCTTTCAGCACTTGACATGAATTATTTCCCAAACACAAAGAGTAACTGCAGTAAATGTGCTGTAAAACTACTTGTAGAAGTCGAGTTGCAAAACGCTGAAATATTTATTGCTATTTTCCCAACAGCCCGTACCTGAATGACAAAATCAGAGAGGTGGTGTCTGACTGTGCTTTGCCTGTGTCTGTGCTGATACTCTCCTTCACTGGCTCCTACCTTTTCATTGACATGCAGCGTGAGTATGGATCTTTCAAATGAAAGAAATGATAGAAGAGTACTCTTGAGGCTTAAAGTCACAACCCTGGCACATAACGTTTTTCACTGTTCATAAATCCTCTGTTGAAAGGGGAAAACATTTGCTTCAAGTGAACTTTAAACCCAGTCTGGGGATTTTGTGTGTGTGAGAGATAGACACAGATTTTAAGCTTTGCTTTTAAAACAGAGGCTACTAGCAGAAAGGTTAGTTCAAGCAATTATTTATTTTTTGTTTTCATTGTATGTTTGTAACAAGCTTTCTGTAAATGTTTTGCTTCTATTAGTTCCCGTGTTCAGTGTACACGATGGTCCGATCTTCAAGTTCCCTCCATTTGAAAAGCTGTCAGGAATGAATGCACTGAGTGCAGTTGGTCTGGGGTTTCTACTTGCTTTGCTCATCTTTATTGACCAGAACATCGTCATTTCACTGACACATGTGCCGGAACACAAGTACGAATCCCACTTTATGTTTGAGTTCTAAGCTATGAGAAGAACGACACACAGCAGAACCTGTGATTTAAATGTTACCTTTACAGTATTTGGTATTGATGCTGTGCCACTTTAAGCTTACGTGTGTGAACATCTATACCAGGTTGCTAAAAGGCACAGCATTCCACTGGGACTTAATGCTGACAGGCTTCATTAACATCCTCATGTCCTGTCTGGGGTTGCCATGGATGCACGCTGCTTTCCCACATTCCTCTCTGCATGCCCGTCAGCTTGCCAAAGTAGAACAGCAAGTAGAGAACGGACACCTCTACACGACGTGAGTAAAGTTAAAACGAGGTGTGCTCTGACCGCACGGAAAGCACCAGCTTTTATGAATGCTTTTAACACTCAGTTTGAAACCTTTGTGACAGAGTGTCAGTTCAAAACTAAGCAGAATAACAAAATGGTTACTGTATGTAGTTTAAAGAAACTCTGGCTTATCTCTGCAGCAGACGTAGTGTGCATAGTTGCCCATAAATTGTTTAATACGTCAGTGATCCATTTAATTTCTATCCTTTCATGTTGGATTCAAAAGCTGATCTTATGCATTAAAAGATATAAAGATTGTTCTGGGTTGCTCAAACAACTCATTCCTCTCTTTTTGTCCTAATAGCATCGTTAGTGTGAAGGAAACACGTCTGACCTCACTGGTGGCCAACATCTTGATCGGCCTGTCCGTGTTCATGCTGCCCATTCCTCTGCAGTGGATTCCCAAGCCTGTGCTCTATGGGCTCTTCCTTTACATCGCAGCCACTTCACTTGACGGAAATCAAATGGTGGACCGCATGACCCTCCTGCTAAAGGAACAGGTGGATATGAAGCAGATAAGAAGAGTGTGGTTTACTGATCCTGTTCCTCATTCTAGTTTATTGTCTCTTTGTTTCCTTCGTATTGATTGAACTTTACAAATGATAACCAGTAGCAGTGTAAAAAACAAAACAAATAACTAACTAACAAATAAAAAGCAGAAGAGTTTGAAGCAGAAGAGAAACTAAAATCCAGCAGAAAAAAAAAATCACTCTTCTGGGGAAAGAAAAGGAAACAAAGATCTCTTGTTATCACATGACTGGTCCCACTCTTGTTATATCACAGAACTTTCATATGATAAGTTGGTGCACACCATAACAAGAACAACTTGTTTTTAATGGAAAACAAAGTTATTTTTGTCATAAGAGTTTATCATGGTCTGGTTTAAATAGACAAAATATAGTACAATAACATGGCACATTTTTGCATAGCAATGAGTAAAATATAAAGCAACGCACTTCTGAAAAAAATGCAAATGTTGCATTACAATTCCAGAGCTTACAGGAGTATTTAGCATACCTTTTCTTCTCAAATGGTAATTTATACTGCAGCAACAGGTGTGCTGTTATATACAAATCTTGGCTTGAGAGGGGTATTATACACTCAACAAAAATATAAACGCAACACCTTTGTTACTGCTCCCATTCCCCATGGGATGGACGTAGAGACCTAAAATTCATTCCAGATACACAATATAACCATCCCTCCCAAACAGTGGTCACAAATCAGTCCAAATGTGTGGTAGTGGGCACATCTGCTATATTGAGATAATCCATCCCACCTCACAGGTGTGCCACATCAGGATGCTGATCTGACATCATGAGTAGTGCACAGGTGTACCTCAGACTGCCCACAACAAAAGGCCACCCTGGAATGTGCAGTTTTTTGCGCTATTGGGGGTCTGGGGACCCAGAACCGGTCAGTATCTGGTGTGACCACCATTTGCCTCATGCAGTGCAACACATCGTTGCATGGAGTCTATCAGATTGTCAATTGTGGCCTGTGGAATATTGGTCCACTCCACTTCAATGGCTGTGCGAGGTTGTTGGATATTCATGGGAACTGGTACACGCTGTCGTATACGCCGGTCAAGCACATCCCGAACATGCTCAATGGGTGACATGTCCGGTGAGTATGCTGGCCATGCAAGAACTGGGACATTCTCAGCTGCCATCTGCCCTGAACAATGTGAACCATGATTCATCCGTGAAGCGCACACCTCTCCAACGTGCCAGACGCCATCGAATGTGAGCATTTGCCCACACAAGTCTGTTACGGCGACGAGCTGGAGTCAGGTCAAGACCCCGATGAGGACGACGGGCATGCAGTTGAGCGTCCCTGAGACGGTTTCTGACAGTTTGTGCAGAAATTGTTTGGTTGTGCAAACCAATTGTTCCAGCAGGTGTCTGGGTGGCTGGTCTCAGACGATCTTGGAGGTGAACCTGCTGGATGTGGAGGTCCTGGGCTGGTGTGGTTACACGAGGTCTGCGGTTGTGAGGCCGGTTGGATGTGCTGCCATATTCTCTGAAACGCCTGTGGAGACGGCTTATGGTTGAGAAATGAACATTCAATGCACGGGCGACAGATCAGGTTGACATTCCTGCTGTCAGCATGCCAATTGCACGCTCCCTCATTGCTTGTGGCATCTGTGGCATTTTGCTGTGAGACAAAACTGCACATTCCAGGGTGGCCTTTTGTTGTGGGCAGTCTGAGGTACACCTGTGCACTACTCATGATGTCAGATCAGCATCCTGATGTGGCACACCTGTGAGGTGGGATGGATTATCTCAATATGGCAGATGTGCCCACTACCACACATTTGGACTGATTTGTGACCACTGTTTGGGAGGGATGGTTATATTGTGTATCTGGAATGAATTTTAGGTCTCTACGTCCATCCCATGGGGAATGGGAGCAGTAACAAAGGTGTTGCGTTTATATTTTTGTTGAGTGTAGTTAATCTCACTTAAAACATAGTTAATCATATCTTATTCTGTCTCTGTCTAGACCTCCTATCCTCCCACTCACTACATTCGGCGTGTGCCTCAGAGGAAGGTCCACTACTTCACGGGGCTGCAGATAATCCAGCTGATCATTCTGTGTGCATTCGGGATGTATCCTCTGCCCTACATGAAGATGGTTTTCCCCTTGCTGATGATCCTGCTGGTCCCTGTCAGGTGAGATAACCCAGGCCAACAGGGGGCAGAGTGGGAACATGAAAATCTGCATGCATCCTTATCTGCAGCTCATTGGCACCTCAGGAAACACAATTTTATGGTCCCATTTTTGCAATTAGTACCAGTTTGTGTTAGAACAAATGCAGTACAACACGACCTTCTTAAAAACAAAACAAAACAAAATTAAATGTTTTACATGGAAAAAGTAGCATTAAACCTTTACTTTCTCACATTAAAAAAAAGGAAGAAAAAGGGGACTGCTGCGTCTGCAGTTATTTTTATCATATTCTACGTGTAGAAAGACACACACACACACACACACACACACACACACACACACACACACACACACACACACACACACACACACACACACACACACACAAGAAGTGATGTTCTTACCCTAAGTACTTGAAGATTTGTTGTTTCCTTGTAAATAATACACGCATTTTTAATGTGTTTTCTCTCAGGACGAGCTTGCTTCCAAGAATGATTGAGGCCAAGTATCTGGACATCCTGGATTCACAATACATGTAAAACTTTAAAGCAATTTCATGACAAGATTCAGTTTCTCCAGGAATTAATTATCTGATGAAATAAAATTATTTGGACTGCAAGATTTCGCTATCATTTATAACCATCCTTTTATTTTTTATTGTTCATTGCAAATGTAACTTAAATGTAGCTGACTTTACTATGGAAAATCACTGCATATTTGTTGTATGTAACCCTTTAACTTTAACACGGGTTTTCATGCACAGATACGTGTTTCGAGTAGCCCTTGACAATGAGTGTAATCCCTTTAGAATTAAGTGGAATTTCAATTTTTAGCTTAAATCACAGTGGTATTATAGAATTAAATCATATAGAATAGTTTTAAGGGGGTAATTTTTCACAATTATAGAGACAAGAAGGAATCATTATACAATGAGGACTAGAGAAGCTTCCACCTCCTCCTCAAATGAAAAATCATCAGAAGAAAGTGAAAAAAGAAAAGAAAGAACAAAGAAGAAAAGCCAAAGACAAGAAGAACAAAAAGAAAGCAAAGAACTGAACTACAAATAAAAACATATAAATTAAATTATTCACAGGTAATATGAATAGTTTATTGTTACTTCTGTTGTGTTCAGTTTTGGGTTTGCATATAAATAATAAAAACCACATAATTCTATTGGACTCTGGTCATTCACATTGATCATTTTTTGTACTTTACTTATAGTCCTTTTAAATGTTTGTGTAAGGAAAAAAAAAGTTTGACTTGGCTCCATGATTGTGGACCTTTGGTGGACCTTTGCCCTGCAGTGTTTGCTGCTGTGTTTTTTCTCTTGTAAGTAGAAAAGAAAGAGTAGTCCTTATCACATTTTTATGCCTAACATAAAAGAACAATTGAAACTTACAACATCTGCGATGCGAACCAGTATAGTGCACAATAAATGTGTAAAAAAAACAAGGTTAGCTACATAATGTGGCCCATGCTACTAAGGCTAACGCATATTTACTTTATAAAATGAGGAAATTTTAACTGTTATTTCCACAAAAATACCTGGAAATTGCAGACTAATTCAAATTAATTACATTATAATTCATGCCTCTTTTCTGTAAACTATCTGGCAGTTATGCACTACTTACAATAATTACAAAGATTATTTTTGAACTGCTACTACTTAAACACAACTTATAATTATTATTTTCCCCCTGTAATATACCTAGTTACACGCTGCTAAAAATGACTTATGCACTACTTAAAATTACTTACACTGCAGATTTTTTCTTCTTTCCAGTAGTTTAGTGTATCACTTGTATGTACATGTTTGTTTTATTACATGGTATAACCAGGTAAAATACATGGAAATCCTAGTTAATTCTAGGGAAAATCACTCTTAGTTGCAGGCTGTATCATAAAGTGCTAGGGGAACCTAAAATTGCCATGTCAGAGGCTTTCAGCTCTTGTGCCCACAGACCAAAACAACACTTTATATAGTTACTTGGAGGGAACCAGTATTGCCAAAGAATATTGGCAGGATTTTCTTTGCAGCCAGTGTCTTGAGTTCTCATTTGCAGACATTACAGACACACGTGACACTGCACAGGTTTGGAACACAAACCCCATCAGGTCATTGAAATGTGTTTTTCAAAGCCAGTTGTATATAGACTGTACAATATTCTTATGGATGAGTCCATCAACAGACCAACATATCATATTGTGAACTTTTTTTGTTGTGGACAGCTAGGATATTTTCCCAAATTACAATGGCAGTTTGGGGCTTTTAATTATTTTTTTGAATAGTCCCTTTTCTATACGCCCAATAATATTTGGTTAATGTCCGTAAAAAAGAGGCACTATTTAACCTTGGTTGGTGAATTTACCTGAAACCTTTTTAGCAGTTGAATATTCAGTTTTCTTTGCGCCTACTGAACCGTAGTTTGATTCGAATGTTAGTTTGACAGCACTCACCACTCTTGGAACGACATCACAGTCTACATATTTGAAGCAGAACAAATAAACTATTTGTGTGAAATACAAGCAAACTTTTAGTGCTTCTCGAATGACCATGTATGTACACAAAAATGCAAATGACAGTAACAGTATCAGTACATGGGCTACCTGTGTTCCTAAGCGTGTAAGAGGGGTGTCGCCAGCACAAATAGTAACATATTTTCAACAACTACATATATTTTAAAATCCAGTGTAAAATCCAGTATCTCTCAAAGAGACAAACACACTTTCCTTTCTGACAGTTTTAGCTATAGACATCCCATGGGTATGGGGAGTAATCCACTATATACTTTGGGTCTTGGAGAGCGGCCCTATGAGCTGTTGTTTCAATGGCAGGTAACATGTTACTCTTAGGATGTACAGAGTAGGTCCTTGTAAGAAGGTCAGACAAACTGCTTTTCATTATTTTCATCCATTGTGGTCTTCTCAAGAGCTCATCCCTCAACAGGAAGGAGGTAGTTGAGAAACAATGTCATCAGGATGTTTAGATGCAGTTCAGAATGAAAGCCTTTGATAGTCTCAGACTGGCATCGTGGTCTAGTAATCCTTTCATCCGAATCAGTCCAACTGTTTACCATTAAGCCTCAAAAATCCAGCATCAGTTTTGAAACTTGGGTTCAGAAGGTCAAGTGAACAAGTTAACATAGTCTTTCATTAAAATATTTCATATTTTGTTAATCCTTTCATTTGAATTTTTGCATAGAGTTGTGCAAAAAAGACATGCTTCAGTTTAAAATGTGATGCTGATGCTATGATAAGGGATGTGATAACTTCTGTGTAAGCTGAAAAAGCCTGTGTGAAAAAGAAATTCTAACTGTGAAGGTGTGAGTTCACACTGGTGAGTTTCTGTTCAAAAACACTGAAGCCAGATTTCACAAGAACCACTCCAGCGTTTATGTGAAAAAGAGCTTTTTATTAAATTCCATAAAGATCTGTAATATGTATTGCATGATATTTTACAGGCATTCGGTGTTTAGTGTTGGTGTTAACATTTTTATTATATCACACATGTTTAATACTCCTAAAGCAAAACTAGGCGTGCAAGAACAGCCATAGCAAAACGGCCAAAGTCTCAAATGCTATTTCACATAGTGCAGTGCCTTCCTTCAGGGAGATGAGAACTGACAGTTATAAAGCTAAGAATAATAAATTTCCCCAACAGATGGCGGTAGAGGTTTGCCTTTTGGGAAGGTTTAAGCTCAGGTCTTGTAGATAGTAGATGTATACTCATCTGTATGTTACAGAAAATAAATTTATCAACCAGTAAAATAAATGTGGATGGTAAACTTAAGAATGGGCAGATATAAAGAATAAGCAGAAGAATCACCACCTTTAGATGTTTTGTCAGGTTTTAGCTACATTTGCTTCCCATGAAGCCACCTTTGGCTGCAAACAGACTATTTTACTAATTCTAGACCCATTTTGCAGCTTATGCTGTTTATTGCACCGTTAAGACATTGACTGCTTAATCATGCCTGTTTTCTGTATTAGCCCTGTGTACTGAATGGTATGAATGGACATGTGCTTGCAGGGAAAAAGCAAAATAAACCAAAAGGCTCTTTTAAAATGGTGCAGCAAACAGCAAGCAAACAGCAAGCAAACAGCAAGCTATGGAAACAGTTATTGAATTTGGGCTGAGAATATGAATATGGATGCAACAGAAAAGATAAGGGTTGTAGTTATGTTCTAAATTATCTTCCATCCATCCATTCTCTTCGGTTTACCCTTATCAGAGTTGCAGGGGGCTGGAGCCTATCTCAGCTAGGGCGAGAGGTAGGGTACAACCTGGACAGGTCGCCAGTCTGTTGCGGGGCTAAAACATAGAGACAGGCAACCATTTGCACTCACTTGTTTCCACAGCAAAATATGAAGGATTTGACAATGTGTGAATTTTCAAATAATAAGTATTCCTTGTTTCAACAATAAGAAAATTCATAGTTTGATCCTATTCAAACTGACAGTTGACTCTTCAATATGATTCTTCTTTGCAATTTGTCCATTTGGGAAGTGACACTGCAGGAAAGAAATTCAAGAGAGTCAAAAATAACACAAATTGGCATTCATCTTATGTTCCCTTTTAAAAGCTCACAAAAACTAGAAGGAAATGTTAGAATTTTATTTTTATGAATGTACAAAATGAAGACAATGGAAACCAGAGAATACAGAGGTTGAAAGGGGAACCTGACCTTCTTGTATAGTCCTTCAGTCCAGGTCGATCAATACAGTAAGCAAAAAAAGTAAAGTAAGTAAAAAAAAAATCCAATTATGCTGCTCGACTAAGATTGGCTCTTTGAAGACATTTGATTCTCATGAGTAAATAAAAGGGACAATAAAAGGGAGGGAAATGTCCACCGCTTGGTCGTCATAAAGAAGCTGCCAGTAACTTTCCCCATTACAGAAACCTGTAGATTTGTCAGTGTGCCACTGGCAGGACAGATCTCCCTTATTTGAGAGATGTACTAAATAATTTGGTGCCCTTGTCGAGGGTAAGTCTGACTTTCCTTCATATTTCAAGTATTCTCCAAGTGTCTGTGCTGCATTGCCTCCCTGTTGTCTCCTGTTCTTGATGCGGCAAAACCTTCAGAAATTCCAGTGTTTCACCAGACTGACTCAGACACCAAACAGCTTCTCGCTGAAAGGGCGAGAAAGAAGAGCCTCTTCCTCCCTGGGGTTAATCTGTACACACATGCACACAACCAGTGTCATCTTGCTATTAATTACCGAGACGCAGGGTGTCTTTGAAACATCGAAATGCTGCTATAGGCACAAAAAGGGTGCTAGTAACACAATGATCATTATTCTTATGAAGCTTACCCACAGATTGAGAAAATCACACTGGAAACATTATAAGAGAGAGACAAGAGTGAAAGAAGTAGACGCAACTTCCAGACTTGCTTCTTTCAAAACAGATGCCATAAAACGTAATAATATTATCTTAATCTGATTGTCAAGTAACACTTATCTGCTTCAGAGTTAAAACCAAAGTTGGGGCAAAATGTAAAGTAAAAGAAGTCTGTGCATCTGTTTGTCAGTTAGTTATGAAGCCATCTGTTACTATTCATATCTGCACAATTCTTCAATCCTATCTGCAAGAAGAAGGGTTTTTACAAAAAAAAGACAAAAGAAGAACATATTAACTTTGCATTGGTGGTGATGTAAATCAAATTTCAAGCTCCGTCTATAATGTTAAATATAATGGTTATAGACGCCAAGCGACTTCCAGCACCTTTGAGCAGACTCCAAGCAGACTAGAGATGTGCATAATAGGATCCTAATAGGATTTTCTGTTGAACTTAGATAAAGGTAGTGGCTAATATTGTTTTAATGGATAGGTGTGTCCTAAGAGTCTGTCGAGAAAAAAAAAAGCAGACAGAAGGAAGGTGAATAAACTGCAAACTCAAAGTAGTGCAATATATTCCAGTGATACTTCTAGTTTAATCCTTTCACACTTGTCTAAAACAAAATGTTTGAAATGTTTGTTCCTCTAAGAATAGACAGGCTTCCTTCTGTTAGGTCTACTTCTAAACAATCATTCACTCAACTCATTAGATGGAAACTGGATCAAGAGGAAGCTAGGGCATCCCAGTTTATGTGAGACTGTAAAACTTTGTTATGCATCGTCTCTGAGTTGAATATTGAGACAATGGCACATTTGGTTGGCTCGAACATAAACATATCACACGTAAAATATGCGTCTCCATTAGAGATGTTCAAAATTGATGATTACAGGGCAGGAAAGTAGCTGAAATAACAGTGATCGTGACATGAAAGGTTACTCCACAAGCATCCAAAGATTATTCTTGTCCCATATGATCACCCTGAAGAAATGCTTCTCAAACTGTAAGGCGAGCTCCAGTGTTGGAGATCCTCTACAGGTGGGGTGTGGATTATCCCAGCGAAAATAGAGGATGAAAATAGGTTTTAATAATTTATTTAGCCTGTTGACTCTGAGTTAAGCTTTGAGGGTGGGTGCGCGCCATATTTGTGCACCTTATTGAAAAATAAAACCAATAGTAAGATGCCACAAAAACTACTTTCACACACAAATTAGCAGCGACATTCTAACACATACTCACACCTCCATTTTTCACACGTCTGCTCTTCATTTTCATTACGCTCACACTCGTTTCTCACACCTTCACTTAAATGTTGTGAAGACAGCAAGCATCAAGACAACATGAGCTGCATGACAGGATTTACACTCTGTAGGTCAGGGAGGATCAGAGCAGATGAGGTGACAGAAGACACAGAAATCCACTGCATGGACTGCTGTAGACAACCTTATAGTGTCTTGCATTAATAACTAGGTTGTTCAAGCCTGGTGCAGATGTCAGGATGCTTTAAGGTCCATCATGGAGTTAGAGCTGGAGTATCTTTACAGGCAGGAGAACTCTGTGTGTGGAGCTAGTAGATTGGTAGAGCGCACTGGACGTGTTGTTAAGGAGTCCAGGCAGTCGGCAGCTTGATGCACTGAGTCATCGCTGTAGCAACATATACATGGGCAAACAGTCATCAGCAAACACAAACAAAACCCACGTCACTCATAATTAAAACAATACTTTACTACTTTAAAACAACACATTAGAGAGGTGACAAAAATCAATATCACTCTCTTGTCTGAATTTAAAATATGAAGCTTGAGAGCTAGACTTTCATCTTTCCTGGAAGGACGATTATATAAAAAAAAAACAACCTGTCATTTTGGTTATAAACCAGAAATCAACTCAAACATGTCACACTATTCAGAGAAATCAGGCTGACTAACAGCTTTAACTGGAAGCAGCAGGCAGCAGCAGACAGACGCTGAGCATGAATATATTTATCATTAAACTGTGCGAGAGTTGGATATGTGATAAAATCAGAAGGTGGTAACTGAAAACGACACAGAGAGGCAATACTGAAGGAAAGAAATATATAAATTAATACATTTGGAGTCATACTCGATGCAAAAAAACCCTAGAAAGTTGAGAAGCAGGATGCTGACCGTTGCTTTAGGTTGCATCAGCATTAAAAAAAAAGTAGATAAATAAAAAACATGTATGAAGCTTGTGGATTAACTTAACTAAACATAGTAAAGTAGTTTATTTCCCCAAATATCTTTTTTTAAGTGCAGAAAAAGAGGAAATAATTTAAATGCCATTTAAACTATTTGACTTTGTTACTTTGCTAGCTGTTCCATGCAGAACATTATCCAGTGATTGAAATAACAGTTCATATTCTACGCCAAGCCTAAAAACTGGCTTATGAGGAACTGACAAAAACGCCAGTTTTCTCAGATAAATGAAGGCTGTAAAAATCTTAGAGTAAATGATGGCTTTTATCAGTGCTGGAGGCTTGTTTGTGTGCCAGAAGTCTAAAATGGCACAGCAGGACCCTGGCATGCAGCAAGCCCATATGTCAGCCCTGCAGGGAAATTTAATCTATGTCACTATGTCTAGGACATGTGCCTGTGTTACCTTGGTGTCCAAACATCGCAGGTAGGAACAGATGTATTCTATGCTGGACCCAAAATAGGTGGAGGTGCATGAAGGTTGAAATGATCCCTAAAGATAAACAAATTAGTCATGCAAACATGTTAATTAAACTGTCAAATGCAAAAGCATACCTAGTGGAAAACCGGTAGTCTTATGATTTCCATCAAACACGTGTTGAGACGATTTGGAAATATTCAGGAAATCCGTTTGCATTATTCTTCCTCCTCTTCTCTGAGTGAAAAACATGCAAAGATGCATCAAGTGGCTTTTTCTCTGACTCCCGGCACTGTTAAGAGCCTCTTGTGTATTGAGACTCCAGATTAGAGGCGGTTTTCAATGACGGCATTGATGCTGTTGTCACTCATCAAAGCTGTGTGCAACAGAAACTCTCCAAAAGCTCAACCAAACCATCTGTTCTTGGCAGTCTGATGGGACCTGGAGAGAGATAATCCTCCACCACTGCTAGAAGTTAAAGCACCGAAAATGCCGACTGAAGAAACACGAAACTCACGAACACCCAGCTGAGATATTGATGTTAACGCTTATGATGATCTGACCTCAATGTGTTCACTAACTTGTACTCCTGAAACAAAACAGCTGAGAAGCTAAAGGTTATGTAAGAGAAACTCTTTTAATTCAAGTAACTCTTTTTGCATAACACAGCAGGGGCTGACCCTGTGCAGTCAATGTAGTTAAAGTGGAAAAGAAGAATACATTTAAGGAATAGATGCATTAATAGGGTAATATAGCCAAAAGTACACGTCAAGGAAAACAGCATCAAAGTCCATTTTAAATGAGCTCTGGCCATAGAAGATGGCTGGATGCTGTTCACATATGGCCTGTTCTCATGGCTTTAACCTGCATTTGTGAACTGTGTTCACAGGCAGTGACTTCTGGAGGTGTTTCTGGGTCCATGGTGTGATTTCACTCCCAGAACCATACCAGAGGGCCCCTACAATCATGGGCATCCAATATTTGTTTTTAGCCTTGTCCTTTGGGCGCAGAGATGAAAAATCATAGCGATGATAAAACATTATAAAAAACAACATACACGCACATTGAAGTCTAGGCACAGGGAAATTATTAAAAGTGGACCAATACCAGTCACTCACCAGTCCTCAGCTGAGATTGTGGGATGACCAAAAAACCCTTGGCTGAGGACCTAATGTTACAACCGGTGTCAGAGTATCTGAGATATATTTTGATCTAAACCCAGAACGGGCTTTAAAAGTCCTCAGAAAAATCTAAATGAATTCTGAAATTAATGGCTGGCAAATGAGAAGAAGCTACAAGACGAAAAGTGTTGCATAATCAGCACAGTAGTAATATTACATGTTACTGTATATTTCTCAAAAACTAAGTTGGGGGAAGCATGTATAATGAAAACAGAAGACGTCCTGAAGTGGAGCCTCAGAGGATGCCACATTTAATGGGAACTGGGGGAAAATGAGCAATTTCATACTTTGAGCGAAAAGCTTCTTTCTCTTAAATAAGAGTTAAAGCGCTTCATCGCTGGGCTCTTAAGATCAGTTTCATCCACTTGGTTTCTTATGAGCGTGTCATATTCAGTTGTGTTGAAAATCACACTGAGTTCTAGTAGGACTAAACTGCATATGAACTGAGTTGAGAAGGATATCATTACACACCCTTACAAGAGCCGATTCTGTGCTCTCTGTAAAGGCATTCAAGAGTAGAGCAGAAAAAGCTTCGTTCAAACATTGCACTGGAAAGATGTCTAGGGGTCAATAAGAAGAGTTCATTAGTGAGATCACCTCTGATAGTTGTGAGGATGTTATAGGCTGGAACTGCTTATGGTAATGTTGAAGGATGAAGCTCTACAAACCCAGAACCAGGGAGAGAGATGCTAGCTCTTATATTTTCTATTTTGTCGGTGAAGAAGCTCAGGAAATGCTCTCATGATTCAGTAGAGATGTACAGAGCAGGACCACCACTGAATAAATCCACTTCAAGCAGATTTATAGCAAAGAAAACTATTTTAGGTCTGTTGGCATCCACATTAATTAATTATTTCATTATTCAATAATCTTCCTTGGCTTTCGTCACACCTCTTCACAGTCACCTCTCTTGACACCTGGACTTTGTCTTACTTCCATTTCCACTTAGCCCGTCTGTATGCTTGTCTTAGGGAGCAGGTGGAGTCATTTAACCAGGTGCTTTTCTTAAGTCTTTTTAATTTTAAGGGGGCGACATAGTCCCCAGTGCCATAGTAAGAGGCATTAAAGAGTGTCAGTACAGGAAGACAGCGCAGCTGAGGTGTGAGTGAGTGTGAATGTGTTTGAGAAAAGTCTTCCTGGGTTTATGCACTGAGCTAAGGAGTGAGGCTGGGATGGGGAGGAAGCAGGGCAGGGCAACAAGGATTTAAACATAATCATGAGATGATCGGAGACACGAGATAAACCAAGGTCTAGTTTTGCATTTGAATTTATAAGTATCTTTTGCCACAGAGAGTACCTTACATTATTTTGTGAATTGTGGTTGCTTTTGTGCCAACAAGGTTATTGGTGGTCTGGTCTGCAGGGCATTGCATTGTTGGGGGTTCGGATAGAGACTGTTGAGAAAAAAAAACAACTTAAGAATGCAGCAAGTTCATTATAAGATGGATTATAAGATATTATCTGCCATAAGTCTTATTTAGTCTTTTATACAGGGTCATTCTGGTTCTAGTATCCATGTTTGAAACACATGAACTTGAAGTAAAAACCACTCCTGAGCACAATCAAAGCATTATATCTAGCAACCTTCCAGTTTGTTTAATCACTACATGTATCTCAACAATCATATCTGCAGACATGTTAAGCTTCTTTTCAGTAATAATCTTATTCCTGAAAATGTGTGGGATTTGATGACACGATGAAGCATTAACATCACACAGTTACACATCTGCTCAACACTTCGCCGCTCTTAAAAGCTGATTTTAATTTAGCTCAGTTTTGCCCTGAAAAGGCCTTTGCAGCTCAACAACTCAAACAAAGCCCTTTCATCTTGTATATTGTTGCTTCTCATTTCCTTGAAGGCATCAGTTCAAAGATTATGAAACTGTGTTCATCTACAGTCACTGCGTGAAGGGTGTGAAAAGGCAAAGAGATTCAACCCTTTGTTTTCTGATGAAACATTTTCCCTCAGAGCTGAGCATCCTGTTTTCCTCCAGTGTTCACTTTACCAAACAAGACGTAAAGAAGAGTGAATCTGACATAGAAAAGTGCCAGGATCTTTAACTGTGGCTCATCTGTGCCTCAGCAAACAGCCAGAGTGGGCTTGAACAGAGGACAAGCACCATTGGCTACCTAACTACCTGTAAGCCAATCACACAGTCACTTTACTATGACACAGTGGATGCACATAAGAGCAGGAAATCTGGCTCCAAATAGATAGATACGACACTCAGTGAAATCCAGCATAATTTGCATTTCCTTTTTCTTCCCCAACAAGACACAGCAAGCTTTATGTTTCATGCTCTGGGCCAGCGGATGTACTTGACAATTAACATGTGAAAAAGGCTTTGTTTACTTCTATAAATAATTTGGTTTATTATTCACTCGGGAGACAAATGGGCATATTCCCCATTATCATAAAGTCACATTGTGCTATGTAATCTAATGAGTAAATGGTCCTCTTTCTCTCTTCATATCTTTCTCCTATATTGGTGTAATACTGTTGTAATTATGCATAGCCATTAGCTCAAAGTGACCTAAGCAAATCTGGAAAATCCATCCATGTTAGACGAAGTATTGTTAGTGCATGAAATTGTTATGCGATGACTGGACAAAGGGAGCACGATGTAATGCCAAAAAAGTAAAAATGGTTGAATCTAAACCATAAATTATAACCATAATGTTTGAGGCTGTTTCCTCCTCTTGGCCCCACTTGTCAGTGATTTTTTCTTATTATGATCATCTCAGGCATAGAGCAAGATTTAATCTTCTGTTTTTGCTGGTTGCTGGGTTCAGAAGACAGTTGTCTCAAAGGAAAGTGGCCTTTAAAGACTGAAAGATGTCATTTCAGACAATGAACTACAGGGTTGCACAATCACTTAATATAAGAGAAATGTAGATTATGATTTTAGTGTCCCCAAACAGCTTCAGGTTCAAAACCCTAAGTTCATAAGTAAAGAACACATTTAGACATTCACGTGTATAAACTGTAGAAAATATATGGAGTAAACCGTAAAAAATGAGCCCCTTAACTCCAACTTTAGTCTTATGCACAAAATGAAACTGAAAACAGAAACAGCTCGTTTTGGACCAGTAATACATTTAAACAGAAATTAGGATTAAACAAGTAAAGCACAGGACCTACATTTGATTCAAATCTGTCTATACTATGTAATAGGGAATCGTAATTATAAGATCTTTGAGGTCCTGCTACCGTCTAATTTGTCTGTAATTAATGAACCAACAGATAAAGAGGTTTGTAGAATTTGGTTTCAGTTGTGTGAGATGTAAACATTGTATGAATATCGGTAGGAAAACAATTAATTTAAATATAAATCATCAGTGTTTTAAAAGGTAAAAAATCAACTTGCATTGTTGTCAAAGATATGGAGGTATAAAAATAGTTGATCACAAATTCAGAGCAATAAAGAACAGATCAAAATGTAATTTACTGAATAAAATGGTGAAGATGGTTATAGAAACTAAGGTGGTGGAAATGAACAGCAGTCTTAAGCTAGTAGGTGGATTGTGAAGATCTTTAGATGCTTTCTTTTCTCGGTGGCAGGCAGCAAAAACATGGATGTTGCAGGGGAGATGGAGAACAAGTCAAGTAGTAGATTTATTCATAAGCTGAACAACAAGACAACAAAAAGTTGTTCAAGGAGCAGTTTTAAAAAATGATGTTAATGTATAAAGAGCTGTAGTCCTAAAAGTGATTCACAAGGAGTTTCCATCTCTGAGATTTTATATTTTCTGCCTTTGAAAGTTTACTTACTGTGCCCAGGTTGAAAGGAGTTAAATGGTGCTGATCCATTGGTTTTAGTGAACATATTCCACGTACTACTGTTAATTCTTGCAGCCATATCCTACTAAGGACTAAATGCAACATTCAGAGAAATACCTCCTTGAGTTTATCTTTCATTATTCCATGTTTTTTTCCAAATATTCATTACCATGTAGACTATGGACACTGTGAGAACTGGAAAAAGTGGTGAAATTTTGACTTGATGGTGAGGCTGGAGGTAAAGTGATTCGGGTGCAGTGTCTGGGAGATATGATGTATTCAACAATTCATGAATTCATTTTTCAGTAGTGACATTCACTGACTGACTCACTGATGCTCGCATGAAGCTGTTAAAATTTCAGCACTTCAATTAAATACTCATGCTACTGAAAAATACAGCCTAGACAAAGCACCAGGTACTAGCAGTCTCTCAACTAAGGCTGAAGTTCAGCTGCATCACAATGAAAACGTGTTTTTTTTCCACGGAGAAAACAAACAAATTCTTCCTGAAATAGACATGAGGCAGTAGAAGAATTAAGCCGGCATCTAGAGTTGTGACAAAGAGGCAAAGCAAAACAACACAAAGTGCTAACGCTGCTACAGATCAAACCTTGATCAGCCTTTGACACCCTTGCATAAAGAACCGAGGATCGGAAAGAAAATCAAGGTGTTTGCTTGCATCATTCACAATGACATATATTTTGATTGAACTGTCTAAAATGATTGCAAGTTCTGCTCTAATCAGGTCACAGTGGTCTTGACTCGTCTACCATGACAGTTTCTGCATGCATGTATTCGAGTATGCACATTTACTGTACATGCATCTTTTCATGCTGGGGCACAGGCCTCCTTTTCTAACCCAGTTGTGTCTGGATGATTTATTCAGTGACAAGTACAGTCCCTGTGAAGATTGGCCTGTAATGATATGTCATTTCCGTGGAGGAGTTAAGGGAGGAGAGGAGAAGAAAGGAGAGGAGAAATAAGTAGAAAAAAGGGGCAAAACAAACATTTTGTCAGGGTAGGTTTTTTTTATTTTTTTTCACCCCGTCTTATCCTGACTTGATTAGCACTCTGTTCACTCTTTCTGTCATTCCACTTTAGCGTCTCCAGCTAGGGTAAATTAGAAAAATAAGAGGAAACGTCAATGAAAAACAAGCCACACACTAATGCAATCAGACACACCAAAACTTGCTCTCCATCCCTCTCTGAGTCACACTGGCATACACACATACACACAAGTGGTTTCAGCAGCAGCAAGAACAGCAAGTACAAGGTCCAGTTTTAAATGGACTTTTACTTTCACTCCCCATACTTTTAAACAAAGATCGGTAGTTTCTACTCTTTACATTTTCAGAACAGCCTCGTTACTTTTGCTTTAACGGATTTAGAGGGAGTCATTATTTCGTCATTGCGAGCCTCCAAACATCAAGCCTAACTATGCCTAAACAGGAACACATGAAGGGCAGTCCTGTTCAAATTCAAATTCAAATTTTATTTGTCACACACACACACAACCATACACAGTATGACATGGGGGTGAAATGCTTGTAGCTGTACAATGCCCGACCATTAAATGACAGAAGAAAAGTTTTACAATATTTACAATTCGTTCATTTATTAATCACTTAAGGTTAAAAGTGGGAAGGAGTGTTTTAGTTGTTGTTGTTGTTTTGTTTGCCACAACACCGGAACGACTGCAGATGTTCATAAGTGACGGTTGTGGTACTTCAGCATCCAGCCCTAAAGAGCATAAAGGCAGCGACTATTTTATTCTAGTATTATTCATGCTAGTATTTTATTTTAGTATGTAGCAGAATGAATGTTTTATTTCAATAATCACATTAGTGATTAGTGAGCCAATCACATTAGTTTTTGTTTTTTTAATAGTAGCTGCCATCTGAGTATCCCTGACTCGCTCACCTGTTGCCAAACACATCCGGGCTTCGGTCACTTGACTTTCCTCGTGGTCCAGGTGGGAGTTGCGTTCATGTCGCTGCTGCCTGGCTACACTTTTGTTGGTTGGTGTTCTGTGGAGATCACCTGCCGATTATTTCCCAGAAGCCTCACCTCAATTGCTGGTATGCGTTTATTCTGTGCCAAGCCTGCACACCAAGAAAATCTACTGAAGCTCTCAGTAGAAATTATTGTGACTTGTAATTCCTTACCCCACACTGAGTCATTACAACCAAAGACCTACCGTTTACTTTCTCACTTTGAATACATTTCAAAGAAGGTTTTTTTTTTAAACTTTGAGCAAAGAAGTTGAATCAGTACTTCAACTTTTACTGGAGTATTTTTTAACTGTAATATTTGTAATTCTACTTAAGTACAGAATGCGTATATTTTGGCAACTCTGATAAAGGGAGCTGATTTGATGGACACTGCTGGCATGAACCTTAATGTATTTTATGCATCCAATATTTCACAAGAATAAAATTAAAAAGAAATAATTGAATAAAGTTCAGTTGTCAAACCTTATGATTAAAAGGTTCATAAAGGGGACATTTCATTCAGAAAATCATCTTTACCATTTCAGGAGCACATGCTCAATTTCAGACATTGGCTACGTTTGTCACGGTGTGGCATGGCACACCGTGGAAGGAGTGGGGAAGGAGGACCCAGGCGCGGTGCTCTACGTATAGACAGTGTTTATTTACAGAGGGTGATATCAAACAACAATAAATCCCCGTGTTTCTCCCCAGACTCCCGTGTCGTGTCCTCCAAGTGCTCTCTGGTCCCGTGTCTGCACTCCCGGTGCTCGCTGCTCCTTAAGCCCTCCACGCTCCTCCTGCGGGAAACAATAGCGGCAGTAGTCAGGACACTGAACAATGGCAGGCATACACTACACGACCAAAACCTAAACTGGGTAACTAACGTGGAGTCCCAAGCAATGATCCCGCGTCGGTGGGAGCTCCAAGACTCTCCTAAGTAGCTCCCCCGACGAGCCCTGATCAGCGGCAGGTGTGTGGCTTCGGGTGTGGCCAGTCCTTCCGCAGGGCCACACCCCTCAGGCCTGCAGGTGGCTGAGCTCCATCCTCCAAGCATCCCCGCAGACATAAACACACACACTCACATCTACAATCATGGAGGAGAGCAGCAGCAATACCAAAATACATATAATAATAATAATAATAATAATAATAATAATAATAATAATATAATACATAACTGCTCAGGGATCCTGGGTCGCCCAGTCCCAGGACCCTGACAACGTTCTCATACATTTGTTTTTGCAATGTATGAGAACAGAAATGTTTTTTCTAAATAGAAACGGAGCATTATAATAATGAATATCCTGCTAAGTTATATATTAAGTGTGATCAAGTTAAGCTGCGTAAGCCACTGTGATCCAGTGCCATGATCAGGAACTTTGAAGTAATAGTTTAACAAGTTAATGGTTGGAAATTTATCCAGTGCAAAAGTGGTGATCTCTAAACCCTGAGGCAAACTCAAGAAACCCTTACTTGTGATGTTAAAAAGCGGGTAAAAAAAACGTCAATGTTCAACTATATATGTATGTAACATTAATATCCAGCATTCAGCCGGAGGAATATGTAGACTTTTAATAAAAAAATACTGTATTTCATTCTTGGCAGAGTTCTGATGAAGAGGCAGGTCCATTGTCTTGCTGACATGTAATTTTCTGTACAACAAATTTCCATCACTTACTGGCTAGCAACTGTATATGTAGTACATTTATGATATGAAGTAATATTGGCCTGGACAATTTCTCACTCAGCCTGTGATTACAAGTACTCGAACACAATGTAAATGTAACCATTTTAACTAATGATTATGGAAACTCAGCTTGAGGGGTATTTGCAATTCTATTTTTAAAAAAATGCCGTTCACTGGCCGTTGGAGATGCTTAATTGCCTGAAATATGTTAAGTAGGGACAGCTCTTCAAAGTCATCATCCCTGTTCGAGCAGCTGTAACATTTCCAATGGCTGAGACAGATCAGGAGGATGACAAGCACTTTAACCTTTTTAGAGGTGGTGGCTGAAACATATTTAAGGGGACAGTAAGGGAAAATGATTGATTGTTTGCTGTGAGAAAAATTGCTGGTGGAGGCTGATTGGAGTGTGATGCTTGTGTTGAACGCTCAGGTACTGCTGCAACACAGTTTCTCAAGGGCAGTGTTCCCAATGACCAAAGAGGGCTGGGGGAGTGTGATGAAGCTGTGGCTTGACAAGTGCCATGTGAAACACAACATATCTGGTGACACTGTTCATGTTGATACTTGTCAGTCACTGGAAAAATAGTCATGAAAAAGCAAGAGGGTCCATTTTTTCCCTTTTCTTGACAGCATCTCCTAGACATATATATCTTGCAGGTTTTGTCAATAGTGGGGAAAAAAAAAAAACATGGGAAAAATAGGTCGCAGCAACATGTCACTGGATTATTTAAAAATTAAAACAGGGCAGTGAGTGCAAGTTATTCATAGCTTAAATTAACATTGTGCTTGCACTAGCTCAGTGAATGCAATTTTTATACCCTGCCATCACGATTACCAGGTGAATGTACTTCTTTTCATGTTTCTTTTGCATCTACTGGAGAGGCTCACAAAGGTCAGTCAAGGAAGAGCACTGACCTGGAGAAGCATGATAAAAGAAGAAGAAACACTGCACTGATATTTGCTCCAGTGACATTAAAAACTTACAGCTGCTTCATGAAAGAGTCGGGAATAGCTGGCATTAAAGCCTGTTACCTGCTTGGAATCAACACTGGAGAAATGCTTTTCTGAAGTTATTATATAGACTTGGTTCAGAAGACCAAAAAGCAGAAAGTACACACAAATCTATTATCTGCTGAGACCCAGTGTCACAAAAAGAGACCTTTTGAGTATGTCTGTATAATTAGCTGCAAAATAATCAGGGTAAATGACATATAGAAAACAATGTTAGCTGCTTGTGTGGACATTTTTATGAATGAGTGAGATGTTTGGACAAGGGAGGTGGGAATTGCCAGATTAGAGGTAAATGAGCAAGAAGAGCTTCTGTTTAAACATGGTAACAATAATTAATTACACTAATTGAATGGAATTTGCATTGTTTTTTAATATTAACCTAGAGAAACATGGAATTTTAATAACTATATAGGAAAAAAAAACATTCAGGCACTAATAAAATATAGCATTATACAATATAATAGACCAGACACTTTGTTAGGTACACCTGTTTAAATGCTTGTTAATGTGAATGTAATAATCAGCCAATCATAGGCCAGAAACTCAATGAATTTATGCATCTGCACATCTAGATGGCCTGTTGAAGTTCAAACAAAACAGAATGGGAAAGGAAGGTCATTTAGGTGACTTTGAAGATTTGTGCCAGACAGGCTGGCGTGTGTTTCAGACACTGATAATCTACTGGGATTCTCCCACATAACCATCTCTAGGGTTCACAGAGGCTTTAGAGAAAGAGAAAATATCCAGTAAGCGCTAGTTCCCTGGAAAAATATTCCTTGTTGATGCTAGAGGTCAGAGGAGAATGGCTACACTCTTTCAAGGTGATAGTAAGACAAAAGTAACTGAAGAAAAATTTGTTATGGGGACTGGGTATACAGCCCAAGGATCTACAGCAACTACCATGATTTCAGAAGTGTTTTTTAGCCCCTTGTTGAATCTGTGCCACAAAGAATTAATGCAGTTCTGAATGCAAAAATGGTGCCCAACATGGTACACGCAAGGCATCTAAAATCCCTGGTGAGTGTACAGCTTGGAAGAAAAGGTAATGAAACATCTTATGAATAGTGGCGGGTGGGAGTCATGCTCTTAACCTCGGCAACTCAGGGGTACTAAGAAGAGCAACTATACAGATTTAGCAGCTCTGAAGAAGACATGGAACTGAAAAAGTAGGCCACCAGGAGACATTTGTCAGCACTATTTTAGTATTATGATTAGCCGGGTACATAGCTGATTGAACTGCAAGCTCATTCTTATGCTAGCTTACCTTGATGTTACCATCGTCACACCTTCACGTCTGTAGTTTTCAGTGAAATTGTCATGGCCTGGGTCTAGGGACCCAGGGCTCAGGCATTTTCAGTGTATGTTTATGTTTATGTTTTCCGTGTGTTGTATTGGTTTGCTCTCCATCTCTCCATGTGTCTCTGTGTGAGCTTCCGGAGGTGTGGGTTCGCTGAGGAGACTGCGAACCCGGAAGTGGTCTACTCGAGAGACGGCCGCACCTGCCGCTCGTCGTCCTCTGCCAGCTGCAGCAGATTACGCTCGTCTAGGAACGGCATTTAGGACTGCAGCTGAGCTGAGGCCGACGCTGGATCCTTGAGTCAGAACTCGTCAGTACTGCCGTGAGCTTTTACGTAACCTCCGCGGAAACAGATCCCCTGCTAACCCTCTGCCTTTTGTGTTACCAGGAATCGGGAGCGGAGTACGCCTCTAAAGTCACGGTGTGGGAATTGGAGTTTTTTGGAGTCGCCACCTTTCACTTCTCACGGACATCTGCACTGTGTGGGATTCAGGGAGAATCACCACGGGACCACAGTGCTGGGATTTTGTATATAGTTGTGTGTTTTTCACCTCCTGTAAATAAATCCACTGTCCTTCACTTAGAGTCTCGCGTTTGGGCCCTGCTTTCACTGTCACTCCACGGTCTGCCATCGCAGCCCGTGACAGAAATTACATCTTTGTAAAATTTTAGTATTAGTCAATGCAGTAATATGTCTTTAGAATTATTAGGATGGCACACATTAACTGTGCTACACATTTGTTCAAAAATGTATATTTGGTTTTCTCTTTAAAACCTCTTTGCCTGTCAGCCTTGAGCAGCCCCATTAAAATTGTGTGCCACCTTAACTGCTATTGTTAAACTTAAAAAATACTTTTAAGATTACTCGTTTCCATGTTTAAAAATATAATCTGTGACCAATGTTTTAAGTTGAATTACCTTTCAGAACTGTCTCTAATAAATGTTTTAAGGTTGAAGAGTCCCCTAAAAACTGTAGAGCTTTCCTCAGGTTTGACATGAAGGCTTTACTCTACACAGTAGAATCAGAGCTTTTTTCTGCTTTCAGAAACCAAACATTGCTCAACGTTCAGCTCTGTAAACAGTTCTTGGTTGACACAGTGGCACCTGTCTTGGAGTTGTCAGTCATGGCAGTCTTTAGGTGTACAAAGCACACTGGGAAACAAGAGAACCCATTAAAACACTGAGATCGTGTTGCCTAATGCCTGGATGGAGCTTAAGTGGCACCAATGCCAAAAGAGGTTTTATTGTGCAGGGTTGATGCAAAAACTATTTAAAAGCAATAGAATGAAATGCACTATAACTCTAATGGTTACTCACTCACACTGCAACCAAGTTTCAAACATGGCCTAGAAATAAAACATTTTTTTTCTGAATTTTGCTTTTCTAAAGCCCTCCAACTTCCTGTTGATGTACAAAAACTGAGAAGGAAATACTTTGTTCCATCTCTTATTTTATGATGTAACATCAACATAGAGCATTACAGAAAGTGAATGGAGGCATGACAGCAATATCAAAGGGGTCATTTTCCCAAGATATGCAAATATATTTTGCCTCAGATTGGCAAAATAAATCTCTGCTGTGGGGTAAAAGTTTATTTGTAGATTTTATGTGTCCTCAAGTGCCTTCTAACACACACACACACACACACACACACACACACACACACACACACACACACACACACACACACACACACACTTCCAGGCTGTTTCTTGGTTTTAGTCTGACACTGAGAGAGATACGTCTGTACAAGTTATAACCACCTTTAGTTTTGCTTCCAATAACACAATGTAGTTCCCTTTTAACATTTTACTGTTATTCGAATTATTCATTTCATGCAGTAAGTTTTTTCATTGGTTACTGCTACTCTCACACAAAAGTCAAATGCTTTTAAATTCACACAGTTGGAAGAAGCATGTAATCAGTATTACTGTTTGCAGGTTTATTTGATTTGATGTGTTTACATACACTGTCATAACCTGGTTTCTGTAAACGCAGCAGTTCAGTAATTTATATTCTCTTCTACCTAAATTAGTTTGCTGTGGCAAACCAAACATTTCATGCTGTTAATAGTAAAGACTTCCAAACAGCAACATGGGGTTGCTATAATTGTGTAGTAGAGCTAAGAATAGATACTGAGAGAGCACCTGCTCCATAATCATAGAAATAACAAACAATGGCTCTGACTACAACAATGACACGTGTCCCCAAATTGACCGGGACTATAATCTGATATCTTTATCATTATCTGGCTTGAATCTAAAATTCTTGCTGTCATTTTCAATTTTCTGTGTGTAAGGTCACATTCAATACCAAAGCTCTTAATCAGTATTCAGCATCATGCCTGTAGGGCAAACTTCCATCCCCACGTTTATGGTGCTGGCTTGATTCAGGGACAAATTAAAAGACACTACTTAAAATGCACCAAAATCGTCGCAAAAATGTAGGCAGTGGTGTGTTGAATCATTTTCCCAAGATGCAATATTCATCATGCAGGGAAACCCATTATGAAGTAATTTCTTTATAACTACACTACAAATGAGGCTTTTTTTTCTTGAGATTTTTCCATTTCAGTACTCTCAAACACGAACAAAAGTGTGTCCTGCCTTAACTTTGTGTGTTAGTTTTTCTTAGTTGCCACTTGTTCTCTCTGTCTCGCTCTCCTTTAACTCATCTCTTATTCTCTGATTGATAAACAAAGAAAAAGAGCAGATAAGCAGTGATATTCACATTTTCTTTCATTCACAAGAAAGGGAGAAATAGTTAATATCATGCAGGGTTAAAAAAAAAAGGGGGGGGGGGGGGGGGTCCAATTTTAACTCTGGTGAATCAAGGAAAAAAAAAATCCAACCTAAGATCTTCTAATCAGCTTCTTTCACTGCAATGCGGACCAATTCATCAGCTACAGTGCTGTGCAGTGCGTCAAGTGAGGTGAAAATTGAGTACCGGTCTGTACACTAGCATCCAGGAGTGATTGTGCTGCTTAATAAGGCAGCTGCTCTGGAAGTGCAGGGCCTCATTCATACAGTATTAAATGTGTTTGTCCTATAGAGCCACTTGTATTATTATTTTTTCCTTATAATATTGCATTTTATGGTAAAAGTAAACCCTTTTTTACCTTATCAAAAGCTGATAAATCTGCTAATTTAATGATTACAAATTAATGATCAACAAAACAAATATAGATATTAGTTTCATTATATTATATATATTTAACATGTTGTCTTTGCATGATACTCTTATTAAGTATTGGGTTGATTTTCAGAATATCAAATTCTGTTTTTATTTTATAGCTTCCTGGCCTGAATTCTAAGTTGGATCATACAGTTAAAAATCAGAAGCTAATATGTGACATTCTTAAACATGTTCGTCCATCCATTCATCTTCTAGTGTTTATTTGGGGCTGGATCCTTAGATGAACAACAACAAAAAAAAAAAAAAGGTGTCATTATTTCCTTAACAACAATTAGGCCAAAATGCAGAAGCACTGTGTGAAAATCTAAGGACCCATTACTTCTTCATTGGAATTATGAGGGTAAGTAGCAGCCAGATGGTGATAATCAGATGCACTTAATTGAGTGATCATCAGCAAATGACCACCTCTATAAAAGCTTGAAGGAGCAATGATTTTAGAGGAGGGAAGAGTTATAAGGCTATTGACTAATTTGAGGTCTGAAGTGAGACAGATTATTATTTACAACTAGAAATCATTCAGGACTGTTAATATTCCCAGGAGTGAACATCCCTGCAAATTCACCAAGGTCGAACCAAAGAACTTTATCTTGGACTAAATCATGCCTAAATTAGCATGCTAAATGCTAAAGTTCATGACAGTATAATCATAAAAAGACTGAACAAGTATGGGTTATTGAGAAGGGGTGCCAGGACAAAGGGTCTTTTTGTTTTTCTTTTCCCCAAAAATGAACACGGCAGCACACATTTTGCCAAACTGCATCTGAACATTATCAGGAACAATGGGGGATGTTTGGTCAAACACCAAATATGGTAAAAAAAAACAAACCCAAAGACTCTGATAGGCTCATATCCTATCAAAAACAGTTGTAGGCTGATCATTTGGGCGCCACAGAATTATAATAGGGTGTGCTAGCTTTTTACCATGACTACTAAATGACCATCAAGGAAAAATGACAAATATGCTCACCAGATCTTTCAGATAATCTTAAACTCTAACTTTTGAGATTTTTACTAGCTAAATGTACCAACTGACAAAGGTTTTGCAACTGAAGGATAAATAATATCATTATATAGCAGCTGCCTGATGTACACATTGCTCAATGTGTGAAAAAACCTTTAAACAAAATAAGAGTTACCTTTACAAGGTATCACTCAAAAGGTACTTGGGAATACGCTGAAATAAACACGATATAAATGTCTTTTAGGTTTCAAGGTGAACATCAATTCTCTCCCACACATCATTCAAGTGGCATCATGAAGGGACCGACAGGACATATTTATCTGCCCAGAATATTTCAGCCTTTTCAAAACTAGAGAATAACAGCATTTCTGACTGGAAAAAAAAGCAGAAGGTTTGAATTGTCAACTCGTGTTTTCATTCATGTGGTGCTGACACATTTCACAAAGATAATTAGAAAGCGCTATGCCAAATTAGATGGAAAGTGAGAAAAACTATTTCTTGCAAGCAATATTTTCTATGGCATCTCTTCACTTTGGAAAAAGTATCTGCAAGCTGGGGCTATTTGACAACACAGCAGGTGATATGAAAAGTGGATTGCTGCCTGAGGAACTGTTTTCTGTGGCTCATTAAGTTCCTAAAGGTAATATTTTATTAAATATGCCCTTAAGATGTGATTCTCAATATGGTTCTCAGGACACAAAGATTTTTTGTTTTCCATTTTAGCCATTTAAAGAAAAACATTTGGTCAAAATGGCAAATGGTGTTGATCAAATAAACAACAACCGCAACAGATTGTTTCATTCTTCCCTCTCTGCAAACACACCTTTAGCTACAAACATGGTTGTACAGGAAAATCGGCATAGCTAAGTATTGTGTGCTTGTTAAAGTAAGACTGATTTGCTAAAGCAAAATAGTAGAAAAATCTACCTTAAGAGCCGAGTATGGGGAGGATATTGAACTAAAATGGTAAATTGACTGTTTCTTATACAGCACTTTTCTACTCTCAAAGCTCTGTATATAACATGCCACATTCACCCAATCACACCCAGTCTCACAAGCACTTTATCTACAGTGGGGCAAAAAAGTATTTAGTCAGCCACCGATTGTGCAAGTTCCCCCACCTAAAATGATGACAGAGGTCAGTAATTTGCACCAGAGGTACACTTCAACTGTGAGAGACAGAATGTGAAAAAAAAATCCATGAATCCACATGGTAGGATTTGTAAAGAATTTATTCGTAAATCAGGGTGGAAAATAAGTATTTGGTCAATAACAAAAATACAACTCAATACTTTGTAACATAACCTTTGTTGGCAATAACAGAGGTCAAACGTTTACTATAGGTCTTTACCAGGTTTGCACACACAGTAGCTGGTATTTTGGCCCATTCCTCCATGCAGATCTTCTCGAGAGCAGTGATGTTTTGGGGCTGTCGCCGAGCAACACGGACTTTCAACTCCCGCCACAGATTTTCTATGGGGTTGAGGTCTGGAGACTGGCTAGGCCACTCCAGGACTTTCAAATGCTTCTTACGGAGCCACTCCTTTGTTGCCCGGGCGGTGTGTTTTGGATCATTGTCATGTTGGAAGACCCAGCCTCGTTTCATCTTCAAAGTTCTCACTGATGGAAGGAGGTTTTGGCCAAAATCTCACGATACATGGCCCCATTCATTCTGTCCTTAACACGGATCAGTCGTCCTGTCCCCTTGGCAGAAAAACAGCCCCATAGCATGATGTTTCCACCCCCATGCTTCACAGTAGGCATGGTGTTCTTGGGATGCAACTCAGTATTCTTCTTCCTCCAAACACGACGAGTTGAGTTTATACCAAAAAGTTCTACTTTGGTTTCATCTGACCACATGACATTCTCCCAATCCTCTGCTGTATCATCCATGTGCTCTCTGGCAAACTTCAGACGGGCCTGGACATGCACTGGCTTCAGCAGCGGAACACGTCTGGCACTGCGGGATTTGATTCCCTGCCGTTGTAGTGTGTTACTGATGGTGACCTTTGTTACTTTGGTCCCAGCTCTCTGCAGGTCATTCACCAGGTCCCCCCGTGTGGTTCTGGGATCTTTGCTCACCGTTCTCATGATCATTTTGACCCCACGGG
The DNA here is from genome assembly GCF_057381915.1 of Diplotaxodon limnothrissa. NCBI lineage: Eukaryota > Metazoa > Chordata > Actinopteri > Cichliformes > Cichlidae > Diplotaxodon > Diplotaxodon limnothrissa. Next base: position 39,411,132 of record NC_140597.1, on the reverse strand, counting down.
ATGAGATCTTGCGTGGAGCCCCAGATCGAGGGAGATTATCAGTGGTCTTGTATGTCTTCCATTTTCTGATGATTGCTCCCACAGTTGATTTTTTCACACCAAGCTGCTTGCCTATTGTAGATTCACTCTTCCCAGTCTGGTGCAGGTCTACAATACTTTTCCTGGTGTCCTTCGAAAGCTCTTTGGTCTTGGCCATGGCGGAGTTTGGAGTCTGACTGTTTGAGGCTGTGGACAGGTGTCTTTTATACAGATGATGAGATCAAACAGGTGCCATTCATACAGGTAACGAGTGGGGGACAGAAAAGCTTCTTACAGAAGACGTTACAGGTCTGTGAGAGCCAGAGATTTTCCTTGTTTGAGGTGACCAAATACTTATTTTCCACCCTGATTTACGAATAAATTCTTTACAAATCCTACCATGTGGATTCATGGATTTTTTTTTCACATTCTGTCTCTCACAGTTGAAGTGTACCTCTGGTGCAAATTACTGACCTCTGTCATCATTTTAAGTGGGGGAACTTGCACAATCGGTGGCTGACTAAATACTTTTTTGCCCCACTGTATACTTAGTGCTTTCTAACTTTCTAACGCATCGGAGAGCAACTTGGGGTTAGTATCTTGCCCAAGGATACTTGACATGCAGACTGGAGGAGCCAGGGATCGAACCACTAACCTTCCAATCAGTAGGTGACCTGCTCTACCTCCTGAGCTACAGCCTCCCTAAAAGTGTTTCAATTTTACCCCCATTGTCCAATCTCCAGTTACATCACAATGTAGTAACTATAGAATAAAAATTCAATTGGTTTTTACACTGGTTGCCTTAATGTGCTATTGCTTTTATAATGTGATGGTGTTTTTATTTCCTCTGGTAGCTACTGATAACTTGCTCCAAGGAGCTCAAATTCTTGACATTAGAACAACTGCAAATGTGGCCAGAAGTTTACATATGGGCAAGAATGTCATAGAAATTTAGAGTTTTTAATGATTTTTTTTGAACTGTTCTTTTTCCATGGTAAAATGATATACAGGATACATCTTTAATAACTTCCAAAAACAAGAATTGGATGCACAAGCACATACAGGTGCAAATATTTGCTTCGTTTCCCTTAAATCTTCTAATAAGTGGTGCTGAAGACTCTACGCTCTACAATGTGTTAACCTGACAGAGCCAAACCACATTAACTTATTAGTGATCATAAATGACTACAACTGGTAATTTCTCTATGCTAGCGCAGAAAGAATTTCTTTGACAGCACTCATTAGACTGACCAATACAATGGGAAGGCAGAGGAAGATGGATGATTATAGATTTACCTGTCGCCCTCACATGAGAATAAATTTATTTATTAGGCTGATCAGAAAGAGGCCAGAAATCAAAAAGCCTGCTTTTTGATGTAAACTGAAGTGAAACCTGCTGGAACACAGTCCACAGTGAAGCAAGTTTCACCATGACAAAGAAAGAAGCCCCTGTTCCAAAATTGACACCTTCAACTGAAATTCACCACCACCCACACGTTTAAGCCAAATACTTTTTGGGGAAAAGTTTTATCATTTGACGAGGCAAAGATTGAGTTATTCGACTAGAATGACAAAAGATATGTTTTTGGAAACATAAATGAGTAAGTGAGGCTTTTAAACCTAAAAACACTCCACCATCATGCATGCTGATGGTAGCAACATATTCTGTGGATTTTTTGCTGTCAGTTGTAGTAGTAGTAGTCGTTGTCAACTTCACCTTAAATCAGCATCTAGACAGTTAAAACTTTGTTGCTCTAACAAAACAATGATCCCAAATTCAGTTCAAAGGTTTAAAACCGATAAAGCAGGCTAACATTAAGCTTCTGGAATAGACTCCCCAAAGCCCCAAGCTCAGCCCTATTAAAGATGAGTGTATGTAAACTACTGACCACAACCATAACAGCTAAATACAGCACAGTGTTTTAAAGCAGAAAGGGATCCAGTCAGCTATGGAACTCCAAAGTGTTCAAAATTAAATAAATAAATAGGTCAAGATGAAATAAATAACTATGTGAATAAATAAGACACAGATATGTAATGTGAGAATGATATTGTGAAATCATGGAACACATTTTGAAAACAATGCTCATTATTGTGAAATATATTGCATTCTGCTATATAAATTTACTTATTATTGTGAAATATTATTTCATGGTCATTATTTTTCACAATAACAGAGATTATTCCTGAGGCATTTTATTTATTTCCAGCCGTTTTTAGTCCAAAATGACCTTTTTTCAAAGTCAGTCTTTATTTCAAAATCCCGTTTTTCCCGATGGCCTATTTATTTCATAATGCGACTTTTCAGCAGAATGACTTTGTCTGTCAATCAATGTAAGTGGGCTGGACCTTTGCACCTATTGGCTTATCGTTTACCATCGACTAGTTTTCCTGGATACCGGCTCCGCGGACGGCTGCTACAGCTAGCAACAGCGTGCTAGGTCAAAAGTCACGGAGGATGGCGGACTGGTGTGAACTTCAGCCAGTTCTGCTCATTTAAGCAAATCAGAGAGGGATCATTTACCTGTAGATACTGTTTTGAGTCGTTTAGATGATGTTTCTGAAATGTCTGGATGATAATTGCTCTTCAAAATCTTAGCATCGATGACAGCATTGTCGAAGGTTTAAGAGCAATTCAGCACCGTGTTCGTTTGGAATACGCCGAGGAAGAACAGTCTTCAAATGTTGGCCGTCCACGTCTAGAAATCCCGGTGCAGCACTCAGGACTTTAGTGCTGTCCGGGATAACCGTCGGGGTAATTGCCGATACATTTTCTGTGTCTCCGAGCACAATTAGGAGGGAAATGACGGAGGAAGGTCTAAGGTAAGTTTATGCTGTAATTGAGCACCTGTGTGATTCTGTACACAGCATTGTTTAGATGTTGACCTTAATTATGACGTTTGACAATGAATTATTATCGCTTACTTTTTTTTGTTACTGTCTAAAGTGGGGCAGCTACGGCTAAAGCTATCGGCGCCATCTCGGCGTTGAGACACGTTTAGCAGTGTTAGCTGTTAGTGTGTTAACTCGGAGACTGGGGTCAGTGGAGCCTGTAGGAACCTTTTACACAGAGAGTAGACCCACCAGCTTTCCACAGTCTACTTACTTATCACATCTTGTTAGACAACAAGGTCATTAGTGCTTTAAATAGTACATAGTTGAATGTTTCATTGCTGTTTGCAGTTGATTGTTCTCTGATAATGCATAACAAGGTTGATGTTAAATAGCGAGTTTATTGAAATGGTTTTGTCTATTTCAGCAGCATTATAGATATCATACTTTCTCTGGTGTCTTCGGTAAAGCTAAAACAAGAATACATTTACATCCTTGGTTCTTTCAGCATTAATTGGAAAACTTTGAGATTTGCTGTGCGCCTCCCAAGCCATTCTTTTTTATCCCACCTGTCAGGTATAGATGGCAATACTTTAAACAAAGTTAAATTTGTTATACCTGAAGAGAACCAATCCTGACCTAGAATGGGTGAATGAATAATTAGTTGGTAGCCAATGCCTAAGCAACTCACATAGGCCCTGGCAGACTCAATAAGTCCATCTAGGAACAGCTGCAGGAAACACCTCTTCAGTTTAGATTTAAAACATGTGCATGCTCTTTCAGGTTGATGAGGATTATGGTGTGGACTGGACAGGACAACATAATCGCCGCCCATCAAATGAGATCACCATTCCTGAGATTCAGCTCCCAGATGCACTGAATGAACAAGACCCTGCTGTGCTACCAATACTTCAGAATCACTTGTAGAAAGACATTATTACATTTAATCAGTTTCTATGTCAGGAGGATTTTTTTTTTTTTTTTTTTAATTTCTACAGCTTTGTAGCTAATACTGACTCAAAACAGCATAACCAATTTCATTTTCAACAAAACAGTGAGTGGCTATAAAACAGGATTTGTTTTATACAGCTGTCACTTTAATGATATTCATTTCTTGGTTGGATATACAGTACATGTCAACTCTGAGCAGATTTAATACAATGAACACAGTAGAGTAGTGTAACATCTTAATTCAAATAATTTTTTCTAGAAATTTTTTTTGTATCAGTAGCGAGTATAAACAAAACATATTGTGTAATTTATAATGTACAGTGAACAACTGATTTTGATATCTGAACTCTTCATCAGTTTATATTAAAAAAGCCATAAATGCACACCTGTACTCTGTATTTTTCACTGTCAAGTGTATTAAAAAGAACTAGAACTCACTAGATTGTCCGTTTCTTTGAACACCGAGTACAGTAATGTGATGCAAGAAATAAGAAATGGTCTAATTTTACCATGTGGTTATGGAATCAATCGTAAACCAGACCAAAACCTGAGTCAGTAGAGTTGAGACACACCTGAATGTCCATTAGAAATGACTCATAGGTACAGTAGTGTGCAGGAAGACGTAGTACTTCAAAACCGGTGGAAGACTTTGGAAGACTGCTGTTGACCACTTCCACAGTCATTTCTCGGCAAGACTTCCCATCCTGTCCAAAACTTGATGAGGGCTTTTTGTTGTGCACAAGATGCTGCAACAGAAGATTGTTTTAAACTATAATGACATCCTATATTCATTATTTTGAATCTTTTATGGAGAAATACCATAAGAGATGACCACTTACATACAGGGCACCAGACATTTTTGCCCCACTCAAATTGCTGTTGTAGCTTTTATAGATATTTTTATGTTAACAAAGCTAAAAGTAGTCTACATACAATTCTAGTGCAACTGATAATGCCACCACTTATGTATTGCATGGAGCAAATAACAAAACAAAATTATACTATAGCGTAGAGCTGGGCGATAGAACGATAACGATATGTATTGCGAAATAACTTTTTCTCAATAGAAAAATTAAACTATTGTGATAGACCTCACCGCTCTTGTCCTTTTATAAAAAAAATATATATATATCGTGATATGAAAAAATCTCATATCGCCCAGCTCTACTATAGTGTACTTTGTTAATGACCCAAGATCACTGGACTATATGTAATTTACCAAAGTATAATCAGAGAAAACCAATGGCAAAATACCTATCGCAGCAGACTTACAATTTTCAATGAAGGACCGAAGGTAACCTGCCACTCTGCATTTATCCTTGAGAGCATTCCTCTTCTTCCTCATCTTCATCTTCTGTGGCAGGCCACAGTCATTTTATAGCTTTACTTATCTTGTAGTCTTAAGAGCATCAGCAACATTAGGTGTATTTTTATTAAATGTAACCCAGCTGTTCAACTAACCCAAGCATACAAAACAGTATATTGGTGTTTTGTGTCAACAATTAATGTTCATCCTTCATAAATTAACCAAATACCTTTACTATTCAGATGTTAAAAGATGTGACCTTACCTTACCTCACAACAGGGAGCAGTCTCTGATTCCCTTGGTAAGAAAGGAGGAATGATGTCTGATCTTTCTGTCAGAAGCGGCCATACCATGGTTTCCTTAAGCCCTTTCCTCAGCTGCTTGACTTGACGACTTGTTTGTGTTATGACCTACAACGGTGAGACCAAACCAAAACTTTAGTTGGAGTCTGTAAAGTGACACACACTTTAAATGTTAAATATTTAAAGAACATCCACTATACTAGTAAAAGCATTTTCAAATTATACCCACTTACAAAATCACTACGTTGAACTAAAATTGCTTTCTTTTCTTTCACATAGATTACTTGTCTTCCATATTAGCACAGAAGATAAGCCACTTTAAAACAGTCATGAATAACTATTACCTACAACAATGTAAATAGTAATACAGACATTAACCCAGAAGACAATTATTTTCTCTTACCTAATTTATAGAATTCTTTGCTATGATAAAAAACAGTATTAAAAAAAATCTGTGACTAAACTGTTTAAAAAGCTCATATTTGGCAGACAGACAGACTAACCAAGCAATAATAACATATCGTTACTTACCCTGAACAGCGTTTCGTGGAGTGGAGCTAGCTGTGATAGCGTTAGCATTTGCTAACGTTAACCCTGTGCGGTTGTGATGAGAACTTGGACCAGGGACCACTTCATCTCCAGTACACTGCTGCAATACGCAGACTGAGGTGAAGACGTTCAATCTAAGCGGTTAGCAAGTTCTCTGAGTAACTCAGAAACGGACTTGTTTCCTGCAGCCATGCCCTTCACAAGAATTGATACACCTGTAACGTTATTCGCGCCCAGTGTTTTGCATTTGTCGGTGCCTTAAGTTTATTTTGAGCTGCATACTGCCGCCAGCTGCATAGGAGACGCATTGCACCATTAAACCTAAATCGACAATTCATGTGCTATTACTTATGTCTGAGTAAAGGAGCAACCAATCACACAACTGGCTCCGCCCTGTCTCTCTTGATTGACAGACAAAGTCATTCTGCTGAAAAGTCGCATTATGAAATAAATAGACCATCGGGAAAAACGGGATTTTGAAATAAAGACTGACTTTGAAAAAAGGTCATTTTGGAATAAAAACGGCTGGAAATAAATAAAATGCCTCAGGAATAATCTCTGTTATTGTGAAAAATAATGACCATGAAATAATATTTCACAATAATAAGTAAATTTATATAGCAGAATGCAATATATTTCACAATAATGAGCATTGTTTTCAAAATGTGTTCCATGATTTCACAATATCATTCTCACATTACATATCTGTGTCTTATTTATTCACATAGTTATTTATTTCATCTTGACCTATTTATTTATTTAATTTTGAACACTTTGGAGTTCCATAGTCAGCAGGTGCAAATGTTGAATGTGTTTACCTCTTTAAGCAAAATTACTGTTGACAGCTTGCAATAAAGTATGGAGTGTATATGTTATGGATATGTATGCAATGAGAGGTGCGTATGTGGTATTGAAATTTATAATTGAGAGGTAAAGAAAAACAAGAGCAGAGAAAAGCAAGTCAGTAACATAAAGCAGAAAATGTTCCCATTGGAAGAGCAGATTAGATTTTTTTGTATAAGATAAGATAACCTTTATTAGTCCCACACGTGGGAAATTTGTTTTGTATTAAAATATCTGAAATTCTAAAACACGCGCACACATACATGTTCATTTTCTGAATGTTGATTAAATGACAAAGGTTTTTAATATCAACATCTAAAGGTTAGAATGTTCATTTTACAAAATAGTAGGCTTTAAACAACTGAATAGACTCAAACGCCCTGCTCACTGACACCCTTTCAATCTGGCTGAAATATTGTAAGTACTTATGTGTACTTATATGGACATTTCCTTCACTCCGTTGTTAGCTTTGTTTCATCTCTACAGCTGGGAAACACTTTTGCGGGAACAAAAACAAGTCAAAATATCTGCACATGTGTGGAGGGAGTTTTTCTGTTTCCAACTTTATTTATATAGCACATTTAATAACAACAAAATGTTGCCAAAGTGCTGTACAAAGATATAAAAATAAATAAATAACAAATTATACAATAACAAATAACATCAGTAACAAATACCTGGTAACAGAAGACTAAGTGAATAGAATAGAATAGAATAGAATAGCCTTTATTGTCATTGTACAGAGTACAACGAAATTGGAGTGCCACTCCCTTGGTGCAAGTTTCAATAATAAATATAAATGTAAAATATAAAAAGTACAAAAAAAACAATCGTAAGTACTCAAACAATAGTATGTACAATATATACAGGATAGCAGCATTAATATAATGACAGTATGAATAGCAGCATAATATAATGACAGTGACGGTATGGAATAGGTTCAGTTGTTTTTGTGCTTATTTACTACGGTGATAGCTCTGGGAAAGAAGCTATCCCTGAATCTGTTTGTCCTGGTTTTATGTGACCTGTACCGTCGGCCTGACGGTAATAGTTCAAACAGTTGGTTGCTGGGGTGAGAGTGGTCCTTGATGATATTGCCAGCTCTGCTGAGGTACCGAGAGTTTGCAGTGACCTCCAGGCTGGGCAGAGAGCAGCCAGTGATCTTCTGGGCTGTGTTGATGACCCTCTGCAGTACTTTCCTGTCTGCAGCTGAGCACCCTGCATACCATGTTGTTATGCCGTACGTTAGGATGCTCTCTATGGTGGCTCTGTAAAATGTCACCAGCAGCCTCTCCTCCAGGTTGTTCCTCCTGAGCACTCTCAGAAAGTGGAGACGCTGCTGGGCCTTTTTAACCACCGCTGTAGTATTTGCAGTCCAGGAGAGGTCATCAGATATCTCACGCCCAGAAACCTCATGGAGTGTACCCTCTCCACACAGCTCCCGTGAATGTAAAGTGGGGCCGGGTCTGCTCTGCCCTTCCTGAAGTCCAAGATAAGTTCTTTAGTTTTCGTGGTGTTCAGTTGGAGGTTGTTAACTGAACACCACTCAGTCAGTCTGTTGACCTCATCTCTGTAGTCCGACTCATCCCCCCTTGAGATGAGTCCAACCACTGTGGTGTCATCCGCGAACTTTATGATGGTGTTTGAGAGATGGGTAGGGGAGCAGTTGGATGTGTAGAGCGTAAACAGGAGGGGACTCAAAACACATCCTTGTGGAGACCCGGTGCTGAGTGTGATGGTGCTGGACCGGTGGGGGCCGAGTCTGACAGACTGTGGTCTATTTGTCAGGAAGTCCTTGATCCAGAGGCAGATGGGGGTGGAGAGTCCCAGGTGAGACAGTTTCTGGACCAGGATCTCCGGGATGATATGATTGAATGCTGAGCTGAAGTCCAGAAAGAGCATTCTCACATAGCTTCCTCGGTGCTCCAGGTGACTCAGCGCAGTGTGGAGTGCTATGGTGATGGCGTCCTCGGTGGAACGATTTGTCCTGTAGGCAAATTGGTGGGGGTCCAGAGTGGGAGGCAGACCGGCCCTGATGTGCTGACAGACCAGTCTCTCAAAGCACTTCATCACTACAGGCGTAAGTGCAACAGGCCTGTAGTCATTTGGGCTGGCCACAGCTGTCTTCTTGGCGATGGGGATGATGGTGGAGGTTTTGAGGCAGGGCGGGACGGTGTTTGATGACAAGGAAAGGTTGAAGATTTTAGTGAAGACTCCGGTCAGTTCGTCAGCACATGCTCTGAGAACCTTTCCATGTATTCCATCAGGACCTGCCGCCTTCCTGGGATTCACTGACCTTAGAACACACCTCACTTGGTGCTCCCTAAGTGTTAGTGTGCCAGTGCTGGGGGCGGGTGGAGGTGGTGTGACAGCTGAGGGCTTGGTCGTCTCAAAGCGGGCGAAGAAACGGTTTAGATCCTCAGCCAGTGAGGCATCAGTCCTAGATGTTGCCTGGTTATTGCTTCTGTAGTTGGTAATGTGATTGATCCCCTGCCACATTTTTCTGGGGTCGTTGTCAGCAAAGTGATCTTCAATCCTCCTCCTATAGGCAGCCTTAGCTTTCCTGATGCCTCTACTCAGGTCTGCCCTGGCCGCCCTATACGCAGCCCTGTCCCCTGACTTGAAGGCAGTGTTGCGGCTTTTTAGGAGGGATTGCACTTCGCTATTCATCCAGGGTTTTTGATTTGGAAACACCCTGACCCTTTTGTTGACGGTGACATTGTCAACACAGTTCCTGATGTACGAGAGTACAGTGTCCGTGTACTCCTGGAGGTTGTGGCTGGAGAATAAATCCCATACAGTTGTTGAGAAGCAGTCCTGCAGTTGAGAAAGGGCTCCTTCAGGCCAAGTTTTTATTGTCTTTGTCTGGGGCTTTGTTTTTCTCAGCAGGGGGGTGTAGGTGGGGGTGAGGGACATGCAGAGGTGGTCAGATCCAGCCAGGTGGGGGAGGGGTGTCGCTCTGAAAGCATGCCTGATGTTTGAATAGACATGGTCCAAAGTGTGTTCTCCTCTCGTAGCAAAGTCCACAAACTGGATAAATTTAGGAAGCACAGTCTTTAGGCACGCTTTGTTAAAGTCGCCGGCGACAATAAAAACCCCATCGGGGTGGGCAAGCTGTTGTTTGTTTATGGTGTTGAGCAAGAGGCTGAGAGCCGTGCTAACGTTAGCATCCGGCGGTATATAAACAGCTATCACAATAACTACTGTAAACTCCCTCGGGATGTAAAAAGGTCTGCACGAGACTGCCAGAACCTCCAAATCAGGAGAACAGTGTGTGTGAATGATCCTGCTGTTACAACACCACTCGTTATGCACGTAAACACATAGCCCCCCTCCTCTGCTTTTACCTGAGTTGCTGTTTCTGTCATGCCGGTGTAGCGTGCGGCCTGCTAACTCGACTGCAGCGTCGGGAATCAGCGGGTGAAGCCACGTCTCCGTAATAAGAATAATGCTGCAGTTACGTGCAAAGCTTGTGTTGGCTATCTGTAGCTCCAATTCGTCAAGTTTGTGGGGTTGTGAATAGATAGGATAGGTAATTCTCAAGCGGTGTTGAAAGCCAATGAGTAAAAATGTGTTTTAAGATGGGATTTGAAAGGATTGACGGTTGGGGCCTTTCTAATGTGGAGAGGTAAATCATTCCACATTTTCGGCGCCACAACCCCAAATGCCCGGTCACCTCTGTGAACCAGCCTGGCCAAGAGCAAGAGATCACTTGATCTTAGAGCTCTAGGGGGTATATATGGCTGCAGTAAGTCAGACAGATATTCTGGAGCCTGACCGTTCAGCGGTTTATAAGTCATTAACAGAATTTTGTATTTAATTCTAAAGCGGACTGGGAGACAGTGAATTGAGGTGAGCACCGGGGAAATACGCTCGTGTCTCTTTGAACGTGTCAGGAAACGAGCTGCAGCAACACTGGCTAACACCTACATATAGAGAATTACATTAGTCCAGTTGAGATAAGATAAAAGCGTGAATTGCCCATTTTAGGTTTTTAAAAGATAAAAGGATCTCACCTTGGATAAGAGCCTCAATTAAAAAAAAAGGACCGCTGTACAACAGAGTTAATTTGTTTCTCAAAGGTAAACTTACTATTCAGAATAACCCCCAAATTTTTTGCATGTGGTTTAACAAAAGGTGCTAAACTGCACAGGTCAAGATCTGAGGTACTAGAATTGCAGCTTGGTCCAAAGATGATCACTTCAGTTTTTTCCTCATTAAAATTAAGAAAATTTGAGGCCATCCAGGTCTTAACTTCGCCGAGACACTGAAATAAGGATTCCAGCGAAGCGGAGGTTCCTTCTTCTTATTGTTGAGCAAAATAATCCAGGTGCCTTTTGTTTTTACAGACTGTGTGGCTTAAATCGTGACCTTAATGTGACCTTAACCCTATGGCAGTATTTTCCTCTCCAATTTGAAAATTCCATTTCAATCTAATTTAAACTTTAACTAGACAGAAAGATTCAAGAAGTGAACTTTATTACTGCTGCCACTACTATAGAGGAAACATGCTATAGTGAACAGTTCTGAAATCTCATAGCTTTTTTTTTTAATCAAACATTTTGGCAAAAAACTACCAGTAGGGCCATTCTTCCATTGTTCCACGAAGTCATGAGAGTCACTGTGACCCAACATGAACAACACCAGTAGCCTGAAAGAGAAATTGTATTTTTCTCAGTGTCATCCAGAAAGTCACTCATGAAAACTGTCAATGTGACACAGTTTGTAAACAGATTTCTTTGAAAAGGCTCACATCGGCTTGTGCACATTCAAGGCTTTCTGCAATGCCAGAGAGCTGAAGATATGTAATTTCTTGGATCAGTGAAGTACAGGCTGATTTGATGTTTGATTAAATCACTGATTATCATCAACTGTGATGAACTAAACCTGCACTGATATACATAAAAAGTCCACCCAGTGCCCAAGGGGTTACAAACAGAAGTGCAAGAAAGCAATGCTTTAAAGAAATTTGCCCTTAGCTCACATAAGCTGCAATAATGCTGAACATAAGAGGGCAAAGGATTACTGGCACCATTGGAAAGATGCTGTTTTGATCTTCTTGTTACCCGGAAAGTTAAAAAAAGAAAAGAAAAAGATGACCGAAAGAAAGGGCATTATTTGAATACTTATCTTAAATTGCAATACAGTTTAAGTTTTATTTGTCATATATTAGGTAACAATGGCACATCACTACTGGCACTGAAAATCTTAGGCTCAGAGCCCCCTCAAAGTGCACATAGAAAAACAAAATTGCATATAAGATAAAAATAAAATGAACTATATAAAAAAGAAGTTTTATACAAAAAAAAAAAAAAAAGAGTAAAATAAATACAGATTACTAAAAAAATACTGTAGCACAGGGGTGTCAAACTCATTTTGGGTTAGGGGCCACATACAGCCTAATTGGATATCAAGCGTATTTACCTATAAATAGTAAGTCCATGTTTTTCCCTTTGTTTTCATGCAAAGAAGTACATTAGAAAATCTTCATATTTGATTGAATATATTTTTGCAAAACTCAACCTCAAATGAAATGTTTGCACAAACGTAAACAAAGCTTTAAGTAAAAGGCATTTGAAACTAAAAATATAGTATTGTACTTTAACATTTATAACATTGTATGAATAATAGGATTCCACCAAACAAAACTCTTTTGTAGGAAAGCTGTTGACTTGCATTAAATTGAATATTTTTTAATTGTTTATACAGCAAGAATTCATTTTCACAGAGCTGTGTTCTTTAAGTGTAATCGGTGTCTGAAGCAACAATTTAAAGTTGGAGTTGGTCATTTCTGGAATACTTCGTTTTTGCTTCTGAAACTTGGCATCTTTTGGTCTGCACAAGTGCATCAATATCAGGTGTCATGTCCTAACTAGCAGCCAGTGTCAGAATGTCATGTAAGTGCTTATGTGTGAGCCTTGAGTTTTGTTTTATTGAGAAACCTTGTTCACAAAGGTGGGTTGTCTCAAACATGCACAAAATTTTTGCAGCCAGTGCTGTTAATTTGGGGTACCCTGGCAACAGATATTTATAAAATGCGTCCAAACCTACTGAGGGAAACTTGTCCTTCAAATCTGCATCACATTGCAAATCAGTTAGCTCTAGTTGGATGTGGATGGCCACATCAGAAGCTTTGAGTGTGAAGGGTGAGCAAAAAACTGCAAATTCTGTCTCGAGTTCACCAAAGATCTGAAACAAACTAACACAGCAATCCTGCAATATTGTCTTTATACAGTTTCATGTAATTAATGTCTGTTGCACATACCTCTCTTAGGCAAATGTGCAGGGTCACCACTTGACAGCTGTGTCTCCCATGAAGTCAGCGTCAATTTGAATGCACATATGCTGTCATAAAACTGTGGGACAACTTTTTTGCGGCCTTGCAACATTTTGTTTAGAATATTCAAGTGCTCATTTCCACCAGAAATGCAAGATCCTGCAGCCATTCCTGACACTGTAATTCCATGACTGGAGTTGCCCGATTTCCTCACGTAGATCAAAGAAATGCCTCAGCACAGCACCTCTGCTTAACCCTCTTACTTCAGTGTGGTATGGCAGGGTATGAGTAACGTGATCGTCACTGAGAAGGCACTCAAACTGGCAATGATTCAAATTAACAGCTCGGACAAACGCCTTCATGACGTGATCCATTTTTAACGGCTTGCAACACAGTGCCTCCTGGAAAATACAGTGAAATGTCCAGAAACTACCTCCGGTATTAGCGGCTTGTAACATCACCATCTGTAACCAGGCTGACGACGCGGGACCAGCCCACCCTGCCTTTGTCCGGCGCCACAGAGCCAAAAATGTCCTCCGCTGTTTTGGTGTCGGTCATAGGCACCAGCTCAAGGAACTTCTCAGTGACGGTCAATGTCTCATCAACTCCACGAATAAATATCATCAATTACAACAGAAAATACAAGAAATGACTTTGTGTTTCAACTGGCTGTCTAAAAGTTCCAATATCCTCTCTGCCATAGTATTTCTCATCAGACTAAGGTTGGCAATTGCTCGTCTTTTCTCAGGACACATGAGTTCTGCAGCTTTCATCGTGCATCTTTTAACGAATTAACTGTCAGTACACGGCTTTGATGCTAATGCTATTTCATTAACAATTACGTAGGTGGCTTTTACTGCTGCTTCTCTGACCTCTTGGCTCCAGGTGAGAATTGACTGGTCTTTCCTCAGACCCGCCAGCAAGGGGGGTCTGAGGAATGTCTTAACCTGACATTCTTATCTTCTCACTCCTCAGTTGTCCTTGCAAAATGTTGTATTTTCCACCACGATTAGTCTCATAATGCTGCCGACAGCAGACGACACTACAGACACTTGTTGATTACACACCAAGCACACAGGTTTCCCATTTATCTCTGTGAATAAATGGGAAGCGGTCCAAACACTACACTCGGTATCCACTCTTCTCCTTTTTGAGAAAGACATTTTGGCTAATAAGGGCGTCAAGGTGAGTAGAGAAAAGGTAGCCTGCACCATAATTAGCTGCATTGCAACCATCTGTTGTTCAGACTGAGTTGCTGCTTCTTTTACTCTAATTAAAAGGGTGCACCTCCCCCCTTCACTAGCACAGTGCGCCCCTCCCTCCTGACTAACAACCTTGCGGACGATTTAGGAACTGCATTTTATTATGGACTTCGCTCATGTCATTTATGACTTTTTCTTTTTCTTTTTCTTTGAAAGTTCATCCAGCTGGCCGGATTGAATCCGCTAGCGGGCTGGTTTTGGCCCGTGTGCCGTACATTTGGCACCCCTGCTGTAGCAGCTGTAGTGCAGAGGTAATGGCATAAATACTCTGGTAGGAAGCTAAATTGTTTTTCACACAGGACATTTTGAAGTGGTTTAGGTAAACCTAAGTGCTAATGAGTCTTAATTAATCTGATTAGCAACAACTGTTCTCCTACGCTGGCATGTCAAACTGGCTGCTATGAAAAAAGTTCACTGACAAAACTGATTCTTGTTGGTTCCTTCATAGTTTATCTTAACTAACAGGTAAGCTCATCTCATTAATGTTGTTGTCTAAACAAAAATAATAAAATGCATCAGTTTGAGGTGATGTCTTCCCTCCTCCTCCAAAACATTCAGCCTGATGCATGATATTCATGTGCTACAAATAATACCGTTCAGAGTCAGCTGTAGGCAGCTACGCTGTTGCGAGTGCTCTTCTCTCCACTCCTGACTGATTAGGTATTATTATCTTGTTCCTGTTTGAGCCGCTCCACTTTATTCCTGTAGGTGTCCAGCTGGCAGCTCAGGCAGTGGTTCTTCTCCTTTAAGATTGCTGCTTGGAAAATACCTTCACATTTATATGATAGGAAAGCAAACAACGACCCATCACAAGGGTTTAAACGAAATGTTGACATTTTCAGTAACTTCTGATTAATGACTACAAAATGAAACATCTGTCAATTCAAGTCTACAGACTTTGTCCTGGAACTAAATATCAAACAGAGGCATTAAGCAATGGTATCACATTTTTTCATAACACTACTGCACAATTACTTCTTTTTTAAACTCGAAAACAGGAGAAGTATAAAGAAACTCTCTTGAGACAAGTGTAGGGTATGGGAGTCTTTAAGAAATATGTTCCCATGCAGGGAGTGAAACAATCCCTTTGAAAAAAATGTCAAAAGTGCCTTTTATCTCTAAATAGGCTTTTGACTTCAATGGGATTCTTGTTCTATACTTTTTGTATTAACTTTCCTGAAAAGATTTAATTCACTTTGACCTTAGTCTGACTAAAAGCAGAACAAAGCCAATTTACAGATTTTGATCTCAACTCCACGGATAATATATTAATAAATGCCCCAAATCTGATTTTAGCTACATTGACAAACAAAGACTTGAAATTCTAATGCAATCTTAATTCTGAATTGCGTGGGTAGGAGTTATCAATTTTTATGGTTGAGAAACGGGCAGTGTTAAAGTAAGGAATTTACCTTCATTGGTTAGATATTAATAATAACATCTGCTCCTCTTTTAAGACACATGCTGGACAAGATACATTTTCCACATACAATTACAGCCAATTTATTAGGTACATCTTGCTAGTACTTGGTTGAACCCCTTTTGCCTTTAGGACAGCCTTAATTTTCTGTGACACTGGTTTTAACAAGGTTCTGGAAACATTTGATTTTGGTTCATTTTGACGTGACAGTATTACACAGTTGCTGCAGATGTATTTGTTGCACATCCATGATATGAACTGCCCAACCCCAAAGGTGCTCTATTTTAGATCCAGTGGCTCTGCAGGCCATTTAAGTATAATGTTCAAGAAAGTGACACATTGCACTTCCAGAGATGCTCTTCTGCATGCTTGGGCTTTCACACAAGGTTAATTGAGTTATTGTTGCCTTGCTATTAGCTTGAAGCAGTCTGCCCATTCTCCTTTGACCTCTGATATCAGCAATATGGAGAACTGCTGGATATTTTCTCTTTTTAGGCCAATTTTGAGTGAACTGTAGAGATGGTTCCAAGAAAACCCCGGTTCAGAAATATACAGACCAGTCCATCTTGTAACAACAGCGTTGCCCTGTTTAAAGTCACTTAAATTACCTTTTTTCTCCCATTCCCTGTGGCTGAGTGTATATAAATGACATTGTCTCTGTAGAAGAACCACACCGGCCCAGCCTGGAGAGAAAACAACCTGATCATTGCATATCATGGTTGTTATGAAACCGGCCTGAACATTCAAAAAACTTCTGTCCAAAAGTATACTTGAAGTTAAAATTATTTCACCAGCTGCAGTCTAAGCCTTCCAGCTGCTGCCTGAATCAATTCAACTGTTTTGTGACCACAAAGCCTCCCCTGTTCCCTGTTATTTCCTCTAATAAATGTAATCACAGTGTCCTGCCATATACCTGTAGCACCTGGTCTACCACACAAATCAGTCTGCTTCAGGAACTATGTATTGCTAACTGGATTAAATGTTCTGGACAACTGCAACGTTTTAATACAGAAAACTGTCGGTTCAACAAAATATTGGACTTTTATTTATTTGGCTGGGCAGTGCTTGTACAACCTGTTGTGTGCAATGAAATGATATTAGTTATTTACACCGTGAGCGTCACATTTTAAATGGTAACAATATACTGTTAATTTTCCCTGTCCACTCTGCATAGACACTCTCATGGCTTCTATGAATGTCGAATAATAATTTGAAAGTAATGTTTTTTTTCTTTCTCAAGCTATGTATGGAAACATGATTAAATTACTCACTCTTGGAAATTTGAAAAGTGGTATGAAGACCCCAGCTTATGTGACAGAGGTTATATGTTTTCTCCCAGTAGTATTCATTGAGGCAGGAAAGGACTAAAGATGGTTTTGATTGGTTTTATTAACTCTCTGCTAAAGCAATTTCCTCTGCATCTGCGCTGTGTCACCAACGGCAACAAGCACATGTACAAGTATACACGAAAATACACCATGCTGGTAGGAAACCTTTCTCCCATTCATCTCTTGTCTCTGACAGAAAACCCAAACTTAGCTTCCTATCAGAGATGTCTTCCTCACCTTCCTTACTTATATCTTACTCTACATACATAATTTGTCAAATTTGACAAGCATAGCCCAGTAGTACATATTTTTATTAGAATAAGCTTCAGCAACACTGGCATTATTCCCTGTTTAATTTTCTGTTCTTTGGTCACACATCAGTGCAGGGATTCACTTCAGTAATAATAACAAAGCTCTTCGCAATATGATGCCTAAAGGGCAGAGCGTTCCTTTAGAAAATTAGATTAAAAGATTAGCTCTACTTCCTGTTCTGCACAGCTTGTTTATCCCTTATTGTGTTCCCTCTTTCTTATATCAGATTGCAAATTCTTTTCAGATGCAGTCCCTTGTTCAGTGTCAGTTTATGTGAGTAGTTTGTTTTTTTTTGCCTTGGAGGATATCCTCTGTTACAAGCAGCTGTAACCCGGGGTTTTTTGTTTGTTTGGGGTTTTTTGTGTGTTTTTTACAGCCAACTTGATTGACCTTTTTTGTTTACGCCTTCTGCATTAGGCGACGTTGTGGACCAGTTCTGTGGGGCAACAATGAAATCTGAATTATGTTGTGAGTCAAACAATACTTTTAATTTAAACTGTAAACCTTGAAATTTCAGCCAAGTCAGTTTAAATGTGTTGGGAGAGTTTCCACGAAAAATTCATTTAGCAGCAGAAACAGTTTTGTTATTTTAAATTCAACAGAAAAAATCTTTAGAGTGTAAATGAATTTACAGCGAAAGTGTATGGCAACTCCACCACAATAAGTAAAATAAATTAGTGAAAAGTTTAACAGTCTCCTCTTGGAAGTTCCTTTCTTACCAATGAACTTGTTAATTCTCCTTCAGTGTGCCAAACAAGCAATCCCTTAACTTCAATAGAACTTTGGGGAAGGAGACCTAGAAAGTTGCAGGGAGTCAAATCTGGTTATTGGGACTAGTAAAAGGTGAATACTGTCAAAAACCTGGTAAAAAAATTGTTACTCAAAGGCCTTAGGCTATTGCAACATAACAAACTACTGACATTCTTAACCCGACAAACAATTTAATGGTGGATAAGTGTTAGGATGCCTGGGTCGTTGACCCAGGGTATTTGAGTTTATTATATTATTTATACTTTTTAGTCTTTGGTTTCTTTGAGTTCTGTCTTATGGTTTATGTCTCTGTCTTCTTTAGTTGCTCTGTCTCCCCTATCACCTGTATCCCCTTGTCTAGTTCACGTCTCTGTGTATCCTTAGTTCCTATATCCCCGTGTTCAGTCAGTGTTTGTGTCTGCCCTGGTCCCACGTCTCTGTTCCCTCTGTGGTGCCTGCCTGTGAGTCTGTGTTATGTTTCCTGTTTTACTTTGAAAGTCCATGTCTGATGTTAATGTGTCTGGTTTTGCTTCCCCTTGTCTCGTTAGGCCTGATTTGCCCCAGCTGTGTTTCCCTCCTGTTACCCATTCCCTGATTGCGCCTTCTGTGTATTTAAGCCCTGTGTTTCTCTGTGTCTGTGTCGTGATCTACTGTTTTCCTAGCTGTGTGTTCTGTCATTCCTCCAGTTTAAGTTTGTTTTGAGTTTTTTCAGTTATGTTATATTTTGAGTACCAAATTAAAGCCTTTTTGAGTTCACGACTGTCTCCGGAGTCTGCACCTTGGGTCCTATTCCTGTCTGCACACAGCCACACCTAACAATAAGCTTAAAAAAAAAAGCAAAATAGCAGGAATGCTATTATTTAATGGGTTTTTTTCATGGACAGAGGAATAGAACGTTATGATTACATCTTGAAATTGTCTTGAAAGTCACTGTGTTATTAAGGGTACCCAAGCTTATAAATAGTACTTTAAGTACTCCTATTTCAGTACTTCAGCTGTTTATTGGTCAAATTGAAATGATCCTTGGAGGCTTTATACTTATTTATTATTACTGTTTCCCAAACTACAGACATCTTTATGCTAAAACTGTCATGAAATGCAGAGAATTGACTGATAAAATAAAATGTAACGGAACCCACTGAGCTGCTGATTGCACAACCATGCTACACCTATGTCATCCTAGGAGAGCGTCATCTCCTCTTTTCCCCTGACCTTCACTAGCTGGGCCCTGTTTCAGGAAGCCGGTTTAGTGGAAAAACTGAGTAAGTATACCCTGAGTTAACGAAAACTCTGGGTTTTCGGTTTCACAAAGCGAGTTCAGCTGAAGCCTGAGTGAGTCACTATGACGACACACGCCGTGAAGCTAACCTGCCCCCTAGCAGGTTTACTACAACTAACCCTGACTGACCCCGCCTCTTTGTCGGAAACCTGACAGCAGGAAGTGTCAGACATGGCGTGCCCCTTCCTTGAAGAGCCAGTAGATCTTGAAGCCCAAATTCTCCGCAGAGCTCTCCGCCGGGAGAGAGTGATCAGAGCGCGTATGGACATCTTATCATTACCTGATGATTTCCTGTGCGAACGTTACCGTTTCTCAGCACAATCAATAAGTTATTTGAATAACATCCTCAGGCCATATATTGCGCATGTGACACATCGCGGACATGCGCTCAGTCCATTACATATTCTTTGTACCGCACTCCGTTTCTTTGCAAACGGGAGCTTTCTGTACAATATCGGTGACGCTGAGCACGTTTCCAAGGCTACCGTCTGTCGGGCAGTCAGGAATGTTACAGTTGCACTGAAACGTCTCCTGTACTCGTTTGTGGTGTTCCCCAGTCACAGACCCACAAGATTCATCAAAGAGGGATTCCACAAAATTGCAGGTATCAGGATGAACAAAACTCAATGCATGATGTGGTGATACGTGAACTACCACTCAAATGGTACATAAATTTCCAGGGTTCCCAGGCGTGATTGGCTGTATAGATGGCACCCACATCCCAATCATTGCACCCTCAGCAAATGAAGGAGACTATGTGAACAGGAAGTCCGTCCACAGCATCAATGTACAGGTACATAATTCCCTGTAGCATTTCACACCAACAAGTGATGGCATCATGGTAATGGATGCTAATATGTGTTCTCTGCACTGGGCAGATCATATGTGATGCTGCCAACATCATCACAAATGTGGAAGCCAAGTGGCCAGGCTCTGTCCATGACTCACAAATATTCCGTGAATGTACACTGAGCACCAAATTTGGACATGGTGGGTCGAAGTAACTGTGAAATATACAGAGACCAATTGCCACAGGGACGTTTGCACTGACATGTATTCTTCTGTCCTAGGAGAGTTCACTGGCCACCTGCTTGGTGATAGGGGGTACCCATGTCTACCCTATTTGCTCACCCCTTACCCTGACCCTGAACCGGGCCCACAGCAGCGTTATAATCTGGCCCATTGCAGGACACGGGCCAGAGTTGAAATGACCATCGGAATGCTCAAGGCCCGGTTCCAGTGCTTTCGTGGACTCAGGGTCACCCCAGAAAGGGCATGTGACATCATTGTGGCATGTGTGATCCTACACAACATTGCCACGATTAGAGGTGAACAGTGTCCAGCTGAACCAGACAACAGCAGTGATCCACACGATGAACATCCTGACCCACCCACGAACGTACAGGATGGAAGAGCAGTCAGAGACACCATATGCCACAACCATTTCCTGTGACCCGTCAACCCAACATGTTACAAGACAAATACACAGATACTGTGGTCAACTGCCTTTATTGGTCACCCTGTATGTCCTGTACACAAAGAATAAATGCGTATATTAGTATGTTGTACAAACACTGACATGATTCGTCCATCTATGATCACTCCACCCACCCTTAACTGTTGTTCCAGCAGTACAATCTCCAGCTTCGACTTTTGGATCTGCAGCTGGAGGTGCACCATTTCCATGTCGCACTTTCTTATCTTCCTGGCCAGATATGTCTTATACAGCTGCTTCACAGGGAGCTATTGCAACAAGGGACATAGCATTGGCATCCATAGTACATGCCTACTTAGGTTGGTTGTAAATCAGTGCTGAACAACCCACTGTGGAAAGGTTCGTTGTAGGAGTGGCTGGACCCTCTTCCTCTTCATTTCCAGCATCACTCTGCCGGGGACATAGTAAGTCCATGGTGTCATCATAGTACCACATTGTCGTCAGTTGTTATATTTTCCACTGTACACTGTATACCTCATAGTGTGGCTCTGTTGCGGCCTCCTCTGTAGCAGCTGTCACTGTTTCGTCATCATGTGCCTGTGGTGGTGACATTTAACAACATTGCTGTTCCACTGTTGACACATGTAGTCTGTGGAGTATTACGAGTACTCACAACTGCATGTCGGTCTGGCTCAACAGGGGGCTGCACCAGATGCAGTACACCATCACCGTCAACTGGAAGAATATGGGGTTCATACAGGTCACTCATGACTTATGTGGGCGCAAATGGCAATTACCAGACATACCAATCACCATACACCTCATTGTCAGTATACTCTCAGAGACAACCGACACTGAGGGAAGGCAAAATCAGTAGGTGTCAGGGTGGAAACGCTTTTATGAGCTTTATGTTGCATTGAGGTATATGTTCATATGTTACTCTTATTGGGAAAGGTACGGAATGTACTACTCGCTCTGTCTCTGGGAACAGGGAGCTCACCCTGTGGGAGGTTAACACACACACACACGCATGTATGCAAAATTAAAGGACACTGCTATGCTCATAATAAAGACGTACCACTGCAGCTCGGTGTGTGTGAGTCTCTCCCTGGGCCCTCACCCGTGCAGCACGTTAACAGTTTCCAAGTGTCTCAGTGTTGTTTATTCACCTGACTGTTTGATAACTCTCATTCTCTGACAGTAGGACAGTAACTTCACTACGACATAGTTCATTTTGGTCAAGGTGACTGTGCAGAATGGATGTATGCACGCCATGTATTGTTTTGGATTTACCCCTTATGTAGGCACTTGTGTCTTGTGGGGTTATTGACTCAGAGGATGTCCCCGCAGAGATGCCTTCAGCCACAGGGCGCCCACTGTTTTGGCTGAGGGCCAACTGCTCAGCCTCTGTGAGTGGTGGTGGTGGAGGACCCCCACCTGTTTTTCGGGCCTCCGCTTTTTTTTCTGTTGGCTGTGACGGCACACATTTGGGCATACAGAGTAAGCAAATATGTACTTGTAATGTGCTCAGATAATTTCAATATGTGCTTACAGGTGGTATATTACTGTAGCCTCTAACTGCAATTGATTTACATGGGACAAACAGACCAAGCACTATGGCTCATAATACAATTACACCTTACCTGTTTGGACTATATTTTTATATTTCATTTTTACTTGCTGCCAGGAACGTTTGGGGCCTGTTGGGTTGCACCTGCGCTCACATCACATCACAAAATAAAATGTATAACATAATAAATAGAATGACATGATAAAATAACGTGTTATATGGGTGGAAATCCCTAGATCAATGTTTAAATTAACACTCACGCATTGACTCTGTCGGCTATGTTTTGCCATGCATGCTCCCTTTCCTTTGCAGCTGCGGCTGTGTTACTTTTTTTCTGCATGATGTGCATGCTGTCGGCATATGCTGCCATCAGAATTTCCGCCTCGAGCGCTGTGAAATACGTCGACCGCGCCTTCTTTCCCTCCGTCTCCATGGTGACTCGCTTAATCTGTGCTCCACTGATAGGGGCTTTATGTATCCTCGTGCGCGCGCTTCACTTGGGGTTAAAGCAACTCCGCGTTGATTGAACTAATTGTTATCAGCCTTTCTGAAACCGAATATTCCGAGTTGGACAGTTCGGGGTTACTCAACCGTGAGTGTCGTTTTTCACTCTGAGTTTTCTAAACCGGCTTCCTGAAACAGGGCCCTGCTCATTTAACATGTTTGTCTTCAGCAAAACAAAAAGCTGGCACCTGGTAAATATCTACACTTTATGCGGACTCTGCTGCCATCCACTCGAGCATGCTGGTGCAAACCATTGCATAAAGTCCTGCACACGGCCATCTGTTTAGCGTCCTTGGGGATTAAGCTCAAGGTCAGCAATAGCCTAAATGCAGACACGTAATCTTTAAATATAAGCACACACCTGGACTGAGTCAAATAAATGACAAAACGCGCACACATGTATTCCACATTTGTCAAGACTGCACCTGAGGAAAAGGGTAACATATCACCTCAAACTCACATTTGAGCTAGAAGTGAGAAATAAAATGACCCGCAGTGTTTTAGTCGATCACAAACACCAAATGACTGCAGTTTGACAGCCCAAGCTATTGCCACATTTCCCTTTCATACTGTTTTGTCAGATTTTCAAAGGCCTTGTTTGTATTTTAAGAAGAATAATTAGTTTGGCATCCAAAGATATTCTGTGACAAATAATATTTAATGCAAAAATTTCCCTGTTGTGGGATCAATAAAGTCTTCTTATCTTACATAATAAAGCTTACGCCAACAATTTTTACTTTGTTTAAAAATGTATGAGCTATTTATGTTCTATATCATAATGATACATGAGGGACTTCCCATTACTTCTCCAAAATGTTCTGTAATCCAAAATCTTTGTTTTGTTTGTTTTGCTTGGTTTTCAACACAATATCCAAAGACAAAATCAAATTGTGTCAAAATATTAATTTGTGGTTTGGACATCACCGTGTCTCATTGAATATTTACCATATTATGATTATTGCTTTGTAAACACACACAAATGATTTGGTCTGTCCTCTTACATTGCAAGGATCAAGGTCCTTCCTAGACCGTTTTGTTCCTTCTCTCGTTTATGCAGGTGTAAAACAGGTCATACGGGTCTGCATTTTTTCTAGCTAGAACAATATCCATCCATTGGCTTCCGCTTATCCTTTTCAGGGTCACGGGGGGCGCTGGAGCATATCCCAGCTGTCATAGGGCGAGAGGCGGGGTACACCCAGGACAGGTCGCCAGTCTGTCGCAGGGCCAACACACAGGGACAGACAACCATTCGCACTCACATTCACTCACACATTCACACCTAGTGGCAATTTTGATTATCCAATTAACCTATCCCCACAAGCTGCATGTCTTTGGACGGTGGGAGGAAGCCGGAGTACCCGGAGGGAACCCACGCAAACACGGGGAGAACATGCAAACTCCACACAGAAAGACCTGATGGTGGAATTGAACTCAGGACCTTCTTGCTGTGCGGCAACAGTGCTAACCACCGTGCCACCGTGCTGCCTAGAACTATATCCTAGTGACCTAAACATCACGCATTGTCAGGCTCATCTTCTAAAGGCATTTAAAAAAAATCCCACACAAGAATGTTCCTCAGAGCTTGCCATACTCACAGCGAGCAAGGACAGCCACAACTAGGAACTCAGCTCCACTGTGTACTAATAACAGAAGTGTGATGCTAACAGTTAAAGTAAATCACTGTTACCTTCGATAACCATGTCTACCAGTAGAACCTGAAATAGATTTTTCCTGTTTTTCTTTTTTCCGATTCGGATCAGCTGAACATGCTGGTAACAGAGATGCTGATTCCAACTAGAAAAGAAGAGAAACAGAAATAAAGAGATTTATTTTATTTTCATTTGTTTCATTTAGGCATTTAAAAGAGATACTTCTGCTGTGGTGTGTCTGGTGTACAGATGGTGAGGCAGTTTGTCTCATTACGGATACAGTGATGTAAACAACACCTAGTGTGGCTGAGGCACCAACAATAATTCGAGGCTGATTTACACATTTTTACAGTGAACACGAGGCTTTTAGGCAGCAGCTCTAACAAACAATGGGATCTAAGCAGACACTCACTCCTATGAGCTTCAACCTTTGATACAAAAGCGACTGCCATACACTGGGGAGTTGAACAACAATGTGAAGCATGGTGCCCCACCTAACAGCAAATCAATATTCGTGGGTTAAAGTGTAAAGTGTGATTAATGTATCGGCTCTCTATCGTGGACAGCTCCCGGTAGTGGTTTTGAATGCTTGTTAATGTCACAGATCTATTTCAGGAACGTTATTAGCATTTTCATAGTTCTGCAGGGGACGGAAAAGAATGAACGCTGTTCTTTTGCTACTGTGCATGAATATTCAGAAAGAACAGGCCCTCATTGTCATTCATCAGGAAAAAATATGTTTCAGTTACAAGCTGTAACACAGTTGATCTGCAGCCGTGTTCTTTGTAAACCACAGTGTGTGTGTGTGTGTGTGTGTGTGTGTGTGTGTGTGTGTGTGTGTGTGTGTGTGCATTCACCTATAGATCATTTACTTATAGCTTTCCATAATTTGGTTTCTTTTCACACAAAGAATTTCAAGTGAACTCCACTGGAACCAAAATGCGTCATTACAAACCACGTGAGAACATTCAGTCCACTCAGTGGCCAGATGTGTTTGGGCCTGGAGCAAGAAAAGTAAAGACTGGAACCACCTGGAACCACCCAAGTGTGATTACTGTATTCATATCTGCATAAACCAACCACACTAACAGGTGAAGAAAACTAGAGTTTGATCTTAACGGACTAAACGCTGCAGGTCTAAACACTTCAATAAGAAGAGATGACTTGGAAGAATTGAACATGATTTTTTTGAGATTGAGAAATGAATGTACTTGGTGATTAGAGTCCAATGACCCATCATGGCAGAACAGAATCCCAGCAGCAATGGGATTTAGGACAGGACCCTCTGGAATCTAGATGCTGGTGGTGGAGATGCAGACTGAGGCTTGAAAAGAGCTCTGGCTGAGGTGTCTGCGGTTGAGATGGGGACGAGGTGTATGGGCTCAAATTGTGGTCATAAATATTGTGAACTTGTAAATCACATGTGTATTTGTGTACTGAGTTTTTTAACCTTGTAAACCAAAATATCTGAAAGTTTTATGTTTGTGCATCTACAGATGAAAGTGTGTGTGTGTGTGTGTGTGTGTGTGTGTGTGTGTGTGTGTGTGTGTGTGTGTGTGTGTGTGTGTGTGTGTGTGTGTGTGTGTGTAAAAAATATTACAATTGTTTTTTTGTTAGCGTCTGGTTACAGATACAAAGCAAAAAACTACCTGTAAGACTTGGTGCTCAGGTTTCCTGGCTGCTTGTTGATTTCAACTTACAAGTACAAACTTTGACCTGATTTTTCTTCCTTTCAGCTGATTGGTCAATGTCATGTCAATCACAAATTTAACAGTCCAATCAGAGAACAGATGGGTTTGGTCCTTTGCTGAGCTGGAAGGGAGAATGACGGAGAGCACAGATTTAAACCATGCAAAGCAGAGGCCGATTGGCTCAAAGAAGGTGGGCGAGAAGATGATTGGATTAGAGTACTGCTGTCAGTATTGAGATTAACGGTGTGGGAAAACGGTAGTCATGCAAAGAACCGATCTTACTTATTGAACTCAAGCTTCATTTAAGGGCTGTTCAAGCAGTGAGACTAGGTTTTAGCCTGAAAATTGGAGTTGGGCTAAAGTTAGGCATTAGTCATAATAGTTATGATTATCATCACTTCCACATCAGACCTAACCCCACTGCTACACTTAAAAAAACAGACATTATTGTTATTATAATAAATGTGGCATTTGTCTGACAGTAACTACCAATGCAAAAAAGAAAAAATCAAAGTTTCAAATAAAAGAGCAATGGTGAAGCAGTTTAGTGCAGACAACAGACAAGTGACTCATACATAAAAAACGAATGCAGCATGACTTTAAAAGCACATTTACACTAGTCTGATCTATTTCGGGGGAGATAACTATGACTCCATTTACACACGTGTTCTCATTTGCTTCTTGTGAAAGCAAATCAAGTCAAGCAATTCCTATATCTATATGTGATGCTATCTCTGCTTGACTGAACGTTCTGATAATCATCTACTATTCCAACCCTAATGATTTTCTGCTCTCAGGATTGTCAGGAATCAATAAACTTATCTTTCTCAGATTTTAAGAGTGTTGCTAACTCATCTGTCGCCTTGCTGTAGAACCGACAAATATCCTGCAGCTCCAGAAAAAATTATGCTGCTTCAGATCGAAAGATAAAACTTAATGAAACTATTAATATATGTAAAGTAAGAACTATTACACTCACCTTGATTAGACTGGTGAACTCTTCAGCTGGCTCTCTGCCCTGTGGCAGCTGGAATAGCCTTATTCCTGCTGGATATCTATTTAAGAAGATGGATGAATGGATGGCATTTGGTGGCAAGTGAAGAAAATACAAGTTATGCAGAATTTCAGGTACACAGTGCAAGTTAAACTATATGCACAGAAAAAAGACTTCCCAAAAGAATATTTTCAGAATATATCTGCACCTTTCCTTAATAAAATAAATTATACAGAGACAAGATTTTGTGGGTTTTTTAATTGTTTCATTGTTACAGCATAGTTGTTAAATGAAGAAAAGAAGTTTTAACAGGTGCACAGGATCAAATAACTTGACCACGGGAGATTTTGTGAGTGTTTAAAGTTTAATGGTAGTTATGTATAATGTATTCTTAGTTATCAATGCAAGGAGTGGAGCAACAACCGTCATGTTTCACTGCAGTTTCAGTTCTAAGTTCCAGACAATCCACTGACATACAGACCAGTAATTCATATACCCTATTAGTTTGGAGAAACCAGTAATTTATTACTAAATTATACTTTCTATACTTGACACACACGTTGATTATTTTTCTCTGTTGCACCAAGATATGATCCCTTTAGAGACAGAGGTATTCTCTACAATGTGAATATAGATTACTTTACAGCATAAAGTGTTGAAAGATTCTGTTTTGTTCTTTAACTTTTGAGTGACTGTCAAAAACGGATGTTTCTTGCAGCAAAAGGAAAAAAGTTTTGATCTAAGAAGGAAACGTTTCTCTGAGTAAGAACTGACATATTTAAAATGGCATAAAAGTAAATATTTTTACCCTTATTAAACATTTTTGACATATTTAAAGCCTTAGAATTTGACAGATGGTTACTTTATATAAAATACATACACTTATTTGATTAATTTAGTGAGATTAGGCTGACTTTTGGGAAACCAGATCAAAGATTATAAGTTGACTTAATTATGTGAACAATGACACATTTCTGTTTACACCTAATCCATTTTTTAAAATTTGTTTTTTTATGCAGTGGCAACAGGGGAAAAAGGATCCTCAGTTGCTTTGTTATCAGTCTTCAGTCTACTCACTGCTAGCAGCCAATACAGTGACAATAGTTGGCCAAGCATTAATTTAAAATGACAAACACATTGGAATTTATATTATGCCAAGAAGAAACTTGTATGGTTTTTGCTGACTTCCTTCCCTGGAGAGCCCGTCATGGTACTTTGAGCCTGTCTTGTTAGACTAAAGCTGACGATGGTGAACTCGGCATTACATCTGAATTGAGTCTCTCCATCATTCACGAGAAAAAAGCAACGAGCCGGATGTAGAGCTCAGTCTACTGAATCCTTTATAGTATTGATATCCTCAGGGATAAGACAACATCAGCACCGGGATAGATCATGGTGTATTGACATTGCCATTTCCCTTCAAGGTGCCTGCATTTTATTTTATGGGTGTAAACATATTGCAAGGTTTTCTCATTATATTGAAGGAGTACAGTGTAACCTTGGAACAATGTAAGTGCGTATGAACTGTGTATCGGTATTAATCATGCATTTATTCCTAAAGCAATTCACTTTCATTGATCAATGAGAAAAGGAAGAACAGAATGAACAGCTACTCTGCAGAACTTTTAATCTACTGCTTTGTCGCTGTGCAGTTTCAGGTAGTCACTGCAGAGGAGGCACTGCTTCGGTGCTCACATTCACACATAGAGCCGGTTTAGCCAATTAAACTAAGCGTGTGTCTGGACTCTGGGAGGAATCTGAGGTGCCTTGAGAGAGCCTATGAAAGCACAAAGGGAACAAGCAAATTTGACACACATCCCAAAGATGTGTGTCAAATTTTAAAAAGATAAACTGCAAAGGCTCTACTGCATATACAGTAAAGACAGCTAAAGCTTTTTAGTGTTAGCTAATCAAGAAAATAACAGGCAGATTTAACCAGTAATAAAACTTGGATGAGTTTTGTAATTCTGTTTGCATGTATTTTATTTATTGCCGCCTTTAACTGCGCCTCAAATAATATCACACGTTTCCTGCATGTGTGTTAATTATATAGTGTGTGGTGTTATGTCTTTTACAAAAACGAGTCAAAACGTAAAAAACACAAGAAGCTACATCAACACACTACGCAAAAAGCTGGCCAAAGAAACAAGCTGAAAAATCGAGCTGCACACAAAAACAGGCAAGCAATCATGCAATCAGAAGCCTGGACTTTCCGATATTTCCAGTGTTTGTTATCTTAACTCCACTGTTTGCAAATATCTCTCAAAATCATGTCCAAATACATAAGCTGTAGATAAACAATGCATCTTATCCAGCAAACGTTTCAGCTGTGAAGGTAAATTCCCACTGCACAGCCACACTTGTGTGCAACTTGGTCAGTCGGCTAGCAAGATTTGGCACCTTAGTGATGCTGGAGACTTTTCCATCATTAGCCTGCGGCGTTAACGTTGTGTGGATTGTGATTTACAGTTTATTGCAAACGTAATGGGATTTTGATCAGAAATTTAATCATGTAAACATGTACTAGTAGTGTTTATCTACTTAGATTCCCTGTTTTTACATGTTCAAATAGAAGGTTTTCAATTTTACCAAACAAAAAATTTGCCAAATAATGATTTTAAAAAGTGTGTGTGTGTGTGTGTGTGTGTGTGTGTGTGTGTGTGTGTGTGTGTGTGTGATGGTGGTATATATCTATATTTTTATTATTGCTGGGGTTTTGTTTTGTTTTGGAGGTTTTTTTGTAACTAACTTGTAACTAACGCAGTAGTAGAAGAAATGACCTTCTCAGGAGATGCTGAGATAATAGACTAAAAGTAAAATAGCTGAGAAAAATCACGCTTTGCTTTACTCCCCCCCCCCCCCCCTCCCCCCCTCCTCCTCCTCCTCTCGAGGCACTGAGTTGTGAAGCAGTCCCGCTGGTGAAACTGAACTACCCAGGAGAACTACCCTGTGTTTTTGATGGAGACAGGCATGCTATCAAAAAATATGTCAAAAACTACCTTTGGTGTGCCCACAGTGGTCAAAGCAACACATTTGGCCAGGATTTTCATTTCCCCTGCTAAAAGGGGATTCCCCTGACCAGTTAACAGAACATGGTACAAAATGGGCAGTCAGCAGTACATCAAACCCAGGAGTGTCTCAGAGGTAGTGGCGGGTCTGGGACAGTGTGCTTGTTTGTTATGATTTTGGGGAAAAGAAATGCTTTTGGCTTAATCTGCCTGTCAGGGAATTATACATTATTCTCAGGTAAAGGGGTTTACAGCATTTGCCAAATCTTGGAACGTAAACTAACACATGATATTTTTCACTGAATATAGGCAAAACCTGACGGATAAATTAGAGCAAAATCTCAGTCTAAGTGTGGCTCTCCTCACAGAAAACCTCTTATCAAATAAAATAAGTTGTGTTCAAAGAGAAATTGTCTTAAAGAGTCGGATGATTTAGAAATATATTAGTCTCAGGATGTTTTGGGATTTTCTTTATTTAGATTTTTGCCTGCAATGTGAACAAAAACAACAGTCGCAAGCCTTTTTCTATACAGAAAACAGATAACGACCATAAAGTTGTCAAAGGCCAGTTTTTTTTAGTGGATTAAATATTTTGTTGATGTAGCATTCAGTAAAATGACTGATTTTAAATAGTCAGAACAAGGACATGTCCAGAGGTTTTGACAGAAATGTGAATGTAATAAGATGTCCATGGATGGCAGTGTGGAGCTCTAACAAAAGCAGAGTCTGGTAAATGTGCATGCACCTTTTGTTCACAGGTGTGGTGCATAAAACCACCCCATGGGAGACCATTCTCAGTGTTGACATTTTCATGGGTGGAACTACAGAGAGACGAAGACAAACTCATGAATAGAAATAAGTGTTTGTATGGATTATTGTACTGAATGTGAATGGCCCTAAATGAGAGTGAAACAGAGAAAGAAAGACAAGAATGAGTGAACATAACTGATATAGAAACATGCAATGAAAGGAAGGCAAAGTCCTAGCAGACTGCAACCTACTTACCCTCTGTAAAAACAATTAAAGTGCACAAGTGTTACTACATGTTCACTGAACATGTAGTACACAAAGAAAATATGAAGATAAACAATCTGAGAATCTGGGAAATTAAAGGCAATCAAACCCTGTTTGTAAGAAAACTTGATCAGTCTCAGCACAACAAGCAATAGACAACGACTGCATATAAATGCATGAAATGCTTAAATCAGGATGATCAAATCATCATTTTAAATGTAATGGCAGCAACACATTTCAAAGTTTAGACAGAGCCATGTTTACCACTGTGTAGCATCCCCTCTCCTGTTAACAGAGGATTCTAGCTGCTCAGCCATCTGTCATATTTCTTATTTCATGACTGTTCATGATTGTAGGATCCGTACCTTACAACATAAAGAGCCTTGAGTGACTGTGATTCTGATTTGGTTCATTTCAATAAAAGTAAATTGAAAACTAATGCATCAAACATTTTCAATTGGAGGTCTGGATTGCAGGCAGGCCAGTTCAGTCCTAGACGTTTTTACTGTGCAGGGATGCTGTTGTAATAAATGCAGTACTGCATTTAGCATGGTCTTGCTGAAATATGCAAAGCCTTCTTTGAAAAAGAGGTTGTCTGGATACGAGCGTATGTTGCTCTAAACCCCATGTATACCTTTCAGCACTGGTATCTTTCCTGATGTGCAGTTTTTTCCAGATTTCAATCTTTTCTTCAGAGAAACTCTGCCTGAGATGCTCTTTCCAAACACAGTCACCTTACTGACCTGTTGTCAGTTAATCAGATAAGTTGCAAAATATTCCTTATTATTATTTTATATTTTATATTTTTCCTAAATAAAAATATTTTAAATTTGCAGGCATTTGAGACGTGGCCATACAGAAAGACTCTGAGGATACCTTGGACAGCCAATCGTGTAAACGAAAAAGAGAAATTGTCAATCCCATCAAGATGGCAATGAAACATAAATACTTTGGCCACACAGTGCGAGACAATAAATCCCCTCTGCTACAATAACACGTAAAGGGTGAAATCAGGGACGATGTGGCCTCAGTTACAGAAGAATATCCTTGCTCTTACATTTAGGCTGAACACACTGTTCATAAAGGCAATCAACAATAAACACATCATGCTGCTGATAACCAGTGCTCTTTAAGGAAAGGCACTTGATTAAGTTAAGTACTGACATTCACTATTCTATGGTTCACCAGTCTTGTTTGTATCATTGACTTGTTTTTATGTTTTTATCATTTTGTAACGAATACAAGATTCATTCATGTAGTCTTGCCAGACAAATTTAAATGCCAGCTGCCTACAGCAACTGAGAATAATAGCTTAATCTTAGCTCTTTTAAATGGAACAAATATGTGCTGTTTCATTGGCTCACATGTCTAAAGATGCAGTAGTAGTCATTCATATTTTAATAAATGAAGAAATCACTCAAATCATCATTGACATTTTATTCTCTATAAATGGTCATAAGTAGGTAACAAAGTTGCAGATATTTGTCATGGAAGTAGAAGCATTGAAGACATGACAAGAGTCAATGCACCTTTTTCTCAAGTTCCTTTGTCATTATATTTGTGAATACATCTGCCAATACAAGTACAGATTTATTTTTGTCACTCAGTAAATCTTCAGCTCTTCAGTTCAGCTACTCGAGGAAAATATGTTCCCAGCGACAAACAATTACTGTAATGTTTTACTTGAATTCAAGCGTGTAAAAGACAGAGAGAGAAAAGGGGAAGAGAGAAAGCCCTTGTGTGCGTTAATCTGTGTATCTGTGAAAATGTGTGGGTTAGCGCTTATTTATGTCATGGTATTTCTTGCCGGGTATTTGAGCATTAGATATGTCGCATATACAGCAGTGACCTGTAATGAAACGGCAGACTGCAGAGTGCCATGGTAATTACAGCAGTGTAGCATGGTCGATTGCACCTGTTACCCAAGTGTTGCAAGTGAATGGTAAATTCCGTAGGATGGTTCTGACTTAAGATGAATTGTTTACCAAATGTGTCTGTGTGAACTAGAAAGGCACAGAGAGTCCACAAGCTCCTATAAATCTGGTAATATCCCTCTCAAATACTAGTGACAAGGGACCAGACGCGCATTTATGTTAAGACGGGTAAGTGGTAAGATTTTTGTCAGGGAGCAAGTGAGAACAGAGAACTTGTACTACAAAGCAAGATTTGGGACTTAGCAAGGTGACTTCAGGTTAAACCTTGGATTATCAGTGTTTTGAAAGAGTTTCACTTCTTACCAGGTAACTTATGTGGCACACCTATGTTTAAGATGTTCACACATAGTAAGAAGGTCCGGGTTGTCTGATCTTTTTGGGGATCATCTAAAGCTTTTATCTTTTCATGATTCTTTCAGTGAGAATTTATATTCACAGTTAGATTTACTGTCACTCAACATGTTAAAAACTTGAAAGAACGAAAAAAAAAATTCTTAGGCCAGAATTACAGGATTAATTCATGTAATGCATATTTAACCTCTCTTTTTCTTTTTTTGTAACAAAACTAAAGTTTGCTCTTCATTCGTTATATACATTCACGTATTTAACATGTTTGCATCTGCACATCTTCCAAGTACTCCTACAGCTAGATTAGGAAACCCTGGATCAACTTGATAACCAAAGGTTTGTGAGTGCTTGGACCAGTTACAGCTCTGCATGTAAGTGAAGCTAGAAAAGGACAAGATATTGTGGGTTTGCAACAGTCAATATATTTCATGGTATATAATAACAGGGGTAATATATTTCATGGAGACCACAGAAAAAGTAGAATTTATGTGTCTAAACATTTAGAAAGGTCAGCAAGGTTCACCATTATTCAAAATCAGAAAGGGAAAAACAAGGAAGTGAAAATACAGGAAATAAATAAATATATTTCTAAATTTATTATAAAACACTATGTTAAACTCCAGACAAGGGATTAAACAGGCATCCAACATGTCCTTGTCCTGAGTTGGCCTCTTTACTTGATGTGGACTGGTGCATAACAACTGCATTAGATGACTCTAAGGCTCTTTAATTTTTTTTTCCCTGAAAGACTCATTCCATTCAAATCCAATATCAAAGGCTTGTTCATTAAATGTTAAGTATGTGTCTAGTAATTCTAGTGATCTTTTTAAAATCTATTTTTAGACATATGGGACTACATTTGTGCAGTTATTGTATCTCCTAGGCCAGCAGTCTTCTTGTGTTCAGACGAACTTGAAAAATCTCATTCAGACCTTTTTTTGTTGTTTTTGAAACGGATGACAGGCAGAGTTTTCCTACTGGTCTACCAAAGCAAAAAACAAATTCTACCCTTTGCAGTCATCCTTTAAATGACCTCCACCTTGTATCTGCAGTTGGCTATTGTCTGTGGAAGTAGGCTTAAGTACATTCGCACTCAGGCCCATCAAAATAATATTTAACTGTGTTTATCTGTTGTCATGGCCCGGGTGAGTGCAGGGTTTTTCCACTCCGCTGGGCTCCACCTTCAGGCAGAGACTCCAATCAGCTTCTACACCTGGTTCCAATCAAGTCACCAGCATATAAGACAAGCACTCACAACAGACCTCTGCCAGATCTTCTGCTAACTCACGTCAGTGCTAGGCCACCAAGCCCTTGTGAGAGCCCTTAACAATTGCATTTCTCCTCACTGTGTTTTCTTTGTCCTAGGACCCACCTGGCAGTCACGCTTCCCAAGCTAAACTACTCACATCTCCGCCTGAACGCTGGTTCTGTCATCTGGTTGCTTCCTTTTCATCATTAGACTCCACCTGCCTGCCTCCCTGCCAAGTCCCTTGCTCCAAGTATATTCTGGACCCTCTCTGGACACTCCTCACCCGGAACCCCTTGGACACCCCTCCTCGCATGACACTTTAACCTGCAACACTGACTGCGTACTTCCAATCAAGCCGCTGCCCCTTTTTCCATTCCCAGGATCCGTCCATGAAATCTAGCACCTAGTCATAGCACTCAGTTTCATGTTCATAGTTTGACCTCATAGCTTCCAGAGTTCATAGCATTCATAGTTTCCTGCTTTGTAAGTTAACTAGGCACTGTAAATAAAGCACTGTGTTCACGCCCGTTTTGCCTCCCTCTGTGTCTGCATTTGAGTCCACACCCACAGCCTGGCCCTCTCAGCCGTAACATCTGTGTCTTAGAGCTTGCCAAACTTGGTTGCCAGCAGCCTTTTCTGTTGTTTGCATAGACACATTGTGCACAGTGCTGTTTTATCAACAAACCTTGATGTCAGTTTTTATGTCAAACTGGTGAGGATGCAGGAGGAAGACTGATGACAATATATTAGCTGTATTTGAGTCTTACAGCTGCATCGTTTGAAAGAGGATAATACGTAACTCACAAGAACATACAGAAGATCTACATTACACTAGAAAGAAGCCCACTATTATCCTGCCATCTCTTCT
The DNA here is from genome assembly GCF_057381915.1 of Diplotaxodon limnothrissa. NCBI lineage: Eukaryota > Metazoa > Chordata > Actinopteri > Cichliformes > Cichlidae > Diplotaxodon > Diplotaxodon limnothrissa. Next base: position 39,375,439 of record NC_140597.1, on the reverse strand, counting down.
CATTCAACAGCTGGCGGAGATGCTTTTGGATGATTGAAACACAGAGTAGAGACTCTTGGGGTTCCTATCTTTGAACCAGGTCATGAATGGACACACTGCCTCAGGAAGTAAGTAAGTGAGCATAGTATAATAAATAGAGTCAATATTTAGTATTTATTATCATCTGGGGAAAAGCTCTGTGAAAGAGAGATGTGCATACATAATACTTTAAGAATTCCTAGTCTTCTGAACAAGGTAGAAGGAAAATATTAAATATAACTGGAGGGTAAAGATAAATAAACTACAGCCCATGAACAATACCATGGAAATACAACAGAACAGCCTCTACAACTAAAATTGTGTCAGTTGAAAGGGGGCATCTGACACAATGCATGACCAAGAAAGCTGTATCTGCAAATTTTCTTCTGAATAAAAATCTAACACTGAAGGAAAAGATGGGGCTACAAGTTCAGCATCAACCTAAATAATGAAAACATTTTACAAAACACACACAAAACTATTCACCCTAACTTTCTGCCCAAATCTAAGCTCTGAGTTTACTCAGTGTCTCTGTATCACTCACTTTAGCTCCATACCTCTAAAGCCAACAGTCCAATTTCGAAACCCAAGAGAGAAGATGCCCTACAGACCTGCCAGAACAAACACCCGGAGAAAATGTGTTATCCACAAAACTTAAACAAACACCAACCTCAGCACAACTCCCAGGACGCTACAGCCTTCCCATATAAGGTTAATTGCATAACAGGACTCCCCAAAACAAGTTATGAATTATGCATGAGAATAAAACTTTACCTGTCACCAGCTCACTAACAGTTTATGTGGAAAGGTACAAATTATATTCTTAGGGATCCACAAATATAAGAGAAATGCTATTCTTAATCGAACTTAAACGAGTGTAGTGTTCCTTTTACCGCATAATATACGATGACATTCAGAAGTTAAATATCAGAGCATGTTCCAGTAGTAGTAATCAGAAAAATTACCAAAGGAGGCAATGTTTTGCTTTTTAGCAAGGTAGAGCCATGCAGACATTGGTAGCAATACCTGGAGTACAACGCATTGCCTGTGTTTTGGGGGGTGGGTTTCACTTAAAAATACTACTGGAACATGTTCTTGAGTCTAATCAGTAATCTATACTACAGTGGTAGGCCAGATTAAGAACTCTGTACTTTTACTGCTGTTTAGATGGATAGTAGAGTGGATTAAAGTGAACCTGAAGGCAGCTGAAAAATTTAATAACTTGGTTTTCTGGACTTTCTGCTTCAAATGGAACAGAACATAAAGTAAATGTAGAGCATGTAGAACATTTCTGAACAAATTAAATAAATGACTAAAGGAGGATAAAGACATTCATTTCTATAAGCTAAATATAAAAGACTCAAGGTCAAATGAGAAGAACAGATTGCGGTAAAAACGGCTAACATATTTTCTATAAGTAACTCTGGTAAACGAGTATCAGCATCAAAGGTGAGCACTGTGTTACATAGCTGCCGTTTTCAGAGTGCATGCTGTTGTTCAGCAGTCTCTTTTTGTCTCGTGAATAATCAGATGATGTCAAGATATTTTATAGATTTCTATTGTTGTTAATCCTCTGCGGGTTCTTTCTGTCCTCTGCTGCTTCGATGATCTGCTTACAAGTCAGCGAGGTATAAGAAGGACAGACGTGGGAGTGTGTACGTGCACTCTCCCTCAGACCTCCACAACCCACACAAAGCTACATCCTGTGCATCTTGTACACACACATTTTACTTACAGTCTTTACAGATTGAGGAGCAGGTGAGGTTTGCATTTATTTGAGGCTGATGCTGCTGATGCTCCCAATTTCTCTCTGTCACCCTCAGCCACACACTCGTACATTCGCTCACTCTCCTGCACACACACATACACAGAGTGTGGTCCATCAGATGGCTTGCATGAATGATGATCTATCACAGCTACAGATATTGAATCAAGGTGTTATCTCATGAATCCCTGAGGTGTTTCTGTTTGTTTATAGGCAGAGTCGGGTCTAATAATACATGGCCCCTGCAGCAGCGTTATTAATAGACAATCTGGATGAATATTAGTGGTGTTCAATCATTGACAGTGGCCAGAGGCCAGAGAAATTTGGATTCTCATTATTCTTTTTAGTCAAACATAAATACACAATAAGATTATATCAAAATGAATTATCTTGGCTTATCAGGAATAAAAGCCCAAACTTCTTGCTACCAAGTCTTTCTATATTTGTCTTTTTATCCACACATCTGCTGCAATTCTGACAATGAACAGATGGAAGAGTCACATTAAACTTGCAGAAAAGAATCCAGAACACATCAATTTTCCAAGACAAGATGTGCCACTGTGCCATTGGATAAATACAGTCAACCCCAAGAAGCTCTGAACTGCTGTAGGAGGAAGACTATGTAAATGTGTGAAATGGCTTGGTAAATGGTGATGTACTTAGGCAAGAAAATGTTGCCTGTGAAATCATCCACTGATGCCTCCCACTGTGGACACAAAGTTGTGGGAAAATGGTCAATTAGCAGATAAATCAGCTATCGAAATATTAACAAAGAAATTCTACCAAGGAATTACCAGAATCACCAACTCTATCTCATATGCTATTTAAATTCGATCTTTCTAACTTTGATGTTAAAGTAAAGAGAGAAGGTTAAGGACAGGAATGTCACGGAGGATCAATGAGGAATACGTCGCCACAGATGTTTCACGCATTAGAAATCCACAAGGCTCAACATATTCTGACATCCCGGAGGGCCTTCCTACCCACCCTCTTTGTAAATGTGCTCTGAACATTGAATAGAACGATACCCGGCCACACAAGGGATTTTGAAAATGAAAATTACAGTTAAACTCCTTGAAGTCAAAATGATTCATGAGTATCAAGTCACTTTAAATTTTCACGAGGAAGCACTCGAATAAGAAAAATCCTGGAAGACTTAAAGAACACTCACGAAGATAAAAATCAGCTGACTCTGTTAACAAAACAAATTTCAGATGTATGTTAAGCACGAGGTTTACAGCTGATGTAGATTTAATTAATTCTCACTATAGTTGAAATGGCTTATTTATTAATTTGGCAATCAGAGGATCGAGCAAAAAGCAGCACGATGTACGCTCAGCTGTGTTAACTGCTAACATGCTGACATGGCCACAATGGCAATGTTAAAAAGCTGACCATAATCTTTAAGACTATACTTACCATTTTCATTTATTATGCTTATGTATACTAATGATTGCAAGACAGACATTAAGTACAATTAATAGGTATACAACTAGTGGACAAGTTACAAATCTAAGATGTAATCCGGGTTGTCTTATTCTTATTCTGTGCTTCACCTTGTTATTGCCCTGTTTGTCTCTCTCTGCAGGTCTGTCTGTCCAAGCATGGTGCCACGTTCCTGCCTCTCTGGCCAATCATCTGGTATACCTAACCAGCACATCCACTCATTAGGACCCAGCAGGATTTATACCTTCACAATTGTCTGACAAATTGTTCAGTACTTTTTCCGGCACTACAGCCGTGTTCGTGTTAGACTTGCGTCTTCCTTGTGTTGTTTTTTTGAACTCTGCTTTGACTAATGCTTGTTTTTGAACACCCACCAGTCGGCCTTTGCTCTTCGCTTCCTTCACTCATCACAGCTTTGTTCTTTAGCCAATCTCCCCAATGCTTTTCAGCCTCTCGCCTGCACCAGGCAGCTTCCATTATCTCAGACCACAGGTCCAACCAATAAACCATGTTTTACTGTGATCTTTTTACTTCCTGAAATATGAATTATGTTTCACTTTTGTTCATTTCTTCACTATTTGGCCCTCCTGATGACTCTGCTTGAAAATTATTACAATTTCCACTGAAGAGTTTTGGGGGTTGATAGTCTCAGCTGTCAAAAAAACACACACAAGAAGCTTTTCATGTATTCGTTCACTGCTTGTTTTGACTACTCTGTTCTATACTGCATGTAGAAGTACACCTGGCACGTGTCATATTGGACCAACCTTTGATCTTGTATCCCAAATCAGTGCTCACAGTAGTGGTCAGGGGTAGGGGAGGACAGCCAGAGGCGATCCTGCTGGCTACTCTCTTCTCTGGCAAACTTGCAATGTCAAGTCTATAAAAAAGGTCCCGGTAAAAGCTAACATTGTGCGAACCAGAGGCATTTGTCTGAATTACAGCCCAGTGACATACAGTAACTTTAGGAGAGAACGGAGATAAAACTGAGAAATGATATCTAACAAGAGATTTCACTGACTGTGTAAAAAAAAAAAAAGTCAACCAAATTAAATATCATTTTCGATCAAATGCCTCACACCTACACTGATGCACAGCAGATAGAGATAAGAACAAGTAGAGGAGAAAGCACCGATAGGCAGATATCCCACTGATAGGAATACAAAAGGATAAATCGATCAGCTTGTCCTCATTTTCCTGCACACAGGAGTGAACAAGCAATCTTCTTTTGCTGTCCATACCTGTGTGTTGAAACGCTCCTGGGTTCAGATGCATAAAACTTGTGGCTAAATTCCTCTGTAGGTATATGGACTAAAATGTATGTATGTGAAATATAGAGTATTCTTTTTGTCAGATCTATAAACCACACACTTGATTTAAACGGGATAGATCTGCTGAAGGCCCTGGCTTTACATTCATGCCTCTCAAACCTGCCTCATCACCAACTTCAGCTAAATGCCTGTTCACAAATCCTCATAACTGATTATGAAAGAGTATTTTTACACGACAGTGAGCAACTGCTCAAATTTGATTTGTCATCGGGATGAATATGGACTAATAAAAATATCAATAATATACAGTAACGTAATTTCCTGTTATTCCTGAGTCTATTTTTCCCCTTATTCTGGACTCCTGAGCAGCAAGACCTTCTTCCTCTTTCTTTTTTTTTTTTTTGTGCGTACATCCACTGTTGTTCATGTCGAAACAATCAGCATGGAGTGCACTAGCCTATCTGTCCATCCATCTATCATTTATTTATCCATCTGTCAAACCATTCTGAGTGAATGTGTGAGGCTGGAGAATTGTGGTGCTCACTGATATATATCAGCCCTTTCATTTCCATCAGAGTAAAGGTTAACAGCTCATCATTCTTCATCTACCTAAGGTGAAAGAGTGCTGGGACACAGAGTGATTGCTGGGTGCACTGATAGCAATAGACTGACAATACAAGTGGCCTCTACAGATTCAATATTATCTGAGGGAGAAAGAAAGCTGTTATCCTCTGACCTAAAGTAAACCATTACATACCAAAAACAAGGTTCAGGTTTTGTTGGAGGACTGTAGTGCATCAGTGGGCATTTTGTTTTTTATAAAAAGTAAATACATTTTTAAAAAGCATGTGTGTGACAGTTGGATCACGAGGCATTAAACTTCCAGTGTTTAGTGATAAGACAATCACAAACACCAGATTATTTGAGTAACTGCAAACACAAGAGTAAAAATATCTCACCACTGAAAGTGAGAACCTCACTAGTAATGCCATACAGTAAACTTAGCAGATATTTCTCTTGCTGTTTTTGACAACAGTGATATTGTTGTTCAGAGAGCTCCAGGACCTGCTCAGTGGCATTTTCATAAAGAACACAAGCAAATGCACTCGTATAGCCTGGAGGACATTCCCTTGTGAATAGAGGCACTGTCAAACCGAGAAAAAGTAAATAAAACTGACAGTTTAACTTTTTTTCTTCAGATTTGACAGTATACAGTAGTTAAAACCTTACACAGTATTAATTTTGCTTGAGGAAATTTACTAAAAAGAGTTGTAATACACATGAGTGTTCCTCAGTCACTGCCACCATGTAATTTCAGCCAGTAATGATTTCAGAAACATATCAAGCATCTTTAGGTTTTTTCTTTTTTTTTGGTTTTTTGAAAGTAATGTTATCAAAATAGATGAATGAGTGCATGACTAAATATTTGTATTATTTTTTAGTATTGTAGTATTGTGCCATTCATACAACTTTGTCAAGTTTCTAGTTTGGCCAAGTGCAGAAAATGTCTCATTCACTGTTTTTTCTAGATTATCTCTGAAAAATATTCCCACTGCAAATACTTGACTAACGGTCCAAAATCTTAAATTTAGATTTTAAAAAAACAAAAAACCAAACAAATCAAACTAACATCATGTTAGTCAAAAAAAAGAAACCTGCTTCTGGAAGAATATGAATTATGTTAATTTATATCTGAATTATTGTATATCTATGACATCCATGTGGGGGTAGTTTATACAGGGACATGGGGTTAATGAGGAATATGGTAAATCAGTAGTGTTGAGCGTGGGGTAGGGACTAATAAGAATGTACATACTTTTCCTGCTCCATCTCAGACTTGATGATTAAGTAATTATTTCATGTCATTGAGATTTTTCTTTATTTTCTTAAAGCACATGTGTGTACTGCGTGTATATACATGTGTACATGCATATGTGTACATATGTGAATGTGTATATATTGATGTGTTTTTATATAAAAGGTTGAAATGAAAGGTTATCATCGATCTTCTAAATCTAGCTGTCCTTAGCATCTCGTTTTTATATACATGTATTTCATTTCTTCAGTTTTTTAAAACAAATGAACTTTAAAAAAAAGTTCATTTGTTTGCTTTTTATGTTTTTAAAGTCTTTCGTTGATATTTTTTGATAACCACCAAGCCCTTGCTAAAATCTAGTAAAGACAAAAGCCCAACAAACAGAACCATGTAAAGTGAATATAATTTAATCTTACGGTTAGTTCTGTTTTTTTGTTTTGTTTTGTGTTTTTTGTGCTCCACCTCTGGGTTCCATGTTCAGGCTGAGACCAATGTTTATCACTTCCTAATGACTGAAAGTGATAAGTGCATAGGTAAACCAATAGAAACTCTTCAAAAAACAAACAAACAAACAAAAAACACGTAAGAGCTTGTCCTGAGTTGCTTTACATAAACTGGTCATGCTGTCATTAGCTGGTGGAGGTTAAAAGAAAAGCATAGACTCAGACTGGCGACAGGTAATGACAGTCTATTGTTAGACTCTCATGAGGGAATGGGAGCAATTAGGGTTGACTCTGACAAAGGCATAGGGTTGAGTGACGCTAAGGGTGGAAGAATGTGAGGAGTGGTAGGCTGGAGAGGGAGAGAGGCTTTTGATTGAGTGGCAAGCAGGCAGGTGGCGGAGTGGAACAGGACAGGAAATGTACGTGGCAGGCTGGGTGAGTTGTGGCTGAGCGAAAGAGCTGGAGAAGGAGGTTGGAGTAGAGGAGAGCAAGGCAGACTGGCAAACCTTTGAATAGCGTGTCAGGACAGTTAATCGAACAGATAAAATGCACAAGGATTCAAAAATTAAGCAAAAGCTTAAGAGATTATTATTATAAGCAAGGAGACAGATGATCTTGTGGTGAGTACAAGGAAAACAAGTGTGTAGGTTGATCGGGAGGCTGGGAGGAGGTGCAGGGAAACAGGGAAGACTGCAAACAAACAAAGACATCAGGCACTTTACAGCTCAATGAAATTATACAACAGTCACCAATAGTCACATTCAAGGAATATTCTATGCAAATATAAGGACTATTTAAGATGAATGAAATGTGTTTTCATGACATGATTTATTTCCGCATTGACAATGACAGCCTGCGTGGCAGAGGAATCAGAATACTTTATTAATCTGCTGTTAGCCCCCCTCTATAAAAGACTTCCCTTAAACCATATCATGATTGAAATATAGTATGAGCAATAACATTTTTTCATATTATCCCTTTTATATTACAGACATAATCGCCTTGATCCATGTCTAGCATAAAAATCAAATCCTCCCGGTCGGAGAGAGGTTGGTCCTCTCATTTTGACGGTCAGAGGCATGAAGGACATTACTGAGTTTGCAAAGATAAAAGTGGACTGATGTAATCTCGGAGAGATCAGGCTTGCTATGCTTGATATGAGGGGCTGGTTAAGTCTATATTGAATGAACTGCATGCTAAACAAGCTGGGCTGGACAAAAAGAGTCACATTGATATTTCTGGTTTAGTTATTTATTATGAAATGAAACTGCTCAGGAAAAGTTTAGCCAATAATATAAACCATCATGTTATGATATAATGACTTATATACAAATTAGTTGATTATAAGACTTTTTGTCCTTCAGCCATGTTATGCAATAATTTGTATTTTTTCCTTTGACTGTTGGACACTAAAGTATTGCTTTGTTATTTAATTAAAATGCATGCCTTCTAATTCTTTGTTGCTATTCTTTTCTGAAATGTTTAAATTGTGTTTACATTCAAGTGTCACAGAAAACATTTACTGAGATTGAACATAAGAATATTATATTTTAGCAATGTTTTTGTCTAAACTGGTGTCTGAGACTTACCTTTCAGTATGTAGCTACATGTCTATCTCTGATAATGGCCTCTTCCTTTTTCAGTTTCTTCCCCTCTCCACCTCCTTTCCTTCCCTTCTGACGAACCCATTTTCGTGGTTAGCTTGTCTTTGATTTTCCGTTCATTTGCAACACTCAGAAAATGGTCAGCACACCTCAGCATAGTCTGTCTGTCTGTCTGTATTTAGCCTCTAGCCTCCTTCTCCATGGAGGGTACTGCCCCTTGTGGCTGTTCAACTTGTAGCCAAGCATCTCACTGATCACTGCTGCGTATTGCAGATCAGCTTGTTAGTGTCGGTAATCGTGGCTGTAGGTATCGTCCGTAGTGCTGCATCATCTTCTGAGGGTACTTCACGTAATCTTGGTAACCGGCTACGGGGGGGTCCAGGTTTCAAGAATGTTGGAACACTGAGCTACTAGTTGTTTCGCCGTCATTGTGGATGTTGGGTATCGAGGAATCCATAGGTCCCTCATCCTATTCGTGTAGCCCCTTCCGCCAGGGTTACTTGCGTAGTAGCATTCCAACAACGCCCTGTTTTCGTCTCTTGCCCACCGATGCCTTCTTGTTCCACCCTTCTCGTCAAGGCGCCCTGGTTCCTCAACACCTGACACTGACCTTGTTGATCCGGGCGACGAGCCGGCATGCCTTCATATTTATCTGTCTCGCTCATGTCTGCGGTAGGCTCGCTTAGCATAGGGGGTCTAGCCTTAGGACCCTTACTGGATACAGACGCCCCATACTGCTCCAACGGCGTGTAGTCTAATATGAGGCTTTCTACAAAATGTCAAGCGCCATCTTAAAAAAACCGAGTCGAACACATCAAGCGAACAGTAACTATTCAGCCACAGTATGCCTTTTTTTTTGTCCTGTTTGTCATTATTTATGACATATTATATTTGGTCCAGTTGCAGTCCTTGCTCTTTCCCACATTATTTTTTCATGAGCTGTTTCTGGAGAAAATAAACAAACACAGAAGGCACAATAAAGTGCTGCATGAGTTGCTGTGAGTCACTAGAATTTGATTTGGGTCTGCGTGGCCCTAATGACGCAGAATGACGCACCACTGTCCAATGAACGAGTTTAAAGTCAGACCAGAGGTGGGACCAAGTCATTGTTTTGCAAGTCTCAAGTAAGTCTCAAGTCTTTATCCTCAAGTCTCAAGTCAAGTCTCAAGTAATGTCAGGCAAGTCAGAGTCGAGTCTCAAGTCACTGGTGTAAAAGTCCGAGTCAAGTCACAAGTCTGAAACTTTGAATTTCAAGTCCTTTCGAGTCTTTAAAAAAAAAAAACAACGAAAAAATAATGTTGCAGTTATGCTAAATGTAAATATTAGACCATGTAATTTTTAAATCTGTGTTTTTCTCAACACATGACAAAATAGTGAACTTAGAAAATATACACAAATTGTGAAATTGCACCTCTTTAAAATGCAGCTCAATTAAACCTAGCTCCTAGAATAATTTTCACCGACAGTTCTGAGATACGCTGCATGTTATTCTTGGATGCGGTTGTAGGACCGGCTTTAAAATCGCATGACAAAAATATCATACACATTAAAAAAAACTGCATCACCAACGTAGCCTGGACAACATTTGCTAGTTAGATGAAGTCAGCTATCTCATCTTAGCATATTTATATGCATATTTATAATCATACGGTTCTTGGAGTGAGCGCATACGATCATGAAGTTTAGTAACTTCAGGTCACGGCAACAAGCCCAGGTACAGTTTACCGACGGATGGGTGCAGGACCTTGAAATGCACCGTGTAGAAAGTAAAGACCATCGTACGTATCATAAGTTTACCAGTCTCACAAATTGTCGTCATAAATACACATTCCTTAACCGTTTATTAATAGGACCTTTGAGCTCAACGGTAATTAATTAGTAGTGGAAATAATTTCTGGTACCCATCACAGAAATGTAGCAGTGACAATAATACTGTATGCTGTAATCGTACTGGGCAATTAGTGATACAAAAAACCTGTTTTATCCTGTGAATAAAAGTATGTGTTTTTGTCAATGTACCATAATAACAGAAGCGAAACGCAATATTGTGTCAGGATAATTCACTATTTATGCACAATAAATAAAGGAGCATAGCGCGACAATTTCTGTTCAGCGCCAGACTTGCTTGTAACCTATATCACCAATTATGTTATGAAAATGACGCATTAACTACAACAGCAGACTGACCTTCGTGTAAATGCTTGGAGCAGACTAACCTGTGAGCTGGAGTGTTCTGGGACGTTATATTTGATCTTTGAATGGCTGCAATCCAGGCCATCCGTCGCCTCTTTGTTACTTCGGAAACATGGCTTGAACAATTTCTCTTCAACGACGTAATCCGATAACAACCGATCTCTTTACCCGTCGGCTTCCCGTGGCTGTCATGCGACCGGCTATTGCAGTTAATAATACAACAACTTCTTGACATTTTTGTGTTTATTTTTATCGCTGTATAACTGATTTCAATTGAAAGCCTGCGTGCGTTAGTACTGCTTGCCACGAGTTCCCAGAATCCTTTGCGGTTCTACCCGTGAATGACGTCACATTTTCAATCTCTATATAATATGCATGTTAAATTTTATATTTGGGGTAAAATATCAAGTCTTTTCAAGTAAACCGGTTCAAGTCCAATTCAAGTCCCAAGTCATTGGTGTAAAAGTCCAAGTCAAGTCACAAGTCTTAGAACATTTTTTCAAGTCAAGTCTAAAGTCATAAAATTAATGACTCGAGTCTGACTCGAGTCCAAGTCATGTGACTCGAGTCCACACCTCTGAGTCAGACTATATGACATCATCTTAGCACCTCTTTCATTTTTTAAAAGGCAGCATGAACACAAAGCATGCCAGTGGTAACAACAAATTCTAACTGGTTTAGACAAGAAAAGGATTGAAATATAACAACGTAAATGGTTCTTATGACTATGGTTGATTGCACTGTATACATGTGTCATAGGCAAACAAGATGAAAATTAAAATGACATGATTACAGCAACCATCATTACATTATACTTGATGCTTGATTTCTGACACACAGAAAAACTGGATCTAGCAGTTATTTGGAAAGTACCTCAAGCAGAGTTTAAATGAAGTACTCATTCATGTACACAACTAAAATCGCTTCCCTATGGTTGTAAAGCTGTAGCCTTCCATCAGTCATCTCCTAAATTAGAAAAAAGTGCAGTACATTTTTCATTCAGTACTCAAAGGGTTGGACATGAAATTTTGAATTATGGGCCCAAGAGGAGCTATTATCCAGTCCTGTAGCTTTAGTGCTGAAGAGCCTGTAGCAAAGTTATGGTAAAAGGCATCAAATGTACTTTATGGCTCTGTCCTACTCATGTCACAGCTTGCTCTGGCGCATGGCCCAAATGCCTCCGTCCACTGACCTTGGAGATGATGATGGCATTAAAACTGAAACATGCACACACTAACGGCTGCTCTCGGCCTCATACTCAAAGCCACAACACACACACGCACACACACTAGCTCTAGGACAGCAGCAAGGTGATACTTTGCCTGCCTTTATTTTACAGTCAGCTAAAACATGCTGCCATCTATTGCACGATTCAGCATTAAATTACAAATTCTGACAAGTTTGTCTGAGCAAGGAGAACAATATAGAAGGACAAGAAGGTAGTAATATCACATTTTATGACTTTTTTATTCTATAGACAACTTAAAATACAATGTTTTTTTCAGACACACTACGAGTGTGACTGAACTTTTGGCTTTGAAAGTAGGATGAAATCCATACTAGGGGCACATAGTCAAGATAGTTTCAAAGGGCATCTTTGGCTTTTACTTGAGGGTGATTACAAGCAGACAAGCTTGACAAGAAAAAGTATGAGGGGGGGGGCAGCCAGAGGAAGTGAGGGCCATTAAAGACACTCAGTGTAATTCCCCAATGCAGTAAATGAAATGTAGGTCTTCAGCACTAAAGGGCTAGAGTGGAAAAGGGTGTGTGTGTGTGTGTGTGTGTGCCAGCCATACACAAAAACAAAAAAGATGCAATGACAATGTTTGAACAAGCCTTATGTTTCTCCCGTGTAGACGAAGGAAGACAAAAAGCATGCTCTTTGTACTTTCACATTTTCATCACTGCCTTAATGAAGTCCTGCTGTTACTGTTTAACTAGTTAGTGTATTTTTTCAATATTTATTATAATTAATAAACTTTAACCTCCTAAGACCCGAACTCTTTCATGGCATGCATTTTTAATTTGTCTTTGGGCTGATTGGGACCTGACGAATGTAAAAACCAAAAAATTGCGTGATTTTTTTTTTTGTTGATTTTTTTTTAACCTGATGTTTGTTTGTGACAAAAATGAGATCCACATATGGGGACATTCACTTTAAATTTCGATAGAACAGTGACAGTATAACATCCTCGTAAGTGGATATCAGGCCCTTGTAGAGCAAAATGTAGTATTTTGGTCGAGACAACCCAAAATGTGAAGTCCACATATGTGGATTCCAGGTCCTAGGAGGTTAAATATAAAACTAGAACTACTTAATAAAATAGTTCACCAACACGGTTGGTCTTGTAAATAAGGCAAGGCAAGTTTATTTATATAGCACAATTCAACAACAAGGTGATTCAAAGTGCTTTACAGAGACATTAAAGAACAAAAACAAATAAAAAGCATGATTTAAAATTGATTAAAAACAGTAGATAAAATCAGAACAGTAGATAAAATCAGTAGTTAAAATGTAAGTTTTGAAATTGAAGCTTAAAAGTGTGGATTTGGTGTTTTATTCAAATACAGCTGAGAACAGGTGAGTCTTCAACCTGGATTTAAATAAACTGAGTGTTTCAGCTGATCTGAGGCTTTCTGGGAGTTTGTTCCAGATATAAGGAGCATAAAAGCTGAATGCAGCTTCTCCGTGTCCATGTCTAAACCAAAACAAAGGATACAGCAGAAGTAGTTATAGTCTTTTTAAAAAACTTGTCATATTTCTTTTCTCTTAAACTCTATGTCAACATTACCTGCAATCCAACTCAACTGACAATAGTAAGGTTGGGTATTTGGATGTGCTTGTTAAGACCTTATAATGGAGCCTCAAGCCACTTGCATCATTCAGAGATGAGAGATCGGGTACAGAGGTCAGAGAATCCACTTTTTTCTAACATCATATGCTAAGATATATATGTTTTTCTCATTATTAATCATGCAAGCTGTTATCAGACTCCACATATATCCCACTGGAGCTTCAAAAGCTTTCCATGCTGTATTCAGTACAATTATTTTTTGAAACCTATATAGAGTTTTGGCATTTCACCCTTAAAGTCTAATCAAGTTAAAAAAAACAACCTATGTCAACAGGCTAATAAACACTTCAAGTGATGACAGGTGAAATTCACATAAGGTAAATTTAATATTCACCGAACCCCCCCTGCCCTATGACAGGCCCCTCTGCAACCCTCAGCTGAATAAGTGCAATGGATGGATGGAGGGATGCATGAATGAGCAAGACAGAATAGCATTTCTCTTTTAAACTTACTAGTTCTTATAAAATTATTTTTGTTTAAGCAAGAGAAAACCAAAGCTAAGGGGGGGGTAAAGTTACACGGAGTGCCTGATGGCAAGAGAGCGCGGGATGCTGAGTGCAGTTAAAGGTCAGTGAGGAGGAAGCTGCATGTAATGTTCCAGGTGGAGTCGCTAGGGGTCCTGCTTCCTGTGATAGCTGCCATATGTAACCTGCAGCTCTCTATTCCCAGCACACACCGATGTTGCCCGCTGGACACACAACCAAGAGCTTAGGAAATAGCACAATGACTCACAATCGTCCTCACAAAAAAAACAACAGAGCGCATGGGGGGAAAAAACATCCTTTTGAAAACAACATTTTTGTGTCTGTTTTCAATTTTGTTTATCTATTTTTGTATCCTCACACGACCACCATAAACAAATACTCTCTGATTCTGCTTCTGAAAGGTATATTTAAGGAAAGCTACATGTCAGCTTCAATTGTGAACCCCTGCACCTGTCTTCACTGGTGAGGATTTATCACGCTGTGACCCCCTTTAAAGATCCTCAATGGCTTCAATTATAGCAGAAACTCTACTACCAAGCCAAAAGAATCTCCTCAGATAGTTTTGTTTGGTTCTGGGTGAATGCTTTTCCATCTGTTCAGAAAAAAAAATTGCTGCATTAAATCCATACCCTGAAATGACATATATTTAGCCTGAATTTTTTTCCCATTAAAGATGTCTGCTACTGAGAAATGTCTTCTTATTGGTTTCAAAGGACAGTTTTGACAGCCTTCCAGTCTATTGTAGAATGCAACAGCGGCATCTTTCAAATGAAAAGAAAAGTGCTACTCTTTTATGTTCCAAGTAAATTGGCTTCCTCTGAAGCCAACCCACTCTCATCTATGGCACTGCTTGCCTTAAAGGTGACATAAAGGGAGAGGGATGAAAAAAATGGGTGGTATGATAAGGAAAGGTGAGAAGGAATGAAATTGCAGCAGGAAATATCAAAACTATTTCTGAAGTTAGAGGGAAGGGTTAACATCAGAGATTTGCTCAGGAACCTAATGGGTGTGCTGCATTATATCTTAACACATGACTGGGTGGATGCTTTCATCCAGAGTGCTTTACAAGTAGAACGAGTACTTACATTTTTACTGTGAGTGGCCCTTTGGAGATGGAGTCCTCAACCTTAGCAGTCTATGTGCCATCTGTCCACACTGAACTGCATCTGAATCCCTGATACAACTTTTTTTAATCTCTCTTTAGCGTCTAGGCTTTTTGATTTTTTGTACTTCATTTGTCATGTACACTCTAAAGAGACTCTTATGGAGTTGAATTCAAGAATAGCTATCTTAGCAACAGAGGTCTTGATGACTTGGCATGGATATGGTCGTGTACAAGCCTACATCAAGGGAAAAAAGGAGATAAAGCGTAAAAGTACTCACCCCGGGTAAAGAAAGGCAAGCTAACACCGTGAGCGTTTGTGACAGGTTCTAGTGTTGTGACTTTGAGTAGTTAGCAGCTCAACTTCTCATCCAGTCTTATTGATAGAATAATGTCTATAAGCTACTAAGTTACAGTGATTTTTATCCATGTGCTTGTGTAAAGGTGCAGAGTGAAGAATTTATAATTTATTTATAGTGTATAATAAATTTTTCGGTACCACTTTACAATAAGGCTCCCCTTATAGATGCTAATAAATAGTTTATAGCTATATTATTAATTAATTTGTAAATGCTTTATAAACCATTATTAATGGTTTATTATGCATTAGTTAAGGGTGAGAAAGAGGAAAAAAACTGACCGGTTTCTTGCCAAATAGTGAGCCAAATGTGTTCACCTATATATTTCATCTAGAGTTGCTATATTAAACATTTCAGACTAAGTTACTATCCTGTAAGCACAATCAGCATTTGTAAACATATTTTTTATCATATAAAATTGTACTTCAGAAATGCATTATAAATATCCACAACTATCAATCGGAGCTTTGTTGTAAAGTGTAAAGCATAAAACCATTTATTAATGAATAATAAATATTTATAAATGCCAAATGGGAGCCTTATTGTAAAGTGTAAAACATAACACCATTTATTAATGACTACTAAACATTATAAATGACAAAAGAGAGTTTTGTTGTAAAGTTTAAAACATGTCAACATTTATTAAGGACTAATAAACATTTATAAATGCCAAATGGGAGCCTTATTGTAAAGTGTAAAGCATAACACCATTTATTAATGACTACTAAACATTTATAAATGACAAAAGATAGCTTTGTCGTAAAGTTTAAAACATGTCAACATTTATTAAGGACTAATAAACATTTATAATTGCCAAAAGTGAGTCTTAAATGTATAATGTCACCATTTATAACACTTAGACCTAAATTACAATCAGTGCTTGAAATAACATTTAACTACTGTCAAAAATGGCAATGTATTGTAAGAGTAACACATGTAACATTAAATGTGTTTTTTAAAACACCAAACAGTCACCCACTCCAAAAAAAGTTCATGCCAGACTGGTTCAAACTGGAAATATTTTTTGTATGTCCTTAAATAAGCATCCCAGTGGTCCATCAGGGTGTCGCGCTCCAGTTCCTCCTTAAGAAAAGTCAGTTTCTCTCGCTCCTTGTTAAGAAGGGCAGTTGCAGTAGGGGCAGGATTAGAAGAAGAATCTAAAGAACAAACAAATATTAAATTACAATACTAAAATAATTTATAATCTAAACTTGGGAAACTCAAATAAAATATTGATTAAAAACGGTTACAACTTGAATTTATAAAAAGCCACTTTGTAAAAATTATGTTATATACACATGTGGTGGTTCAGACATTTCTAAAACAAGGCAAATAATTCTTATGTGTACTGCCTTACCAGGGTGTTTAATATAAATTTAATGATGCACATAAACAAAACTAAAAATATACAACTAAGTGATATCAATCGTTTGGAATAACCAATAGTAATAGAGCTATTCACATGTTATGTGATGTTAGTTAGCCACTGTAGCTAGCAGCCAAATGGCTCGGTAGCTAGCTAGCTAGCATTATACTCACCTTCATGTCTAACTGCTGACGTCGTTGGCTTAGTGCAATCTAGATCATCCAGTCTCTGCTTTTTGTATCTCTTCGAATGTGTGCTAACTGTGTAAGTCGCAGACGCACACAAATTTTTATCTTCTGCTCCATCCATGGCGCAGCAACTTGAACGAGCGCCTTCAGTGTGTCTGTTCGTGCCCCTTTGGCTTGACCTTCCAGAGCGCTCCACGGCCTGTCGCGCTCTGAGAGGAGGGGCTTTCCTTAATAAAGTTAACTGTGATTGGATGGTTGTATAAGCTCCTCTGCGTTTAAATTAAATTTGTTTTCCCTCCCTTTGGCAGCAGAACATATTTTTTTAGCATGAATCCAGCGGGTTAGATCTACATAACAAAGTCGGAGATACATTATAACAGGTGAGACAATCCTCTTTTTTGCGTGGGACTATTTTTGATTATAGGGCTTGTTTTATATAGCATGTGAAGTTCTTTAACTCTGAACCGATTTGCACTAAACTCCCATAGAGTATTTTACGGTGTTTCGAGGTGATAATAAAATAAATTACTCATTTTTTTCCACCAGAATGTCTCTGGGAATGAGATTGCGCGCCAGAATAGAAGGAAAACAAACTAAATATAAGGCACTAAGGCTCATTAAATGGCTGCAGAAGAAACACCTGCTAAAAAAGAAGCTTAGATGTCCTGTTTGTCACCATAAGATGAAAATGATTTCCGTGGTGAAGAAAGACCAATATATGTGGTATGTATAATGCATGATAATGTAGTGCATGTAGTAAATATAACAAAATATTTCGGTTATCAATGCAAGAGGGAGCATTAACCTCTTTTCATTATTATTTTCTTCATACTTAATTTTGTGATTATCTTTTCAATTAATGCTCTTGTTTAAGGGTCCATTTCTTTACTTAACTCATTGATATGTTCTCAGGTGCTGCAAAAGAGCAAGTCATAGGAGAGTTTCCAGAACAATTAGAACTGGCTCCCTCTTTGAGAAATCAAAAACATCTCTTTTCAGTTGGATGAAGTTCATTTACAGGTATATGTAGATGTAGACATTAATAGCAATGCACCTTTCATAATTGAACACCAATACGAGACTTGTGAAATAAAATTAGGGCCTCAGTAAGTAATAATTGCCTCAATTTCTATCACAGATTTTCACAAGGGCTCAGGCTCAGACAAGTAGATATGATCGATGATGAAGTGGCTGGCAGCTCCAGAACACTAAGTAGCATGGCAAGACACATTCGACATGTTTGTATACGTGCAATTAAAAGACACAGAATAAACAATGGACACCGTCTTGGTGGTGACAGAGAATTTGTGGTTATAGATGAAAGCTGTCTCCGTCATCAGCGAAAGGTTGGTAAACTCTCAGACAGGTTTGTTAGAATCAATGCAGATCTGACTGTGTCCTCTAAACATGGAAACCTTTACCATAAGTAAAAAAAATTAGTAGAAGCAACCATCTTTTTGAATGTTTCTTTGTAGATATTTAATTTTATTCTTTTTCATTTTAATTCTGTTTAATTTTATTCTTTTTGTTTTCAGTATGCACGTGGACGCTTTGGAAATGCATGGAAAAGGAAGAAATGGGTATTTGGAATGATGGGAATTAAAGACAAAAGGCGAAGGCTCGTGTTAAAACTTGTTGAAAAACGATCAAGGCGCCACCTTGTTCCTCTGATCAGACAGCATGTTAAGTTGGGTAGTGCCATTATCAGTGATGAGTGGAGAGCCTAGAAAAATGTTTTGACAAACATAGGGTACAGACATTACACTGTAAATCACAGCAGGTGGTTTGTAGATCCTCAATCTGGCAGTCATACACAGCATATCGAAAGGGCTTGGATGACCATCAAAGGACATGTCCGTAGACTAAGAGGAAATCGCACTGAGAAGTTGCTGGAGGAACACCTGATGGTTCTTGAGTGGTCATCTTGGCTTGGTTCGCGACACCCTGATGGACCACTGGGACGCTTATTTAAGGACATACAAAAAATATTTCCAGTTTGAACCAGTCTGGCATGAACTTTTTTTGGAGTGGGTGACTGTTTGGTGTTTTAAAAAACACATTTAATGTTACATGTGTTACTCTTACAATACATTGCCATTTTTGACAGTAGTTAAATGTTATTTCAAGCACTGATTGTAATTTAGGTCTAAGTGTTATAAATGGTGACATTATACATTTAAGACTCACTTTTGGCAATTATAAATGTTTATTAGTCCTTAATAAATGTTGACATGTTTTAAACTTTACGACAAAGCTATCTTTTGTCATTTATAAATGTTTAGTAGTCATTAATAAATGGTGTTATGCTTTACACTTTACAATAAGGCTCCCATTTGGCATTTATAAATGTTTATTAGTCCTTAATAAATGTTGACATGTTTTAAACTTTACAACAAAACTCTCTTTTGTCATTTATAATGTTTAGTAGTCATTAATAAATGGTGTTATGTTTTACACTTTACAATAAGGCTCCCATTTGGCATTTATAAATATTTATTATTCATTAATAAATGGTTTAGGGGTTAGGGTTAGGGTTAAACCATTAATAGGGTTAGGGTTAGGGTTATAAACCATTAATAATGGTTTATAAAGCATTTACAAATTAATTAATAATATAGCTATAAACTATTTATTAGCATCTATAAGGGGAGCCTTATTGTAAAGTGGTACCAATTCTTCTTTCTGTATTAAACCATGTCAGTGATGCTTTATACCAGGGGTGAACACCAAACTCAAACACACATCGGTATCAAAGGCATACTCCCACGCTGGTTGTAGTGTAGCGCTCTCACTATAGTCTATAAGGTTGGAAATGTGTTCTCCATCTGACGTGTGAGGCTGCCTTGAAAGGAGCCCTCAGATAGACAGTAGAGAAAAAGTTTCTCCCGGAGGAAGTTAACAGGATTACGCTGAATTATTTACAGAATGCAAGTGTGAAAGAAAAGCGTGAGTGCAGAATGTGTTTTTTAGGAAATGCTTTTTCAGGATGGATTTTGAGTTAATTATATGATATTGAACAAATTTGAAATATTTACTGAAATTCAAGTTACAGTACAAACCAATACTGGTTTTGAATTTCTTTTCTTGAATTTTTTTGTTACAATCAGCATCATCACCGACCGAGTGACAGGAGAACGGCGGCTAAGCTGTCATCCCTGTTGGACAACATCTCCCACCCCATGCAGCAGACTGTGACAGCACTGAGCAGCTCCTTCAGTGGGAGACTGCGGCACCCACGGTGTGGGACGGAGAGATTTCGCAGGTCTTTCCTCCCCACTGCTGTCAGACTCCATAATAAAGACTTTAACTGATCAAGCACACACATCCATACATATGCAATAATACTAAGTGCAATAATCCTTTCTGTCATCGTTGTATTTTTACTCAGTTGTATATAGTATTTGTATTTGTATTCTATTTTTATCTTATTGTATATTTATTTTATTGTATTCTACTGTATATAGTATTTTATTCTATTCTGTACAGTTGTGTACTGTATTTATTCTTATTGTATTCTAATTTTTGCCTCATAACTTTTGCACTGTCCACTTCCTGCTGTGACAAAACAAATTTCCCACGTGTGGGACTAATAAAGGTTATCTTATCTTATCTTATCTTATCTTCTACTTGAAATTTCCTTTGAAACAGTTGTCCAACTCTAATTTCCATACAGATAATAAGTGAGTGTAAAGGTCAAATAATGACAAAAAGTGGGAAAATGTAAGACTCGGAGGTCCTAATTTCCAATTGTGCAGCCTTGACCTTGCTTCTGTAATATTGCTGAGCCTGCAGCTTGGCAACTTGCCTGTTTTATTAGACAGGACATGGTCAGAGCTGAGGTTCACTTTCAATCACCGTCAGAGCTTTCCTTGCTGATGTACTGTACTAAAAGTGTTGTTAACAACTTTTACACACTCCAGCTTATCTACATCACACATGTTGGCCAAGGTGGTTAGAAAGAGGAAACTCATCTGTTTCAGTGAAAAATCACTGAAGGTCATTTACTTGCTAATTGCTAATGTTACCTGCAGACCATACCTGAGCATTGAAAGTGAGTGTAAGGCAGGTTGGCTCACACGCTGGTGTCCCACCAGCTCACCATCAAAGACCAGAGGTTTATACACAATTGCCATGCGCAGCTTGTCACTGTTAATGGGATAGGGGCACGCTCGTAAAATGGAGACAACTACAGTTTCCTATGCATACAAAACAAGCTGTGCTTTCAGCAACAATAATGCACATTTTTGTCTTTGTTCACTTTGTTGTGTGGCATTTTGTATCTGAAGCTTTGTGCTTTCTTAGCTTTGACGTTTAACTTTTTTGGACGCTTACTTTCACTATTTTGCTGTTTGTATTTGTGCTATTATTTATTCATCGCTGACTGTGCTGCTGTCCATCTTTAAATCGCAGAAGCGATATGTTCCTGGTTATAAAAGGTTCAGGTGGAAAGCTTGCTGTGTTCCAAGCGGAAATCTTCTATTCTTTCATAACATAATGAAAAGATTACACAGTTACCATTCTGCACCTGTAGAGGCCAAAGATACCAGAACAAGAATTTTGAAAAAAAATAAAGTGTAAAAGTTTTTATTTCACATTGAATTTAAAGTTTCTAGTTACCACAAACCACCATCCTCCTCAGATGTTGGTGCAACATTTAAAACCTATGTAAAAAAAAAAAGGGTCAAACATTCACCTTTTTGGATGATCCAAGTTCCTTTGTAGGTAGATAGTTGTCCATGTGGTCCGTGTGTTCATAAAGGTCATTTGCATGCCTACACATCCTAAGACATCCTAACACCACCTCTAATTTTTCTCTTCCCTTCCTTCGTGATGATTACACAATGCAGATTGGCCATGCTCTGCTGGGCAGAGCAGGTATTGAAGGTAATATTAAAAAAGAATACTCACTTCCTCTTTGTTGTCACAGAGTATCTGACTGTGCGTATGTGCTTGTCCTGAGCCCCAGCATGAGGACAAGGACACAGATAGATAATGTCTACTATTTCACTGTTAAATAAAACGTGCTTGAGGGCTACTGAATAAGGTTTGGCTGCAGTGTTTCTGTGATGCTTATATCAGTTAACTTACAACAGCACTTACCAGGGGTTTGGGAAAAAAATTGCACAGTCCTTGCAGTGGATGATCTCACCAAACCCAAGCCGGTATCGGGGGATTCATGGGGTCAATGCCCGTCATCAGCCTGAAACTGGGGTCAAAATCTTAAGCCAGGAGAGAAACATGGATAAGAATAAATACTGAGTAACTCAGCAGCTGCTGGAAAAGCAGTGGCATGCAATGCACACACATTAAGAAAATTTGCTCCTGTGTTCCTCAGCTGACATTCAGTCACAGCTAGCCTTCACTCTGGCATCATTTGAGCTCATGCTTGATGTTTCATGTTCAATTTTCCATTGTGTCCTTCCTCCATGAACACAAAGCAGCTAGACTTCTGTCAACAATGGTGGCACACAAGCAGTTTTATAAATAACTGAGAATATCAGCTACCCATGAATAAATCATCTAAAGAAACATGAATATTTAAACTATTTTTATTTAGTCTTGTCTTTTTTTCTGATTTTTCCCTCTCTCCCGCTCTCTTTCTGTCTTGAACCCCTAATTTTCTGTCAGGGAAGACAAAATGCGTACATACTTTTTTCTGCTTCCTCTTCAGTGTTTCAATGTTGACCTGTAAGATCATAAAAAACTCACAAAAAGCAGAGGGTATATTGACAGGTACTGATTTGGACCATACTTGGGAACACACAGAGAAGTGAAATGGAATTTACTGCCCTTTCCCACGAATCTCCTCTGCACCTGCAGCTGAAAGCAGCAGAAAAAGGATACCACTGTGTGCATGTGGCTATATGCATTACAGTGCATGCCAAGTCTCCTTCCCATGAGTGACAAAAACTTGAGTGAGACAAAACTGAAATGAAAGCATAACAAAACACTGATCCAATCTATGCTCAAGAGGACTGGAATTAAGTTTTTTTAGGAGCTGAGAGAGGACAGGGAGGGAGAAATTTTGTTCGATTATGCAGTAGAGTAGTAGAGTGATGAAAAAAGTTATCAGGGACATTATGCTGCTCAACTAAACTCCCAAAAGATGAAGACTGGCGATACTGCGGTTGATCTCCTGTTGATGACCCCTACATCCGTCTTTAGCCCAGTGACAGAGGGAGAGGAGGCATCTGAT
Organism: Diplotaxodon limnothrissa; assembly: GCF_057381915.1. Classification (NCBI taxonomy): domain Eukaryota; kingdom Metazoa; phylum Chordata; class Actinopteri; order Cichliformes; family Cichlidae; genus Diplotaxodon; species Diplotaxodon limnothrissa. The sequence goes on along the minus strand of NC_140597.1, from coordinate 39,352,332 downwards.
AATGAAAACATTGCTCGGTTGCCAGAGCGATGAATTGCTTCTTCTGGTGAGGCGGAGGAGTAGAAGATGGATCACATGGGAGAGAGAGAAGTTATGCAGCAATTAAACAGCAAAGGCAACACACAGTCTTAACATCCAGTCCAATTATAACTATGGAACACCAGGATGTACTGTTTTCCATGAAATCTGAATCTCTGTGTCAGTGTGGGGTGTTCAAAGATTTGACTTATTGCAGTTTTATCTGTATTAGTTGACACTATATCTTACTGCTAAAGATGCAACACTTAGCCTATTCACTTTATTAATGTTTTCCTGTTGTCAGTCTTCAGGGTTTGAGTTTGTTTTGCAACCACCTTTCATATTTTACAATCAGCCTCATCAGCACAAGGGCGTAGTACAAGTGGCAGGCTGTGCGATCAACAGAATTATGCAGCAAAAGTAAGGTAACTGTAACAAAAAGAAAACATGGTGCATTTACTGCGATTTAATCTAACAGATTATTTATAGTTCAAGCAAGATGAGCCATATCCAAGTAAAAATAAACACAAATTAATGGTTACCTTGATGTTAAGAAAATATGGAGAGAAATTTGAGGACTCACAAGCACGACAAATTTGCCTCAAAAGAAAACTTGTAGGGTGGAAATGGAACTGGTGTGAATGACCTGAATGACCAGAGGCCACAAGCATAGAACTCTGTAGCTGAAACTGTGTCTCAAATGCACAAAGGCAATGGATTTGCTTCCTGAGTGTTTTTGTCAGATTCGTTAAGCTGCGTGTGTTCCTCATTCTCTTTTATAAGTCCTACTCATTGTAAAAATGTGTGCACGTGCTTGAGCATGAATTCGACTTCTATCTTTAATCATAGATGTACATCAGCATTCGATTAATTCATCATTTCTATCTAAAAAGTACCTAAAAACGTCATTTATTGGTCTCGTTTCTGGAGCTACAAATAGAGGAATGGGTGTGAATCTGGATATGGTTACATTTTAGTGTAAAAGACCAAGTTCTCAACCTGGTTAATGGACAAATACAGTTTCTAATCCACAAGATAAGAGCAGCACACATTCAGCTCTGCTGTGCTTTGTGTGGTCATGTTTGAGTCAGTGTTTCTGTTTGTCTGTTAATGTTTTATACCAGGAATTAAAGAAAAGCACGCACTAACCCAGGAAAGCATTAAGCTCAGATAAAAGGAAATCTCAAAAGTCACTTTCTAGCTTCACCTGCACTATGAACTCAAGTTGGTGCACAATCTTCAAAAGCGATGATCTGACAGCTTGAGCCTTATCTGCCTGAGCTGTGTTTTCTGCTCGCACAGTTTTGTGTTGTTCCTTTTTCATCTGTTTTGCTTCATTTGCTTTGCCATGACAATCATACTGGAATCCAGGGTCATATTGTTTTGCATGTGCATGTTCATAAATTAAATGTTGGTTGAAAACAAATGAGGTTCTTATTTAAAGTCAGAACTAATCTGATTAGAAACGTAGCCAACTTTGCTTCAAGATGCAGAAAAAGTTTTTCAGTATACAGCTTTTTTTTATTATTTGCATTATTACATGACTTAAATTATTATCCCATTTTTCTACTGTCTAAACAAAAGCCAGTGAAACTAATATACTGGACTTGATCCTTTACTAATAGAGGAAAACAATCCACTGTTGCATGTCTGCTACTGTTTTGTGTTTACTCACTAAGCCGATAAGTGTTTCTGTTGGCTGTTTTGTTGTTTGTTGTCTCTCTGTGCTCATTGTATCTCTCCACAATTTGAAGGTATAATCAGAATCAAGTGTTTTCTATCAAACAGATGAAAATTGTGGCCGAGGAGGGAACCTTGTTTTTATTGAGCAAACTGGCTCTGGTAACTTTGACCTTCATAACCAATGACTGGAAAGCATTTGGACCAATGAGAGCTTTGCTACTGAAACGACCGGAAACATTTAGTAGCAGTTATTACTGCTCATTGAATCATTTCTTCTCAAAATATAAATATCCAAGTAAACCTGGGTTTTATTTATCTTTTGGATTTGATGAAAAAATTGAGAAAAGAAGAAAAAATGTTTAAAAAAACTTGCTCTAAATGCAGTGTTTTATTTGCACAGTCATCAGTAATGCTCCAAGAACTCTAAGAACAGAAAGTCACAATCCATAAAACATAGTAAAGTTCCCACTTGTCCCACTCAGTCATCTGTTTTTCATATTCGTAACTTTCATGCTATGAAAATTTACAGTTCATATACTACCGATCAAACACATGGACACACTATGAATGGATGACGGTGGTGTGTGGGTCAAAAATTGGCACCTTTTAAATGGCCTTAGTTTTTCCAGAGTTTTCCTGAGCTACATGAAATGTTTAGGGCTGAAGGACAAGTTTTTATTTGTCTGACACAGAAGGCAAAAAGATAAACCTGGTGTAAGCAAAGAGGAGACCTTAATTATGCGATAACACATTTGGTAATGTGACCCTTGAAAGTTTAACCAAAATGTCCTTTTTAATTGGATCTGTTTTTATCAGAAAACACTTCAAACAATCAGAGTACCAACTGTTATTTCTATCACTCTGTTATACTCTGTGTAATCTGTTATAGACTGTCACCAGTTTGTCATTTCGAGCCTCCCTGGTGTTCCTAATGTTCAAGTTGCTGTTTGTGTGTCTTGCCTCTGTGTTTTATTTGTCATTTTCTGTTTTTATCTTATTAGTGAATGTGTTTTGTGTCTTGTCTCAAATTTTGTCATTTTACCAAATTGTTTTCACTTATACCTAATTTTTCCCAGATGTGTTTACTTCCCCGAGTACCTGATGTGTGTGTAAATAAGATAAGATAAACCTTTATTAGTCCCACGTGTGGGAAATGGTGATGTCTGCCCTTTGTGTTTAGCATTTCATTGTGTTTCCTTCTTGCTTTGGAGTTGCTTTTGCCTTTTACCTGAATTCTGATGTGTGTACCAAAGGTTTCTCCTGTCTCCTTTTTCTAACTGCTTTTCCTTGATCTCAGTGAAAATGTCATTAAGGTCAAGGAAGGGTGGGTAGGAGAAGTGATAAGGACGTATCCTTATCACCTAGTGTCTTAAACAATGTGAAGCAAGATGTCCGTTGTGTTGAAACTATAACATGTAGAAAATGAACTACAAAATGTGCATCTTAATTCACCACAACTTCTTCTAACAACACCATGTGAAAAATATTTTTTAAAGGTTGGAATTTTAATGAAAAAGGAACATTTAGAGCCAGACTCTGAGAGCCAGCAGAGGGTGATATTTTATTTCAATTCAGTAATCGCGGGGAAGCATTTAAACAGACATTATTAACACACTTACATGTAAATACATATTAGCTGCCCAGCTTAATCATTTCTGGCAATTACAGACCCTGGAATGTACTTCATACTTTTCTTGCTCACTTGCGACTTCTCGGCTTTAATATATTATCGCCCCCTGCAGGTACTGCAACTTCTGCATGCGTGTGCATTTTATGCTTTGGAGAGGCCAAACGTGAAATGAGCACAATAGACTGGCCTGTCTACTACAAACTGTGCAGTGATTTTGAGTCACTTTAAAGCAGGAATATTTAATTGATCCAATTTGAGCATCACTATCAGACCATACATTTATACAGACTTGGTTATAGAAAAAAAAACCATGCTGAATAAAAACGTTATTTTTCAGTTTAGATTTTGAAACTTGGTGGTAAACTTGAGTTTTGATTTTTATCTGAGCTTAAATGTGTTTTTTGGTCCTGAAATTTCCATGTAGCTGTCTTAATAAGTCAATGTGTGTGAGGCTCAAAAACAGGGGGAAAAAAGCTGAGCCACCCATGTGCACTTCCAGAGCCTGCAGCTCTGAACACTTTCATGGCATGAAGGCAAACTTTTCCCTTGGTCCATTGAACAGTGTAATATTATTGTCGAAAAAAGTCAGCTGATTCTTATGGGTTCAGGCTGCAGGCATCCACTGGTTTAACATGGGATGGGGTACATTACTGAGGAACCTGCCTCAGTAGAAACAGCATACTGACATTTTTTGCCATCATTTCAAATCAGGAGCTAAACGAAACCAACTTTACACAATCATTTTTTGTGTGTCGCTGATGAGGTTAACAACCTCCTTTATCATTTTTTCTGCATTGCCACTGTGGGCATCATTTGTTGCTTTGCTCAGTCTGTGATGTACTGAACAGATAACCATGATATTTCTCTGTGTGATCAAAACTTTCCATTCAGTGTCATCATCAGGCGTTGCTGTTCTTCATTGGGGAGTTCATGTCACTTTTTAAGGGATCCAGCAATCTTGTAATGAAGAAAAAAATACTTTTCTAAACAATCAATTCTTATTAAGCACGATTTGTCTTCATTACCATATTAATGAAGTTATTTTCAAAACACTCACCTGAAACAACAGTCTTTCACTTCTTCTACATCATCATCCAGCTACACACAAACACACCAATAATTTGTGCCTAGAAGTCTTTGCATGTGCAGAGAGCAGCAGCGGCAGCAGCAATAGTTTGTGCCTTGATAATACATTATTTACTGTTTCTCCATCCAGGGGATTTTCAGCTGCTCTGGCTCACTCATCACTATAGCAACAACGGCGCTTCAGTCAGGAAGCCATTGTTTTATGTTTCATCACTAACGGTGCGATGACCCAGTGTTTGAGTGGTTTCAGCGCAAAAGGGGTTTGTTGTGAGAAACTCCTCCGAGACCAGAGATCACAAAAGTGCCCTTTAACAAAAACATCAAGAGAAACCTTCTAGTTCTCCATCCGCCCACACAAGGCCACCAGTCTCTGTGCCTGGGTACCTCTGATCTCCTCCTCTCTCTCACTCTCTCTCCCTCACTGTTTGACTCCAGCTTTTTTTCCAAATCAATATCTCTGTGTGTTCTCTGCCTGTTCATTACTGTACATGGCACTGCTCTACCCTTTCACCTTGCCGCTTTATTTTTAATGCTAAAATCTTTCCTGGAGGTTTGTTAAAGCTAACTACATTTCAGCCCGCCTACATACGAGGAGCAGATAAATGAAATTAGATTTCTAAAATATAAATTTCACTACAACACGCTCCTGGCGATTGGTTTGTACTCCCTTTTCCACCTTGATACAACCTCTCCTCCTTATGAGCTCCTCAAACTGTGATTTCCACAGTAAATTTTCCTTTGCTGCAGAGTTAGCAGTCGGTGGCAGTCGGAGGGGAGACGCAGCCACTGTGAGGGATGCTGAGTAATCTCAGTAATATTATGTGATGAACATATAGGTCATGAGACTCCTGGACTTTAGCTTTTTTAATCTGTTTGACAAATTTCTCAGTCTGTCTAAACTACAGGGAATTTTTCACCTATAATTTTCTGCATTTTTTGCACTGTTGCCTCACAGCAAGAGGATCAAAGGTTCAAGAGCCAGGACACTTACGTGTGGAGTTTGCATGTTCACTGTGCTCGCATTGGCTTTCTCCGAGAGGTCCAGTGACTTAATTTTCCTGTCATTGTATCGTTGACTGAAGCATCCACTCACATCTGGAGTTGGTCCTCGAGTACAGCATACTTGTTGCCCCCTGCACCTAAAATTTATGATAGGTTAAATGCAGATAATGAGTTTCCCACGTGAAGCTCAATAAATGCATTCTTATCCTTATGTGGGGACAAACTAGCGTAAGGTTTAGGACCGCAGGAAGCCACCAGAACAGTTTCAGTGCACATCATCAAGTCTCTAGAACTCTTCTGCAGTTTGTCTCTTATTTTGTCTTCTATCCTTCAAACTATACCAAACAATACGTTGCCATCATTAATTTTATACTATTTAGTTTCCACTAACTTCAGTACATTGAATATTATTCTCACTCAGTTATACCAGGTTGTCACTATCTAATGCAGTAGATGAGATGGATCAGCATGGGAATGTTTGGTGTGTATTCCAATTGAACAAAACAGAAATAACTATGAAAGACTCCTATAAGTATTTGTATCTATTACAAAAAGAGCTGTGGATGTCAGATAGGAAGAAAAAAAAAACATTCACATATCTTCTCACCGGGGTTAATGAGTCTAAACAGTCCAAACAAAGCAATCAATGCCGTAATTGCTTGTAACGGAAACACCCATTTCCATGTGGGAAGCCTATCCTCAATGCCCTTATTGTCTGGGGTGCTGAGTTGGCAAACTTGACACTTTGCTGCAAATGATGATGAAGTTATACATTAACTATGTCATATTATTTAGTGAAAGCATGCTTGTGGCGACACCACAGCTCCATAGTCTATTAGATCCATCAACCTCTGTTAGGAGCAGGTATGAATTTCCAGATTGAAATCAATAATCAATTCTCTTGATTTTTTTTAACTGACAGGGATTTGCTTTCAAGCACAGCATCTTGTATAAAATATTTTTTTTCTTCAGACATTTTACACAACTCAGCACACATTACGAAAGTGACCTACGTATGAATCACTAATCACAGTCATTCGTTTAAGAACGTAGCAGTAGCAGCTGGATTTAAGTGAACATAGTTCTTTCTTCCACTTCCTACTTCAGCAAATGTCCTTTGAAAGTTTTATTGCATAATGTTATTAGGTGTAGCTGTAATGATGCAGAGATTAAAAAGTCACCTGTGATGGAGTTTTTGATTTTCCCAATATTCCTAATGGTCTTCTCCCTGCTTCAAAGCTGCACGCAACCAATTATGACATGTATATGCAAACATCTTTGACATTAAACTCTTAGTTTAACTATGTTTTAAGACTGTTTTGGAATTGAACTTGGCATAGCGAGTGAAAGGGAAATAGCTTCTCCTTGAGAGAAGTCCTGTTAAGGGTTATAGTTATGCTACTAACTAACCTTGGATTCATGCCTTTCTCATGTGTTATGATGAAGTGTTTTGGAAAGATGGGCTTAAAATCTTCAAGAGTGGGTTGGGGTTTTTTTTAGTTTTTTTAGACAAGGTTGTACAACGATAACAATGATAAAATGAGCTTGAGATGTAAATATGGACCAAAAGAGGTTAGTAGTTTTTCATAGGAATTTAGTGGATAGCTATGTGCAGCAGCTTGATGCTGATTTGACTCATAATATCCAAAGTATTTTTGATTGATAAGAGTGATTAAAACAGCGCTGTTGTAAAGATTTTGATTTGCAGATTCGTTTTTAACCTTCCTGCAATAAAACTAACTAACACTGAAAAGCGTTTGTGGTCCTGTGTTTCTGTGTCTGCTCTGACGTCTTTTTGGTGGAAGGACACAAAGCTTCACGTCACGTCCGGTGTGGCAGACGTGTGGAATATATTAGGACCCAAAATGCGGCAGCTCAGGTGCAGGTGAGTATTTATTAAACAAATACAAACAACACTGGGAACATAAAACTAGAACCTAAACTGGGTAAAACTAACAAAACAAACCAGAAACGAAGATGCAGGGAGGTCCGGGGAGAGACGCAGGGAGACCGAGGGGAAACAACACAGACGAACCAGCAACGAGGACGAGGTAACACACACTATAAATACACACACCAGGAATCAGGGGATGGGAAACAGGAGGGGAACACACCTAGAAGACATGACAACTGACGAGGCGGGGGAAACGTAACACACTGACATAAGACTGAGCCCTTCAAAGTAAAACAGGAAACTCATACACGTAATGACACAGACTCAGAGACCTACTACACTAAGGGAATGCACAAGCAGGGAAGACACCAACCAGAGGGAACACCACTAAACCCTAGAAAATACAAAACTATCAAAAGTAAAAGTACATAACCAAAAACACTGGGTCACCGACCCAAGACCATGACATCACAGCTGACAACGACAGCTGGTCTTTAATGTTGAAAAAAAAAGAGCTAAACAGCAAAATGTACTTTAGTTTCCATTAAATAAAACTCGCAATACTTAAGAACATCTTTCGCCTGTACACAGCATATTTGTTGGTATCAACAGGGGAACATGGTAATTTAATACGTACTGAAAAAAATGTTCAAAACCTGCTATGATCTTTCTTTAGAAGAGAACGAGAGTTATGAGTCCTAAAGTCTCTGGAAAACTATGGAAGAAAAAAGCTCAATTATATCCTTGAGATAAAGTGTCTTAGACGTAGCTGCCAGAGTGAATAAATCCTGCCAGATTTAGAGATGAGAGTGTCTGTATGTCTGTGATAATAAGTGGTAGCTTGTAACGCTAAGGTCAGAGAGCAAGAAAGAGAGAAAGAGGGAGAGAGGGCGAGAGACAGAATGAAACCGAGAGAGTGGCCTAATTATATTTGGGTGACAGGGGAGAGATGGAGGAGAACCATTTTTCTGGCTATTCCACAGTATTCGACTGTCATTACAGTGTCGGTGTATGACACAATGATATAACAGCTTCAATTCAACATCCCAACAACAACATTGCTTCAACATACACAACTTCCATTTACCAACTCTGACCATAAAGATATCTATCATATAGAGATCAATAAGGTTCTCATTTTTATTGCCAATACAGCTCAAAATAGAAGTTTACCTGCGTGAATTCAGTAACATTACATAGCGCTGACAAAACGGATCCTGTACTCTGGCCACTAAGAATCCATGTCTTACATGACGACAGCTGTGTAGAGGTAAAGTACGTTTATATCTACAGTGAGCACGTTTTCACATGAGCAAACGCACTCACAGTCTAAAAATGTACCTAATGTGCTATATTCTATGCTGTGCTGTGTTCACAAATGCAACGCTATTCCCGTGTAATGTGATTTTTAAGGCCACTTTTTCAGTGTTGTTCATTCTCTTTCCCCGAGTGTCAGTTAGTGTTCTCATTTCTTTTACCTAACGCTGGCAAACAGCACTGTGTCAGAAAATGTTGCAACTCAGCAACTTATTTCTGTGCTCACCACTTTTAGTTATTTCAACTTTGAGCAAGGAAGGGAGTCAAGAACTGGTTCCAGTTAAAACCAGGTTTAGAGTCCATCGGAACCAAAGTCATGAAAGTTAATCAAACATGCCAATGTTGGATTTATTGTATTAAAAATGATAGATTATCACTGTAGATCTGTGTATTTCTTTTTTTCCTCACATAGGAAACGAATCAGGATTTAATAACAGAACCAAGAACTAGGAATATAAGTAGGATCAGTTAATGGCACTGGTATTAGATATCTCTATGAGTGATCGTCTGGCACTGCTGCTGAAACACTTTATTGCTGCAGATGGTAGGGCAGCTATTAAGTAATAATATAACTGACCCAGAAGTTATTACAGAGAAGTCTATCAGTGCAGCCATGGGCCTCTCTTTAAAAGAATATAGTTTGTTATCTGAGTCCAGATTCATCCATCCATTTCATTAAGTTGACTTATTCAACCTCATCACTTAAAAGCAAAAATAAATAAATAAAAATACTTCTGTTAGCTTTTCACTGTGATAGGGATAAAATAAAACGGTAAATGGCCTGTATTTATATAGCACTTTACTAGTCCCTAAGGACCCCAAAGCGCTTTACATATCCAGTCATCCACACATTCACACACACATTCACACACTGGTGATGGCAGCTACATTGTAGCCACAGCCACCCTGGGGCGCACTGACAGAGGCGAGGCTGCCGGACACTGGCGCCACCGGGCCCTCTGACCACCACCAGTAGGCAACGGGTGAAGTGTCTTGCCCAAGGACACAACAACCGAGACTGTCGGAGCCGGGGCTCGAACCGGCAACCTTCCGATTACAAGGCAAACTCCTAACTCTTGAGCCACAATCACCCCCCCACCCCAAAGAAACCATAATGAAGTTCAACACAGCATGGATATTTTAAATGGCCAGCACTTTCTTGTCAAGGCAAGACTAGTGAATAGCAGAGGAACATGCTGAACTTTTTCTTTTTCTTTTTTTTGACAGTGAGGCATGGCAGTATTGATGGTGAACCACAATGTTCTACAGCAGCACATCCACTAAGCCACAATAGCCATTATGAATACTTTTTTGTATTTTTCAGTATCTGATTTAAAAAAGAAAAAGATAAAGTTTTTTTTTTTTTTTGGCTGATAATGCCTTGGGCTTAAATTGTATGAAAGGGACAGGAACATCCCTGTCTACACCAATCAATGAATATGGTGTCTCATTGTTATCTTTGTTGTCCAACTAAAAGGTGAAATAAGAAAAATTAGTAAAGCTTAACATGAAGGTCTTTTTTTAACTTGATTAAAGTTCAAATGACTGATCTGATGTACTGACAGATACGGCGGGATCTTGTACATACGTCTCTTACAGTGAAAAGGGTTTATTTCTAAAAAATAAAAACACTATATTACAGTGTAACAAATGGCTCGGGTAAAATGAGAGATAAATCAGAATTAAATCAAATTAAGGCACTTCTCCATGCAGACAAAGTGACAATTTAACAGAGGGAGCTCTCCATTCAGACTGTCAAGTCATCTGACTATGCCAGTAATACTATAATAATAACAATAATCTCCTATATTTATTTTCCACTTATCTAAAAGCAGAACTGACAAAGTACCCTTGCAGCCTGTTAGGGAAGCTGAAGAGCAGTGATTAAGTGATGGAGGACAAAGCACAGCTAAAAAAATGCATTCAAGGAAAACTGTTGTCTTTGAAGAAACATACTTGTTACCCTATAAGCAGCTGTATATACATAGCTCTGTTCTGTATTGAGTTATGTGTCTTAACACTTGTTTGGCCTTGCTTAAAAGACTCTCAAACAGTTGTACATGTGTACTTGGCATTTTATTGTAGAGAACAGGCATTGTGGTATAATGAGCAGTTTGGGGGAAAATACAGAAGACACTACACCAACTGGTTACAGCTTCACAACATTTTAAGGATGTTGCTGAGTTTAAAAGCCCAGTGCAGCCACAGTACGCCCACACAGGTGCTAATTATTAAGCCTGACTAGAGCTTGTAGCTTGAGCGTGTAGGTGTCTACAAATTTACGGATTGACTGAAATGTCTCTTCTATCTGAGAAAATTAACTTGTTCATCATTTTGCTAGATTTACCTAACTGCAGAATGGAGCCGAAGCCAGTAATGCCCACATGGACTGAAACTATTTAACCTAGAGTCAGGGGTAACTGTTCACAGGAAAGACACTTGATTATTTTGTTATTTGGTATGACATGAGCCTCAAACTGTAGTTAGCTTTGTTCCAGGGCCTCAGTGTTATAACTAAGGACCCCTTGTTTCAAAGAAACTCAAATTTTACCCACAACATTAGCTGAGCTGGTTGTTCATGTTAGTGCCTTGGTGAGTGCTTTAACTGCACTAACTCATGTCTTCCATCTTCCTGTTTGTAACCTGCAAATCAATGTCAATATGTCTTGTTGAAGGATAGATCCTAAATGCATCATGTTGACAGAAATGGTGCTGCCAGACTCACTACAATGGGTGACGTGCTCAACCAAATTGTGTCACATTTACTTTAAAGTGCAAGTAAATGTGTTTTCATGCACGCTCCAGTGTCATAAGACACTGCTGTAGTTGGACTATAATGAAACAATTTCAGACAGAGCTGTGCCGAAGGACATCCAAGGCAAGGATGTCTCGTTTTGTTAAATGCCTGTTGCCTCAGCCTCTCTCTTCTCATGTCCTTCACTTGCATCATTGGCAGGAGGCACGAAGATGCAAATAGGGTATCCAAGGAGAGCAATCAGAGGTGTAAAAAAACTGAGGAGAGATACTGTCACCGTATTTGTTTGCGCTCGTGTATCTGCACCTGCTGATTATATTATCCAAATCGCATGCTCTTCCTTCTCAGGCTTCTTATGAATCCAATCATCTTAATTTTCAAAGACTGCTTTTCAAATTTTGTAGTAACTTTGCAGAAGCTTTAATGAAACGAGATGTATGTGTTTAATTAGTTTTTCACTTTTTTTTCTTTTTTTTGAGCCACCTCTCATTTCTTTACATTTTGCTTTATGCTGTGTGTGTGTGTGTGTGTGTGTGTGTGTGTGTGTGTGTGTGTGTGTGTGTGTGGCTCAGGAGGAAGGAATGCATGTTAAGAATGACTCAAAAGGTTCATGAGGTTCAGCGCTAACAGACTAAAGTGCAACCATGCATCCTTCACTGAACTTATGTATTATAGACAGAGTTCAATAAAGGTCAGGTTTAAAAGGCCTCCTTCAGCTGTCTAAGTGCAGCCATAACATGGATGCGGAGTCAAAACTCAGACAGCACTTAGCAGTCAACTTGGACTGACCTGAGAGTTCCTCTTCATAAATGGTTAAAGGCTGATACAGACAGAAATGGTAGGAGTGGCGTTATTGGAAATGAGCTGGCAGCGTGCTTCAAACAGACTTGTTTCTTTCTATCCGATAAAACGTCTCCTTCTGAAGGTAGATCATGCTAAATTCCTAACAGAGAAGTTGCCACACATTTTCTTATGAGCATGAAGAGTTTTGCTTCAGCTGAGTTACATATCATGTTGTGGTGTGCAGTAACTTTTACAGAAAATTACTTCACCAAAGAGGGCCAGAGGTTGTAGAGTTGCCATCGAGATATTGACCATTCACTGACAATGACCAGTGATGGACGTATTATAAAATTCTTCGCTATAAGTAAAATTGTGTATCATAAGCAGTGAGCTTTTGTCTCTCTGTCGCCCAGAATCCACTAAAACTTTTTCTCTGTGGAAAAATTACCTGTCGTCTCCCAGCTGGTCCACCTCCTACCTGCTTGTTCATACTCAACCATTGCTCTCCACCCAAGGAACCTTGAAAAGTCTATCTCTGCACAGCTTTAGCCTTGGATCTCTCAAATAAGCATCAAATCCTCCTGCTGCCTGGCAGACAAGTCCTCCCAATCTGTGAAACTGAGTGTGTTTCTCTAACTGCAAGTTCTAGTTGTTGTCGTCTGAAAATACTTGCCAAAAAACTAGAAAGCTGTCCATCTCTGGTTAAGAGTCCAAAAATCAGAATTGCCTCATTTAGCTATGATACATTTTTATGATATTCCATCCTCTTTGAATTATACAATATATATCAGACAAGATTTTCAACTTACCCTGCTTTTCAGGCATGTCCTACGAGCACGAGCCCCAAAAGCAGGCCACGTACACACTGGTGTCTTGGGCCTGGGTAATTTAAACCTATATTAAGGTGTGTGTTAGCTTTGTAGCTTAGCATAAAATGATATTTTTTGCATACATTTTTTTACCCTCATGCTTCTATGCTTTATATTGCCCATTTATGTCTATAAAATGTATAGTGTTTTCTTTAATGGTATTAACAAAATAGAAAAATAAAAAAATCATATGTGGTAATCTCCATTGACAATACACAAACAAGTTAAACTCACGACTATTTTCCTTAATCCTGTCCTTGTACTTTATGATACATTATATAGCTGGCATATAAAGAATGCAGTATTTGCATATATACTACAAAAAGCACTGACTTTCACTGGTTTATTGTATCTATGAAAGATGGAGGCAAAAAATGGATTTTGAACAGCAGGGGAAATGTGTCCCCTGCCTTACATCTCTGCATATATTGCAGCAGGTTACAGTGGCTGACTCAGCTGTAATGAGACATTAATGAAGATGTTGGGTAATTTGGGCCGGCAATAGAAACTGGCAGGGAAAATAAAGAGAGGGAGGAGGAAGGATAAGGCAAAGGTAGGAAAGCACCAGCTGTTTTTCCAGACTCTCCACGAGGGGAGTCACAGCTGTCCTCTTCCTCTCAACTCTCCTCCGTCTCCCTAACCTTTTCCTCAATTTTTCCTCTACACACCACTCCTATCCTCCTACCTGGTTGCAGACAGGGAGCAAAAGTGTAATTTTTAAAACTGAATGCAGGGATGTCAGTGCAAAAGACTTAAGAGCTCTGAATTTCTAATGACAGTGGATAATAATAAACAGATGGATACACACATGGATGCTTCATTAGTTCTAAAATATTCTTTGTACTTTCAAAGTAATGTTGATGAAGTCTGGGCGCATTTAAGAGTGAGATGGTATGTCCTCTTAAGGACATATCAATGACATTTGTCGTTTTGTTCTCGTGGAGCACATTAAAGAAATAAAGAAATGGAAAGTGGTAGAAACTAAGCAAGTTTCATCATTAGAATCTTTACTATTATTCAAAAGAATATTGGAGAAACAAAGATATCGGCCAAAACTCTCCTGATTCAGTTTCAAAAATCAGAATCAGAATCAGAATACTTTATTCATCCCGAGGGAAATTAGGGGTTACAGCAGGCAGCACGCTAATGGCGCATGCGCACTCACAAAGGAACCTTCTGACCAACTTTACACAAACATCACATTGGGCAGACATGTCAGAAGGTAGGCTGATAGGAAAAAAACAACGAAAATACACTAGATGAGGTAAGAGGAGGAGAAAAAAAAACTCCACTCAGACTGAGCTCCTAGTGGGAGAACAGTTTGATAAAAGAAAAAACACCTCAGCACAAAAGCACATGACTATCAATACACCATAGAAACACGAGACAAGCAACAGGGCGGGTAAAGGGTAAGAGAGAGCCGGCGTAGACAGCGCATCCGGTCCTGCAGCATCTGTGCTGGTCCAGTTGACTGCTATCATCCCCGGTAGGGCACAAGCATCGAAGGCGTTGGAAAGGGAGGGGGATGTCAAGCTGTCAAGTCTGCATTGTCATCAACTCCTAAACCGTTTGTCTGCAGCTGCAACAAGAAAAGGTCTCCAGTCAACAGTGAGATTGTGCAGTAGATGTTTTCTGTTTGTGGTTATGATTCTTGCTTATGTTTATGCATCTTTATTATAAATATCGCTGTCTCTTTTTGGACACAACGTCAATACATTTCCCTTTCCCCGAGTAATTTTAGTGGTCACAAAGTCTTGATATGAAAATCAAAGCTTTATTTTTATTACTAATTATTAAGAGGGATATTACAGCTTCTTCTTAGCTCTTCTTAGCTATTTTTTAAAATATATTTCACAGATGTTACCTGACGTTCCCTGTTAAATAGAAATAAGCTTCACCAGCTCATTTTTCTTCGGTAAATCTCTCAAGTGCATCCAGAGTTAATGGCCTTCTTCACCAGGAGTTTTTTACGTGGTTGTCATGATTTCTTCCACCTTGATGATATTCCTAATTCCAGACATCGCCACTGTCTTCTTTGGGACGTATACCTATCCCTTTCTTCTCCTAACAAAATCTCTTTGGTTAAAGAGTTCCAAAGGACTTGCATCTAGTATGCATAATCTTTCTCCATACTTTAATCTGGCTTTAAGGTGTCTCTTTTTTTTTTTTGGTCCACAACCTCGTACTCTACTCCTGTTCAGGGTCCAAGTGACTGTTTTCTGACTTGTCTAGACATTCACTAGTGCCTTGGCAGTTGTTCTCAGACACATCTTTAGACACATCACTCGCAAATTTTCTTCAGATAGTCTTTGAAATCTTTCTACTTCTGCCAGATTTGTCCTGTACTGTGTGGCTCTCTTTAAATTTTCCTACTACTCACTTCAGTTCTTGACAGTTGGAAAATGCAGTAATTCACTTTGTATCTCCTGTTTTATGAGAATCAACAATCCTTTTTCCTCAAGTCTAAACTGACGTCTTTTGTTGTTGGCACGATGCTTTCTGAAGTGACAGCTCAAACCCTTTTTTTTATAGAAGTTTTTATACCTGCAAATTGGAAGAGAACCCTTTATTTTTAACTTGATTTTATGTGCTTTGGGCATATCCCTACACAGCAGTGGTTTGTTCTATGGATCAATGAAACAGTCCGTTTTTCAGGGGGCTAATTATATTGACCCTTTAAAAAAGAAAAACGTCAGTATAATATAATTCTGTTTCTGTTTATATGAATTCTTTCTAAAACAAACTAGTATGTTTACACAAGCTATGTTGAAAATTCTCATTTAAAAAAGGACTTACATTTCATAGATGGACTTATCTTTTGTTTTTCTTTCACTGTAACGATATTAGGGATGTTTGCTATCACTGACATCATACAGACCCAACAGTAAAATAAACTTTATGCACAGAGACTAGCACTCTTGCCTCACAGCAAGAAGCAAGACGGTTCTGAGTTTGACTTCACCTCGTGGGGGCCTTTTTGTGTGGAGTTTGCGTGTTCTTCTCCTGTATTTGTGCACTCTCTCCAGGTACACCAGCTGCCTCCCACTGTCCAAAAATATGCAATTAGTGGGGATAGGTTAATTGATGATTCTGAATTGCCCATAGGTATGAATCTGTGTTATATGTCTGTCTGTGCTAACTCTGCTCCAGATTATCTACCTGTCCAGGGTATACCTACCTCTTGGCCTATGGTACCTGGGCTAGGTTCCAGCCCCTCTGTGACTGTGATAAGAATAAACACAAGAGAATGGATGAATGGATAAAATATGGACAAGTGGGATAGCTATAGAACTATTTAATAAATAAACAAGGTGGAGTGTGTCACTATGAAGACACCCAAAGAGTCAGCAGAGGATATTTATATTGCTCAAATTTCAAAAATGTCATTTTGGTCTGACTTAAGAACTGCCAGTGATGCTCTTTAATTGTTCTTGACTTCTCATACAGTGTATGAAGTGCTCTATAAAGTTAATAGGGAACAGTAATGACATCTTGTGATTTAGACAGAGTTGAGCTCTTAGTAATTCAGTTTATTATTCAGATTTAATGATTGTCCTTCAACAGTATGAATGCTCAATAAATGTAACACTCCTTGTGACAATTTGCAAATTAATGCAGATTTGTTAAAAGGGTATTTGTGAAGGCAATTTGAGAGACTAATTTCTCACAGGAAGAGCAGTCAAAATACTATTACTGACTGGCAGACAATACTAGCTCTTCTAAATTAAATGCCTCATTAGGGGGAATTCAGCGCTTTTAAGTGGAGTCCATGAATTAACACTCAGTTCAGCTGTGATGTGATGCCATTGAAATGCATTTTCTAGACATACTAGTTTCAAGTAAAATCGCCCCTACCTCAAATAAAATAAATAAATAACATTACAGTATTTTATTCAAAAAGGCGACTGTGCTCCTATTTCAGTATTTTGAGGTGTTTATGCTTGCCTCTTCTTAGAGCAATGTGGAAAACATAAATCACTGTCCTGTGTGTGAAGGTTTAGGGGTTTTTGTATAAATTATTTATAACATTGTTGACTGTATTTGGATAATTGCATTGTATCTGTGGCACTTGTATTTGCAGGGCATAAACACTGAGTCACATTTTTCACTGGGGTTGTGAACTATAGTTTAGGAGACTCTGCCTGAAAGGGATTATTGGGATGTTGACGTGTTTACAATTTTTTATTTTAAGTAAGCCAAGTTATACAGAGGGATCAGCATGCAGAAACATTATCTTCTTCTAAACCCTGTTGTTGTAAACTTGGCACATTTGATATGCGGCGAAGCACACACACACACACACACACACACACACACTAAATGCTTTCATATTTTCAGCTGCTGACCCAGCGTGACCTGAAGAAACAGGCGCTAGTGCGTGCATCGCAACTCCATGTATAAATAATTCAACTTACTAGGAAATACTATTTTTCACATTCTGGGTGTCAGATGAGAAAATCGATAATACTTTCCAGTAACTATGAAGCTCTAAGCAGCAGGAAGTTAACTTAGCTTCAAGTGAAAATAGGGGAAAGAAAGTCTGTCTTTGTTTCGAGGCAAGTGAAACCACCTACAAATGCTAAAAGTGCACACTAATTAACATATAACTCATAGTTTTGCCCACTATTATCACAGGGTATATCTCTACAAAGACTGAAGGCTGCAGGGAAACAATACACATCCCAAGGCAGGCAAATAGCTCTACGGTAAGCTGGTAGGTGATATATTTATTGTACCTTTGGATGGAGCCAGGTTGTTTCTTCCTGCTTTGCTAAGCTAAGCCAGCCACCTGATACATATATAAATGTATGCTTAATGTACAGACATAAGAGAATAATAATTATTATCACCATCTGCATAGTGTAGGAGTTTAGAAATTTGATATATAGATATCAAACAAGTGGAACTACTTGATGTGGTAACCCAGCAGCCCAAAGTACCTTACACCAGCTACATCATTACAGATAGCTATGCACAATTTCACACCCATACAACTCTGTATTCTGCATATGCTCAGCAAATCAGAACCTCATCAAATCTATGGGGGCTGGATGAGAACTACTACCTTTTTAGTGACTCATGGAACTGCAGGGTACTCCTTAAAGTGGTCACTACTTATACAGTAAACATCCTGAGCTTCAGCTGCACTTTGAGGATGACTTACCCCACCCACAGGCATACGCAGGTATAAAAACACTCAGAAAATCCTCCTCTGGACACATTTGGTATTTTCAAACCTTTACTTAGCAGGAAAATGATTTAACAGCACATCCTTAATTATAAGTGCCAGAGGGAGTAAACGCAGAGGAGGGAGGGCTCCAGACATTTTAAACACTGACAGTGGGAGATACCTATTGTGGTGAGTGTAAGAGTCCACTGCTGATGCTCAGTGACTTGCTCAGAGGCACTTGGAGAGCAGCAGAGGGGGAGAAAATGCTGTTACTCATCGCTTCTCCTACACGTATTTTTCAGTCTGTAAGTTCAGGCCAACAATGGGGGAAAAAAGATTCTGTAACCTTTAGGCAGTGCTTGCTCCCACCTCTACACATGTAGGCAGCTATATCTTACTCGGACTATTGAAAATTCAAAGAGACAAAACTATATTGCTCTAAAGCTGTATTGAATGTTTCTAAGGGTTAGAGAAGAGAAAGGACCACATCTGCACAATAAAATGTTGAAACTTTGTAATCTGGTATGAACTATTGTCCAGTCCTGTATTTTGTATTTGTATCTTTATTTATTTCAGACATAATAAAACAAACAAAAAAAACCAATATATACTCGTCTACATGTATTTTCATTTACGAATATGAATATATGTGTAGATATACACACACACACGTATTTGTACAGACAAACAAGAAAAATATAATAAAATAAAACACATTCGTCTAACATGAGATAACAGTTGTCTGGTCTGAAAAGGAGTAGGAAGAAGTATGCACATACTTATTAACTCCTACCCCTGCTCAACATCTTATTAATCCCACATATTTACCTAATTCTCCTCATCACATATTCCACACAATACACAAGAAAACTTATATCAACAAGGCTGGCACGATATTTATAATTTAAATACGAGTTGACATATTTATACATACAATGGGTGATTGTCTTTTTCAATATCATATCCTTCCAAGAGTAATTTTCGAAGTGTCTTTATGAACTTGCCAATTGTCGTCAAATTAGTTGGGTCTGACACTCTAACATAGTCATGGAGTGACTATGTTAGAGTCCCTGGCCATGGTTATAAAGACAGAAGCATAAGATGAATAAAAAAGTCTTAATTTTCTTTCCCTGCTGCCCAGTAAAGTAGAAGAATTGGTAAATGAAAATGTCTGAGGTCAAAACCTGAATTACATTTTAAGCTTCTGAGATCTGATTCTTTTTTTATGACCACATCCCTGTATCTCATTGACATGAGTGCTTCATAATCTCAACCCTCATTTCAGTTCTGCTGTTTGTCACAAAGGAAAGGTACAACTGGCTCTACACTGAATTTTACAGCATGTCATCTATAGTCCTCATGATGTGGTTATTTGTTTAACTTGCACTCAAGTTCAACAGCACTCTTGGTACTGCCTGTCTCAGTGACCTATGATCCCCATGCAGTTGTTCTCACCACTTCTGTTTATGTCACTTGAAATAACATTACGCTACCTTACATTAATTTACTGGAGACCCAACAGTACCTTGTCCCTAAACCAGCCCCCTCTGAACTCAGTAGTAGTTTAAGTTATGATGACTTTTTTCCAAAGTGAGGCGGGTCCTCACATTGTGACTGTATAATCACAGGTATGCCCCAGTAACATGAGTAATACAAGTGTGTACGCACACATATACACAGACCCTGTACTCCTCCACAATGTGACAAAATGTTTGAACAATAAGGCCAAAAACACTTAACCTGACAAAGAGAACCAACATTTATCAGACAGCTAAAAGTAAACTTTCGCAGATGCGTTTTGTATTTGATTTCAAAGCCAAACAGGATATTTACTTGCTATGTGAATACTGTATATAGTGTGTTAATGTAATGTTATAAACTCCATGATTTTCAGTTTGTTTATATAACAGTTATTATCCTACTGTGCAAAAGTGTTGAGCCACCACTTATCTCTTTATATTTTGCTAAGACAAAGGGAAATAGGTGCAGGTATTTACTGGAACATGTGCAAATATTAGTATAAGTTGGTGGGGATAGGTTAATTGGAAACTCTAAATTGCCCATAGGTATGAATGTGGGAGTGAATGTGAGTGTGAAAGTGTCTATGTGTTAGCGCTGCGACAGACTGGCGACCTGTCAGGGTGTACCCTGCGTCTTGCCCTAAGACAGCTGGGATAGGCTCCAGTAGAGAATGGAAGGATGGATGTACGAATATACAGGGAAATGTGATATATAAGGCAAAAAATTTTTCATGCACTTTGTATAGAATTCTAATGAGTTTAAAAAACAATATTAGTTATGACGACTTTTATTTTTAACACAGCCTGAAATCTCTTAGGCAAGCTTTCTTGTAATTTCTTCAAGCACTATTCAGCAATAGTTCTCCATGCTTCTTGAAGGACGTTCAAAACACTTCTTTATATGGTGGCTGCCTTCTCTTCTGTTACCTGTTAAGATGATCCCAGACTGCTTTAATGATGCTGATTGTGTTTCATTGTAGGGTGTTCTATCAAGGTGACTTTTATCACGTTGCCAGTGTTTCGCATCATTGCCATGGTGAAATACAAAGTTGTTACCAATAAAACGCTTTCCACATTGCATTGTATGGTGGCTCAAAATGTGACAGTGCTTATCTGTGTTCATAATTCCATCAATTTTAACAAAACACTGTGGCTGTAATGCAGCCCCAACCCGTGACAGGGTCTCAACCGTGTTTTACAGATGCCACTCATACTCATCTCTCTCCTGACCACCTCCCCTTTCCCCTCACTAATGGATGGCATCCTGACAGTCACCCCTCCTTTGAGACCATTTTCTGATAAGCCTTCGGTAAAGGGCGCAATGCATCTGTCCAGTCAGGGTCTTTGCTGGATATTTTTTCTTGTGTCTTAAGAATTGATTTTAGATATACTATTCATCTGCTTTAGATCACTTGTACAGTTTCTGAATTTTTTAAGGACACACTACACACTGCCTGTCCTTAATTTCAATAAAGAAAGGGGGATAAATTATAATTTTTTGCTAAGTTGTCTGATATCTGTGTCATGGTCCTGAGTCTGAGGACTCAGTGGTTTTGGTTTTGATTATTATCTTATGTTTTAGGTTCATTCTTGTTGGGAATTTCTTGTTTTCAGGTTTTGTATTTCGAGCTCCTTTTCTTCTGTGTCTCTGTGCCTGCCCTGGTCCCATGTCTTTGTGTTTCCTCCCTGTTGCCATGTCTTGTGTTAAGCTCGTGTCTTTGCATACCTGTTGTATTTCCTGTTTTACTTTGAAGGTTCTTGTCTTATGTCAGTGTGTTCACTTTACGTTTCCCCTGTCTCGTCAGCAGTGTTGGGGAGTAACGGGATACATGTACCGCCGTTACGTATTTAAAATACAAAATATGAGTAACTGTATTCCGTTACAGTTACCGTTTAAAAAGGTGGTATTCAGAATACAGTTACTTTGTTGAAATAAATGGATTACACGGCGGTACTTCCTGTTTCATATTGTGGCGGGTCAGGACTGTTTGGGTTTTGTTTGACAGAAAATTCCAAATTCGTAGACTCCTCCAAATGCAGCCGACAAATGCGTCCTCCTTTTCCCCGAATTTGAAGGATGGGTCGGGTGCGTCTTTCGTGGCCCACCATATCCCAGAATTCATAGCGCGGCCCAGCCAAACTCCAGTTTCCAACAATGGCGGCCGCTACTAAGTTTTAAAATTACTCATACTAATCTTTCTGGGTCACAAAATAAACTTTTAACATATTTTCAGGCGAGAAAGTAGTTGTGTAAACATCAAATATTTGCTCGGTTTATCAAGATATCGCATATTTGCAAAAGTGCTTCGACGTTTTCGGAGACGTCTGCTACCCACCAGCTCGACAGCTAGCCGGGAGCTCGAGGGTTACTGATGCGGCCGAGAACGCCACAACTCCCGGCGCATCATTTTCAGATCACCGCGGAGTTTCGCTGCTCGGGTTAAACGTAATATATAAGTCACTTAGACAACCCAAAAATGTTATTGTTGGGCTTTTTTCAGTGTTTTGTTTGTTCGTGAGTCAATCTGTTTGGCTGAGATTAAAGTTATTAGATTAGATAAAATAAAACTTTATTAATCCCCCGGGTGGGTTCCTCCTTGGTTTTCACACAGCTGACTAAACGTCAAACAGAAAACTGATTAAACAGAAGTATGAGACAGTCGAGAATTTACACCAGTGTCTGGTTATATTTTAGATAGCAAGAAGCAGACGGCCGAGTTTATTAAACTCCACCGAGACAGCGGTGACGCTAATCAGAAGGCTAGACCGTCCAATTTCACGGCCGTTTACTTCCGGCCTACCCGACCTTCTGAGGACCCGGCCCATGTAGACCGTGAAGGCCGGGTCCTCAGGAGGATGCAGCCCATGAATTTGGACACGACCTATGTGTCTGTGAGCGCGAGGAGGGAGAAAAAGGAGAGTGGAAAAGCAGAGTTGTCACTGAGCAGAAACGGGAGCTGGAAGCATGTAAATATAATAATAACCACTGCAGCCAAGAAGAGTAAGTACACTATTAAGACTCGACTGTACACTGTGTTCGTGTTTTCCTCAGAAACAATAAGTTCCGTTGGAGCAGCCTTTCAACGCCTCTCTCTGTCTCTCGCAAGAAAAGTTGACCCAGACAACAAAGTAAAGCTATTTTTTGGCTACGAGCCGACAGGGACCCCGCCGTATTAGTCAGAGGTCCCTTTACTACGGTTAGGAGCCGCGGACCTTCAGTAATAGTAATAAATCACACAGCAATAGTACATTCATGTAGTTGTAAAAAGCATGATAATATATTAAGTAATCCAAAGTATTCAGAATATGTTACTGTCATTGAGTAACGTAACGGAATACGTTACAGATTACAGATTACAGAATACATGCCCCAAAATGTATTCTGTAATCTGTAATGGAATACATTTTAAAAGTAACCTTCCCAACACTGCTCGTCACCACCCAGCTGTGGTGCCCTCCTGTATCCCATTCCCTGATTGCCCCCGTGAGTATATAAGCCCTGTGTTTTCTCCTGCTTGTTGCTGGTCTGTCTTTGTTGTCTCCCCGTGTTTCTGCTGTATGTAGGTTTTTAAGTCAGTTTTGTTAGTTTTCTCAGTTTATGTTTCTCTTGGTTTCTCTGTATGTCATTCTCCGTTCCTCCTGTATCCTGTTCACCTCACTAAATAAAGCTCACTCTCCATATCTACGTCAGTGCCCGCGTTTGGGTCCTTATACCACAACCCCACACGTCTGCCGTCACAGCCGTGACAATCTGCTTGATTTTGCTGTCATTTTATGCTTGAAAGATTCACGAGTCAGTGTTAAGTAGCTTAACAAACATACAGTCCTCTGAAAATGGTTACAAGTACAAGGACTGGACTAAAAAATAAAATAAGAAGCAGCCAACCTTTGGAAAGCCAGGAGAACTATTGCTCAACGCGATTTTAAAAAATCTTGACTTCAGCTTTTTATATAAGATTTCTAACATAATGAACAATGGCAAAACTGCCATGTAATTCTTTTAATCTAATTATAACTATGTCTATTAATTAAACTTAAAGTTTATGCCTACATTCCTTCATAGAGAAGTGATTTTTCACACACTAATTTTTGCTTATACTTTTTCTCCTAAGCTGGCTCTTTACAACTTTCCCTATTGTAATTCTTTCAAGTTTGATAAATACAGCCATTGGCCAAACACAAAATTCTCCAGCCTGCCACAAGAAATGCACATATCAGCTGCCAAACAGAACCTTAGGCTCATGGTTCTCTGCCAACTCTTAAGTCTTGCATAGAAAAGCAAACATATTCAGATCCCCATAGAGAAAAAAAACCCCTGCAGAAAAGTCAACAGGCACATATCTTATATCCACTGGTGGCTCATTCTCACCATCTAGGGTTCATTTCACACCTCTAAATACTTTTACATCTTTTGCTGGTTGAGCTCTCACGGGCGGACCTACTGAGCAGCAGCCACTGCTGGCTGAGCCGCTTCTTTCCTCATACAACCTACCTTACATGGTAATATAACCCAGTGTACAGCACTGGGATTAAGAGCTTAAAAACATTTTTTTTGCTTTTGCTAATGCTTGTTAAGTATTTGTGTGTGTGGGCAAGTGTTTGCATTTGCATTTAAACCAACAGGAACGCAGAGAACACCTAGAAGTTTTAAGTGTTTCCTTAAGGTGGAACTATATTTCCAAAAACATCAGCTAATTCCCATATAGCTTTAAATATGACAGCTAATCATCAGTACGACTATGCCATTTCAACCGTTGCCACAGGTTCAGCAAGGCTGTGTGCCTCTGCACTTTGGAAATAGGCTTTGACAAAGAGGAAATCATCCTTCCAGCTTGCTTGTCATTTAAAAACAACCACTTTACATTTCCTTTCACTCTACTAATTAATATTCCTTTAAAAATTCCATTAACACAACAACAGCTTCCCAGCATAGACGCACTCATTAAAAGTTGTCTTTATGTTACCATGGCAAAGCCTGATAACACATTCATTGTTGTGGTGTTGCTATGTTAATGTTCCCACAGGAGCTTCACAGGCCTGTTGGCTACTTACAACTCAATTAGCTGTCCTGAACGGGTGATACACTAAAAGAAATAATATAGTGGGTGGAGAGGAATAATAAAACATAACGGTTTACAACACATCCATGATCATTTCCAAGCAGATTTACAGCACAAAGGGTGGTGAGAGTCTATATGAAAGCTAATGAAGGATTTAACAATAAACTCTCCAAGGTCCTGCTGGTATTAAAATTCTGATTTGCACAGAAAAAAAAAGCAGCTATAAAGTTGACCTAGTTGGGCAAGTGCCCAGTGATAGTTTCCTGACTACTATTTCTCACCCAGTGATGCTGTTATCTTTCCTCTGCAATCAGCCCACTCTCCACTTTCTTACGTCTTTTTATCAGATTGTGTGCCAGCTCAGTGTTAGTCAGAGTGTGGTGCATTTGTGGGGGCTGTTAGTTTGATTTACAAAGAAAAGAGTCAGTTATTCATTAGGTAAAAATACAAACGTGGTTTACACCATTTGTCACCTGAATTATGAATGAAGGCAATAAATGCAAACGCATAGCTCATAGGCAGTAACACATACAGTAGCTTGCTTGACTGTTAAATGACAATCTCCAGTGAACAATGTGTTTTTATTTTTTTTAATAATTAGTAAGCGACTACCACATTAGTTTACTTTGTTATACCGGGGAACAGCATAAAGCTATGGTGAAATGTCTGTGAACCCCCGGTGGCGCCAGTGTCCGGCAGCCTCGCCTCTGTCAGTGCGCCCCAGGGTGGCTGTGGCTACAATGTAGCTGCCATCACCAGTGTGTGAATGTGTGGATGATTGGATATGTAAAGCGCTTTGGGGTCCTTAGGGACTAGTAAAGTGCTATATAAATACAGGCCATATTAAATGTCACCAGAAGCATCATAATATTTTCTACCAGGTAAAAGTTAAAGTTGTTCTATGAAAATGACCTAAAATTTCTATAAGACGATGCTAGATGAAACAATAAATGTCTTCTTGGCACTACTGCTGGACTAGGGGATCACATTACTGAAAGCAAAGGTTTTTCTACACATAGAAATTTATTTGTATATAATTTCCCTCAATAAAAAAAATGACATCTAATTATTTTGTTTTGTTTACCTTGGTTATCCGGTTTCAGGACTTTAGAAAATCTGGGCCCTGTTTCAGGAAGCCGGTTTAGTGGAAAAACTGAGTAAGTATACCCTGAGTTAACGAAAACTCTGGGTTTTCGGTTTCACAAAGCGAGTTCAGATGAAGCCTGAGTGAGTCACTATGACGACACACGCCGTGAAGCTAACCTGCCCCCTAGCAGGTTTACTTCAACTAACCCTGACTGTCTCCGCCCCTTTGTCGGAAACCTGACAGTAGGAAGTGTCAGACATGGCGTGCTCCTTCCTTGAAGAGCCAGTAGATCGTGAAGCCCAAATTCTCCGCAGAGCTCTCCGCCGGGAGAGAGTGATCAGAGCGCGTTTGGACATTTTATCATTTCCTGATGATTGTCTGTGTGAACGTTACCGTTTCTCAGCACAATCTATAATTTATTTGAATAACATCCTCAGGCCTAATATTGCTCATGTGACACATCGCGGACATCCTCTCAGTTCTGTACATATTATTTGTATTGCACTTCGGTTTCTTGCAAACGGGAGCTTTCTGTATAATATTGGTGACGCTGAGCACGTTTCCAAGGCTACCGTCTGTCGGGCAGTCAGGTTGTTACAGTTGCACTGAAACGTCTCCTCGTCTGTGGTGTTCCCCGGTCATAGACCCACAAGATTCATCAAAGAGGGATGCCACAAAATTGCAGGTATCAGGATGAACAAAACTTAATTCATGATGTGGTGATACTTGAACTACTACTTAAATTTTACATTTATTTTCAGGGTTCCCAGGCGTGATTGGCTGTATAGATGGCACTCACATTCCAATCATTGCTCCTTCAGTAAATGAAGGAGACTATGTGAACAGGAAGTCTTTCCACAGCATTAATGTGCAGGTACATAGTTCCCTGTAGCATTTCAAACTAAAAAATTATTTCAGTATAGTAATGGATGCTAATTTGTGTTCTCTGCACTGTGAAGATCATATGTGATGCTGCCAACATTATCACAAATGTGGAAGCCAAGTGGCCAGGCTCTGTCCATGACTCACAAATATTCCGTGAATGTACACTGAGCACAAAATTTGGACATGGTGAGTTGAGAATACTTTAAAATATATAAAGACCAATTGCTTCAGGGACATTTGAACTGAAGTGTATCCTTCTGTCTTAGGAGAGTTCACTGGCTACTTGCTTGGTGATAGGGGGTATCCATGTTTACCCTATTTGCTTACCCCTTACTCTGACCCTGAACCGGGCCCACAGCAGCGATATAATCTGGCTAATTGCAGGACAAGAGCCAGAGTTGAAATGACTATCGGAATGCTTAAGGCCCGGTTCCAGTGCCTGCAAAGACTCAGGGTCACCCCAGAAAGGGCATGTGACATTATTGTGGCATGTGTGATTCTTCACAACATTGCCACAATTAGAGGAGAACACTGTCCTTCTGAACCAAACATCAGCAGTGATCCAAACCATGAACATCCTGACCCTCCCACGGACATACAAGATGGAAGAGCAGTCAGAGACACCATATGTCACAATCATTTCTTTTGACCCATCACCTCAACATGTTGAAAGAAGAATAAACAGATTTTTTGTTCAACTGGCTTTATTGGTCGCCTGTGTTTCCTGTACACAAAGTATTAAAAGATGTAAACCTCATAAAGTGTCTCTGTTGCTTCCTCCTCTGTAACAGCTGTCAATGTTTCTTCATTATTTTCCTGTAGTAAAGAAATAGACAACATTGCTGTTCTACTGTAAACTCATATAATCTGTGGAGTATTACTCACAACTGCATGTTGGTCTGGCTCAACAGGAGGCTGCACCAGATGCAGTACACCATCACCATCAACTGATAGAATATGAGGTTTATACAGGTCACTTATAACTTACAAGGGACCAAATGGCAATTAACAAACATACCAATCACCTTACACTTCATTGTCATTATGCTCTCAAAGACAACCAAGACTGAGGGAAGGCAAAATCAGTCGGAAAATAACTTCACTACAAAATAATCCATTATGGTAAAGAGTTTATCAAATGAATGAGTAGCACTGCAAAGGTGACTGTGAAGAAAGGATGTATGCACATCATGTATTATTTTGAATTTACCCCCTATGTAGGCACTTGTGTCTTGCGGGGTTATTGACTCAGAGGATGTCCCCGCAGAGATGCCTTCGGCCACAGGGCGCCCACTGTTTTGGCTGAGGGCCAACTGCTCAGCCTCTGTGAGTGGTGGTGGTGGAGGACCCCCACCTGTTTTTCGGGCCTCCGCTTTTTTTCTGTTGGCTATAACGGGTCACATTTGAGCATACAGAGTAAGCAAATATGTACTTGTAATGTGCTCAGATAATTTCAATAAGTGCTTACAGAAAGAAAATTAATGTAGCCTCTAACTGCAATTGATTTACATGGGACAAACAGACCAAGCACTATGGCTCATAATACAATTACACCTTACCTGTTTGGACTATATTTTTATATTTCATTTTTACTTGCTGCCAGGCACGTTTGGGGCCTGTTGGGTTGCACCTGCGCTCACATCACGTCACAAAATAAAATGTATAAAATAAAAAATAAAATAACATATGATAAAATAACGTGTTAAATGGGTGGAAATCCCTAGATCAATGTTTAAATTAACACTCACGCATTGACTCTGTCGGCTATGTTTTGCCATGCATGCTCACTTTCTTTTGCAGCTGTCGCTGTGTTACTTTTTTCCGCGGAATTTGCATGTTATCGGCATATGCTGCCATCAGAATTTCGGCCTCAAGCGCTGTGAAATACATTGACCGCGCCTTCTTTCCCTCCGTCTCCATGGTGACTCGCTTAATCTGTGCTCCACTGATCAGGGCTTTATGTATCCTCGTCCGCGCGCTTCACTTGGGGTTAAAGCAACTCCGCGTTGACTGAACTAATTGTTATCAGCCTTTCTGAAACCGAATATTCCGAGTTGGACAGTTCGGGGTTACTCAACCCTGAGTGTCGTTTTTCACTCTGAGTTTTCTAAACCGGCTTCCTGAAACAGGGCCCTGATGATATTTCAGGTCATGTTTATGCAGAAAGATAACTTAAAACTCACAAACTTTGTCCTGCAGTAGTTTCCTAAATTCCTCTCTGTAAGTAACTAAGGAAAAAAACTTATTCTATTAAAGGTAATTTTGAGAAACATTTCATTTTTTATGGACATATGCACAGTGTATATCTCCTGCACTAAAACAAATGAAACGAATCAGGCAACAAAATCAACTGGTGATATTAAACCAACCAAAATCAGTACAAATAAATAAATAAATAAATCTATCTGTTGGCCGTTAGTTTATCTTTTGGATATTTGCGTTTCATTTCATCATGCTTACATCGTGTTCACATCATCTGTCAGAAACAACACTCAGCCTCAGTAATGTGTAGAACCAATTTAGCCAAAGAGACACCTTCACTCTGTGAAGCTGTGCGTCTCATTAGAAGAGTCACAGTTGAAAGCTCTCGTGCACTTTTAAGATTGTGATTCAAGAGTGGACTGTAATAACACGGTCAAGGTTAAGGCAAAGTCTGATAGCTGCTGATAATGAGTCAAAATATTATCAGTGAGAGACGTCTGGAGCGACTCTCATGTGATCCATCACAGCTGGTGGCCATTGGTTGAATGTGATTTGTCCAAAAGTCAATTCAACATATGGCACCATGCTGTTCCACTCAATTATTTTTGAGTCATGAACGATAGATTCTATATACTAGAGCTGTGACCTGAGGTCTGATGAAGTCATTGCAATATATTTGGATTATGCCTCTCTACAAAACACAGTTTCTAGGGAACCTAAACGCAGGCAGTGCTTTCAGGCTTCTGCTTGCAGAGAGCTCATGAAAACCAGAAAAAGTTCAGCGGATTAAACTCTCATTTGGGAAAACATTTAAAATGAAAAATATACAAGTTGTGTCTCCTTCCATTCTTAACTGCTTATGTAAATTAGGTTATTGACAAGTTATGCATAATGTACACACCCACAAGAATGTGTCAGTGGTTATGAGAGTTCTTATTTTCGTTGTTCAGTTCAGTTGTGAACTTTTTGTGTCGATATCCATCATAAATATACACTCCTAATATGCTGTTAAAAAAAACTGGATCATTCATCCATCCATTTTCTTCCGCTTATCCGATTTAAGGTCACAGTTGGTCAGGAGTTTATCCCAGCTGTCAGGGCGAGAGGCATATGACAGCTGGGGAGAGACAGACAGTCGTTCACGCTCACATTCACACCTATGGCCAATTTAGAGTCACCAGTTATCTTGGCCCTATGCATGTCTTTTGAATGTGTAGGAACATCCAATAGCTGGAGAGGAACCATACAGACATGGGGAAAACATGCAAACCCCATACAGAAAGGCCCAAGCCAGGCGGTGGACTCACATCCAGAACCTTCTTGTTGTGACGTGACAGTGAACCACGCACCACAATGCTATCCATCCTCTGGATTGAACCACTGGATTACATCAACCTTTCTATATTCTATACTCCATCCACCACTCCCCTTTCTGCATCCCAACCTTTGTAAATGGTACACTGTAAGTTTTGGGCACATAGGAGCAGTTAGTAGGTGTTGTTTTGTTGTTGTTGTTTAGGTTAGAAGCCTGGCATTTCTTTGACTTATGCTTTATTATTAAGGCAGAGTAGGGTTCATTAATAAGGGTTTTGGTGTAAGTCTTGGGGATGCCTGCAGCCTAGATTTTCCCCCAGAATATTGACCAGTAATGCTGCCACCCCATTTCCATTCAAACAAATTGTGGCAGATTAAGCACTCTAAAGGTGTTTCTGGTTAAGTTCATGCATGTTTGGAAAAACCTCAGTTATGGCCTAATGACTTTGCCTCTGGCAGATGGTATTTCTGGACTTCTGGTGTAGGTGGCAGATATCAAGGCTTAAATCTTTTCCCTGCCCTGGTTATGGTTTATGAATGCAGATGATTTTTTAAAAAGTTCATCAAAAGACGAATTGTCATGAGACAATAGTAAGTGGTGTCAAGATTGCAATTCAACTAATGCATTCACTCATTT
The DNA here is from genome assembly GCF_057381915.1 of Diplotaxodon limnothrissa. Classification (NCBI taxonomy): domain Eukaryota; kingdom Metazoa; phylum Chordata; class Actinopteri; order Cichliformes; family Cichlidae; genus Diplotaxodon; species Diplotaxodon limnothrissa. The sequence continues at coordinate 39,321,420 of NC_140597.1, read as the reverse complement.
GCTCTTCACACTGACTGTTTAACTGCATGCGAGCAAACACTGATCAAATGTGACTGGGCTATACTACTCAGACTACAAATGGAAATCAGAAATCTTGTCCCTTGCTTACAGATTCAACATTTTTATCAGTTAAGATTGGGTTTCGGCAAAGCCACTACTTAAATTTGGGGAAATACTCTATGAAAAGCGTTAATTATAGTGCCGCATTTAAGGGTGAAGACTGTCAAAGTCACTCGGTAACCTCCTCATTTATGAACCTGACCTAACTGCAGACAACCCTGGTGACTGAACCGAAATAAACAAAACAAGCGTGCCTGTAGTCTCAAATTATACTGCAGATTCAATTAAGCAAAGAAACCTTCTTGTCGTGTCCTGCTGTGTCACAAATTGTAAAATGGCATCTCATGATGCTTGTGTGCATAATTGCTTGCGTTTGTTGATACTGGGAGCACATTCATCTGCTATGTCTACTATTCACATCAAATATTAGTAAATAATATTGTACTGGTAAAGTAAGTGCAGAGAATCTGTGACATATTCAAAGTATTCTTCCTGAACTATTTTTTTTGTGTGTCTAATAAGTCAATTTGTGGTTTGCCTCAAGGAATTTCCTGGAGTACCTTTCTTTTGATTTTAGTGTCTCTGATCATACACGTTCATTTCCACTTTAAAGCAAATGTACCCGCAGCTATACAGTACTTTCTTTTAAATTGGTCTGAACCCCATAGCCAACTGCACTGAATCCACAGACGTTCGCTTTTCAGTGTCTTAGCCAGCAGCAGTAGTATGTGCATTTATTATTTAACACCCGGATAAAGCAGTAGGTGCAAATGGTCATACCTTACCTCTGCATACTCAAAGGGATTTGAGTGGCTTTCTTCCATAAAACCAAAATGAGGAATATTCCTTAAACTCTCTTTTCATTTACAGTCAGGTCCATATGGATTTGGGCAATGATACAGCTTAGTGTTTTGTTTTGCTGTCTTCTTGCTCTGTAAGCTACACCACTTCAGTTGATGTTAAAATCAAACCATCAAGAAAAAAAAAGCACCAACAACCGGTATGACGAACGCGGCCGTGACTCTGGCAGACGAGCTGAACACTTTCTATGCTCGCTTCGAGGCTGCAGCTAAGGTCTCCAACAATGCTAGTGTTAGCGGCGCTAAGGGCTGCAGACAGGAAGATACTGCCAGCACCGGAAACGTGCTCGTCATCTCCGAGCATGAAGTAAGGAGAGCCTTCAAGAGAGTGAACACCAGGAAAGCAGCAGGACCAGACGGCATCCCAGGTCGTATCCTAAGAGACTGCGCACACCAGCTAGCTCCTGTGTTCACTGAGATATTCAACATCTCTTTATCTCAGTCGGTGATCCCCACATGCTTCAAAGAGTCCATCATTGTTCCTGTCCCGAAGAAACCCCACCCTGCTTCTCTCAATGACTATCGCCCTGTAGCCCTCACCTCAGTAGTGATGAAGTGCTTTGAACGCCTGGTCAGAGACTTCATCATTTCTTCACTACCAGACACACTGGACCCACTACAGTTCGCTTACCGTCCAAATCGTTCCACAGACGATGCCATCTCTCATCTCCTCCACACATCACTCACTCACTTGGACACTAGAAGGGGGAATTATGTTAAAATGCTCTTCATAGACTACAGCTCTGCATTTAACACCATAATTCCCTCCACACTCACCACCAAGCTGGAGCATCTGGGACTCAGCTCATCTATGTGTCAGTGGATCTCCAACTTCCTAACTGGCAGACCACAGGCAGTAAGGATGGGCGGACATGTCTCAGCCTCCACCACTCTCAGCACTGGAGCCCCCCAGGGGTGTGTTCTGAGCCCCCTGCTGTACTCTTTGTACACATATGACTGTGTGGCCACTACCAGCTCCACCACCATCATCAAGTTTGCTGACGACACCGTCGTGGTGGGCCTGATCTCTGATAACAACGAGATGGCCTACCTGAAGGAGATTAGGAATCTGGAGAACTGGTGCCAGAGGAACAACCTCCTTCTAAACGTCAGTAAGACAAAGGAGCTGATAGTGGACTTCAGCACTAAGCAGGAGAGGAACTACCAGACCCCCGTCATCAACGAGTGCCCAGTGGAGAGAGTGGACAGCTTCAAATACCTCGGAGTTCACATCACGCAGGACCTGTCATGGTCCTGTCACATCAACACCGTGGTGAAAAAGGCCCGACAGCGTCTCTACCACCTCAGACGCTTGAGAGACTTCCAACTGCCCTCCAAGGTGCTCAGGAACTTTTACTCGTGCACCATAGAGAGCATCCTGACGGGAAACATCTTAACCTGGTTCGGGAACAGCACCATGCAGGACAGACGAGCTCTACAGAGGGTTGTGCGGTCAGCTGAGCGCACCATCCGCTCCGAGCTCCCTGACCTGCACTCAATCTACAGCAGGCGGTGCTGGACCAAGGCCAGGAAGATCGTGAAGGACCTCAGCCATCCCAACAACAGACTGTTCTCTCTGCTGAGGTCAGGAAAGCGATTCCGCTCCCTGAAGACCAACACAGAGAGACTGAGGAGGAGCTTCTTCCCGCAGGCGATACGGTCTCTCAGTCACACCACCACACAGTACTGACCCACACATATGGTTCTTACACACACACTGGACTTTCTGGACTTTGGTTTTGCACAACACTGGTCACTATATTCTTCATTTCCGGTTAATACTTGTACAGCTGCTGTTATTGTGTATATATTTATTTATATTTAGATTTCTTCATACATTCTTATATAGTTCTATATTGTGTATTTTGTTGTACAGTTATTTTATTTTCAACTTTAATTTATATATTTATCTTTATCTTATTCTTCCCAGTTAAATTTACCCTTCATTCTAATTTGTGTTGTACAGTTATTTCATTTTTAACCTTAATTTATATTCTATTCCTTCCTAGTTAAATTTACCCTTTTTAATTTTTCATATTTATTTCCTATCTTATTCATAGCCTTTTCCTTTTTTGTTTTCTTTAGGTCACGAGCAGTTGTCCAAGCATTTCACTACATATCGTACTGTGTATGACTGTGTACGTGACAAATAAAAATTTGAATTTGAATTTGAAGATAAGATTGACTGAACTGCAGACTCCCAGCGTTAGTCCTTTCAACGGATAAAATAGATTCACGGCGCAAACTTGTAATGCACCGAGCGCATACTGCAAAATCAACCCAAGACATAAGATATTCCTCAGTGGTCGAGTCAGTCACCTGGTCCGAATCCAGTAGAGCATGCTTTTCATTTACTGGAGACAAGCAGCAAGTTAATATGACTGCAGTAGAGTCCTAGAAGAACATATTTTGGGAGGAAAAACAGCATCTGATGATTATCTATGATTTCTGAACTTCAGGCAGGCATTAAATTCAAAGGATTTCCAATGAAATCTTAAAATATTTTTTATATTTAAAATTATGGTAATTTGTCCAATTAATTTTGAGCTTCTGAAAATAAGGCTATAAAAATTGCTGTAATTCTTTCACTGTTAATACACCAATTTTGTCAAAGCCCTTGAAGTAAATCTGAAAGTCTGCACTTCTGTTTTTACTAAAAATACACTGTACAAAAACTGTGCTATTTTCCACATACTCATGGATGTGAGATGATGTGGAAGCATGGTTTTGCACCTGTAGGTCATTATATTTCCAAAACGAATTCAAAATGAATTTGTCAGTGCAAAGCTGATTTACCAAGCCCCTCAATCATGAACTAGTGAACTCTGATTGCAGAGAAGAATGGGGACAAATGGGATTTTTTTCCCATTTCAAGGCCTAATGCTGTATACAGAGACAGAACAATTTAGGTGACCATGTTGTTCACAATAAGCAAGCTTGCAGTGTAATAAACCTTGTGCAAAAGTTAAACTAAGAGGAGGAAAGAAAGAAACAGAGATACTTAAATTGTGGATTCTCAGCAATCAATGTTGTTTATAACATGATAATGTTGTCTTTAAAGTCTCTTTTTCACAGCAGATTTGGGTAATGATATCATATACTCTAACAAAAGTTTCTATATATTTCCAGATATTTACCATAAATAAAATCCTACGCTATTACAATAAAAAGGATCCTGACATCGTCTATTGCCTTCCTTGGACATCCAAGCTAATATTTGATCTAGCTCAGCTGCAAATATGTTTTTGGTATTATTTATCTATTTATGTTATTTTTTGCTCCTTTGTTTGTTTGTTTTTCTGAAAGCAAAACTTACTAAAAATATTCTCTCTTTCTAATGGATTAGCTTTGTTTCTGAGGCTCAAGGATTGTTTCACATCCATTGAGATGTTTTTGGGTGTATTCATAGAAGCAGTTTCTAAATATAAATACATACGATTCCTCTCCAGTATGGAACGCCAGGACTGCCATAATGAATTCATTAAATACACCATTAAATAATTAATTGAATGTGGCAATAATTAATTAAAATGGGAAATAATTAATTAATTGACACATTTAATTAATTAATTATTGCCACATTTAAATAATTATTTAATGGTGTACCATGAATTTATTTTATCTGTCAAACTCCCCCATCAAACTCAGGGGGCGGGGTTAACGCCGATTGAGTCAAAACCATTGCTTTGGCCTAGTGGCCATTGTTTTTAGCACACAACAACCGGCATGTGGAAACTAACAGAACTGAACTTTGAAAAACCCTGTTTGTGTGTCACCAAATACCGTTTTAATATTTGTTTAGCCGAGAATGTAGCGGTTTAATCTTCAGATGTCTGGTCGGTTTGTCAAGATACAGCCTCTTTGCAAAAGTGCTTCGATGATTTTGGAGATGTCTGCCCAGTCTCACGGCAAAGCAATGGAGCTGTTATTACCACCGACAAAGCGAAGGGCCCGGTACACAGCTGTAATAACGCCCGCTGACACTGACTTCTTTTACTGAGGTTATATGTATCGGGTTTTTATTTCCTGATGTTCTTATGTGTCCTACATGTTTCAGTCGCCAAATAAATTCGATTAACTGCTGATCTTTGGGTTTTTGTTCAGTAATCAGCGTGACCTGTGTATAAACACAGAAAAGAGATAACGTTGGTGTTTCGTCATGTAGTAACTGCTAGCTTTAACTGTACAAAGCAGGGGCGATTTTAGCCCATTTTTGGGCTAAAATCAAAGCACCCCCGAAGATTTCTCACTTTTTTGACAATATTTGCTGTTTATGTGACACACTACTAAAAATATAAAAAGCATACAGTACTTGGTTGAGACGTAACATTTTAACAACAAAAGTATAGATACCCCCCTCCCAAAATGGTTTGTTCCAGCTCTCCCCTGCTCTGGCTCTAGTGCCCTTTCTGCCAGAGCTATGGTGGCTGAGACGCAGCAGAGCGGAGGTGGAAGTGCCTGGCTTAAAACAGGACATATTAGCTGCATTTAACCTTCAGTTACTCTTTATATAGTTGGTAGGAGTCAGGCCATGTTTCTTTTTAGCTGAAAAACATTACACCAGGTAACCTGCAGTGTTGAAAACGTGTTTTCTGACGATGTTTACTGCCCTACAATCCGTCCTGCTCTGCAGTAAAATCAGCACCGTCCTGTTGCTCCCATTGAAATGTATACAGCTTGTTTAAAAAAATCTAAAACTTAAAATTGTCCGCAGCCTACTGTTGTTACCACAGTTGTTGTTTCCACACTGTTTAATATATATATATATATATTATGTGTGTATATATATATATATATATATATATATATATATATGTGTGTATATATATATATATATGTGTATATATGTGTATATATGTGTATGTATATATGTGTATATATACACATATATATATACACATATATATATATATACACATATATATATATACACATATATATATATATGTGTATATATATATATATGTGTGTATATATATATATATATATATATATATATATATATATATATATATATATATATTAAACAGTGTGGAAACAACAACTGTTTGACATGTTTACTGCTATAGTAAATGATCAACTGATTAACTCTTATCAAAGTTGTTGGCACTTAATTATCCATCGATCAATGAGTTGACGAATCATCTAATTATGTCAGCATTATTGCACTCCATGTAAGAACATCTAAAATCAATACAAAGTAAAATTAGGGTCCTTCATGGGAGACGTTTGATAACTAGCATAGAGTGTAATAGAATCAGATTTGTGGCCGATGAACTAACAGCTTAATATATGTATAAGCAACATTAGCATATCCACCATTCTGTCCAACTTGAGAAGAGGAAAACTGGATAACTTTATAGAGCAGGTAAATTAAGTTTAAAAAAAATGAGGACGTACTTGTACTGAAATGAAACTAAAATATTTGATGTAACTTCTAGTTCCTGGACAGTTATGTTGCTAAAAAAAATCCCTTTTTCTATTTTTGTTTGTTGTCTTCCTTTTTTTCTTAAGAGAATGAGACTCAAACGGCTAACATGTGAAGACAAATCATTAGGCTTCAATGGAAAGCTTTCTGAAATCCAAAGGCAACATATATTCAGTTGTAAACATCCTGTAAATATCCATGTTTATATCAGACGCAAATTGCTTAGGTATAGAATGCAAAAGCCTGTTTTGTTTTGAGTTGTGAGGGAGCGAAATGCGTTTCATGTATTACTGTGTGAGCAATAAAGAGAAATAGATGGAGGCAGAGATCGATTATGAAGATACGGAGAAAACCCTGGGCCTCTTATATCTATTTAAATCTCTCCTAGCTCTTCACTTCAAACGATCAGTGGTGCATTATGAGGTTTGAGATGGACATGATTGATTGAGCCTCTCTTCCTCCATCCTTGAGGGTCTGCTCCTAGAAAATGTGTCTTCATCCCCTACGATTAATCTAATCAGCCTTAATAAAAGCATCCATTACCCAGGCAGCACCATCGACAGACAGGAGCAGAGTGTTTACTTATGAATAATCAAACACAAGAAAACACTGATTGGTCTGTTGATCAAAACAACTTCCAAGTCTGCTACATTATGCACCATGTAGCCTGGAAGAGAGGTAGTCCTTATAAATGTTTCTGTCACTCAAAGTGAATTTACAGTTTATAAACCAGTGAGTTTTATATTATTCATCTGCAGCCAGCCAGAGGCTCGTATAGCCACACTTGGTTTCGCAACACACGGTCCATACAGTCCATATAAAATACGCATGTAAGAATGAACAGGTGACTCGTTGTCTATGAATATTACTAAAAACACAAACAGACAAAACAAACAACAAAAAATCTAAATCAAAAATAAAGCGATTGCTTTGTAACATAAAAGCCTGACTGGCTTACAGAATTCAATTTTAATTTTCCTTGTACGTCATCATTATCTTATATAAAGTAAAAACAACTGGAGGCAATGTAAACACTCAGGTTATTGTGATACACAGCATTCATTCTCAGTCTCTGATGAGTTACACCACAAAGGCAGGCAGCGTCTGAATAAGGTTTTTGTGTCAACTTTGAACTGCGATTAAAAACTCGAGTCTGCTGAAACACCACCTGTTATTGACTTAACCTGTCAACGTGGCACAGGAAGAACTGCCTTTATTTTAAATACAGAGGAAATAAATATGAAGTAAATTCAAAAACAAGTAAACATCTGTGTTTCGGGACTTTCTTATTTTGTTTGGGTTCTTTTTTCCAGCATGTATGAAGTTTTCCAGTTTTCCAGGATGCCTCTGGCTCAGCATGTTTATGTCTCCGTAATTCAGTTCTGTTGAACACACTGGATAACAAGACTGCATGCAAATAGTTCTGCAGTAAGACTGATAACCTGCTCTGCACTTGAGCAGCATTAAACTTGGAGAAGTAAGAGACTAGAGATGAGAAAAGTAAACTTAAAGCTGCTAATCTTCATTTTCAAGCTGACAGAAAAATGAAATATGAGATGAGAGAGCAAACAACTGACTACAAGTTCTCTAAAATGCCACTGATGAGGTCTTAATGAAGGAACTTTATAATTAGCTAATGCAGTGTAAATGGTTAAGGTACAAAAGTTTAAGATGGAGGCTGGACTTTAGCTTATTTAACACAATATACTGATGAGTGAAACAGAATATATGGATTGGGTATCATGTTAAAGGAGATTTGATATCAGCAACGGAGTTGGAAGACAAAACTGGAAAAAGTTTTTCTTTTTTATGACAAATTATGTACCTGTGAAGTCGAACAAGAAAAGTTATATGTAAAATGCACTTCACCATTGTGCAGATGAGTTTTAACAACACAGTTTAGAGACTTTATTATGTAATCATATAAAAGTGTTTTACGTGATTAGACTGAAAATGGCAAACGGTGTTTTTGTGTTTGCTGATATCTGATGAGATGTTTGAAATGTTGCATTTGAAAGTACCTGCCACTTAAAAGAGAACATGTATGCTTGATGATTGACTGGAAATTTTATATATTTTGCTAAGACATCCATGTAATATTGAGCAACTAAAGTACAGGGAGTGCAAAATTATTAGGCAAATGAGTATTTTGTCCACATCATCCTCTTCATGCATGTTGTCTTACTCCAAGCTGTATAGGCTCGAAAGCCTACTACCAATTAAGCATATTAGGTGATGTGCATCTCTGTAATGAGAAGGGGTGTGGTCTAATGACATCAACACCCTATATCAGGTGTGCAGAATTATTAGGCAACGTCCTTTCCTTTGGCAAAATGGGTCGAAAGAAGGACTTGACAGGCTCAGAAAAGTCAAAAATAGTGAGATATCTTGCAGAGGGATGCAGCAGTCTCAAAATTGCAAAGCTTCTGAAGCGTGATCATCGAACAATCAAGCGTTTCATTCAAAATAGTCAACAGGGTCGCAAGAAGCGTGTGGAAAAACCAAGGCGCAAAATAACTGCCCATGAACTGAGAAAAGTCAAGCGTGCAGCTGCCAAGATGCCACTTGCCACCAGTTTGGCCATATTTCAGAGCTGCAACATCACTGGAGTGCCCAAAAGCACAAGGTGTGCAATACTCAGAGACATGGCCAAGGTAAGAAAGGCTGAAAGACGACCACCACTGAACAAGACACACAAGCTGAAACGTCAAGACTGGGCCAAGAAATATCTCAAGACTGGTTTTTCTAAGGTTTTATGGACTGATGAAATGAGAGTGAGTCTTGATGGGCCAGGTGGATGGGCCCGTGGCTGGATTGGTAAAGGGCAGAGAGCTCCAGTCCGACTCAGACGCCAGCAAGGTGGAGGTGGAGTACTGGTTTGGGCTGGTATCATCAAAGATGAGCTTGTGGGGCCTTTTCGGGTTGAGGATGGAGTCAAGCTCAACTCCCAGTCCTACTGCCAGTTTCTGGAAGACACCTTCTTCAAGCAGTGGTACAGGAAGAAGTCTGCATCCTTCAAGAAAAACATGATTTCCATGCAGGACAATGCTCCATCACACGCGTCCAAGTACTCCACAGCGTGGCTGGCAAGAAAGGGTATAAAAGAAGAAAAACTAATGACATGGCCTCCTTGTTCACCTGATCTGAACCCCATTGAGAACCTGTGGTCCATCATCAAATGTGAGATTTACAAGGAGGGAAAACAGTACACCTCTCTGAACAGTGTCTGGGAGGCTGTGGTTGCTGCTGCACGCAATGTTGATGGTGAACAGATCAAAACACTGACAGAATCCATGGATGGCAGGCTTTTGAGTGTCCTTGCAAAGAAAGGTGGCTATATTGGTCGCTGATTTGTTTTTGTTTTGTTTTTGAATGTCAGAAATGTATATTTGTGAATGTGGAGATGTTATATTGGTTTCACTGGTAAAAATAAATCATTGAAATGGGTATATATTTGTTTTTTGTTAAGTTGCCTAATAATTCTGCACAGTAATAGTCACCTGCACACACAGATATCCCCCTAAAATAGCTCAAACTAAAAACAAACTAAAAACTACTTCCACAAACATTCAGCTTTGATATTAATGAGTTTTTTGGGTTCATTGAGAACATGGTTGTTGTTCAATAATAACATTATTCCTCAAATATACAACTTGCCTAATAATTCTGCACTCCCTGTATTTACAATATGGGTTATTTCAATATTAGATCAATATTTTCTACATGTATGTCCATCACATTTATTTTTCTACTTTTTAGCATGGGTAAGACATAGTTTGTTTGTTTTCAAGCACTGAGGTTCTGTATATGGTTCACAGGTACACTGACACAACCATAACTCCAGCAACTTCCTGCTTTGTTGCTTGCTGTCCTTTCCCCTGTTGTCCTCCAGCTCCCTTTGGATGAGCAGAGATGTGAGCTGCTGACCTGCCATGCCAGCTCTCAAGCTGTGATTGAATGTTTGCAGAAATTAGTGTGTGTCTGAACAGCACACCAAAATCACGAGGGCTGTGATTGACAGGGTCCATGGGGGAAAAAAAACATGGATGTCATATTACCTGAATGTGGTATACCTATACCTATCAATCACTGCATTAGACACCGATAGGCAAGTACACACACAGCCCTATTTACAATCTTTATTTAGTTTGCTTGACTTGACTTGAACCCTCCAGGTGGACTCTTCCTTTTCATTTTACTGATATAAGGATGATAGACAGGCCAAACTGGTTTTATTTGCAACCAATAAAGGATTCCATCAGCTCATCTTTCAAAACCAAACTCCCAGCATATGGTGCATCAAATACTAATCAAATCTTGCACAAGAGCAATAAAAAATGGTTTTACTATACCTATTAAATTTGCCAAAGCTCAGTAAGAGAAGAAATTTGATGAACAATGATAGGCAAACTGGTAATTACTACTGCAATGACTACAAAGGCCTCTGCTAGAAAAAGAAATTGGAAAAACTTCTTGTTGTTTCCTTATTAATCAGGCTAAACTTCAGAAGCAGTGTTGAAGTGGGAAGCATGGCTTATTCTTTTTTTTTTTTTTTTTTTAAAGACTGAATCATGTTAGCTTTACTGTGTGCTCCAAATCTTGAACTTGTTCAATGTAAATTACATTTCTCAGGTGAAATTTTAAGATGATTACAGAATAAACAGGCAGCTCAAACAGGTCCTCACTTTATTCACTGGGATATTATGCAATATGTCAGAATGTGACTTAAGCATCCATAAGAGGGGTGTGACAAACAGTCGATAATGAAGACAAAATTGAAGCAGACAAAGAAAACCTCTTATGGCACAAAAGAAGAAACCTGAAAGGGCCAGATCAGAGTTTTAACTGCCACGGTAAAAGACAAAGTGAAAAGAATAATGATCATGAGAAAAACCTGCTACAGTGTGCTGTCAGTCAAAAAAATCCCTCAGAGATGCATAACAGAGAAAATATTCAGTTGCTGCCACCAAAAATCTTTAGAGAGGAAAAACAATAGGATAAAAAAAGACCAACAAAGCCATTGCTCAAATCAAATCAAATCACTTTTTATTGTCACATCACATGTGCAGGCACACTGGCACAGCACATGCGAGTGAAATTCTTGTGTGCGAGCCCCACAAGCAACAGAGATGTGCAAACACAACAACACAAACGAGCAAAATACAAGAATGGCCAACCTGAAACTAATAAATATATGTACAATATATAATAGTGTATGCATTTCTGGATGTGTATACTAAATATTTTCCTACGTGTGTGTGTGTGTGTGTGTGTGTGTGTGTGTGTGTGTGTGTGTGTGTGTGTACACATTTTTACAAATTAAATAGTAAAAAAATAAAATAATAATAATAATAATAATAATAAAATATATAAAATATACAGAGTTGAATATGTGCAAAACAAGTGGCATTTATATACAGTGTGGAGTGCATAATGTTAAAGTTCCAGTAGTGAAGCTGAGGTGTCTATGACGTGTTCAGCAGTCTGATGGCCTGGTGGAAGAAGCTGTCTCTCAGTCTGCTGGTACGGGACCGGATGCTGCAGAACCTCCTTCCTGATGGAAGCAGTCTGAACAGTTTATGGCTGGGGTGACTGGAGTCCTTGATGATCCTCCCCGCTTTCCTCAGGCAGCGCTTCCTGTAGATGTCTTGGAGGGAGGGAAGCTCACCTCCAATTATCCGTTCAGAGCACCGCACTACTCGCTGGAGAGCTTTGCAGTTGTAGGCGGTGCTGTTGCCATACCAGGTGGTGATGCATCCAGTGAGGATGCTCTCAATGGCACAGTGATAGAAGGTCCTGAGGATGCGGGGGCTCATGCCGAATCTTTTCAGTCTCCTGAGAAAGAAGAGGCGCTGCTGCGCCTTCTTCACTGTTTTGTTTGTGTGTACTGACCACGTAAGATCCTCAGCCAGGTGTACGCCAAGGAACCGGAAGCTGCTCACTCTCTCCACAGCAGCGCCGTTGATGGTGATGGGGGTGTGTACTTCTCTGCACCTCCGGAAGTCCACTATCAACTCCTTTATCTTTGCGACGTTGAGGGTGAGATGGTTGTCTTGACACCAGTGGGTCAGGGCGCTGACCTCCTCCCTGTAAGCCGTCTCATCACCGTTGGTGATAAGACCCACCACTGTAGTGTCGTCCGCAAACTTCACAATGATGTTGGAGCTGTTAGTGGCTGTGCAGTCGTAGGTGTAGAGTGAGTACAGGAGAGGGCTCAGTACACACCCCTGTGGAGCACCAGTGTTCAGTGTGACGGGGGATGAGGTGATGCTGCCCAGTCTGACCACCTGGCGTCTGTCAGACAGGAAGCTAAGGATCCAGCTGCAGAGGGAGCTGCTCAGTCCTAGATCCTGCAGTTTCCTGTCCAGCTTCGAGGGAACGATGGTATTGAATGCTGAGCTGTAATCTACAAACAGCATCCTCACATACGTGTCTCTCTTCTCCAGGTGTGACAGGGCAGTGTGTAGTGTCAGGGCTATGGCATCATCAGTGGACCTGTTGTGGCGGTATGCAAACTGTAGAGGGTCCAGTGAGTCGGGTAGTGCAGAGCAGATGAAGTCCCTGACCAGCTTCTCGAAGCATTTGCTTACGATGGGGGTCAGGGCTACAGGTCGCCAGTCGTTCAATGAGGAGATGGTGGAGGATTTGGGTACAGGGACGATGGTGGCCATTTTGAAGCAGGCTGGGACTACAGACAGAGAGAGGGAAAGGTTGAAGATGTGCGTGAACACTCCAGCCAGCTGAGCCGCGCATGACCTGAGGACGCGGCCGGGAATCCCGTCCGGACCAGTAGCTTTGCGTGCGTTCACCTTCCTGAAGCACTTCCGCACATCCTCCTCAGACACAGTGTGCGCACTGACGTCATCCGCGGTGCGCACACTGTCCGGTCTCATGGTGTTCGCTGTGTCGAATCTAGCGTAGAATACGTTTAGATCCTCACACAGAGAGGCCGTGGTCTGCGGTGTGCTGGTTTTCCCTCTAAAGTCTGTGATCGTGTTTAGTCCCTGCCACATACTCCGAGGGTTGTCAAACTGTTGTTCCACCCTGTCCCTGTACTCACGTTTGGCTGCTTTGATCGTCTTCCGGAGTTGGTAATGTGCGTGTTTGTAGTCCGATGTGTTCGCGGAGGCAAAGGCGGTGTTCCGTGCCGCCAGTGCTTTTGAGTTATATGGGAATTGTACCATAACAACAGAGCAGGTAAGGAAAATGTCCAAAACTCAACTTGTAAGACGCATTCTGAATCTTAAAAATAGAAGAAAAGGAAGTTAAATCAATTCCCAGAAGCCCTGCTCATGCTTGCATTTTAACATCTTTAAACCTTTCTTAGAAATGAGGGAGGGCATTCCCAAACTTTTTAAGGCTCAAGTGATGTGTCCTCATGATTTAAATACAAAACAAATTTAATGACTTCTGGGAATAATCAGTCAAAAGGCCTCCACATTGACCTGCAAAGATCCTGTCCTCCATCTAAGTAGGTGTCTGTCGAGATGTAGCAGCTACCGAAATGTACGCGCACGTCAGGGATATTTATCTATCCTTTCTCTGTTTCCCCCGCCTCCTCCATCCTCCCCTTGCCTCTCTCTCCCCCTCACTGACTTCCCTTTGAAGACATGAAAATGCTCTCTTCAAAGTTACATGTTATTTGATTCAGAAAAGGCCAGCGCTTTTAAGGTCTGGCAATTATGGCTCCCTCACTCTCGTGTCTGAAAATAAACAGCAGGAAGTCTCTAAGAGGAGCAGATAAACATGCACGCTAGTACATGAAGGATATGTATCATACATGTACTGCACAGCAAAATCACACGCAGGTGGTCATACTGATGTGGGAGTGCACCTCCTGGCAAGGATATCATTAGTGCTTTCTGAAGTGCGCATTACTGATAGTGAACAGGTTTTTTTTCACGTGGTTAAGTGAGTGCATGGGTAAATGACAAATGGCTTCCAAATATATCTCAAAGCTTACAAGATTTCTTTCACAATCCTTTTAGCCTGAAGCCTACACTTTATTGGTAAGAAATTTAAAAAAAAATTCCAAACAGAAGTTAATGCGAGCTGCATGAAAACAAAAATGAGAGATGAGAAGGAAAAAAGAAATAACAAAACAGAAAGAATTATGTATAAAGCTACGAAATAGAAAGATAGCAAATTGTTTCGTTTTTTAATGAACAGCTTTCAAGAAACAATGCATGTAATTGAAAAACAATAATAATCAGAAACTCAGAATGGTAATGTTTCATTCATATCAATTGTTTGTTCAGACTGAGAATAACTACTTTGGCTCTTGCCAACAAACAAAGTCAACTATCAAATGTTAGGAAGGAAGAAATTCTTGGTCCCTAAAATCCTGCAAAATTGTAACGTATTCCATATAGTTACTTTTTTAAATTAAAATATGCAACGCAATTTAAATTATATAATTTATATAATTATAAATAACTCACCTTTTAATTAATAATATCGCAGAACAAAGGCAAAATTATTTGCATGTTTTGAAAGTGTTGCTGACATGTTTCTATCACCTCCACCTTTAACTACCATCTGAATGCTTTTAAAACCAAAACGTCTTCGCAGACTTTCTTAACAACTGACAGAACCATAACACACCTTAACAACAATTGTGCCCCTTTGAGCATGTGGCTCATTTGAAAGAGCAAAATGTAGTATTGTGGTCTAGAAAACTCAAAATGTGATGTCCCCATATGTGGATGCCAGGTCCTAGGAAGTTAAAGGACAATTTTGGCAGCTGAACAGCGCTGTGAGATGCCTGTGCTGTGGTTTTTGATGTTTTATACTGTGCCAAACATTTCCAGTAGGTAATTGGTCTGGATTGCAAGCAGACCAGTTTAGACCTGGACTTTGGCATTGCCTTGCTGAAGTAAGAAAGGCCAGATATAATATACTTTTTCAGCCACCGTATGTACTGTTACAAAACTAACATCAGTCATTACCATATCTGGGCCTTTACAGATGTGTAAGATACCCACTTAGAAAAGTAAAAGTCATTTACAAACTGAATTCAGTTTCTATGAAAACATTGTAATGATTAAAGAAACCTGGCTGGACAGCGCCATTCCCGATGCGGCTATCGATCTAGCAGGCCGCACCGCCTATCGAGCCGACAGGTCTGCGGACTCGGGTAAGAAGACTGGCGGGGGGCTGTGCATCTATATTAACAACCTTTGGTGCACGAACGTCACTGTAACGGAAAAACTGTGCAGTACAGAGGTAGAACTGTTGGTGTTAAAGTGCCGTCCATTCTATCTCCCTCGGGAATTTTCTGCCGTTTACATCTGCGCTGTTTACATTCCACCAGATGCTAATGCTAAGCTAGCGTTAGCACAATTGAGCAGCAGCATCAATAACAGCCTGGTAGCACACCCGGACAGTGTCTTTATTGCGGCTGGGGATTTTAATCACGCGGACCTGAAATCTGTACTTCACAATTTCCACCGTAATGTGAAGTGTGCTACCAGAGGAGATAGAACGTTGGACCAGGTGTACACCAACATGGCGAATGCGTACAGAGCCCAGGCTTATCCCCACCTGGGTCTGTCAGACCATCTCTCCCTTCTGCTACACCCAATATACACACAAAAGATCAAGAGCACTGGGATTACAACCAAAACCGTGAGAACATGGCCGCAGGATGCTATTCCGATGCTTCAGGACTGTTTCCACTGCACAGACTGGGATGTATTCAAGGTGCAGGACACTGACAATCGTGTCGCATTGGACAGTTACACCTCCACTGTCTTGGACTACATCTGTTTCTGTGTGGACAATGTAACAACTTGGAAACGATTCCGTGTGTTCCCTAATAATCCACCCTGGATGACACACGGAGTTCAACAACTTATTCGAACAAGGAACAACGCTTTCAAATCCGGGGACCAGGAGGCATACAGTGCTGCCAGGGCCAACCTGAGAAGAGGCATCAAGACTGCCAAGCAGCAGCACAGGAGGCGTATCGAGGCCAGGTTTGAGAACAACACAAACCCAAGGCAGGTCTGGGAGGGCATCAGGGCTATCACGGACTACAAAAGAAGAACACCATCACCCTCAGCCGACAGTTCTACTCTGGCTGAGGATCTAAATCTCTTTTATGCCCGTTTTGACAGGGAGAACACCGACCCTGTCCTGTCCCCTCTCCCCTCAACCGACCCTGCTCCGGTCCTGAGCACTCATGAGCTGAGGCGTGTGTTCCGGAGCATTAACACCAGGAAGGCGGCCGGGCCGGATGGAGTGCTGGGCCGGGTGCTAAAAGACTGTGCTGCGGACCTGGCGGACGTCTTCACCTCTATATATAACACCTCGCTGTCCTGTTCACTGGTACCATCCTGTTTCAAAGCAGCAACCATCGTTCCCATCCCAAAACAGTCAAATGTCACATGTCTGAACGATTTCAGACCTGTGGCACTCACCCCCATTCCCGCCAAATGCCTGGAGAGACTGGTCATTAAACACATCAGAGCTGCTTTTCCACCATCCCTGGACTCGCACCAGTTTGCATACAGGGAGAACCGGTCAACCGAGGATGCGATCGCCACAGTGCTGCACACATTACTGAAGCACTTGGAACACAGGAACACCTATGCACGGCTCCTCTTTGTAGACTACAGCTCGGCTTTTAATACCATCCGGCCATATAAACTCCGTCCCAAACTCCACCAACTGGGACTTAACTCCTCTCTGTGCAACTGGATTGTGGACTTCCTCACTAACCGTAGACAGAGTGTCAGAGTGGGTAAGAACACCTCTTCCACCCTTGTGGTCAACACCGGTGCCCCTCAGGGGTGTGTTCTGAGCCCTCTGCTATACACTCTCTTCACCCATGACTGTATTTCCTCCTGCGCGTCCAATCTCATTGTTAAGTTTGCAGATGACACTACAGTGCTCGGACTTATATCCAACAACGATGAGACAAACTATAGGACAGAGGTGCAACAACTAGAGTCATGGTGCCACGACAATAACTTGGTCTTAAACACCAAAAAGACCAAGGAGATCATTGTAGATTTCCGGAAGAGGGGCCATAACAACCATCTGCCTCTCTTCATTGGCAGTGAGGCGGTGGAGAGGGTGAGCAGTTTTAAATTCTTGGGGGTAACTGTGACCGAGGACCTGTCCTGGGGCAACCATATCACCTCAGTTGTACGGAAGGCCCAACAGCGCCTCTACTACCTGAGGAGACTGCGGAGCGCACACATTCCCAGATCTCTGATGTTGAACTTCTACAACTGTGCCATCAGCAGCGTTCTGACGTATGGATTTCTAGTGTGGTTCCCCAGCTGCACCAAGGCCGATCAGCAAGCACTCCAGCGGGTGGTGAAAGAAGCTGGCAGAATTATTGGAACAAGTCTGCCAGAGATCAGTAATATCTTCCCCACTCGCTGTCTGAGGAGGGTGCACAGTATCCTGCGGGACCAACATCACCCTGCGCGCCACCTTTTCCATCTGCTGCCCTCAGGGAGAAGGTACAGGTCTATACAGGCCAGAACATCCAGACTGGCCAACAGCCTGTATCCACAGGCTGTGAGGCTCCTGAACTCTCTGCCCCCCTCTCACGGACAATAACCATATCCAACTTCTTAATAGCAATGAACTGGTCTGCATTGGTGCATCATATCTTTATTCTCTTCCCCCTCCTGCCCCCCCCCCCCCCCTCTTTCTTAAATAGATAACTATCATATCTGATATCATATCTCACAGTACAATAATATTGAATGGGTTGCATTGTTGTATTTTGTCATGTTTCTCAGGTCTTTGTCTGAATTTCTACGAACATTATTGCTAAGGATTGTCTTATTGCATTGGAGTCACACTGGGTTAAATATGTACACTTGGGTTTTAAGGGGTATTTATTATTTTCTTCTTCTTTTTTTTTTGGGTTGTATGTGTGGCAGGATGAATGTTATCCCTCGGTCCAACCCACTTTCAGCCTGGCCCATTAGGGGGCGCTAGTATAAATAGTGGCCATTTGAGTGTCTCTGCATTTCTTGCCTGTGATCTCCTTTTTGGTCACCTGACTTCCTCGGTGTGGTGGAGATCGTTTGTGGGTTACTCCTCTAAAGTCTCCATCGCGGCTGGTCGTAGCTATAGAAGCCTCCTCTGAGCTATTCTGCTTACGTTCTGTGACCCGGCTTACTTGGTACGTAATCAACTTTTGTTACGCTCTCTGCCTTCTATTGTTCTTTTATAGTAATTATTTATTATGTTTCGCAGGAAGTGTGGGCCTTAGTTTTGCGCCAAGTTACGTGAACTGAAGTGCTGCTGTTTTGCCTTGCTGTGCTTTTACCGTCTGTTCCCGTTGTGAGAATTCTTTCCCTGCTGCTGTCAGCTTTTACAGTGGACGTCGGCGTGGACAACGGCCATATGCATGCCGGTTATCGGAGTCAGCTGGCGTGCATATTGATTGACTGTTAACTTATCGTCGTGTGGACGGCAAGTTGGAGCAGTACGGCGATTCCGTTTGCTCCAGATTTTAGAGTTTTATTCAGATTGTATGTTGTTTTATTGCTTTTTGATTTGTAGTTTGGATTTTTGTTACACCACTGGTGGGAGGCCCTTTTTCTAGCTGTAGATCACCAGTGTGGTCCTGCAGTTGGGTTATCCCCCGGTGTTACACATTAGTTTGTTGTAATATATTAAAATTTTCTTTGTTTCTTTTTATTCAGATGCGGAGTGCCGACGTGGAGGAGACTAGGGTGCCTTGGTGGTGGGATCCCTTGAGTGTACACACCTGCCTTGTTTAGTTTATTAGTGTGAGTGTGTGTGTGATAGTGTGTTGCACTTGTGTTTTGGGTGTGTTTTCTTTCTTTAGTTTGTGTGTGGCATCCCTGCCCCTCCACTGGTAAGCCTCAGCTCTGAATACCCTTTTAAGCATATTTGTACTTGAATATTTATGATTGTGCTTTTATATGGTGTTTTAAATAATTATTAATAAATTGTGAATTTGTTGATCATTGAACCTCGTCTCTGGACTGAGTATAGCGAACCTAAGTGCCTTTCTGGTGATTTAGTGTTACTTTCAGTATTCTCTGGGTGAAATTCCCAGGGTGGCGTTGTCTTTTTAAAACTGCAAAGAGTGTTTACTTTATACCCCATCCTCGTCTCGCCACAAACTTGGCGTTGTCGACAGGATATACTCTTTAAAACAGAGACGTGTGTTCTTCTTTTTTTGTTTTGGTGTAACGTAAATTGTTTTTTTTATATTATTTTGTACAGAATAAAGGCAAAGCAGCAGCTACTTTGGTGTGGGATTTCACAGCTGTGTTACAGAGATGGAGGAAGAGTTACAGGAACTCAGGGACTTGATCGCGCAGCTGAAAGCAGACAATGAGAGGCTGCGTCAGGAGAGGGCTGTTGGGTCAGGTACTAGTGCTACACCTTCTACTTCAACTGCATCATCTGTTAACCCCCCAACGGCTGGTGTCTCTGTAGCAGAGAGACTAGTTTTTGTGCCCCGTGACAGAAAATGCCCTATGTTTAGAGGAAAATCAGGTATAGGGTTGAATGAATGGTTGGAGGAATTAGAAGGTTGTGCTAGAGCACGTCATTTGTCTTTGGCTGATAAAGCATTTTTCCTGTTTGACCACCTAGAAGGGGAAGCACGTGAGGAGATCAAATATCGCTCTAGTGCAGAGAGGACTGATCCTGCTAAGATAATCACTATATTGCAAGAACTGTATGGCTGTTCAGACTCCTATGTAGCATTGCAGGAAGCTTTCTTCTCTAGAAAACAGCAGGAAAGTGAGACACTGCAAGAGTTTTCCCTCGCTCTCTTGGGTCTTATGGAAAAAGTTAAATCGAGTGCCCCCAATGGCATGCCCAATGCTGACGTTTTATTAAGAGATCAATTTGTTGAACAGGTCTTAGATAGTACCTTGCGGCGGGAGTTAAAGCAGCTAGTAAGGAGGCAGCCAACACTGACATTGCTGGAGATTAGAGGGGAAGCTATTAGGTGGGAACGTGAAGGGTTGCCTAGTGGCGTTAGGCATAGAAGCAGTTCTGTCCCTTCTGTTTATGGCATTCAGTATGGGGTCCATAGCGGTCCCTCAGGAATAGCTCAGTCTACCCATTTGTCTGAGATGAGCGAGATGAAGGAATTGTTAAAGCGCCAGCAGGAGCAACTTAATCAGCTCACTCAGAGCATTGCTCGATTGCAGGGCCCCCATCGAATGCCTCGCTCAGGACGGGGCGACTCCATTATATGCCGTCGTTGTCAGCAACCTGGACATTTTGCTCGGGAGTGTGATGGGGAACGCGTTCCTCGTTCCCGGCCTCCTTCGCAGGCCCCTCTGCATAATCGCAGGCACTCTCCTTTAAATACGGCTTCGGAAAACTAGCACCCTCCGTATTGCCGAGCCACAGTTCGGGTGGGGTGTCTATTGGCTCAAGGGTTGTTTCTAATGGTCCAGAGGCAGTCTCGAAATTAATTTCATCCTGTCCTCATATAGATGTGGACATGGGCGGTATAAAAGTACCTTGTTTGGTTGATACGGGGTCCATGGTCTCTACCATTACTGAAAGTTTTTTCCGCCAGCATTTTGAGTCCTGGGGTCAAGAGCGTCTCCAAGCTTGTCATTGGTTGCAGCTTAAAGCGGCTAATGGGTTGTCCATTCCTTACCTTGGCTATATCGAGCTAAGTGTAGAGCTCTGTGACAAGTTTCTTCCACAGTGTGGCGTGTTGGTCGTTAAAGATCCTCCAGGTGCAGGACCTTCCACGGTTCCGGGTGTATTGGGGATGAATGTCATTCGGAAGTGTTACCACGAGCTTTTTGGGCAACACGGTGAAGCATTGTTTAGTTTGGGCTTTGTCACAGAGGCCCCTAAACCCCTTGTGCAGGCGCTGCAAAAGTGCCATGACGTTAGTATAAGAGCCCCACTGGATTTGTCTGGCCATGTGAGAGTGAGGGGTAAGCGAGCATGTTGCATTCCGGGTGGTGTAATGAAAGTAGTGGCCGCCACCTGTTCTGAGCAATATTCAGGTGCCACTGTGTTATTTGAACCTACTGATGTTAACTTGCCTGCTGGACTTTTAGCGTCCCCTGCATTGGTTCGAGTGGTTAGAGGTACTGCATACATACCAGTTGTTAATGTAGGGACTACGGCGGTCTTGCTTTACCCTAGGACCGTTATAGGGACCCTGGAAGATGTTCATGTGGTCAGTTTGCCCGCTGGTGTGACAGAAATACCCCCTAACGTAGCCACAATGGCATCTCACACCGCCACTCCTACTGTGCAGGATCAGATGGAAGGGATTGATTTGTCTAAACTGTCAGTAGAGGAACAGGGACAGGTGAGGTCTCTCCTTAAGAAATACAGCTCGGTCTTTTCTGCTCATGACACTGATTTGGGTTGCACTAACTTGATCTCCCATGACATTCCAGTCTTAGACGATATCCCCGTGCGGCAGCGTTATAGGCGCATCCCCCCTTCAGAGTACGAGGTTGTGAAAGAGCATATTAACCAGTTGTTAGGGGCCGAGGTGATTAGAGAGAGTAGCAGCCCCTATGCTTCTCCCATTGTGCTCGTTAAGAAGAAGGATGGCAGCCCGCGCATGTGTGTTGATTATCGGCAACTGAACAACAAGACAAGGAAAGATGCATTCCCCCTGCCGCGCATTGAAGAATCCTTAGATGCGCTGACTGGTGCCCGTTGGTTTTCCACCATGGATTTAGCAAGTGGCTATAATCAGGTCCCAGTTACGGAAGAGGATAGGCCCAAGACTGCCTTCTGTACTCCTTTCGGCCTATTTGAATGGAACCGAATGCCATTTGGGCTCTGTAATGCCCCTAGCACCTTCCAGAGACTAATGCAACGCCTTTTCGGTGATCAACAGTGCCAGTCTCTGCTTCTCTATCTTGATGACATTGTAATCTTTTCATCAACAGTATCGCAACATCTTGAGCGGCTGGATGTGGTGCTAGGTCGGCTTCAGCAGGAAGGTTTAAAAGCCAAGCTTGCCAAATGTGCCTTTTTCCAGCGGGAGGTTCGCTACCTAGGCCATGTCATCTCCGATCAAGGTGTCTCCACGGACCCTAGCAAGGTGGAAGTGGTGGCTAACTGGCAGCCTCCTAAGACTGTTTCGGAACTACGCTCCTTCCTTGGGTTTGCCAGCTATTATCGCCGTTTTGTGGAGGGTTTTGCCAAGTTGGCGGCACCTCTGCATAGACTGGTGGCAGAGTGGGGAGGCAGAAAATCAAAGAAGAGGTCAGAGCATGGTGTCGTGGAGAACTGGACTGCAGAGTGTGCTCAAAGTTTTGAGGCATTAAAGACTAAACTGACAACAGCACCAGTGCTCGCTTATGCAGATTTCTCTTTGCCTTTTATTTTAGAAGTG
Organism: Diplotaxodon limnothrissa; assembly: GCF_057381915.1. NCBI lineage: Eukaryota > Metazoa > Chordata > Actinopteri > Cichliformes > Cichlidae > Diplotaxodon > Diplotaxodon limnothrissa. The sequence goes on along the minus strand of NC_140597.1, from coordinate 39,298,730 downwards.
GATGCCAGCCATGCCGGCCTAGGGGCAGTGCTTTCCCAGGAGCAGGGAGGTAAGGTGAGGCCAATAGCCTATGCCAGTCGGGGTTTGAGGCCCACTGAGCGCAATATGCTAAATTATAGCTCAATGAAGCTGGAGTTTTTGGCACTTAAGTGGGCCATGACTGAGAAATTTAGAGAGTACTTGTTGGGCCATAAGTGTATTGTTTACACCGACAACAATCCTCTTAGTCACTTGTCTTCTGCTAAACTTGGGGCTACTGAACAGCGCTGGGCAGCTCAGCTCGCTTCGTTCGACTTCGACTTAAAGTACAGGTCAGGAAGGAGTAATAAGAACGCAGACGCTTTATCTCGCCAGCATCCACCTGATCCTCAGGAGATTAAAGCCATGGTTCCTGGTACAGCCTTGCCTGGACCTCTTCAACAAGCCTTGCGGCTGGGACCAGCTGAGGTATCACAAGCTGCCATTACGGTTTTGCCCCATCTCACTACTCCTGATCTTCATGCCCTCCAACAGGTCGACCCAGTGATAAAGGAGATCTTGGTGTTCTGGAGACGGAAGCAGCGACCCAGCTTTGAGGAGCGGCAGCAGCTTGCTCCACTTGCTCTGGTGCTGCTACGACAATGGGATCGTCTGATTGAAAGGGAAGGAGTTCTGTATCGTCAGGTTCATCGTCCTGACGGTGCCGAGGTGGTACTTCAGCTTTTGCTGCCTAGTGCACTAATTGAGCAGGTGTTGACTCATGTTCATCAGGAGCACGGCCATCAAGGTGTGGAAAGGACCCTAGCGCTTCTCCGCTCACGGTGCTACTGGCCCGGTATGTCTGCTGAGGTAGCTCGTTGGTGTCAGAGATGCGAACGTTGCCAAGTTGCAAAAGACACCCAACCAGCAGCTCAAAGTTTCATGGGACATTTGTTGGCTTCTCGACCAAATGAAATCTTGGCCATTGATTACACCTTGCTCGAACCTTCCCGGAATGGGCTGGAGAACGTTTTGGTGATGACTGATGTTTTCAGCAAGTATACATTGGCTGTCCCCACTCGTGACCAATGTGCTGCTACAGTGGCCCAGGTTCTCGTGACTGAGTGGTTTTCGAAGTTTGGTGTACCAGCGCGTATCCATTCCGATCAGGGTCGTAACTTTGAAAGCTCCCTGATCCAGCAGCTCTGCAGGTTTTATGGTATCGAGAAGTCCCACACTACTCCTTATCATCCGGCTGGAAATGGTCAGTGTGAACGTTTTAATAGGACTTTGCACAATTTGTTGCGGACCCTGCCAGTATCCAGAAAAAGAGACTGGAATGTATGTTTGCCCCAGTTACTCTACTGTTATAATACCACTCCCCATCAGGCTACTGGGGAAACCCCATTCTTATTGATGTTTGGGCAAGAACCCAGGTTGCCAGTGGACTTTCTGTTGGGCAGAGTACCGGACCCCATCAGTGGAGATGTGCACGAGTGGATTCAGGAGCATCAAGCCCGGCTACAGGTTGTACACGAAGGAGCCAAGGAACGATTGCAATTGGCTGCCGACCGCAGAAAGAGGCACCATGACAAAAAGGTGAAAGAGGCACCATTGAACGACGGCCAGTTGGTGTTCCTGCGCGATCTGAGTGGAAGAGGGAGATGTAAAATCCAAGATCGATGGAAACCCGTGGTATATAGAATCCTGAAGGCACCTAAAGGAGGTGGGGCAGTATATACCATTGCACCTGCAGATGATCCCAGCAGTGTGAAGCATGTTCATCGTACCTTGTTGAAGGCTGTGGTAACGGCAGCTACACCATCAGAAGGGCCTGCTCCAAGCAGTAGCTCACATGGCCCAGAAATATCCTCCCCAGAACCAGGACATGACTCATCATGTGACAGTGACCTGTTATTCCTGAGCATAGGAGCTCCTCAAGTAAATGTTTCACCATCTTACAGCCCAGTGGCAGTGATTCCAAGTAGCCCTGAGTTGTTGCTTCCACCAGAAGACCGAACTTCCGATGTTCCAGCCACTGGTACAGTTACTCCGAGTGTAGCACCAGTTCCATCTAGCTCTCTTCCTGCTCTCTCTACGAGTTCTGATACAAGAAATGTGGTGGTGCGAAAAACAACCCGGTCCACAGCTGGCCAGCATTCAAACATCCATCATCTCCCAAGACCAACAGGGGAGGTGGCACAAGGGGCTGCTAACTCTATTTCTGAGCCTAGGGTACATGCTGTCTCTGCATTTTTTAGGCCTTGGGACTAATCTGGGTGTCTTTGTAATTCATCGTCGGGGCGACGATGCAAGAAGGAGGGGTAGAATGTGGCAGGATGAATGTTATCCCTCGGTCCAACCCACTTTCAGCCTGGCCCATTAGGGGGCGCTAGTATAAATAGTGGCCATTTGAGTGTCTCTGCATTTCTTGCCTGTGATCTCCTTTTTGGTCACCTGACTTCCTCGGTGTGGTGGAGATCGTTTGTGGGTTACTCCTCTAAAGTCTCCATCGCGGCTGGTCGTAGCTATAGAAGCCTCCTCTGAGCTATTCTGCTTACGTTCTGTGACCCGGCTTACTTGGTACGTAATCAACTTTTGTTACGCTCTCTGCCTTCTATTGTTCTTTTATAGTAATTATTTATTATGTTTCGCAGGAAGTGTGGGCCTTAGTTTTGCGCCAAGTTACGTGAACTGAAGTGCTGCTGTTTTGCCTTGCTGTGCTTTTACCGTCTGTTCCCGTTGTGAGAATTCTTTCCCTGCTGCTGTCAGCTTTTACAGTGGACGTCGGCGTGGACAACGGCCATATGCATGCCGGTTATCGGAGTCAGCTGGCGTGCATATTGATTGACTGTTAACTTATCGTCGTGTGGACGGCAAGTTGGAGCAGTACGGCGATTCCGTTTGCTCCAGATTTTAGAGTTTTATTCAGATTGTATGTTGTTTTATTGCTTTTTGATTTGTAGTTTGGATTTTTGTTACACCACTGGTGGGAGGCCCTTTTTCTAGCTGTAGATCACCAGTGTGGTCCTGCAGTTGGGTTATCCCCCGGTGTTACACATTAGTTTGTTGTAATATATTAAAATTTTCTTTGTTTCTTTTTATTCAGATGCGGAGTGCCGACGTGGAGGAGACTAGGGTGCCTTGGTGGTGGGATCCCTTGAGTGTACACACCTGCCTTGTTTAGTTTATTAGTGTGAGTGTGTGTGTGATAGTGTGTTGCACTTGTGTTTTGGGTGTGTTTTCTTTCTTTAGTTTGTGTGTGGCATCCCTGCCCCTCCACTGGTAAGCCTCAGCTCTGAATACCCTTTTAAGCATATTTGTACTTGAATATTTATGATTGTGCTTTTATATGGTGTTTTAAATAATTATTAATAAATTGTGAATTTGTTGATCATTGAACCTCGTCTCTGGACTGAGTATAGCGAACCTAAGTGCCTTTCTGGTGATTTAGTGTTACTTTCAGTATTCTCTGGGTGAAATTCCCAGGGTGGCGTTGTCTTTTTAAAACTGCAAAGAGTGTTTACTTTATACCCCATCCTCGTCTCGCCACATATGGAAGCCCCAAACGCAATTTCATTGTTCTTGACAATGACAATAAATAAATAAATACTAAATACTAAATACTAAATGCTCTCTTCAAAGTCACATGTTATTTGATTCAGAAAAGGCCAGCGCTTTTAAGGTCTGGCAATTATGGCTCCCTCACTCTTGTGTCTGAAAATAAACAGCAGGAAGTCTCTAAGAGGAGCAGATAAACATGCACGCTAGTACATGAAGGATATGTATCATACATGTACTGCACAGCAAAATCACACGCAGGTGGTCATACTGATGTGGGAGTGCACCTCCTGGCAAGGATATCATTAGTGCTTTCTGAAGTGCGCATTACTGATAGTGAACAGGTTTTTTTTCACGTGGTTAAGTGAGTGCATGGGTAAATGACAAATGGCTTCCAAATATATCTCAAAGCTTACAAGATTTCTTTCACAATCCTTTTAGCCTGAAGCCTACACTTTATTGGTAAGAAATTTAAAAAAAAATTCCAAACAGAAGTTAATGCGAGCTGCATGAAAACAAAAATGAGAGATGAGAAGGAAAAAAGAAATAACAAAACAGAAAGAATTATGTATAAAGCTACGAAATAGAAAGATAGCAAATTGTTTCGTTTTTTAATGAACAGCTTTCAAGAAACAATGCATGTAATTGAAAAACAATAATAATCAGAAACTCAGAATGGTAATGTTTCATTCATATCAATTGTTTGTTCAGACTGAGAATAACTACTTTGGCTCTTGCCAACAAACAAAGTCAACTATCAAATGTTAGGAAGGAAGAAATTCTTGGTCCCTAAAATCCTGCAAAATTGTAACGTATTCCATATAGTTACTTTTTTAAATTAAAATATGCAACGCAATTTAAATTATATAATTTATATAATTATAAATAACTCACCTTTTAATTAATAATATCGCAGAACAAAGGCAAAATTATTTGCATGTTTTGAAAGTGTTGCTGACATGTTTCTATCACCTCCACCTTTAACTACCATCTGAATGCTTTTAAAACCAAAACGTCTTCGCAGACTTTCTTAACAACTGACAGAACCATAACACACCTTAACAACAATTGTGCCCCTTTGAGCATGTGGCTCATTTGAAAGAGCAAAATGTAGTATTGTGGTCTAGAAAACTCAAAATGTGATGTCCCCATATGTGGATGCCAGGTCCTAGGAAGTTAAAGGACAATTTTGGCAGCTGAACAGCGCTGTGAGATGCCTGTGCTGTGGTTTTTGATGTTTTATACTGTGCCAAACATTTCCAGTAGGTAATTGGTCTGGATTGCAAGCAGACCAGTTTAGACCTGGACTTTGGCATTGCCTTGCTGAAGTAAGAAAGGCCAGATATAATATACTTTTTCAGCCACCGTATGTACTGTTACAAAACTAACATCAGTCATTACCATATCTGGGCCTTTACAGATGTGTAAGATACCCATGCCATGCACACTGATGCACATGGATTTGCCAATTGATTTTCAAACAGGAAGTATTATCCTTGAAGTGATTTGTTTTAATTATGAATAAAGGAAATTGACACACCTCAATCTCTCTAAATATAAAAAAGTCTCGATTAAAAAAAATTACATTTCAAGACACACATAATTTCTAAATCATTCATGCTGAATAAGACGTCACACAAATGTGCTCACATAGAGATAATTTAATTGAACATTTTAATGAATATGATTTACATCTAAAGATCCTCAAACACAAAAAAACACATTTGATATCTGTTTTGTCTCTTGTGACAAAAACAGCATCCTTACATGGGAATCTGTCGGTTCAAAACGCTTGTTTGTCTCTCCTTTATTAATGCTTTTAATTATTTCCATGTGGATGCTTCTCAAGCTTTTGCCTGGCAACAAAGGTACCCTGTTTCATCCGAACCATTCAACAGTTTAATCCAAAATGAGGTCCATGGAGAGCAAATAAAAAAAACTTATTATTGTACTTGATATGGTTGAAGTCACAAAGTTAACAGACATTAGAAAAGTAAAAGTCATTTACAAACTGAATTCAGTTTCTATGAAAACATTGTAATGATTAAAGACTCACAAAATCAGGTGCGATGGTAGGATCAAGTGAAGGCACAAAATATTTTACAAGCAATATATGTCTTATTAATCATGTTTTGTTCTTCACAGATTGAACCCTGACATGACTATTTTTAAATGCTCTTATACTAAAAATTTGGTCTTATATTCATGATTGACTGCGATTAAATTTGTGAAAACATTTATTTTATGGAAAACAGAAAAGGACCATCGGGCACCATCTACTTATTTTGTCTGAATATGATATACACACTTTGTTAATATGTTACAAAAATGCCATAATTATTTCATGTAATTGGATGAAAAACTAAAACGAACGTCTGCATGTTTTCTTATCTTGAGCCTCGTTTTCAAAATGTCTCACACCTTGCTTTTTAATCTTTTTGTTAGATTTATTTACTGAGTTGTTGGATTCCTTTTGCATTTGTGTGTGTGTCCGTGTTTCTTTTCTATTAATTTTCTGTGATAGATACATTATAGTATCGTTTCTACTGATGTTGAAGACACTCTGCTGTTCTCTCTTTTATGTTCCTCCATGCCACCTTTAAACAATGTGTTCAATGCTACCTATTTTGTTGATGATGAATGATGCAGTCAAGTTTCCCTTGGGGTTCATGTGCTCACACGTTGCTCACATTGTACTGCATCTACAGTAAGATGTGAGAAAGATGTTTCATTTTTTTCAGTGTCAGAAAAAGATACAAATTTGACATTGATGTCTGTTTTTTTTCCTATACTGCATTATCAATGCTAAATGTATTCATCCATTTCAAATCAATGACAATATATATTTGTCATTGACTTGAAAAGCAACAACAGTGTCTCAGAATCTGCAAATGTTTTAAAATGCATTACAGCTTAACAAAAACATGGCTTCAATGTGATGAATTATCATTTTTAAGAACACTATGATTCCCTGCATAATGGTTGCATAAATAGTTGATCCATCAAAGTAACACAGTGTGGCTGGAAAAATACAACAGAACGCCGAGGCACAACACATTAAGATGGTGGTAATTTTTGGTTGTGCTGGCTCTGTACACTAACACATTAGACTCAAAAATAGTAGAGTGTGAGCTTTCAGTTTTAATTTCAGTATTCTACGTTCATGTCTGACAAACAGAATGCCAACTCCATCTTAAAAACAAACATCACTAAGCTTAAGGGACAAAAATCTTTCACACTACAAGTATGCAGTCCTGTAGAACGCAAGTACATCCCACGATTTACTTTTCATAAAACCACATTTACCAGCAATAAGTTAAAGTTATAATTTTGTAATTATTTGTCTGTCTCTCGCAACATCGTGGAAATAATTTTGTCCCACTCTTCTTTACAACAGTGCTTCATTACATTGAGGTTTGGGGGTAGTTTTTATGCACAGAATATTTCTTGAGGTCCTGCTAGAGCATCAAACCTTTGACTGGGCCATAGAAACAAGTCGATTGTTTCCTTTTTTTTAGCCATTCTTTTATAAATTTTCTCCTGTGCTTGGGATCATCGTCCTGTTGTATGACCCAAATTACACCAAGCTTAAGCTGTTGAACATTAGGTCTTACATTTGACTATACAAAAATTGACATTTGGCATACAAAGTTCCAAATTCACTGACTGCAAGGTGTCCACATCCTGTGGCTTCTAAAGAAGCCCAAATCATCACCACGATGCTTACAGCTGATATGAGGAGTTTGTGCTGACGTGCTATGTAGGGAATTGTTACATATATGTATATGCTGTATATGAAGTGCTTTCATGAGCAAATGTCAAACATTATGATTTTTTTCTAAAAAATCTAATTTTGAAGCACTGACTAACTTTCTCTTCGTGATCCACGTAGGCCTGACATTTGACACTTCCCGGCAGTGTTGCCGTTATGATGCATGCAAATGAAAGTTGAGCAGAAAAAACACAGCAAACAAAAATGGCTTATTCTTTTATGGTTTATTATATTTTCATATTGATTTTATTGTGGTCTCTTATTTTCTTGCACATATTTCTGATATTGCATTTCCCTAAATGTGTCAGCTCCAGTTGTTTTTAAATGTGCTGCATGAATAATATGTGGGAGTTTTTATTATTTGATTTGACTTTACACAGCTGACCAACCACAGCAAAAAGCTGGACTTACAGCGTGAAAAGGCTCAAACAACTCCTTCAAGAGTGAGACTCTTATTAATGTGCATGCACAAATATGGTTCAGTGGTTAGGTCTCCTGCAGATGCGATCAACAACGGACTGAACTGACAAGTTGTCATACTTGAAAACAAAAGTTCAGACTTTTTTAATTAAACTTGTTTTTGTAAAACACAAAGTTTGTTTGTCTGCTCAACTTACCGGTAATGCTTTGTTTCTTGTAAAAGTAACCATTTGTCAGCAGGGTGCCTTACAGAGTAAAAAAGCTGTGGTACAATGGAAATATTCCAAAAATAGCGGTTTTGAAATATGTCTGTGGCAAAGCTGTGATAGAAATATATAGTAGAGCAGTAGGTCCATCATAGCTTTAAGAGGGAAACAGATTTAGCTATATGACAAAGGTTTAATGTGACATGTATTCAGCTTTAACCCAAAATGCATACTGAAATGGATAATTCTCAGTGGGGGGTTTCCTCGGCTACTCAGACCACATCTCTGTTATGCTAATTCCAGCATACAGACCACTCGTCAGGCGATCAAAACCGGTTCTGAAGCAGGTGAAAACCTGGCCAGCAGGAGCCATCTCTGCTCTTCAGGACTGTTTTGAGAGCACTGACTGGAACATGTTTAGAGAGGCTGCAACTTACGGCGACTTCACTGACTTGGAGGAGTACACATCATCAGTGTCCAGCTATATCAACAAGTGCACCGATGACGTCACTGTCTCCAAGATCATCATCTCACGACCCAACCAGAAACCGTGGATTACTGCGGAAGTGCGTGCACTTCTAAGGACCCGAGACTCTGCCTTCAAAGAGGGAGATAAGGTGGCGCTTAGAAGAGCGAGGGCTGAACTTTCTCGGGCCATCAGAGAGGCGAAGCGCACACACGCCCAGAGAATCCACAACCACTTCAAGGACAGCGGCGACACACGACGCATGTGGCAGGGCTTACAAGCCATCGCTAACTACAGGACGACACCACCTGCCTGTGACAGTGACGGCTCCCTCCCAGATGTGCTTAACAACTTCTATGCTCGGTTCGACAGGCAGAACGACGTGGCGGCGAGGAAGACCACCCCTCCTCCGAACGACCAGGTCCTGTGTCTCACTACAGCTGAGGTGAGGAAAACTCTACGCAGAGTCAATCCACGTAAAGCTGCTGGACCAGACAACATCCCAGGCAGAGTGCTCAGAGAATGTGCTGATCAGCTGGCAAATGTTCTCACCGACATCTTCAACATCTCTCTGAGCAGTGCCGTTGTCCCCACGTGCTTCAAGGCCACCACCATCGTCCCCGTGCCCAAGAAGTCTTCTGTGTCCTGTCTCAATGACTACCGCCCTATCGCACTTACACCCACCATCATGAAGTGCTTCGAACGGCTCGTCATGAGACACATCAAGACCCTGCTGCCCCCCTCACTGGACCCAATGCAATTTGCATACCGCCATAACCGCTCAACGGACGACGCCATCTCCACTGCACTCCATCTTGCCCTGACACACTTGGACAAGAAGGACTCACACGTCCGAATGCTGTACATAGATTTCAGCTCAGCATTCAACACGATCATCCCCCAACAACTGATCGGAAAGCTGAGCCTGTTGGGCCTGAACACCTCCCTCTGCAACTGGATCCTGGACTTTCTGACCGGAAGGCCTCAGTCAGTACGGATCGGGAACTGCACCTCCAGCACCACTACACTGAGCACTGGGGCCCCACAAGGCTGTGTGCTCAGTCCTCTGCTGTTCACACTGCTGACTCATGACTGTGTAGCAACACACAGTTCAAATCACATCATTAAATTCGCTGATGACACGACCGTGGTGGGTCTCATTAGCAAGAACGACGAGTCAGCGTACAGAGAGGAAGTGCAGAGACTAACGGACTGGTGTAAGGACAACAACCTGTCTCTGAATGTTGACAAGACAAAAGAGATGGTTGTTGACTTTAGGAGGACACGAGGCGACCACT